>NC_091291.1:515205-1115205 GCF_032444005.1 Ranitomeya imitator
GTCCTGTAGAGTATATATTACTGCTGGTGATGATATAACACTAGAGGGCAGCACTGTGTATAGTCCTGTAGTGTATATATTACTGCTGGTGATGATATAACACTAGAGGGCAGCACTGTGTATAGTCCTGTAGAGTATATATTACTGCTGGTGATGATATAACACTAGAGGGCAGCACTGTGTATAGTCCTGTAGAGTATATATTACTGCTGGTGATGATATAACACTAGAGGGCAGCACTGTGTATAGTCCTGTAGAGTATATATTACTGCTGGTGATGATATAACACTAGAGGGCAGCACTGTGTATAGTCCTGTAGTGTATATATTACTGCTGGTGGTGATATAACACTAGGAGGCAGCACTGTGTATAGTCCTGTAGAGTATATATTACTGCTGGTGGTGATATAACACTAGGAGGCAGCACTGTGTATAGTCCTGTAGAGTATATATTACTGCTGGTGGTGATATAACACTAGAGGGCAGCACTGTGTATAGTCCTGTAGAGTATATATTACTGCTGGTGATGATATAACACTAGGGGGCAGCACTGTGTATAGTCCTGTAGAGTATATATTACTGCTGGTGATGATATAACACTAGAGGGCAGCACTGTGTATAGTCCTGTAGAGTATATATTACTGCTGGTGATGATATAACACTAGGGGGCAGCACTGTGTATAGTCCTGTAGAGTATATATTACTGCTGGTGGTGATATAACACTAGGGGGCAGCACTGTGTATTGTCCTGTAGAGTATATATTACTGCTGGTGGTGATATAACACTAGGGGGCAGCACTGTGTATAGTCCTGTAGAGTATATATTACTGCTGGTGATGATATAACACTAGAGGGCAGCACTGTGTATAGTCCTGTAGAGTATATATTACTGCTGGCGGTGATATAACACTAGGGGGCAGCACTGTGTACAGTCCTGTAGTGTATATATTACTGCTGGCGGTGATATAACACTAGGAGGCAGCACTGTGTATAGTCCTGTAGAGTATATATTACTGCTGGCGGTGATATAACACTAGGAGGCAGCACTGTGTATAGTCCTGTAGAGTATATATTACTGCTGGCGGTGATATAACACTAGGAGGCAGCACTGTGTATAGTCCTGTAGAGTATATATTACTGCTGGTGATGATATAACACTAGAGGCAGCACTGTGTATAGTCCTGTAGTGTATATATTACTGCTGGTGATGATATAACACTAGGAGGCAGCACTGTGTATAGTCCTGTAGAGTATATATTACTGCTGGTGATGATATAACACTAGGGGGCAGCACTGTGTATAGTCCTGTAGTGTATATATTACTGCTGGTGATGATATAACACTAGGGGGCAGCACTGTGTATAGTCCTGTAGAGTATATATTACTGCTGGTGATGATATAACACTAGAGGCAGCACTGTGTATAGTCCTGTAGTGTATATATTACTGCTGGTGATGATATAACACTAGGAGGCAGCACTGTGTATAGTCCTGTAGAGTATATATTACTGCTGGTGATGATATAACACTAGGGGGCAGCACTGTGTATAGTCCTGTAGTGTATATATTACTGCTGGTGATGATATAACACTAGGGGGCAGCACTGTGTATAGTCCTGTAGTGTATATATTACTGCTGGTGATGATATAACACTAGGAGGCAGCACTGTGTATAGTCCTGTAGAGTATATATTACTGCTGGTGATGATATAACACTAGGGGGCAGCACTGTGTATAGTCCTGTAGGGTATATATTACTGCTGGCGGTGATATAACACTAGGAGGCAGCACTGTGTATAGTCCTGTAGAGTATATATTACTGCTGGTGATGATATAACACTAGGGGGCAGCACTGTGTATAGTCCTGTAGAGTATATATTACTGCTGGTGATGATATAACAATAGGAGGCAGCACTGTGTATAGTCCTGTAGAGTATATATTACTGCTGGTGATGATATAACACTAGAGGGCAGCACTGTGTATAGTCCTGTAGAGTATATATTACTGCTGGCGGTGATATAACACTAGAGGGCAGCACTGTGTATAGTCCTGTAGAGTATATATTACTGCTGGTGATGATATAACACTAGGGGGCAGCACTGTGTATAGTCCTGTAGAGTATATATTACTGCTGGTGATGATATTACACTAGGGGGCAGCACTGTGTATAGTCCTGTAGAGTATATATTACTGCTGGTGGTGATATAACACTAGGAGGCAGCACTGTGTATAGTCCTGTAGAGTATATATTACTGCTGGTGATGATACAACACTAGAGGGCAGCACTGTGTATAGTCCTGTAGAGTATATATTACTGCTGGTGATGATATTACACTAGGGGGCAGCACTGTGTATAGTCCTGTAGAGTATATATTACTGCTGGTGGTGATATAACACTAGAGGGCAGCACTGTGTATAGTCCTGTAGAGTATATATTACTGCTGGTGATGATATAACAATAGGAGGCAGCACTGTGTATAGTCCTGTAGAGTATATATTACTGCTGGTGATGATATTACACTAGGGGGCAGCACTGTGTATAGTCCTGTAGAGTATATATTACTGCTGGTGGTGATATAACACTAGAGGGCAGCACTGTGTATAGTCCTGTAGAGTATATATTACTGCTGGTGGTGATATAACACTAGGAGGCAGCACTGTGTATAGTCCTGTAGAGTATATATTACTGCTGGTGATGATATTACACTAGGGGGCAGCACTGTGTATAGTCCTGTAGAGTATATATTACTGCTGGTGGTGATATAACACTAGAGGGCAGCACTGTGTATAGTCCTGTAGAGTATATATTACTGCTGGTGATGATATAACAATAGGAGGCAGCACTGTGTATAGTTCTGTAGAGTATATATTACTGCTGGTGATGATATAACACTAGGGGGCAGCACTGTGTATAGTCCTGTAGAGTATATATTACTGCTGGTGATGATATAACACTAGGGGGCAGCACTGTGTATAGTCCTGTAGTGTATATATTACTGCTGGTGATGATATAACACTAGGAGGCAGCACTGTGTATAGTCCTGTAGAGTATATATTACTGCTGGCGGTGATATAACACTAGGAGGCAGCACTGTGTATAGTCCTGTAGAGTATATATTACTGCTGGTGATGATATAACACTAGGGGGCAGCACTGTGTATAGTCCTGTAGAGTATATATTACTGCTGGTGATGATATAACACTAGGAGGCAGCACTGTGTATAGTCCTGTGGAGTATATATTACTGCTGGTGATGATATAACAATAGGAGGCAGCACTGTGTATAGTCCTGTAGAGTATATATTACTGCTGGTGATGATATAACACTAGAGGGCAGCACTGTGTATAGTCCTGTAGAGTATATATTACTGCTGGCGGTGATATAACACTAGAGGGCAGCACTGTGTATAGTCCTGTAGAGTATATATTACTGCTGGTGATGATATAACACTAGAGGGCAGCACTGTGTATAGTCCTGTAGTGTATATATTACTGCTGGTGGTGATATAACACTAGGAGGCAGCACTGTGTATAGTCCTGTAGTGTATATATTACTGCTGGTGATGATATAACACTAGGAGGCAGCACTGTGTATAGTCCTGTAGAGTATATATTACTGCTGGTGATGATATAACACTAGAGGGCAGCACTGTGTATAGTCCTGTAGTGTATATATTACTGCTGTGATGATATAACACTAGGAGGCAGCACTGTGTATAGTTCTGTAGTGTATATATTACTGCTGGTGGTGATATAACACTAGGAGGCAGCACTGTGTATAGTCCTGTAGTGTATATATTACTGCTGGTGATGATATAACACTAGGAGGCAGCACTGTGTATAGTCCTGTAGAGTATATATTACTGCTGGTGGTGATATAACACTAGGAGGCAGCACTGTGTATAGTCCTGTAGTGTATATATTACTGCTGGTGATGATATAACACTAGGGGGCAGCACTGTGTATAGTCCTGTAGAGTATATATTACTGCTGGTGATGATATAACACTAGAGGGCAGCACTGTGTATAGTCCTGTAGTGTATATATTACTGCTGGTGATGATATAACACTAGGAGGCAGCACTGTGTATAGTCCTGTAGTGTATATATTACTGCTGGTGATGATATAACTAGGAGGCAGCACTGTGTATAGTTCTGTAGTGTATATATTACTGCTGGTGGTGATATAACACTAGGAGGCAGCACTGTGTATAGTCCTGTAGTGTATATATTACTGCTGGTGGTGATATAACACTAGGAGGCAGCACTGTGTATAGTCCTGTAGTGTATATATTACTGCTGGTGATGATATAACACTAGGAGGCAGCACTGTGTATAGTCCTGTAGAGTATATATTACTGCTGGTGATGATATAACACTAGAGGGCAGCATTGTGTATAGTCCTGTAGTGTATATATTACTGCTGGTGATGATATAACACTAGGAGGCAGCACTGTGTATAGTTCTGTAGTGTATATATTACTGCTGGTGGTGATATAACACTAGGAGGCAGCACTGTGTATAGTCCTGTAGTGTATATATTACTGCTGGTGATGATATAACACTAGGAGGCAGCACTGTGTATAGTCCTGTAGAGTATATATTACTGCTGGTGGTGATATAACACTAGGGGCAGCACTGTGTATAGTCCCTGTAGAGTATATATTACTGCTGGTGATGATATAACACTAGGAGGCAGCACTGTGTATAGTCCTGTAGTGTATATATTACTGCTGGTGATGATATAACACTAGGAGGCAGCACTGTGTATAGTCCTGTAGGGTATATATTACTGATGGTGATGATATAACACTAGAGGGCAGCACTGTGTATAGTCCTGTAGAGTATATATTACTGCTGGCGGTGATATAACACTAGAGGGCAGCACTGTGTATAGTCCCTGTAGGGTATATATTACTGCTGGTGGTGATATAACACTAGAGGGCAGCACTGTGTATAGTCCTGTAGAGTATATATTACTGCTGGCGGTGAGTATAACACTAGAGGGCAGCACTGTGTATAGTCCTGTAGAGTATATATTACTGCTGGCGGTGATATAACACTAGGAGGCAGCACTGTGTATAGTCCTGTAGTGTATATATTACTGCTGGTGATGATATAACACTAGAGGACAGCACTGTGTATAGTCCTGTAGTGTATATATTACTGCTGGTGATGATATAACACTAGAGGGCAGCACTGTGTATAGTCCTGTAGAGTATATATTACTGCTGGTGATGATATAACACTAGGAGGCAGCACTGTGTATAGTCCTGTAGAGTATATATTACTGCTGGTGATGATATAACACTAGAGGGCAGCACTGTGTATAGTCCTGTAGAGTATATATTACTGCTGGCGGTGATATAACACTAGAGGGCAGCACTGTGTATAGTCCTGTAGAGTATATATACTGCTGGTGATGATATAACACTAGAGGGCAGCACTGTGTATAGTCCTGTAGAGTATATATTACTGCTGGTGATGATATAACACTAGAGGGCAGCACTGTGTATAGTCCTGTAGAGTATATATTACTGCTGGTGATGATATAACACTAGGAGGCAGCACTGTGTATAGTCCTGTAGAGTATATATTACTGCTGGCGGTGATATAACACTAGGAGGCAGCACTGTGTATAGTCCTGTAGAGTATATATTACTGCTGGCGGTGATATAACACTAGGAGGCAGCACTGTGTATAGTCCTGTAGAGTATATATTACTGCTGGTGATGATATTACACTAGGAGGCAGCACTGTGTATAGTCCTGTAGAGTATATATTACTGCTGGCGGTGATATAACACTAGGAGGCAGCACTGTGTATAGTCCTGTAGAGTATATATTACTGCTGGTGATGATATAACACTAGAGGGCAGCACTGTGTATAGTCCTGTAGTGTATATATTACTGCTGGCGGTGATATAACACTAGGAGGCAGCACTGTGTATAGTCCTGTAGTGTATATATTACTGCTGGTGATGATATAACACTAGGGGGCAGCACTGTGTATAGTCCTGTAGTGTATATATTTACTTGCTGGTGATGATATAACACTAGAGGGCAGCACTGTGTATAGTCCTGTAGTGTATATATTACTGCTGGTGATGATACAACACTAGAGGGCAGCACTGTGTATAGTCCTGTAGAGTATATATTACTGCTGGTGATGATATAACACTAGGAGGCAGCACTGTGTATAGTCCTGTAGTGTATATATTACTGCTGGTGGTGATATAACACTAGAGGGCAGCACTGTGTATAGTCCTGTAGAGTATATATTACTGCTGGTGATGATATAACACTAGATGGGCAGCACTGTGTATAGTCCTGTAGAGTATATATTACTGCTGGTGGTGATATAACACTAGGGGGCAGCACTGTGTATAGTCCTGTAGTGTATATATTACTACTGGTGATGATATAACACTAGGAGGCAGCACTGTGTATAGTCCTATAGTGTATATATTACTGCTGGTGATGATATAACACTAGGAGGCAGCACTGTGTATAGTCCTGTAGAGTATATATTACTGCTGGTGATGATATAACACTAGGAGGCAGCACTGTGTATAGTCCTGTAGAGTATATATTACTGCTGGTGGTGATATAACACTAGAGGGCAGCACTGTGTATAGTCCTGTAGAGTATATATTACTGCTGGTGGTGATATAACACTAGAGGGCAGCACTGTGTATAGTCCTGTAGAGTATATATTACTGCTGGTGATGATATAACACTAGGAGGCAGCACTGTGTATAGTCCTGTAGAGTATATATTACTGCTGGTGATGATATAACACTAGGAGGCAGCACTGTGTATAGTCCTGTAGTGTATATATTACTGCTGGTGATGATATAACACTAGAGGGCAGCACTGTGTATAGTCCTGTAGTGTATATATTACTGCTGGTGATGATATAACACTAGAGGGCAGCACTGTGTATAGTCCTGTAGTGTATATATTACTGCTGGTGGTGATATAACACTAGGGGGCAGCACTGTGTATAGTCCTGTAGTGTATATATTACTGCTGGTGATGATATAACACTAGGGGGCAGCACTGTGTATAGTCCTGTAGAGTATATATTACTGCTGGTGGTGATATAACACTAGAGGGCAGCACTGTGTATAGTCCTGTAGAGTATATATTACTGCTGGTGATGATATAACACTAGGGGGCAGCACTGTGTATAGTCCTGTAGTGTATATATTACTGCTGGTGATGATATAACGCTAGGGGGCAGCACTGTGTATAGTCCTGTAGTGTATATATTACTGCTGGTGATGATATAACACTAGAGGGCAGCACTGTGTATAGTCCTGTATTGTATATATTACTGCTGGTGATGATATAACACTAGGGGGCAGCACTGTGTATAGTCCTGTAGAGTATATATTACTGCTGGTGATGATATAACACTAGGAGGCAGCACTGTGTATAGTCCTGTAGTGTATATATTACTGCTGGTGGTGATATAACACTAGAGGGCAGCACTGTGTATAGTCCTGTAGAGTATATATTACTGCTGGTGGTGATATAACACTAGAGGGCAGCACTGTGTACAGTCCTGTAGAGTATATATTACTGCTGGTGATGATATAACACTAGGGGGAGCACTGTGTATAGTCCTGTAGTGTATATATTACTGCTGGTGGTGATATAACACTAGAGGGCAGCACTGTGTATAGTCCTGTAGTGTATATATTACTGCTGGTGGTGATATAACACTAGAGGGCAGCACTGTGTATAGTCCTGTAGAGTATATATTACTGCTGGTGGTGATATAACACTAGAGGGCAGCACTGTGTATAGTCCTGTAGAGTATATATTACTGCTGGTGATGATATAACACTAGAGGGCAGCACTGTGTATAGTCCTGTAGAGTATATATTACTGCTGGTGATGATATAACACTAGGGGGCAGCACTGTGTATAGTCCTGTAGAGTATATATTACTGCTGGTGATGATATAACACTAGGGGGAGCACTGTGTATAGTCCTGTAGAGTATATATTACTGCTGGTGATGATATAACACTAGAGGGCAGCACTGTGTATAGTCCTGTAGAGTATATATTACTGCTGGTGATGATATAACACTAGGGGGGCAGCACTGTGTATAGTCCTGTAGAGTATATATTACTGCTGGTGATGATATAACACTAGGGGGAGCACTGTGTATAGTCCTGTAGAGTATATATTACTGCTGGTGATGCATATAACACTAGAGGGCAGCACTGTGTATAGTCCTGTAGAGTATATATTACTGCTGGTGATGATATAACACTAGGGGGAGCACTGTGTATAGTCCTGTAGAGTATATATTACTGCTGGTGATGATTATAACACTAGGAGGCAGCACTGTGTATAGTCCTGTAGTGTATATATTACTGCTGGTGGTGATATAACACTAGAGGGCAGCACTGTGTATAGTCCTGTAGAGTATATATTACTGCTGGTGGTGATATAACACTAGAGGGCAGCACTGTGTATAGTCCTGTAGAGTATATATTACTGCTGGTGATGATATAAACACTAGAGGGCAGCACTGTGTATAGTCCTGTAGAGTATATATTACTGCTGGTGATGATATAACACTAGGGGGCAGCACTGTGTATAGTCCTGTAGAGTATATATTACTGCTGGTGATGATATAACACTAGGGGGAGCACTGTGTATAGTCCTGTAGAGTATATATTACTGCTGGTGATGATATAACACTAGAGGGCAGCACTGTGTATAGTCCTGTAGAGTATATATTACTGCTGGTGATGATATAACACTAGAGGGCAGCACTGTGTATAGTCCTGTAGTGTATATATTACTGCTGGTGATGATATAACACTAGGAGGCAGCACTGTGTATAGTCCTGTAGAGTATATATTACTGCTGGTGGTGATATAACACTAGAGGGCAGCACTGTGTATAGTCCTGTAGAGTATATATTACTGCTGGTGATGATATAACACTAGAGGGCAGCACTGTGTATAGTCCTGTAGAGTATATATTACTGCTGGTGATGATATAACACTAGAGGGCAGCACTGTGTATAGTCCTGTAGAGTATATATTACTGCTGGTGATGATATAACACTAGATGGCAGCACTGTGTATAGTCCTGTAGTGTATATATTACTGCTGGTGATGATATAACACTAGAGGGCAGCACTGTGTATAGTCCTATAGTGTATATATTACTGCTGGTGATGATATAACACTAGGAGGCAGCACTATGTATAGTCCTGTAGTGTATATATTACTGCTGGTGATGATATAACACTAGGGGTCAGCACTGTGTATAGTCCTGTAGAGTATATATTACTGCTGGTGGTGATATAACACTAGGGGGCAGCACTGTGTATAGTCCTGTAGAGTATATATTACTGCTGGTGATGATATAACACTAGGAGGCAGCACTGTGTATAGTCCTGTAGAGTATATATTACTGCTGGTGATGATATAACACTAGGAGGGCAGCACTATGTATAGTCCTGTAGAGTATATATTACTGCTGGTGATGATATAACACTAGAGGGCAGCACTGTGTATAGTCCTGTAGTGTATATATTACTGCTGGTGGTGATATAACACTAGGGGGCAGCACTGTGTATAGTCCTGTAGTGTATATATTACTGCTGGTGGTGATATAACACTAGGAGGCAGCACTGTGTATAGTCCTGTAGAGTATATATTACTGCTGGTGGTGATATAACACTAGGAGGCAGCACTGTGTATAGTCCTGTAGAGTATATATTACTGCTGGTGATGATATAACACTAGATGGCAGCACTGTGTATAGTCCTGTAGTGTATATATTACTGCTGGTGATGATATAACACTAGAGGGCAGCACTGTGTATAGTCCTATAGTGTATATATTACTGCTGGTGATGATATAACACTAGGAGGCAGCACTGTGTATAGTCCTGTAGGGTATATATTACTGCTGGTGATGATATAACACTAGAGGGCAGCACTGTGTATAGTCCTGTAGAGTATATATTACTGCTGGTGATGATATAACACTAGAGGGCAGCACTGTGTATAGTCCTATAGTGTATATATTACTGCTGGTGATGATATAACACTAGGAGGCAGCACTATGTATAGTCCTGTAGAGTATATATTACTGCTGGTGATGATATAACACTAGGAGGCCAGCACTGTGTATAGTCCTGTAGGGTATATATTACTGCTGGTGATGATATAACACTAGAGGGCAGCACTGTGTATAGTCCTGTAGAGTATATATTACTGCTGGTGAGATATAACACTAGAGGGCAGCACTGTGTATAGTCCTATAGTGTATATATTACTGCTGGTGATGATATAACACTAGGGGGCAGCACTGTGTATAGTCCTGTAGTGTATATATTACTGCTGGTGATGATATAACACTAGAGGGCAGCACTGTGTATAGTCCTGTAGAGTATATATTACTGCTGGTGATGATATAACACTAGAGGGCAGCACTGTGTATAGTCCTGTAGAGTATATATTACTGCTGGTGATGATATAACACTAGAGGGCAGCACTGTGTATAGTCCTGTAGTGTATATATTACTGCTGGTGATTATATAACACTAGGGGGGAGCACTGTGTATAGTCCTGTAGAGTATATATTACTGCTGGTGGTGATATAACACTAGAGGGCAGCACTGTGTATAGTCCTGTAGAGTATATATATTACTGCTGGTGATGATATAACACTAGATGGCAGCACTGTGTATAGTCCTGTACTGTATATATTACTGCTGGTGATGATATAACACTAGAGGGCAGCACTGTGTATAGTCGTATATATTACTGCTGGTGATGATATAACACTAGATGGCAGCACTGTGTATAGTCCTGTACTGTATATATTACTGCTGGTGATGATATAACACTAGAGGGCAGCACTGTGTATAGTCCTGTAGAGTATATATTACTGCTGGTGGTGATATAACACTAGGGGGCAGCACTGTGTATAGTCCTGTAGTGTATATATTACTGCTGGTGGTGATATAACACTAGGAGGCAGCACTGTGTATAGTCCTGTAGAGTATATATTACTGCTGGTGATGATATAACACTAGAGGGCAGCACTGTGTATAGTCCTGTAGTGTATATATTACTGCTGGTGGTGATATAACACTAGAGGGCAGCACTGTGTATAGTCCTGTAGAGTATATATTACTGCTGGTGATGATATAACACTAGGGGGCAGCACTGTGTATAGTCCTGTAGAGTATATATTACTGCTGGTGATGATATAACACTAGGGGGCAGCACTGTGTATAGTCCTGTAGAGTATATATTACTGCTGGCGTTGATATAACACTAGGAGGCAGCACTGTGTATAGTCCTGTAGAGTATATATTACTGCTGGTGATGATATAACACTAGAGGGCAGCACTGTGTATAGTCCTGTAGTGTATATATTACTGCTGGTGGTGATATTACACTAGAGGGCAGCACTGTGTATAGTCCTGTAGAGTATATATTACTGCTGGCGTTGATATAACACTAGGAGGCAGCACTGTGTATAGTCCTGTAGAGTATATATTACTGCTGGTGATGATATAACACTAGAGGGCAGCACTGTGTATAGTCCTGTAGTGTATATATTACTGCTGGTGGTGATATAACACTAGAGGGCAGCACTGTGTATAGTCCTGTAGTGTATATATTACTGCTGGTGGTGATATAACACTAGGGGGCAGCACTGTGTATAGTCCTGTAGTGTATATATTACTGCTGGTGATGATATAACACTAGAGGGCAGCACTGTGTATAGTCCTGTAGTGTATATATTACTACTGGTGATGATATAACACTAGAGGGCAGCACTGTGTATAGTCCTGTAGAGTATATATTACTGCTGGTGGTGATATAACACTAGAGGGCAGCACTGTGTATAGTCCTGTAGAGTATATATTACTGCTGGTGGTGATATAACACTAGGAGGCAGCACTGTGTATAGTCCTGTAGTGTATATATTACTGCTGGTGGTGATATAACACTAGGAGGCAGCACTGTGTATAGTCCTGTAGAGTATATATTACTGCTGGTGATGATATAACACTAGGAGGCAGCACTGTGTATAGTCCTGTAGAGTATATATTACTGCTGGTGGTGATATAACACTAGGAGGCAGCACTGTGTATAGTCCTGTAGAGTATATATTACTGCTGGTGATGATATAACACTAGAGGGCAGCACTGTGTATAGTCCTGTAGAGTATATATTACTGCTGGTGATGATATAACACTAGAGGGCAGCACTGTGTATAGTCCTGTAGTGTATATATTACTGCTGGTGATGATATAACACTAGGGGGCAGCACTGTGTATAGTCCTGTAGAGTATATATTACTGCTGGTGGTAATATAACACTAGGGGGCAGCACTGTGTATAGTCCTGTAGAGTATATATTACTGCTGGTGATGATATAACACTAGGAGGCAGCACTGTGTATAGTCCTGTAGAGTATATATTACTGCTGGTGGTGATATAACACTAGGAGGCAGCACTGTGTATAGTCCTGTAGAGTATATATTACTGCTGGTGATGATATAACACTAGAGGGCAGCACTGTGTATAGTCCTGTAGAGTATATATTACTGCTGGTGATGATATAACACTAGAGGGCAGCACTGTGTATAGTCCTGTAGAGTATATATTACTGCTGGTGATGATATAACACTAGGGGGGAGCACTGTGTATAGTCCTGTAGAGTATATATTACTGCTGGTGATGATATAACACTAGGGGGCAGCACTGTGTATAGTCCTGTAGAGTATATATTACTGCTGGTGATGATATAACACTAGAGGGCAGCACTGTGTATAGTCCTGTAGAGTATATATTACTGCTGGTGATGATATAACACTAGAGGGCAGCACTGTGTATAGTCCTGTAGAGTATATATTACTGCTGGTGATGATATAACACTAGAGGGCAGCACTGTGTATAGTCCTGTAGAGTATATATTACTGCTGGTGATGATATAACACTAGAGGGCAGCACTGTGTATAGTCCTGTAGAGTATATATTACTGCTGGTGATGATATAACACTAGAGGGCAGCACTGTGTATAGTCCTGTAGTGTATATATTACTGCTGGTGATGATATAACACTAGAGGGCAGCACTGTGTATAGTCCTGTAGAGTATATATTACTGCTGGTGATGATATAACACTAGGAGGGCAGCACTGTGTATAGTCCTGTAGTGTATATATTACTGCTGGTGATTATATAACACTAGGGGGGAGCACTGTGTATAGTCCTGTAGAGTATATATTACTGCTGGTGATGATATAACACTAGGGGGCAGCACTGTGTATAGTCCTGTAGAGTATATATTACTGCTGGTGATGATATAACACTAGGGGGCAGCACTGTGTATAGTCCTGTAGTGTATATATTACTGCTGGTGATGATATAACACTAGAGGGCAGCACTGTGTATAGTCCTGTAGAGTATATATTACTGCTGGTGATGATATAACACTAGAGGGCAGCACTGTGTATAGTCCTGTAGTGTATATATTACTGCTGGTGATGATATAACACTAGAGGGCAGCACTGTGTATAGTCCTGTAGAGTATATATTACTGCTGGTGATGATATAACACTAGAGGGCAGCACTGTGTATAGTCCTGTAGTGTATATATTACTGCTGGTGATGATATAACACTAGGGGGCAGCACTGTGTATAGTCCTGTAGAGTATATATTACTGCTGGTGGTGATATAACACTAGAGGACAGCACTGTGTATAGTCCTGTAGAGTATATATTACTGCTGGTGATGATATAACACTAGAGGGCAGCACTGTGTATAGTCCTGTAGAGTATATATTACTGCTGGTGATGATATAACACTAGAGGGCAGCACTGTGTATAGTCCTGTAGTGTATATATTACTGCTGGTGATGATATAACACTAGAGGGCAGCACTGTGTATAGTCCTGTAGAGTATATATTACTGCTGGTGATGATATAACACTAGAGGGCAGCACTGTGTATAGTCCTGTAGAGTATATATTACTGCTGGTGGTGATATAACACTAGAGGGCAGCACTGTGTATAGTCCTGTAGAGTATATATTACTGCTGGTGATGATATAACACTAGGGGGCAGCACTGTGTATAGTCCTGTAGAGTATATATTACTGCTGGTGATGATATAACACTAGAGGGCAGCACTGTGTATAGTCCTGTAGTGTATATATTACTGCTGGTGATGATATAACACTAGAGGGCAGCACTGTGTATAGTCCTGTAGAGTATATATTACTGCTGGTGATGATATAACACTAGAGGGCAGCACTGTGTATAGTCCTGTAGAGTATATATTACTGCTGGTGGTGATATAACACTAGAGGGCAGCACTGTGTATAGTCCTGTAGAGTATATATTACTGCTGGTGATGATATAACACTAGGGGGCAGCACTGTGTATAGTCCTGTAGAGTATATATTACTGCTGGTGATGATATAACACTAGGAGGCAGCACTGTGTATAGTCCTGTAGAGTATATATTACTGCTGGTGGTGATATAACACTAGAGGCAGCACTGTGTATAGTCCTATAGTGTATATATTACTGCTGGTGATGATATAACACTAGGGGGCAGCACTGTGTATAGTCCTGTAGTGTATATATTGCTGCTGGTGGTGATATAACACTAGGGGCAGCACTGTGTATAGTCCTGTAGTGTATATATTGCTGCTGGTGGTGATATAACACTAGGAGGCAGCACTGTGTATAGTCCTGTAGAGTATATATTACTGCTGGTGATGATATAACACTAGGAGGCAGCACTGTGTATAGTCCTGTAGAGTATATATTACTGCTGGTGGTGATATAACACTAGAGGGCAGCACTGTGTATAGTCCTGTAGAGTATATATTACTGCTGGTGGTGATATAACACTAGGGGGCAGCACTGTGTATAGTCCTGTAGAGTATATATTACTGCTGGTGGTGATATAACACTAGAGGGCAGCACTGTGTATAGTCCTGTAGTGTATATATTACTGCTGGCGTTGATATAACACTAGGAGGCAGCACTGTGTATAGTCCTGTAGAGTATATATTACTGCTGGTGATGATATAACACTAGGGGGCAGCACTGTGTATTGTCCTGTAGAGTATATATTACTGCTGGTGATGATATAACACTAGAGGGCAGCACTGTGTATAGTCCTGTAGAGTATATATTACTGCTGGTGATGATATAACACTAGGGGGCAGCACTGTGTATAGTCCTGTAGAGTATATATTACTGCTGGTGATGATATAACACTAGAGGGCAGCACTGTGTATAGTCCTGTAGAGTATATATTACTGCTGGTGATGATATAACACTAGAGGGCAGCACTGTGTATAGTCCTGTAGAGTATATATTACTGCTGGTGATGATATAACACTAGGGGGCAGCACTGTGTATAGTCCTGTAGTGTATATATTACTGCTGGTGATTATATAACACTAGGGGGGAGCACTGTGTATAGTCCTGTAGAGTATATATTACTGCTGGTGATGATATAACACTAGGGGGCAGCACTGTGTATAGTCCTGTAGAGTATATATTACTGCTGGTGATGATATAACACTAGAGGGCAGCACTGTGTATAGTCCTGTAGTGTATATATTACTGCTGGTGATGATATAACACTAGAGGGCAGCACTGTGTATAGTCCTGTAGAGTATATATTACTGCTGGTGATGATATAACACTAGAGGGCAGCACTGTGTATAGTCCTGTAGTGTATATATTACTGCTGGTGATGATATAACACTAGGGGGCAGCACTGTGTATAGTCCTGTAGAGTATATATTACTGCTGGTGATGATATAACACTAGAGGGCAGCACTGTGTATAGTCCTGTAGTGTATATATTACTGCTGGTGATGATATAACACTAGGGGGCAGCACTGTGTATAGTCCTGTAGAGTATATTACTGCTGGTGATGATATAACACTAGAGGGCAGCACTGTGTATAGTCCTGTAGTGTATATATTACTGCTGGTGCTGATATAACACTAGAGGGCAGCACTGTGTATAGTCCTGTAGTGTATATATTACTGCTGGTGATGATATAACACTAGAGGGCAGCACTGTGTATAGTCCTGTAGTGTATATATTACTGCTGGTGATGATATAACACTAGGGGGCAGCAATGTGTATAGTCCTGTAGAGTATATATTACTGCTGGTGATGATATAACACTAGGGGGCAGCACTGTGTATAGTCCTGTAGTGTATATATTACTGCTGGTGATGATATAACACTAGGGGGCAGCAATGTGTATAGTCCTGTAGAGTATATATTACTGCTGGTGATGATATAACACTAGAGGGCAGCACTGTGTATAGTCCTGTAGAGTATATATTACTGCTGGTGGTGATATAACACTAGAGGGCAGCACTGTGTATAGTCCTGTAGTGTATATATTACTGCTGGTGATGATATAACACTAGAGGGCAGCACTGTGTATAGTCCTGTAGTGTATATATTACTGCTGGTGATTATATAACACTAGGGGCGAGCACTGTGTATAGTCCTGTAGAGTATATATTACTGCTGGTGGTGATATAACACTAGGGGGCAGCACTGTGTATAGTCCTGTAGTGTATATATTACTGCTGGTGATGATATAACACTAGGGGGCAGCACTGTGTATAGTCCTGTAGTGTATATATTACTGCTGGTGGTGATATAACACTAGGAGGCAGCACTGTGTATAGTCCTGTAGAGTATATATTACTGCTGGTGATGATATAACACTAGGGGGCAGCACTGTGTATAGTCCTGTAGTGTATATATTACTGCTGGTGATTATATAACACTAGGGGGCAGCACTGTGTATAGTCCTGTAGAGTATATATTACTGCTGGTGATGATATAACACTAGGGGGCAGCACTGTGTATAGTCCTGTAGAGTATATATTACTGCTGGTGATTATATAACACTAGGGGGCAGCACTGTGTATAGTCCTGTAGTGTATATATTACTGCTGGTGATTATATAACACTAGGGGGCAGCACTGTGTATAGTCCTGTAGTGTATATATTACTGCTGGTGATGATATCACACTATAGGGCAGCACTGTGTATAGTCCTGTAGAGTATATATTACTGCTGGTGATGATATAACACTAGAGGGCAGCACTGTGTATAGTCCTGTAGAGTATATATTACTGCTGGTGATGATATAACACTAGGAGGCAGCACTGTGTATAGTCCTGTAGAGTATATATTACTGCTGGCGGTGATATAACACTAGGGGGCAGCACTGTGTATAGTCCTGTAGAGTATATATTACTGCTGGTGGTGATATAACACTAGAGGGCAGCACTGTGTATTGTCCTGTAGAGTATATATTACTGCTGGTGATGATATAACACTAGGGGGCAGCACTGTGTATAGTCCTGTAGTGTATATATTACTGCTGGTGGTGATATAACACTAGGGGGCAGCACTGTGTATAGTCCTGTAGAGTATATATTACTGCTGGTGGTGATATAACACTAGAGGGCAGCACTGTGTATAGTCCTGTAGTGTATATATTACTGCTGGTGATGATATAACACTAGAGGGCAGCACTGTGTATAGTCCTGTAGAGTATATATTACTGCTGGTGATGATATAACACTAGAGGGCAGCACTGTGTATAGTCCTGTAGTGTATATATTACTGCTGGTGATGATATAACACTAGAGGGCAGCACTGTGTATAGTCCTGTAGAGTATATATTACTGCTGGTGATGATATAACACTAGAGGGCAGCACTGTGTATAGTCCTGTAGAGTATATATTACTGCTGGTGGTGATATAACACTAGAGGGCAGCACTGTGTATAGTCCTGTAGTGTATATATTACTGCTGGTGGTGATATAACACTAGGGGGAGCACTGTGTATAGTCCTGTAGTGTATATATTACTGCTGGTGGTGATATAACACTAGAGGGCAGCACTGTGTATAGTCCTGTAGTGTATATATTACTGCTGGTGGTGATATTACACTAGAGGGCAGCACTGTGTATAGTCCTGTAGAGTATATATTACTGCTGGTGATGATATAACACTAGAGGGCAGCACTGTGTATAGTCCTGTAGTGTATATATTACTGCTGGTGATGATATAACACTAGGAGGCAGCACTGTGTATAGTCCTGTAGAGTATATATTACTGCTGGTGATGATATAACACTAGAGGGCAGCACTGTGTATAGTCCTGTAGAGTATATATTACTGCTGGTGATGATATAACACTAGGGGGCAGCACTGTGTATAGTCCTGTAGGGTATATATTACTGCTGGTGATGATATAACACTAGAGGGCAGCACTGTGTATAGTCCTGTAGTGTATATATTACTGCTGGTGGTGATATAACACTAGAGGGCAGCACTGTGTATAGTCCTGTAGAGTATATATTACTGCTGGTGATGATTTAACACTAGAGGACAGCACTGTGTATAGTCCTGTAGTGTATATATTACTGCTGGTGATGATATAACACTAGGGGGCAGCACTGTGTATAGTCCTGTAGAGTATATATTACTGCTGGTGGTGATATAACACTAGGGGCAGCACTGTGTATAGTCCTGTAGAGTATATATTACTGCTGGTGGTGATATAACACTAGGGGGCAGCACTGTGTATAGTCCTGTAGAGTATATATTACTGCTGGTGATGATATAACACTAGGGGGCAGCACTGTGTATAGTCCTGTAGAGTATATATTACTGCTGGTGGTGATATAACACTAGGGGGCAGCACTGTGTATAGTCCTGTAGAGTATATATTACTGCTGGTGATGATATAACACTAGGGGGCAGCACTGTGAATAGTCCTGTAGAGTATATATTACTGCTGGTGGTGATATAACACTAGAGGGCAGCACTGTGTATAGTCCTGTAGAGTATATATTACTGCTGGTGATGATATAACACTAGGGGGCAGCACTGTGTATAGTCCTGTAGAGTATATATTACTGCTGGTGATGATATAACACTAGGGGGCAGCACTGTGTATAGTCCTGTAGAGTATATATTACTGCTGGTGATGATATAACACTAGGGGGCAGCACTGTGTATAGTCCTGTAGAGTATATATTACTGCTGGTGATGATATAACACTAGGGGGCAGCACTGTGAATAGTCCTGTAGAGTATATATTACTGCTGGTGGTGATATAACACTAGGGGGCAGCACTGTGTATAGTCCTGTAGAGTATATATTACTGCTGGTGATGATATAACACTAGGGGGCAGCACTGTGTATAGTCCTGTAGTGTATATATTACTGCTGGTGATGATATAACACTAGAGGGCAGCACTGTGTATTGTCCTGTAGAGTATATATTACTGCTGGTGGTGATATAACACTAGAGGGCAGCACTGTGTATAGTCCTGTAGTGTATATATTACTGCTGGTGGTGATATAACACTAGGGGGCAGCACTGTGTATAGTCCTGTAGAGTATATATTACTGCTGGTGATGATATAACACTAGAGGGCAGCACTGTGTATAGTCCTGTAGAGTATATATTACTGCTGGTGATGATATAACACTAGAGGGCAGCACTGTGTGTAGTCCTGTAGAGTATATATTACTGCTGGTGATGATATAACACTAGAGGGCAGCACTGTGTATAGTCCTGTAGTGTATATATTACTGCTGGTGATGATATAACACTAGAGGGCAGCACTGTGTATAGTCCTGTAGTGTATATATTACTGCTGGTGATGATATAACACTAGAGGGCAGCACTGTGTATAGTCCTGTGGAGTATATATTACTGCTGGTGATGATATAACACTAGAGGGCAGCACTGTGTATAGTCCTGTAGTGTATATATTACTGCTGGTGGTGATATAACACTAGGGGGCAGCACTGTGTATAGTCCTGTAGAGTATATATTACTGCTGGTGATGATATAACACTAGAGGGCAGCACTGTGTATAGTCCTGTAGAGTATATATTACTGCTGGTGATGATATAACACTAGAGGGCAGCACTGTGTATAGTCCTGTAGAGTATATATTACTGCTGGTGATGATATAACACTAGGGGGCAGCACTGTGTATAGTCCTGTAGAGTATATATTACTGCTGGTGATGATATAACACTAGAGGGCAGCACTGTGTATAGTCCTGTAGAGTATATATTACTGCTGGTGATGATATAACACTAGAGGGCAGCACTGTGTATAGTCCTGTAGAGTATATATTACTGCTGGTGATGATATAACACTAGAGGACAGCACTGTGTATAGTCCTGTAGTGTATATATTACTGCTGGTGATGATATAACACTAGGGGCAGCACTGTGTATAGTCCTGTAGGGTATATATTACTGCTGGTGATGATATAACACTAGAGGGCAGCACTGTGTATAGTCCTGTAGTGTATATATTACTGCTGGTGATGATATAACACTAGAGGGCAGCACTGTGTATAGTCCTGTAGAGTATATATTACTGCTGGTGATGATATAACACTAGGGGGCAGCACTGTGTATAGTCCTGTAGAGTATATATTACTGCTGGTGATGATATAACACTAGAGGGCAGCACTGTGTATAGTCCTGTAGAGTATATATTACTGCTGGTGATGATATAACACTAGAGGGCAGCACTGTGTATAGTCCTGTAGAGTATATATTACTGCTGGTGATGATATAACACTAGAGGACAGCACTGTGTATAGTCCTGTAGTGTATATATTACTGCTGGTGATGATATAACACTAGGGGCAGCACTGTGTATAGTCCTGTAGGGTATATATTACTGCTGGTGATGATATAACACTAGGGGGCAGCACTGTGTATAGTCCTGTAGTGTATATATTACTGCTGGTGATGATATAACACTAGAGGGCAGCACTGTGTATAGTCCTGTAGAGTATATATTACTGCTGGTGATGATATAACACTAGGAGGCAGCACTGTGTATAGTCCTGTAGAGTATATATTACTGCTGGTGATGATATAACACTAGAGGGCAGCACTGTGTATAGTCCTGTAGAGTATATATTACTGCTGGTGATGATATAACACTAGAGGACAGCACTGTGTATAGTCCTGTAGTGTATATATTACTGCTGGTGGTGATATAACACTAGGGGCAGCACTGTGTATAGTCCTGTAGAGTATATATTACTGCTGGTGATGATATAACACTAGGGGGCAGCACTGTGTATAGTCCTGTAGAGTATATATTACTGCTGGTGGTGATATAACACTAGGAGGCAGCACTGTGTATAGTCCTGTAGAGTATATATTACTGCTGGTGGTGATATAATACTAGGAGGCAGCACTGTGTATAGTCCTGTAGTGTATATATTACTGCTGGTGATGATATAACACTAGAGGGCAGCACTGTGTATAGTCCTGTAGAGTATATATTACTGCTGGTGATGATATAACACTAGAGGGCAGCACTGTGTATAGTCCTGTAGAGTATATATTACTGCTGGTGATGATATAACACTAGGGGGCAGCACTGTGTATAGTCCTGTAGAGTATATATTACTGCTGGTGATGATATAACACTAGGGGGCAGCACTGTGTATAGTCCTGTAGAGTATATATTACTGCTGGTGGTGATATAACACTAGGGGGCAGCACTGTGTATAGTCCTGTAGCGTATATATTACTGCTGGTGATGATATAACACTAGGGGGCAGCACTGTGTATAGTCCTGTAGAGTATATATTACTGCTGGTGATGATATAACACTAGAGGGCAGCACTGTGTATAGTCCTGTAGTGTATATATTACTGCTGGTGATGATATAACACTAGAGGGCAGCACTGTGTATAGTCCTGTAGAGTATATATTACTGCTGGTGATGATATAACACTAGAGGGCAGCACTGTGTATAGTCCTGTAGAGTATATATTACTGCTGGTGATGATATAACACTAGGGGGAGCACTGTGTATAGTCCTGTAGTGTATATATTACTGCTTGTGATGATATAACACTAGGAGGCAGCACTGTGTATAGTCCTGTAGAGTATATATTACTGCTGGTGGTGATATAACACTAGAGGGCAGCACTGTGTATAGTCCTGTAGAGTATATATTACTGCTGGTGGTGATATAACACTAGAGGGCAGCACTGTGTATAGTCCTGTAGTGTATATATTACTGCTGGTGGTGATATAACACTAGGGGGCAGCACTGTGTATAGTCCTGTAGCGTATATATTACTGCTGGTGATGATATAACACTAGGGGGCAGCACTGTGTATAGTCCTGTAGAGTATATATTACTGCTGGTGATGATATAACACTAGGGGGAGCACTGTGTATAGTCCTGTAGTGTATATATTACTGCTGGTGATGATATAACACTAGGGGGAGCACTGTGTATAGTCCTGTAGAGTATATATTACTGCTGGTGATGATATAACACTAGGGGCAGCACTGTGTATAGTCCTGTAGAGTATATATTACTGCTGGTGGTGATATAACACTAGAGGGCAGCACTGTGTATAGTCCTGTAGAGTATATATTACTGCTGGTGATGATATAACACTAGGGGGAGCACTGTGTATAGTCCTGTAGAGTATATATTACTGCTGGTGATGATATAACACTAGGGGGAGCACTGTGTATAGTCCTGTAGTGTATATATTACTGCTGGTGATGATATAACACTAGGGGGAGCACTGTGTATAGTCCTGTAGAGCAGAGGTCCCCAACTCCAGTCCTCAAGGCCCACCAACAGGTCATGTTTTCAGGATTTCCTTTGCATTGCACAGGTGATGCAATTATTACCTGGGCAAGACTAAGGAAATCTTGAAAACATGACATGTTGGTGGGCCTTGAGGACTGGAGTTGGGGACCCCTGCTGTAGAGTATATATTACTGCTGGTGGTGATATAACACTAGAGGGCAGCACTGTGTATAGTCCTGTAGTGTATATATTACTGCTGGTGATGATATAACACTAGGGGGAGCACTGTGTATAGTCCTGTAGAGTATATATTACTGCTGGTGATGATATAACACTAGGAGGCAGCACTGTGTATAGTCCTGTAGAGTATATATTACTGCTGGTGATGATATAACACTAGAGGGCAGCACTGTGTATAGTCCTGTAGAGTATATATTACTGCTGGTGATGATATAACACTAGAGGGCAGCACTGTGTATAGTCCTGTAGAGTATATATTACTGCTGGTGGTGATATAACACTAGGGGGCAGCACTGTGTATAGTCCTGTAGTGTATATATTACTGCTGGTGATGATATAACACTAGAGGGCAGCACTGTGTATAGTCCTGTAGAGTATATATTACTGCTGGTGATGATATAACACTAGGGGGAGCACTGTGTATAGTCCTGTAGTGTATATATTACTGCTGGTGATGATATAACACTAGGGGGAGCACTGTGTATAGTCCTGTAGAGTATATATTACTGCTGGTGGTGATATAACACTAGGAGGCAGCACTGTGTATAGTCCTGTAGTGTATATATTACTGCTGGTGATGATATAACACTAGGGGCAGCACTGTGTATAGTCCTGTAGAGTATATATTACTGCTGGTGGTGATATAACACTAGAGGGCAGCACTGTGTATAGTCCTGTAGAGTATATATTACTGCTGGTGGTGATATAACACTAGGGGGCAGCACTGTGTATAGTCCTGTAGAGTATATATTACTGCTGGTGATGATATAACACTAGGGGGCAGCACTGTGTATAGTCCTGTAGTGTATATATTACTGCTGGTGATGATATAACACTAGAGGGCAGCACTGTGTATTGTCCTGTAGAGTATATATTACTGCTGGTGGTGATATAACACTAGAGGGCAGCACTGTGTATAGTCCTGTAGTGTATATATTACTGCTGGTGATGATATAACACTAGGGGGAGCACTGTGTATAGTCCTGTAGAGTATATATTACTGCTGGTGATGATATAACACTAGGGGGCAGCACTGTGTATAGTCCTGTAGTGTATATATTACTGCTGGTGATGATATCACACTAGAGGGCAGCACTGTGTATAGTCCTGTAGAGTATATATTACTGCTGGTGATGATATAACACTAGAGGGCAGCACTGTGTATAGTCCTGTAGAGTATATATTACTGCTGGTGGTGATATAACACTAGGGGGCAGCACTGTGTATAGTCCTGTAGAGTATATATTACTGCTGGTGATGATATAACACTAGAGGGCAGCACTGTGTATAGTCCTGTAGAGTATATATTACTGCTGGTGGTGATATAACACTAGGGGGCAGCACTGTGTATAGTCCTGTAGTGTATATATTACTGCTGGTGATGATATCACACTAGAGGGCAGCACTGTGTATAGTCCTGTAGAGTATATATTACTGCTGGTGATGATATAACACTAGAGGGCAGCACTGTGTATAGTCCTGTAGAGTATATATTACTGCTGGTGATGATATAACACTAGGGGGCAGCACTGTGTATAGTCCTGTAGAGTATATATTACTGCTGGTGATGATATAACACTAGAGGGCAGCACTGTGTATAGTCCTGTAGAGTATATATTACTGCTGGTGGTGATATAACACTAGAGGGCAGCACTGTGTATAGTCCTGTAGAGTATATATTACTGCTGGTGGTGATATAACACTAGGGGGCAGCACTGTGTATTGTCCTGTAGAGTATATATTACTGCTGGTGATGATATAACACTAGGAGGCAGCACTGTGTATAGTCCTGTAGAGTATATATTACTGCTGGTGGTGATATAACACTAGGGGGCAGCACTGTGTATAGTCCTGTAGAGTATATATTACTGCTGGTGATGATATAACACTAGAGGGCAGCACTGTGTATAGTCCTGTAGAGTATATATTACTGCTGGTGGTGATATAACACTAGGGGGCAGCACTGTGTATAGTCCTGTAGAGTATATATTACTGCTGGTGATGATATAACACTAGAGGGCAGCACTGTGTATAGTCCTGTAGAGTATATATTACTGCTGGCGATGATATAACACTAGGGGGCAGCACTGTGTATAGTCCTGTAGAGTATATATTACTGCTGGTGATGATATAACACTAGAGGGCAGCACTGTGTATAGTCCTGTAGAGTATATATTACTGCTGGTGGTGATATAACACTAGGGGGCAGCACTGTGTATAGTCCTGTAGAGTATATATTACTGCTGGTGATGATATAACACTAGAGGGCAGCACTGTGTATAGTCCTGTAGAGTATATATTACTGCTGGCGATGATATAACACTAGGGGGCAGCACTGTGTATAGTCCTGTAGAGTATATATTACTGCTGGTGATGATATAACACTAGAGGGCAGCACTGTGTATAGTCCTGTAGAGTATATATTACTGCTGGTGATGATATAACACTAGGGGGCAGCACTGTGTATAGTCCTGTAGAGTATATATTACTGCTGGTGATGATATAACACTAGAGGGCAGCACTGTGTATAGTCCTGTAGAGTATATATTACTGCTGGCGATGATATAACACTAGGGGGCAGCACTGTGTATAGTCCTGTAGAGTATATATTACTGCTGGTGATGATATAACACTAGAGGGCAGCACTGTGTATAGTCCTGTAGTGTATATATTACTGCTGGTGATGATATAACACTAGGGGGCAGCACTGTGTATAGTCCTGTAGAGTATATATTACTGCTGGTGATGATATAACACTAGAGGGCAGCACTGTGTATAGTCCTGTAGAGTATATATTACTGCTGGTGATGATATAACACTAGAGGGCAGCACTGTGTATTGTCCTGTAGAGTATATATTACTGCTGGTGATGATATAACACTAGAGGGCAGCACTGTGTATAGTCCTGTAGTGTATATATTACTGCTGGTGATGATATAACACTAGGGGGCAGCACTGTGTATAGTCCTGTAGTGTATATATTACTGCTGGTGGTGATGTAACACTAGAGGGCAGCACTGTGTATAGTCCTGTAGAGTATATATTACTGCTGGTGGTGATATAACACTAGGAGGCAGCACTGTGTATAGTCCTGTAGAGTATATATTACTGCTGGTGATGATATAACACTAGAGGGCAGCACTGTGTATAGTCCTGTAGTGTATATATTACTGCTGGTGATGATATAACACTAGAGGGCAGCACTGTGTATAGTCCTGTAGTGTATATATTACTGCTGGTGATGATATAACACTAGAGGGCAGCACTGTGTATAGTCCTGTAGTGTATATATTACTGCTGGTGATGATATAACACTAGAGGGCAGCACTGTGTATAGTCCTGTAGAGTATATATTACTGCTGGTGATGATATAACACTAGAGGGCAGCACTGTGTATAGTCCTGTAGAGTATATATTACTGCTGGTGGTGATATATCACTAGAGGGCAGCACTGTGTATAGTCCTGTAGAGTATATATTACTGCTGGTGATGATATAACACTAGGAGGCAGCACTGTGTATAGTCCTGTAGAGTATATATTACTGCTGGTGATGATATAACACTAGGGGGCAGCACTGTGTATAGTCCTGTAGTGTATATATTACTGCTGGTGATGATATAACACTAGGAGGCAGCACTGTGTATAGTCCTGTAGTGTATATATTACTGCTGGTGGTGATATAACACTAGGAGGCAGCACTGTGTATAGTCCTGTAGAGTATATATTACTGCTGGTGGTGATATAACACTAGGAGGCAGCACTGTGTATAGTCCTGTAGTGTATATATTACTGCTGGTGATGATATAACACTAGAGGGCAGCACTGTGTATAGTCCTGTAGTGTATATATTACTGCTGGTGATGATATAACACTAGGGGGCAGCACTGTGTATAGTCCTGTAGAGTATATATTACTGCTGGTGATGATATAACACTAGAGGGCAGCACTGTGTATAGTCCTGTAGAGTATATATTACTGCTGGTGATGATATAACACTAGAGGGCAGCACTGTGTATTGTCCTGTAGAGTATATATTACTGCTGGTGATGATATAACACTAGGGGGAGCACTGTGTATAGTCCTGTAGTGTATATATTACTGCTGGTGGTGATATAACACTAGAGGGCAGCACTGTGTATAGTCCTGTAGTGTATATATTACTGCTGGTGGTGATATAACACTAGGGGGCAGCACTGTGTATAGTCCTGTAGTGTATATATTACTGCTGGTGGTGATATAACACTAGGGGGCAGCACTGTGTATAGTCCTGTAGTGTATATATTACTGCTGGTGGTGATATAACACTAGGGGGCAGCACTGTGTATAGTCCTGTAGAGTATATATTACTGCTGGTGATGATATAACACTAGAGGGCAGCACTGTGTATAGTCCTGTAGTGTATATATTACTGCTGGTGGTGATATAACACTAGAGGGCAGCACTGTGTATAGTCCTGTAGTGTATATATTACTGCTGGTGATGATATAACACTAGAGGGCAGCACTGTGTATAGTCCTGTAGTGTATATATTACTGCTGGTGGTGATATAACACTAGAGGGCAGCACTGTGTATAGTCCTGTAGTGTATATATTACTGCTGGTGGTGATATAACACTAGAGGGCAGCACTGTGTATAGTCCTGTAGAGTATATATTACTGCTGGTGATGATATAACACTAGAGGGCAGCACTGTGTATAGTCCTGTAGTGTATATATTACTGCTGGTGGTGATATAACACTAGAGGGCAGCACTGTGTATAGTCCTGTAGAGTATATATTACTGCTGGTGATGATATAACACTAGAGGGCAGCACTGTGTATAGTCCTGTAGTGTATATATTACTGCTGGTGATGATATAACACTAGAGGGCAGCACTGTGTATAGTCCTGTAGTGTATATATTACTGCTGGTGGTGATATAACACTAGAGGGCAGCACTGTGTATAGTCCTGTAGTGTATATATTACTGCTGGTGGTGATATAACACTAGAGGGCAGCACTGTGTATAGTCCTGTAGAGTATATATTACTGCTGGTGATGATATAACACTAGGGGGCAGCACTGTGTATAGTCCTGTAGTGTATATATTACTGCTGGTGATGATATAACACTAGAGGACAGCACTGTGTATAGTCCTGTAGAGTATATATTACTGCTGGTGATGATATAACACTAGAGGACAGCACTGTGTATAGTCCTGTAGAGTATATATTACTGCTGGTGATGATATAACACTAGGGGGCAGCACTGTGTATAGTCCTGTAGTGTATATATTACTGCTGGTGGTGATATAACACTAGAGGACAGCACTGTGTATAGTCCTGTAGAGTATATATTACTGCTGGTGATGATATCACACTATAGGGCAGCACTGTGTATAGTCCTGTAGAGTATATATTACTGCTGGTGATGATATAACACTAGGGGGCAGCACTGTGTATAGTCCTGTAGTGTATATATTACTGCTGGTGGTAATATAACACTAGAGGGCAGCACTGTGTATAGTCCTGTAGTGTATATATTACTGCTGGTGATGATATAACACTAGAGGGCAGCACTGTGTATAGTCCTGTAGTGTATATATTACTGCTGGTGATGATATAACACTAGAGGGCAGCACTGTGTATAGTCCTGTAGAGTATATATTACTGCTGGTGATGATATCACACTATAGGGCAGCACTGTGTATAGTCCTGTAGAGTATATATTACTGCTGGTGATGATATAACACTAGAGGGCAGCACTGTGTATAGTCCTGTAGTGTATATATTACTGCTGGTGGTGATATAACACTAGGAGGCAGCACTGTGTATAGTCCTGTAGTGTATATATTACTGCTGGTGATGATATAACACTAGAGGGCAGCACTGTGTATAGTCCTGTAGTGTATATATTACTGCTGGTGATGATATAACACTAGGAGGCAGCACTGTGTATAGTCCTGTAGTGTATATATTACTGCTGGTGGTGATATAACACTAGGAGGCAGCACTGTGTATAGTCCTGTAGTGTATATATTACTGCTGGTGGTGATATAACACTAGGAGGCAGCACTGTGTATAGTCCTGTAGTGTATATATTACTGCTGGTGGTGATATAACACTAGGGGGCAGCACTGTGTATAGTCCCGTAGAGTATATATTACTGCTGGTGGTGATATAACACTAGGGGGCAGCACTGTGTATTGTCCTGTAGAGTATATATTACTGCTGGTGGTGATATAACACTAGGAGGCAGCACTGTGTATAGTCCTGTAGAGTATATATTACTGCTGGTGGTGATATAACACTAGGGGGCAGCACTGTGTATAGTCCTGTAGTGTATATATTACTGCTGGTGGTGATATAACACTAGGAGGCAGCACTGTGTATAGTCCTGTAGAGTATATATTACTGCTGGTGGTGATATAACACTAGGGGGCAGCACTGTGTATAGTCCTGTAGAGTATATATTACTGCTGGTGATGATATAACACTAGAGGGCAGCACTGTGTATAGTCCTGTAGAGTATATATTACTGCTGGTGGTGATATAACACTAGAGGGCAGCACTGTGTATAGTCCTGTAGAGTATATATTACTGCTGGTGATGATATAACACTAGGGGGCAGCACTGTGTATAGTCCTGTAGTGTATATATTACTGCTGGTGATGATATAACACTAGGGGGCAGCACTGTGTATAGTCCTGTAGTGTATATATTACTGCTGGTGGTGATATAACACTAGGAGGCAGCACTGTGTATAGTCCTGTAGAGTATATATTACTGCTGGTGGTGATATAACACTAGGGGGCAGCACTGTGTATAGTCCTGTAGAGTATATATTACTGCTGGTGATGATATAACACTAGAGGGCAGCACTGTGTATAGTCCTGTAGAGTATATATTACTGCTGGTGGTGATATAACACTAGAGGGCAGCACTGTGTATAGTCCTGTAGAGTATATATTACTGCTGGTGATGATATAACACTAGGGGGCAGCACTGTGTATAGTCCTGTAGTGTATATATTACTGCTGGTGATGATATAACACTAGGGGGCAGCACTGTGTATAGTCCTGTAGTGTATATATTACTGCTGGTGATGATATAACACTAGGGGGCAGCACTGTGTATAGTCCTGTAGAGTATATATTACTGCTGGTGATGATATAACACTAGGGGGCAGCACTGTGTATAGTCCTGTAGAGTATATATTACTGCTGGTGATGATATAACACTAGAGGGCAGCACTGTGTATAGTCCTGTAGAGTATATATTACTGCTGGTGATGATATAACACTAGAGGGCAGCACTGTGTATAGTCCTGTAGTGTATATATTACTGCTGGTGATGATATAACACTAGAGGGCAGCACTGTGTATAGTCCTGTAGAGTATATATTACTGCTGGTGGTGATATAACACTAGGAGGCAGCACTGTGTATAGTCCTGTAGAGTATATATTACTGCTGGTGGTGATATAACACTAGGGGGCAGCACTGTGTATTGTCCTGTAGAGTATATATTACTGCTGGTGATGATATAACACTAGGGGGCAGCACTGTGTATAGTCCTGTAGTGTATATATTACTGCTGGTGATGATATAACACTAGAGGGCAGCACTGTGTATAGTCCTGTAGAGTATATATTACTGCTATTGATGATATAACACTAGGAGGCAGCACTGTGTATAGTCCTGTAGAGTATATATTACTGCTGGTGGTGATATAACACTAGGGGGCAGCACTGTGTATAGTCCTGTAGAGTATATATTACTGCTGGTGGTGATATAACACTAGAGGGCAGCACTGTGTATAGTCCTGTAGTGTATATATTACTGCTGGTGATGATATAACACTAGAGGGCAGCACTGTGTATAGTCCTGTAGAGTATATATTACTGCTGGTGGTGATATAACACTAGGGGGCAGCACTGTGTATAGTCCTGTAGTGTATATATTACTGCTGGTGATGATATAACACTAGGAGGCAGCACTGTGTATAGTCCTGTAGAGTATATATTACTGCTGGTGATGATATAACACTAGAGGGCAGCACTGTGTATAGTCCTGTAGTGTATATATTACTGCTGGTGATGATATAACACTAGAGGGCAGCACTGTGTATAGTCCTGTAGAGTATATATTACTGCTGGTGGTGATATAACACTAGAGGGCAGCACTGTGTATAGTCCTGTAGTGTATATATTACTGCTGGTGATGATATAACACTAGGAGGCAGCACTGTGTATAGTCCTGTAGAGTATATATTACTGCTGGTGATGATATAACACTAGAGGGCAGCACTGTGTATAGTCCTGTAGAGTATATATTACTGCTGGTGGTGATATAACACTAGGAGGCAGCACTGTGTATAGTCCTGTAGAGTATATATTACTGCTGGTGGTGATATAACACTAGAGGGCAGCACTGTGTATAGTCCTGTAGAGTATATATTACTGCTGGTGATGATATAACACTAGAGGGCAGCACTGTGTATAGTCCTGTAGTGTATATATTACTGCTGGTGGTGATATAACACTAGAGGGCAGCACTGTGTATAGTCCTGTAGAGTATATATTACTGCTGGTGATGATATAACACTAGGAGGCAGCACTGTGTATAGTCCTGTAGAGTATATATTACTGCTGGTGGTGATATAACACTAGAGGGCAGCACTGTGTATAGTCCTGTAGAGTATATATTACTGCTGGTGGTGATATAACACTAGGGGGCAGCACTGTGTATAGTCCTGTAGAGTATATATTACTGCTGGTGGTGATATAACACTAGAGGGCAGCACTGTGTATAGTCCTGTAGTGTATATATTACTGCTGGTGATGATATAACACTAGGAGGCAGCACTGTGTATAGTCCTGTAGAGTATATATTACTGCTGGTGATGATATAACACTAGAGGGCAGCACTGTGTATAGTCCTGTAGAGTATATATTACTGCTGGTGATGATATAACACTAGGAGGCAGCACTGTGTATAGTCCTGTAGAGTATATATTACTGCTGGTGGTGATATAACACTAGAGGGCAGCACTGTGTATAGTCCTGTAGTGTATATATTACTGCTGGTGATGATATAACACTAGGAGGCAGCACTGTGTATAGTTCTGTAGAGTATATATTACTGCTGGTGATGATATAACACTAGAGGGCAGCACTGTGTATAGTCCTGTAGAGTATATATTACTGCTGGTGGTGATATAACACTAGGAGGCAGCACTGTGTATAGTCCTGTAGAGTATATATTACTGCTGGTGGTGATATAACACTAGAGGGCAGCACTGTGTACAGTCCTGTAGAGTATATATTACTGCTGGTGATGATATAACACTAGGGGGCAGCACTGTGTATAGTCCTGTAGAGTATATATTACTGCTGGTGATGATATAACACTAGGGGGCAGCACTGTGTATAGTCCTGTAGAGTATATATTACTGCTGGTGATGATATAACACTAGGATGCAGCACTGTGTATAGTCCTGTAGAGTATATATTACTGCTGGTGGTGATATAACACTAGGAGGCAGCACTGTGTATAGTCCTGTAGTGTATATATTACTGCTGGTGATGATATAACACTAGGAGGCAGCACTGTGTATAGTCCTGTAGAGTATATATTACTGCTGGTGGTGATATAACACTAGAGGGCAGCACTGTGTATAGTCCTGTAGTGTATATATTACTGCTGGTGATGATATAACACTAGGAGGCAGCACTGTGTATAGTCCTGTAGAGTATATATTACTGCTGGTGATGATATAACACTAGAGGGCAGCACTGTGTATAGTCCTGTAGAGTATATATTACTGCTGGTGGTGATATAACACTAGGAGGCAGCACTGTGTATAGTCCTGTAGAGTATATATTACTGCTGGTGGTGATATAACACTAGAGGGCAGCACTGTGTATAGTCCTGTAGAGTATATATTACTGCTGGTGATGATATAACACTAGAGGGCAGCACTGTGTATAGTCCTGTAGTGTATATATTACTGCTGGTGGTGATATAACACTAGAGGGCAGCACTGTGTATAGTCCTGTAGAGTATATATTACTGCTGGTGGTGATATAACACTAGAGGGCAGCACTGTGTATAGTCCTGTAGAGTATATATTACTGCTGGTGGTGATATAACACTAGGGGGCAGCACTGTGTATAGTCCTGTAGAGTATATATTACTGCTGGTGGTGATATAACACTAGGGGGCAGCACTGTGTATAGTCCTGTAGAGTATATATTACTGCTGGTGGTGATATAACACTAGAGGGCAGCACTGTGTATAGTCCTGTAGTGTATATATTACTGCTGGTGATGATATAACACTAGAGGGCAGCACTGTGTATAGTCCTGTAGAGTATATATTACTGCTGGTGATGATATAACACTAGGGGGCAGCACTGTGTATAGTCCTGTAGGGTATATATTACTGCTATTAATGATATAACACAAGTTGAGGCTAAATCAGAGTAGAAATACTTTATTGAACTACAAAACCTGCAAATAACAGAACGGTCACAGCCAATTCCCCAAGATGTTGGACATTGCAGGGTCTCACTCTTCCACTGACTCTTCAGGATAAGAGCAGCTGAGACTTCAGATCTTCCAGGGCCGACTTCCCCGCCGGTGGCACGCACACAGAGAAGAGGTAACAAGAAGCTCAGTGGGGTAACAGTCCGTTCCTGTACAAGGCCAGTTGATCAGATGGTCACAACTTGGCTTCTCCAAACATATCCATGGAGCCAGGCGACTGCCGGGTCCCATTCCACAAACATATCCATGGATTTGCGATGATCAATGATTCAGATCTGTATTCTTCCAGCTGACGCACTGGTCCCCTGATCTGTCATCCTATAGAATGACAAATCTACAGGTGAATCTCATAAAATTAGAATATCATCAAAAAGTTAATGTATTTCAGTTTTTCAATACAAAAAGTGAATCTCCTATATTCTATAGAATCATTACACACAGATTGATCTAATTCACGTGTTTATTTCTGTTAATGTTCATGATTATGGCTTACAGCCAATGAAAACCCAAAAGTAATTATCTCAGTAAATTAGAATACTTTATAACAGCAGCTTGAAAAACTGATTTTAAAATCTGAAATGTTCCCTACTGAAATGTATGATCAGTAAATGCGTTCTATACTTGGTCGGGCTCCTTTTGTATCAATTACTGCATCAATGCGGCGTGGCATGGAAGCGATCAGCTTGTCACGCTGCTGAGGGGTTATGGAAGCCCAGGTTGCTTTGATGGCAGGTTTCAGCTTGTCTGCTTTGCTGGGTCTGGTGTCTCATCTTCCTCTTGATAATACCTCATAGATTCTCTATCGGCTGTAAGTCATAATCATCAACATTAACAGAAGTAAACATGTGAAATAGAGCACTCTGTGTGCAATGACTCTATAGAATATACAAGATTCACTTTTTGTATTGAACTGAAATAACTTCACTTTTTGATGATATTCTAATTTTGTGAGAAGCGCCTGTGTGTCCCTCGTGATGAAGCCATGGTGTCTTGGCTGCTGTTCTGTACAAAGTCTCTGGTTCCTTTGATCTCCGGATGTTTTGAGGTATTGGCTGAATCTGTCTCATGCTACAGAGGCATATAACCTTTTTTTATAGTTATCAACTGTCCTTCATGCAATATTCACAGGTAAAGGAGAAGAATAGTGATAAAACCGACACGCATTGTTTGATTATTTAATTTATTTGAATAGTGTTTCCTCCTGTATTTTGCAAGTCAACAAACTGGCTGGCCTGGACAATGTGTAATCAACATATCAGCAAACATCATTGTTCCATGACCCTGCATCGCTATTCATCCAGGATAAGAGCACAATATGTTCCAACAAATTGTCAACTTACAAGCCAATATGACAGGTTTACACAAGCAAAGTCTGTTTTCTTGAGCAACCAGAATGAAACACATAAATTCAGAAGTCAACATATAACAGTGTATTCCCCCTGGCTTGCTGAAAACAGATGTCTGGCTAATTAAGATAAATGCTGTGTTGTTACATGCACCATCTTGGGGTATTTTGCTGAGACTCTTCTATGTGTTATCTGCCTGTTTTGTCCAATAAAGCATTGCCACAGTGGTCTACCCTCACCTTGTGTTGTCTGTGTAGCCCTATGCCCACGTTAAAGGGAGAGCGGGCATTCGGTGGAATGATCACTGGTCCATGTGGTCTTGAGCCAGCAGACTAGAGCATCCACTGACCCCCATGTCTTCACATTATGTAAGAGCACAGATAATGTAGTAGAGGTTACATGCAGTCCTATGTAAGAGCACAGAGAATGTAGTAGAGGTTACCTGCAGTCCTATGTAAGAGCACAGATAATGTAGTAGACGTTACCTGCAGTCCTATGTAAGAGCACAGATAATGTAGTAGACTTTACCTGCAGTCCTATGTAAGAGCACAGATAATGTAGTAGATGTTCCCTGCAGTTCTGTGTGATACTTTTTACCTCCAATGTCTGCTTTGATGTGAAGGACACGGGAGTGTTGGATTTGTCCTCTGCCTGTAAACATCTGGTGGAAGCTTCAGCCCCATCCTTGCTTTTCCGCTTGTTTTTCAGGTGGAGCCTCCAGAGTCTCAGCTACAAAATACAGAAATCAATAGGGCCCCGCTGAGTACAACAAACTGAAAGTGGCCGAGCGATAATAGCCGCTGCTCGGAATGAGCTGCTGATTACCTGCCGTGACAAGAATCCTTGGCTGTACACACATCTCTGCTGGAGGTGGCTAGAAGAAGATGAGAAGATTCCCCCACAGATGAGCAGGGCAAGGTCGCCTCACATGAGCACGGCCAGATCGCCTCACATGAGCACGGCCAGGTCGCCTCACATGAGCACGGCCAGGTCGCCTCACATGAGCACGGCCAGGTCGCCTCACATGAGCACGGCCAGGTCGCCTCACATGAGCACGGCCAGGTCGCCTCACATGAGCACGGCCAGGTCGCCTCACATGAGCACGGCCAGGATGTCTCACATGAGCACGGCCAGGTCGCCGCACATGAGCACGGCCAGGACGCCTAATATGAGCACGGCTAGGTCGCCTCACATGAGCACGGCCAGGTCGCCTCACATGAGCACGGCCAGGATGTCTCACATGAGCACGGCCAGGTCGCCTCACATGAGCACGGCCAGGACGCCTTATATGAGCATGGCCAGGTCGCCTCACATGAGCACGGCCAGGACGTCTCACATGAGCGCGGCCAGGTCGCCTCACATGAGCACGGCCAGGTCGCCTCACATGAGCACGGCCAGGTCGCCTCACATGAGCACGGCCAGGTCGCCTCACATGAGCACGGCCAGGAAATCTCACATGAGCACGGCCAGGTCGCCTCACATGAGCACAGCCAGGACGTCTCACATGAGCACGGCCAGGTCGCCTCACATAAGCACGGCCAGGTCGCCTCACATGGCCACCAAATCACCACAAACTTCACCAAATAACTGATAATTCTACCAAATACTCAGAACCATAATCAAATAGTGAAAAAACGTGAAATTAATTAAACAAAAATAATCAAAAATTTCATCAAATGACCAGAAACTACAAAGAAAATCTGATATGTCAGCAAAATAGAAAGTTGAGCAAATAGGCAGAATGTTAAGCACATGGACCCATCAGTTAGCTCCAATGAATTTACTTTTATTTTACTTGATCATGTTGAATTCTAGACATTTTTTCTGGACTTCTCAGGTCCCTGCAAATTCAAATAAGTCATCACTTTTACACCACCGGCTGTTAACAAGCTCAGTCTGCTCCGCCTGTGAATACAAACCAGCAGAGCACACATCTGCCCCCAAAAGTCAAGATTTGTGGACAGTTTGCACTTTTTAGGTTAGAAAATTGTAGAATGTGCTGTGTAGGGTATAATTTCCCCGCCGGTTACATCCTTCCTCCAGCAGCTGGATAGGGAGAGGTCACCGGGACATTGAGGCCACCTTCCCACCATCAGGCAGTAGCAGCACTCTGGGCGCCACGTATGTTCGCTAAACAGGTGACTCCTGTATGATCACCGACAGCGTCCAACAGATTTCTATTGTGGACATTTCTGTTGAGGAGACTGGTATCTCCTCTACAGATAATGGACATGCTGCAGCTCGTAATCCCACACCGCGGGGGGGGGGTGTACACAGCATCAGATAGAAGCATTGAGGGTGCGGGTTTCTATAAATCCTACACTGTGCTTGTACTGTGCTGCATCCACAGCGCTGCTACTCCTGATCATGGGCAGGCACCCTGGTAAGGCCATTTTGGCATCTCACCTTGTGGTGGTGGACAGCATTGGGTTTTCTGTTATTTCAATGCACTGGACAGGTAATAATAGAGGCACAATCGATGTATTAGCACGGGCAGATGGAGGGCTCCCTCAGTTGTCCTTCGCATTGCTGTATACAGCACCACTATACATTGTACCCCAGTATGCAGCATACATACCACTACTCATACACCGATATCTACAGTAGTGCTACATTCATTTTACTATTTATCGGCCTTCAGCTCGGCCTCGAGCCTCTTGATGGACGACTGATCTTTAGGAAGGTGGATCTTGCACAGCCTAGGTAGGTCCACCAGGGTCTTCTCCGCAGTTATCTTGGTAGTATTCAGCCATCGGGTTGCTGGTCTTCCTCTTCACCTTAGAGTTAGGGTTAGCGACTGATCCAAAGCCGGTGCCCCCCTCCCCCACCATGACTAAAACCGGGAGTCTGCCAGGGGGAATAAAGTTTATTTTCTCCCCGCAGCATTTGGGTATGTGCCAGCGCCAGGCACGTTAACAATGCTATTGACCTCAACACACCTCATGAAAACAACAAATCACAGAAACAGTGTTAGTTACATTAAATGTACTGTGAAGTTAGATTAATATGGACATGATACAGGGAAAAAGTCGCAAGGACTATACCAGAACGAAGAAAAACACGACAAAAAGATCCCAAATATAATTTAAATAATCAATATAAATTTATTAAGTGATCAGGTAAAGATGGCAAAAGGGAAGGACAGGGAAGGAGGTACGACCACTAACACATGTCAAAAAGTAAGGAAATTATATTTGGGATCTTTTTGTCGTGTTTTTCTTCGTATTTTCTGGTGACAGGTTACCTTGTTGATGATTCATCCAGCGATTTTTGATTCCTTCTTCACTTACGACAAGTCCAGCCTTCCTGACAGGATGCCGTCTTGTCTGTCAGCCCGCTCTCCTCTGAACCGTGCCGGGTCGCCGTGTTCTGTTCAGGCTGTTGCTTTGTGGTTGATGTAAAGGTCCCTAATGAAGCTAGTTAGATGGTTAGGCACAACCATATCCTTCATGGTATCCACAGATTTTGGTGATCAACAGTCAGAGGCTTTGCTGTGGTCCATGAAGCAGAAGCTGATTTCCTTGTGTATTCTTTGGCTTTTTCCATTATCCATCTGATGTTAGCAATCACGTCTCTCGCTCCTCGGCCTTTTCTGAACAGAAACAAAATAAACATGTAAGTAAATCTGTAAAAGCAATGGTGCAGAGAAATAATAGTGGGGACTTCATAAACACCGTTTTTGATAAAAAAGCATAAAAGCCATCTCACCGGTGTCTATGTGAACAGATGGTCCTCACCTCTAATATTAAAATGTTACCATGTCTCAAATTAAAGTCCATGTGAATAAGGGCTGAGCAGGAGCGGGTCACGAATGGATACCTAGCGAATGGGAAGCTATATAAACATTACTTCCAGCTCATAGAAAGGAATGCCGCGCCGTTACATGCACTAAGTGCAGAAAGCTGAAACCTAGCTGAAAAAAATGGACTGGCGTATAAGTGGGTATGCATGCAAAATAGGAGCACGTTCACACTGTCCACTAAACAGACAAAACCCAAGACAGACACAAAGTGAAAATATTGGGAGTTTGGGACCATCCAATTTTACATCACCTTGACGCTGGTGAGCTGGCCTTTATGTTTTTTAATAAAGAGCATTGTTTACTAATGTAATTTATCTTAGTCTCATCAGTAACTCTCCTCAGGATCTCGCTATTCCTCGGTCCAGTCTCTCCTAGCTGTGGATCACCCCTTGGCAGCACTGCACACTTATTACTCTCTAAACGCTCCTATATGACTATGAGGTAGTAGTCTTCATTCCCTGAGGCTATCCTTTCCCACTGTGGGATAGTCCCAACTCTTAACTCTCACACTACTCTCTGATGGGCAGAACTTCCCTACAAAACAATATTTTACAGTCAACTGTCTATATCCTACTTCTTACCGTAATGTCACTAACTATGTCTTATACTGCACACTCCCAGCACTATTGTCACGGTTCACAGGGAGGATACCTTTATCATCCCCACCACTCACAGCAATTTGTCATGAAGCCAGGTTGTTTGGTTGCCCCTGGTTCTTTCTGAAGGGGATTTATCTATATCCCACTTCCCAGTTCCGATTTGGAACGTGCAGCTCTCTGGCAGCCCCCCTTACCCTCAGGTCAGTCAGATTGGTACTGCACCCAGGATAATTAGTCACCAGAACGGCTGCTTTACTTTGTACTGGCTAATGGGCACACTACAGCGAGGGCGATATAACTACTCCCACTCAGGCGGGAGCAATAATTATCAACGCCGCCATCGCTACAAAGACTCCCAAACGCACAGGACAAATCCGCTGCCACCAGCTCCGATTTCGTAATTATTAATGGATCCGCAGCCAACCCAGATTAGTAGCGTAATTCACTTCAGAGGATGTGACCGTACGTTATAGAGCAAGGAGAGACAAGCTAGTAATTTTATATTTTACTCCAAAAAAGGTAGGCAGTGTTTACAGAAGTATAAAAAGATATTATAAAGAAGAAAAATATGGGACAATGTCAAATTGTCCACCACATGAGTCCAAATCTGCTGCAACCTGTCCACCACAGTATCTACACCAGGACAGTCTGAAGACTCAACCTGCCCTGAAGAGAAACGAGGATGGAAACCAGAATTGCAGAAAAACGGCAAAACCAAAGTAGCCGAGCTGGCCCGATTATTAAGGGCGAACTCAGCCAACAGCAAAAAGGACACCCCATCATCCTGATCAGCAGAAACAAAGCATCTCAGATATGTTTCCAAAGTTTGATTAGTTTGTTCGGTTTGGCCATTTGTCTGAGGATGGAAAGCCGAGGAAAAAGACAAATCAATGCCCATCCTAGCACAAAAGGATCGCCAAAACCTTGAAACAAACTGGGAACCTCTGTCAGAAACGATGTTCTCTGGGATACCATGTAAACGAACCACATGCTGGAAAAATAATGGCACCAAATCAGAGGAGGAAGGCAATTTAGACAAAGGTACCAAATGGACCATCTTAGAAAAGCGATCACAAACCACCCAAATGACCGACATCTTTTGAGAGACGGGGAGATCCAAAATAAAATCCATAGAAATATGCGTCCAGGGCCTCTTCGGGACCGGCAAGGGCAAAAGCAACCCACTGGCACGAGAACAGCAGGGCTTAGCCCGAGCACAAGTCCCACAGGACTGCACAAAAGAACGCACATCCCGCGACAAAGACGGCCACCAGAAGGATCTAGCCACCAAATCTCTGGTACCAAAGATTCCAGGATGCCCAGCCAACACTGAACAATGAATCTCAGAGATAACTCTACTAGTCCATCTATCAGGGACAAACAGTTTCTCCGCTGGGCAACGGTCAGGTCTATCAGCCTGAAATTTTTGCAGCACCCGCCGCAAATCAGGGGAGATGGCAGACAAAATTACCCCCTCTTTGAGAATACCCGCCGGCTCAGGAACACCCGGAGAGTCAGGCACAAAACTCCTTGACAGGGCATCAGCCATCACATTCTTAGAGCCCGGAAGGTACGAAACCACAAAATCAAAACGGGAGAAAAATAACGACCATCGAGCCTGTCTCGGATTCAACCGTTTGGCAGACTCAAGATAAGTCAAATTCTTGTGATCTGTCAAGACCACCACGCGATGCTTGGCCCCTTTCTAGCCAATGACGCCACTCCTCGAATGCCCACTTCATGGCCAACAATTCACGATTACCAACATCATAGTTACGCTCAGCAGGCGAGAATTTTCTAGAAAAGAAGGCACATGGTTTCATCACCGAGCCATCAGAACTTCTTTGCGACAAAACAGCCCCTGCTCCAATCTCAGAAGCATCAACCTCAACCTGAAACGGAAGCGAAACATCTGGCTGGCACAACACAGGGGCAGAAGAAAAACGATGCTTCAACTCCTGAAAAGCCTCTACAGCCGCAGAAGACCAATTGACCACATCAGCACCCTTCTTGGTCAAATCAGTCAACGGTTTAGCAACAGTAGAAAAATTAGCGATGAAGCGCCGATAAAAATTAGCAAAGCCCAGGAACTTTTGCAGGCTCTTCACAGATGTCGGCTGAGTCCAATCGTAAATGGCCTGGACTTTAACAGGGTCCATCTCGATAGTAGAAGGGGAAAAAAATGAACCCCAAAAATGAAACCTTCTGAACTCCAAAGAGACACTTTGACCCCTTCACAAACAAGGAATTCGCACGAAGGACCTGGAACACCATTCTGACCTGCTTCACATGAGACTCCCAATCATCCGAAAAGACCAAAATATCATCCAAATATACAATCAGGAATTTATCCAGGTACTCTCGGAAGATGTCATGCATAAAGGACTGAAATACTGATGGAGCATTAGAAAGTCCGAATGGCATAACCAGGTACTCAAAATGGCCCTCGGGCGTATTAAATGCTGTTTTCCATTCATCGCCCTGTTTAATACGCACAAGATTATACGCCCCTCGAAGATCTATCTTGGTGAACCAACTAGCCCCTTTAATACGAGCAAACAAATCAGACAGCAACGGCAAAGGATACTGAAATTTGACTGTAATTTTATTAAGAAGGCGGTAATCAATACAAGGTCTCAAAGAACCATCCTTCTTGGCCACAAAAAAGAACCCTGCTCCTAACGGTGATGACGACGGACGAATATGGCCTTTCTCCAAGGATTCCATTATATAACTCCGCATAGCGGCGTGTTCTGGCACAGATAAATTGAACAATCGGCCCTTAGGAAACTTACTACCAGGAATCAAATTAATTGCACAATCGCAATCCCTATGAGGAGGTAGGGCACTGGCTTTGGGCTCATCAAATACATCCCGATAATCCGACAAAAACTCTGGAACTTCAGAAGGAGTGGAAGACGAAATAGACAAAAATGGAACATCACCATGTACCCCCTGGCAACCCCAGCTGGACACAGACATAGATTTCCAGTCCAATACTGGATTATGAACCTGTAGCCATGGCAACCCCAAAACGACCACATCATGCAGATTATGCAACACCAGAAAGCGGATATCCTCCTGATGTGCAGGAGCCATGCACATGGTCAATTGGGTCCAATACTGAGGCTTATTCTTGGCCAAAGGCGTAGCATCAATTCCTCTCAATGGAATAGGATACTGCAAGGGCTCCAAGAAAAAACCACAGCGCCTAGCATACTCCAAGTCCATCAAATTCAGGGCAGCGCCTGAATCCACAAATGCCATAACAGAATAGGATAACAAAGAGCAGATCAGAGTAACAGACAATAGAAATTTAGACTGTACCGTACCAATGGTGGCAGACCTAGCGAACCGCTTAGTGCGTTTAGGACAATCGGAGATAGCATGAGTGGAATCACCACAGTAAAAACACAGCCCATTCCGACATCTGTGTTCTTGCCGTTCAGCTCTGGTCAAAGTCCTATCACATTGCATAGGCTCAGGCCCATGCTCAGATAGTACCGCCAAATGGTGCACAGCTTTACGCTCACGCAAGCGTCGATCGATCTGAATGGCCAGGGACATAGACTCATTCAGACCAGCAGGCATGGGAAACCCCACCATGACATCCTTAAGGGCTTCAGAGAGACCCTTTCTGAAGATTGCTGCCAGGGCACATTCATTCCACTGAGTGAGCACAGACCACTTTCTAAACTTCTGACAATATATCTCCGCTTCATCCTGACCCTGACACAGAGCCAGCAAGATTTTCTCTGCCTGATCCACTGAATTAGGTTCGTCACAAAGCAATCCAAGCGCCAGGAAAAACGCATCAACATCACGCAATGCCGGATCTCCTGGCGCAAGGGAAAATGCCCAGTCTTGAGGGTTACCACGTAACAAAGAAATAATGATCTTTACTTGTTGAACAGGGTCACCTGAGGAGCGAGGTTTCAAGGCAAGAAACAATTTACAATTATTTTTGAAATTCAAGAGCTTAGATCTATCACCAAAAATCAAATCAGGAATTGTAATCCTAGGCTCTGACATCGGATTCTGAACCACAAAATCTTGAATGTTTTGTACCCTTGTAGTGAGATTATCCATCCAAGAGGACAGACCTTGAATGTCCATGTTTACACCAGTGTCCTGAACCACCCAGAGGTAAAGGGGAAAATAGAGACAAAACATACTGCAAAGAAAAAAAAATGGTCTCAGAACTTCTCTTATCCCTCTATTGAGATGCATTAGTACTTTGGGCCACCTGTACTGTTATGACCTGGTGGTCAGGACTATAATGGACCTGGTGGTTAAGAGCACACAGAATGACCTAATAGTTACTGATAATAAGGACGAGCTCTGGGACGTGGGAACTCTGCTGACCGCAATCCCTAAACCTATCAAACACACTAGAAATAGCCGTGGATTGCGCCTAACGCTCCCTATGCAACTCGGCACAGCCTAAGAAACTAGCTAGCACTGAAGATAGAAAAATAAAGCCTAGCTTGCCTCAGAGAAATTCCCCAAAGGAAAAGGCAGCCCCCCACATATGACTGTGAGTAAAGGTGAAAATACAAACACAGAGATGAAATAGATTTAGCAAAGTGAGGCCCGACTTACTGAACAGACCGAGGATAGGAAAGGTTACTTTGCGGTCAGCACAAAAACCTACAAAAAGACCACGCAGAGGGCACAAAAAGACCCTCCGCACCGACTCACGGTGCGGAGGCGCTCCCTCTGCGTCCCAGAGCTTCCAGCAAGCAAGACAACAAATTAAATAGCAAGCTGGACGGAAAAATAGCAAACCCAAGAAATACAAGCTGGAACTTAGCTTCTGATGGGAAGACAGGTCACAAGAACGATCCAGGAGTGAACTAGACCAATACTGTAACATTGACAGGTGGCATGGAGCAAAGATCTAAGTGGAGTTAAATAGAGCAGCAGCTAACGAATTAACCTCGTCACCTGTGAAACTCAGAAACACTCACCAGAGGAAGTCCATGGACAGAACCAGCTGAAGTACCATTCATGACCACAGGAGGGAGCCCGACAACAGAATTCACAACAGTAAACACGGCATAGTTACACCACTCGCTTATGGAGAAAATCGCTCTTTGCACTCATTGGGTTTAGCTTCTAGCAATTTCAGGCAGTTATAGATCCCTCGATGGACATCTGGAATATATAATCCTTATATCTGTAACCCTGATCAGTGTAAATATATATAACCTTACAAGAACAATAGAAGCTCGTGCTTTCCATACCACTTTTAGCCAGTATCAGATGGGAGGGGGGAATGAGGAGTGGAGGGAGACCTGCTTGCCGCTCATAGCCATAAAAATTCTTGAGGGAGGGGGAAAATGTATAGGATTACACACACAGGCAAAGGGACAAAGAGTGGCTTACTATTCCAGCCTTGTGTTGGCAGGCAGAGGAAACTGCAGCTGAGAGCACTGTATGTGTAAGTGAAGCAATCAGAACTTTCCTATTTCCTGACACTGCCCCCTTTTGGACTGCGCTATGGAGGCAGAACCTCATGGTACCCCTCCATGCACACCTCAGCAGGTTCGCACCGTTGCGACAACCCATCTGCATTGCCATGCTCTCTGCCCATTTTCTGTTTGACTGTAAAGTTGTACTGCAGTAGGGCAAGGCTCCAGCATAGCAACCTTCCGTTGGTTCCACACATGGCTTGTAGCCAGCGCAGAGGGTGGTGGTCAGTCACCACAGTGAAGGTGAGACCGTACAGGTAGGGCTGCAAACGTTGCAGAGCCCAGACTATGGCCAGGCACTCCTTCTCTATGGTGGAATAGGCCACTTCCCTTGGCAGAAGCTTCCAGCTCAGGTACAATACGGGATGCTCTTGGTTCCCAGAGTCGACCTGGCTGAGCACAGCACCGAGGCCAAACTCGCTGGTGTCAGTCTGCACCAGGAACGGTCGACTGCTGTCAACTGCTTTTAACACGGGAGAGTTGCACAGGGCTGTTTTCAAAGCCTGGAAGGCCCCCTCACAGCCGTTGGTCCAGTCAACTATTTGCGGTAGCTTCTTCGTGGTGAGGTCCGTCAAGGGCTTTTCCAGGCTACTCTAGTTCTTTAGGAAGCACCTATAGTCCCTGTAGTGCCCAGGAAGGACATCACCTGTTTATTAGTCCTGGGGGTGGGCCAGGATGCGATCGTGTCCACTTTCCCAGGCTCTTGCTTTATTGAGTTCCCGCCTACCCGGTGCCCCAGGAAGTGGACCTCTCTCATGCCCATCTGGCACTTTCCCGACTTGATGGTCAGACCTGCTTGATGAAGTCGCTGTAGCTGTTTATCCCAGGAGGAACTGAAGATGGTAATGTCATCCAAGTACGCCACCGCTTACTTCTCCAGTCCCTGAAGCAGGTGGTTGACAATCCACTGGAAAGAGGCAGGGGCACTCTTCATGCCGAAGGGCATGACCGTCGACTCGTACAATCTGAAGTGTGTCATAAAGGAGGACTTCTCCTGCGACTCGGGGCTCAGGGTAATCTGCCAGTATCCTCGACTCAGATCCATTATGGTCAGATATTCTGCGCCAGCTAACCGCTGAAGCAGCTCCTCAATGCGCGGCATTGGGTGCGCATCAGAGGCTGTGATGGCGTTGAGCCCCCTGTAGTCCACGCAGAACTGGGTGGTCTGATCCTTCTTTGGCATGAGAACTACGGGTGAGGCCCACGCGCATTTTGACAGTTGAATCACTCCCAGCTATAACATCTCATCAATCTCCTGGTGCATAACCTGCTGCACCTCGTCAGAGATCGGATAGAGTGTTCGCCGTAGGGGGGCATGATTCCCGGTGTCCACCTCGTGGACCGCTACCTCAGTCCTTCCAGGTCGGTTGGAAAACAAAGCCCGGGAGGGTTCCAGCGTGGTCCGCAACTGCGACCGCTGGGGTTTGGGTAACAAGGTGCTTACCTCCACGTCCTCGACGGACCCACCGGCCTTGCATTGGGCCAGCGTGTCCAGGAGGGGTCTGTCCTCCCCAGCTACGGGCAGGCTGCAAACCGATAGTACGAAGGCTTCATGTTCATGATGAGCCTTCATCATATTGAGGTGAAAGACCTTTTGCCTACCCCGAGCGTGGCCAAGCGTGACCACGTAAGTGACTGGGTTGAGCTGTTGGTGGACGACGTTCGGGCCTTCTCAGGCTGCCTGAAACTTATCTTTTGGTACGGGGAGCAGCACCCACACCTTTTGACCCCCCTGGTAGGTCCGCTCCCGGGCGTTCTGGTCATACCAGTGCTTCTGATCAGCTAAGCCTGCATCATGTTTTCATGCACCAACTGCGTAAAGGCCTGCATTTTGTCACAGAAGCGCATGACATACTCTACTATGGATACTTCAGAAGGGTTTGGCTTCTCTTCCGAGGATTCCTTTACCAACTCAAGGGGTCCCCGAACTCGCCTGCCGTACAGGAGCTCGAAGGGGGCGAACCCCGTCGAGACCTGCAGAACCTGTCCTGTAAGCGAATAGCAGGTGTGGGAGGTACCGCTCCCAGTCCCGTCCTTGGGTCTCAACCAGCATGTGTAGCATCTGTTTGAGGGTACCATTGAAGCGTTCACACAAGCCATTGGTCTGTGGGTGATACACACTCGATGCTAGATGCTTCACCTGTATTCTCTTACAGAGAGCCTCCATTAGGGGAGACATGAATTGTGTCCCTTGATCGGTAAGCATCTCCCTGGGAAATACTACACGTGAAAAGATAGCCAACAGGGCATCCGCCACCTTATCTGCCCTAGTTGAGGACAGAGCTACTGCCTCTGGGTACCGGGTAGCGTAGCCTACCACAGTGAGGACGTATTGCTTTCCAGAGCTGCTGGGGACGGCCAGTGGGCCCACAATGTCCACCGGGATCCTCTGGAAAGGCTCCTCTATCACTGGCAAAGGGATCAGGGGAGCCTTAAGAGCAGACCCCATCTTCCCCACTCTTTGACAGGTGATACAGGAGCCGCAGTAGTTTGTCACATCTGTCCCCATCTTGGGCCAATAGAAGTGTTGAGACAGCCGGGCCTTAGTTTTGCTGATCCCCAAGTGTCCAGCGATCAGGATCTCATGGGCAATCCGCAACAACTCACCCCTGAATTGGTACGGGATGACCAGCTGTCTTTCCCTCAATCAGGGACATAATATGCAACCATCCTCCCCAAATCAATCCCGAATAAAACATCAGTGGGCAAGTTATTGGACAGCCCCACTTCCTTCACCCCGCTCCCGGCACACCCGGGACATTGGCAGGGGACAGCGGATGCCCCCAATCCGGTGACAGTCAGGGTTTTTCCCAGAATAATTTCTTTAGAGGATGCTATTTCGGGTGGGATGAGGGTTCGGTGTCCTTGAGCGACATCGCCCCCCATGGTGACGTGCTGCACATTGTCATATGCAACACCCTAGGTAACCGGTTGTTGCAGTGATGTTGTATCCTTCGCGGAGGGTAATATCATGCTCAGAGGCAATGGAGTTCTCTTTATCAGGTAAGGCACTCACATGCAACATATTCCAAATCCAGGCCACGAGGGGGAGCTCAGGACCCGGATTCAGGGGAGCTTCCCCCAAATATGGATATATGGCCTGGTCTGGAGGAGGAGTTAGCCAGTCTAGGAGAGACACAGAAGGAGAAGGAAGTCTGAGAGAGCAGACAGAGAGGCCCAGCAGCCATGTTGGAACTGCAGCCTCTGGAATGAGAAAGACCCAAAGGGTTGTATGTTGTCGAGCTTCAGAGGAAAGGAGCAAAGGAGAGGAACAGGGCTCAGAGGGGAACTGTGACCGGGCACCCTCAGAGCCGAAGCGCAGTACCGGATACCGGGAGCCCGAGGCCTTAGCAGCAGCACCTGAGAAGCCCGGGGCATGATAGAGTCCCTATAAAAAGGCTCAAGCTGCTCGTCATGCAGGTACCACCTGTCCCAGGACAGAGGAAAAGAGGACTTTGCCAGTAAGCTTCAGGCAGTAGGGACCTCACTATGGGACCCCTGGGAACCCCGTTTCACCTGTGGGAAGCGTTACCATCTTTGCTGCAACAACATCCCCCAGAGGACCCCTTTAAAGCAGAGCCGGTCCCACTATTAACCGAACACCACAGGTGGCGTCACGACAGACTCATTTGCAATATCCTTTTAAAGACCATTCCCTTTCAATTGGACGCCCAAGGCCACTGACCGGGTCGCAGCAACCGTGACATCCCCTTTAAGACCGGACCCGATACCGGGTATCCCACTGCCCTGGTAGGGCGCTCCACATACACCCTCCCAACCGCCCCAACCACGAAAAGAACTGCTGCATTAGGCCCTGGGGCCTTGGCTGGGGGGTTCCTCTGCTTCTCCGGACAGTTGGCGCTGATATGACCAGTCCGTTTGCAGGAAAAACACTCTCCAAGGTCGGTGATTGGTCTGGAGCTGTTGTCAATGGCTACAGGGCCTCTGGTGAGTTGACTGGCAGGGGTACTGGCGATGGTTGCAGGCTTATCCCCTCTCCAGCTGGTGGTGACTGGCTTCCGCACTTCCGATTTTTGGTTGGCCTCATAGGCATCGGCAATCTGCGCTGCTTTAGTCACGTCTTTATGCTCTCTGTCCATCACGAACTGTCGCACCTCAGCTGGGCAAAGATGTAAGAACTGGTCTTTGATCATCAGGTCCTGCAGCTGTGCAAAGGTGGTCACTGACAGTCCTTGGGTCCACTGGTCAAAGTGGGTCCTGAGTCCATGCGTCACATCTCCGTAGCCGTCTTGTGGGCCACGTTGGAGGTTCTGGAACTTTCTATGGTAAACCTCAGGTGTAAGCTGGTACTTTATCAGGGCCTGCTTGATGGCCTTATAGTCTTCATCTTGGTCTGACAGTAGAGCAGCAATGCCTCCAGAGCTTTGACTTTTAGCCCTTGGGTCAGGTATCGGGCCCATTTGTTCCCAGGCAGCTGGTACTGTCTGCAGGCTTTCTCAAATGCCCGCAGAAAAGTGTCCAAGTCTCTGTCCTTTTCCATCACAGGAAAGTGCTCTGGCCGGGGTTTAGGGGTCTGAGTGCTGTTGGGTTCACCGTTGGACTGGGACGACCTCAACCCCTGGAGTTGGGCTAACTCCAGCCGCTGCTCCCGCTCCGCTTGCCGATCGGCTCGGGCCTCCTGCTGGTATTGCTGGATCAGCCTCAGACGTCCCTCACGGTCATCAGCAGGGAATTGTTCCAAGGCCACCTGCAGGTGGGGGTCCAATCCGCCCTGGTTGCTAGTAGGGCTGGCATTCAGTGTTTGGAACTCAGCAGCAGCAACATTTTGCGCTGGTTCTGGCTTCTGTGTCCACTTGGCTCTGAGACCGGGCTTGGTCCGCTTCAAATTGCTGAAGTTACGTGACCAATTGAGCCTTGGTTTTGCCCTGGGGGGCCAGCCGTGGTGCGTGCATACTCCAACAAGAGTGTCCTTCTTCTGCTGGGTGTACCAGCCTACTCCTTTTGCGGTCATCATTGCCAAATAAAAATAATCGCAAGTACACACAATTGTCTCAGGACTAGTAAACACTGAGCTTGTTCTCCAAAACTTTTTTGTGCCAAGTCCTCCCAAGAATGGTGCAAGTTTTTAGTGAGAGGAATGATTGCTCAAACCAGATCACTAATGCTCTATTATCCCACCACTGCCACCAATATGTCACGGTTCATGGGGTGGATACCTTTATCATCCCCACCACTCACACCAACTTGTCATGAACTGGGGTTGTTTGGTTGCCCCTGGTTCTTTTCTATATCCCACTTTCAAGTTCCAGTTTGGAACTTGCATCTCTCTGACGCCCCCTTACCCTCAGGTCAGTCAGGGTACTGCACCCAGGAAAATTAGTCACCAGAAAAGCTGCCTTACTTTGTACTGGCTAATGGGGACACTGCAGTGAGGGCGATATAACTAATCCCATTCAGGCGGGAACAATAATTATCAATGCCGCCGTCGCTACAAAGACTCCCAAACGCACAGGACAAATCCGCTGCCACCAGCTCCGATTTCTTAATTATTAACGGATCCGGAGCCAACCCAGATTAGTAGCGTAATTAACTTCAGAGTACGTGACCATACGTTATAGAGCAAGGAGACACAAGCTAGTAATTTTATATTTTACTCCAAAAAAGGTAGGCAGTGTTTACAGAAGTATAAAAAGATATAATAAAGAAGACAAATATCGTATGTACAGTACAATTACAAATAAAATGGGATTAAAGTTGAAAAAACACTTACATAGGGTTCAGATCATTTCATCTCGTGGCAAACCATGTGCTGTGGGGGAATGGCGAGCATATATCCAGATGCATCACCCATGTATAGCAGCTAGACCCCAGACAAAAGACACGTGAAGACTGCTGCTTCACCCACTTATTTTCTAGCCTAAAACCAAGACACTCCCCCTGTGGTGACCTCACTTAGAGGCTGAACCCTCCTTTTTTCTTAGAGTTATGGCAACCATTTTTATGCCTAACTCCTTGTATGAACCTCATATATGAAAGACACAATGATCAGGAGGTGAACCACTTCGGGGAGATCCTTTTAAGTGTAAACATGGCGTAGTTACAGCACCCGCTTATGGAGAAATTCGCACTTTGCACTCATTGGGTTTAGCTTCTAGTGATTTCAGGGAGTTATAGGTCCCTTGATGGACATCCGGAATATATAATCCTTATATCTCTAACCCTGATCGATGCAAATATATATAACCTTGCAAGAACAATAGAAGCTCATGCTTTCTTTACCAGTTTTATCCAGTATCAGATGGGAGGGGGGAATGAGGAGTGTAGGGAGACCTGCTTGCAGCTCAAAGCCATAAAAATTCTTGAGGGAGGGGGAAAATGTATAGGATTACACACACAGGCAGAGGGAAAAAGAGTGGCTTAGAATTCCAGCCTTGTGTTGGCAGGCAGAGGAAACTTCAGCTGAGAGCACTGTATGTGTAAGTGAAGTAATCAGAACTTTCCTATTTCCTGACAACTATGCATTAACTTATCACAGTGTATATCACAATACAGTGCAATACAATTCACGTGACATAATATAGAAAGACGCAAAGCATAATACACTCAACGCGATTGGTGTCTTCTGGAGTAGGAAGGCGACAGTCCAAACCCCGTCCAAATACACAGGTCATTGTGCATCAGAATCAGGCTCTCGATTAAAGACTTGAGCTGTGATATTGTGTTGAAGGTTTTGTAAACAGTTGTTGGTCCTTACAAGCTCTTATGTATAATGAGTCAGGGGGACAATTTCAGAGATGCGTACCCTCAGATTCTTCTATCTATGACCTGCATCCTAATGACTGTTCTCATTTGATGTTGCGCTCCTTTAAGTTGTCAGTCAGTGACTTCTTCAGAGATGAGATGAGCGGGTTTGTGTCTTCCGCTCCTCATTATCACATTGCTCAAAGGCAACACTCATCTATTCTCCAACTTCCAGATGCTAATGGATAATGGCTAATGTTGGATATCACATGGCTACGTGACCAAGGACTAGATCCTGTGTAGAAACAACGTGCTGAAATTTGGATCTGAAAGTCGGTTGAGAGCAGTTGATTGCAAGATGAGAATTTCACTGATGGAAAACATCTGATGTGGGGGAATGAAGTGTTCCTCCTTATCTTTCCTGGATATAGACTTTCCGCGAAGCTAGAAGAGAGGTCTGGACAGCGCCTTTATAACATAGGATTTCCCTCTGCAATTCCTTATTATTAAGGGCAGTGGAAACACTCTTGAGTTTCATTGTTTCAACAGAGCTGAATGAGATTGTGTAGAATCCCAACACATGGATACTCTGGCTGAAGAGAATGAAGGTTTCTAGCACATGAGATCATGAAGATGAGTCGCCCGCCTGGGCAGTGGGGTACTCGGTACCGGGTCCGGTCGCTCTTAAAGGGGATGTCACAGTGGCTGCAACCCGGTCCGTGGCCCTAGGCACTCACTTAAAAGGGGGAAAGGTCTTTAAAGAGAATTTGGTAATAAAGTCTATTCGTGATGCCACCTGTGGTTCTCGGTCAGAGAGGACCGACGCTGCTTAAAGGGGTCCTCTGGGGTGATGGTGTTATGATTATTATTATACATTTTTATAGCGCCATTTATTCCATGGTGCTTTACATGTGAATATGGGGCAAATATAGACAAATACATTAAACAATGGTGTTGCAGCAAGATGGTGACACTTCCCACAGGTGAAGCGGGGTCCCCAGGGTTCCCAAGATGTATGGCAAGGATGGTGAGATGCCAGTAATAAGGGAAGACACAGAGTTGTAAAGTCTTTACCTGGTTTACTGGTAGAAGCAGTTCACAGTCCAGGATACCAGGCACAGGTGGTGATGTGGTCCGGCCGGCTTGGAGGCAAAGGTGACCCCTCTACCTGGTGAGGTCCGCAAGCCTTCCTACTTGCGCTGGTGTGCGAAGTCCCTGCTGCCTGAAGCTTGCTGGCAAGGTACTCCTTTCATCTCCTGTCCTGCACGGTGGGCAGTGAGTCATTTTACAGGGTCTCTATCATGACCCGGGCTCTTAAGATACTGCTTCACCTCAGACTTGGTGTGGGCAAGTAACGTACAGTCTAATGCCCTCTGATTCTGCTATGTGTCCTAGAGTACCACAAAAGCCTCAGGCTCCTGGTGCCCGGTTTCTGCGCTTCGGCTCTGAGGTTGCCCAGTCACAGTTCCCCTCTGAGCCCTTTTCCACTCCTTTGCTCCTTCCTTCAATGGCTCCACTACATACAACAACCCCTTGGGTTCACGTCCTTCCCTGGAGCTGCAGCTCAGTCCAGGCTGCACGGCTCCATTGTCTGCTCTCAGTTTCAGACTTCCTCTCTCTTCAGTGTCTCTCACCAAATGCCTAACTCCTCCTCCAGACCAGAACACTTACAGGGGTTGGACCAAATAATGGAAACGCCTAACATTTTTCTCATCATAATCTTCGAACATGTGATAAACATGCAAACCGTGACTGCCAGCAAACATGACAGACCTTAATTGAGGTTTCTTTTTGTGTCTTCATTTTGTGGCAACTGCAGTTGATTGTTCCTCAAGCCATCCCCAAATGAAGTGTGTTCAAAAACACCACCATCGGAAACTCGACCATTCATGCCAACATCCACATCCACGAACTCATAGTTCGCATTGACAAGGGCCATGAGGATCACACTGAAATATCCTTTGTAGTTGTAGAAAAATGATCCCGAATTGGCTGGTTGCGTGATGCGCACATGCTTTCCATCCAAGGCGCCACCGCAGTTTGGAAACTGCCACAGCTGCTCAAAATCGGAAGCAATCTTCTTCCAGTCATCCGCCGTCTTGGGAAACTGCAAGATGAAAAGGAAACATGTACAAATTAGGAAAAATATATTGTTGTGCACATACACTCTCATGTGGACATCCTAGAGTGATTTACGCGCAGTATGGAGTAGTCAAACAAAGTCAACAATCCTGAGTATGCAGGCAGCCATTTTATCAGACTGCTTAACTGACTGAGAGGGGTGCTAAACAGTATATCGACATAATATAATCTATAAAATAACGCTGGGAGCAGCAAATTAAAGAACGGTGGCGCAAGATGGGAGCAGCACATGTCAGAATGGAGGCGCAGGATGGGAGCAGCACATGTCAGAAAGGGGGCGCAGGATGGGAGCAGCACATGTCAGAATGGAGGCGCAGGATGGGAGCAGCACATGTCAGAACGGGGGCGCAGGATGGGAGCAGCACATGATAGGATGGGGGCGCAGGATGGGTGCAGCATATGGCAGGATGGGGACGCAGGATGGCAGCAGCACATGACAGGATGGGGACGCAGGATGGGTGCAGCACATGTCAGAATGGAGGCGCAGGATGGGAGCAGCACATGTCAGAACGGGGGCGCAGGATGGGAGCAGCACATGACAGGATGGGGGCGCAGGATGGGAGCAGCACATGTCAGAATGGAGGCGCAGGATGGGAACAGCACATGACAGAACAGGGGCGCAGGATGGAGCAGCACATGATAGGATGGGGGCGCAGGATGGGTGCAGCATATGGCAGGATGGGGACGCAGGATGGGTGCAGCACATGACAGGATGGGGACGCAGGATGGGTGCAGCACATGTCAGAATGGAGGCGCAGGATGGGAACAGCACATGTCAGAACGGGGGCGCAGGATGGAGCAGCACATGACAGGATGGGGACGCAGGATGGGTGCAGCACATGGCAGGATGGGGACGCAGGATGGGTGCAGCACATGACAGGATGGGGACGCAGGATGGGTGCAGCACATGACAGGATGGGGACGCAGGATGGGTGCAGCACATAACAGGATGGGGACGCAGGATGGAGCAGCACATGACAGGATGGAGGCCATATACCAATGGAAATGCTTGCCACCCGGGCGTAGAACGGGTTCAATAGCTAGTATAATATATCAACATAACATATCACAGCAGCAAAAAACAATAGTAGTAAATATACAGTCACCTCCATATAATGCCTTAAGCTCTGCACAATGGCCTCGCATGTCTCCGGAATCACAACGCTCAGTAAAGGCCTGGAAACAGCAGCGGAAAACTGCAAATCCTGAAGAGACCTTCCTGTGGCCAGGAACCGCAGTGTCACCGCCAACCTTTCATCCACGGGCACGGCTGCACGCATCGGCGTATCCCGCCTTTGTATGAGTGGCGTAACAGCAGCAAGTATAATCTTGAAGGATTCCTCTGACATCCTAAGGTAGTTTCGGAAATCATGAGGGTTATTATCACGTAACTCTCTTATGAGACTCATGAGTGACAATGTAGATCTTTTCTGCAGCCAGCTCCGGGTCCACATGCGACGTTTTCGTTTTGGACGTCTCTCCTCTAGGAGACGTGCTGCCTCAAACACCAGAGCAGCAGCGACAGAACTCTCACCGGAAGTGAGCATACTTCCTACAAAGAAAACAAACGTACAATAAATACACATGCTTACAAAAAAATGTTTTGACCATTGATCTAAATATATATGGTGCTACCGGCTTAAACGGGGCAGTCCACCGCGCAACAGCTATATCTGTAAAAGGATAAAATAGGCCACGCTACAGCTGTCTACCTGAGGCGCTCTGGCCTACCCTACTCTCCATAAGGAATAATCGTCCACGCTCCAGCGTTAACAGGAGGTTAACAGGAGGTATCCTTGTTGAAGCGCACCATCTGCTACGCTGTAGCGTTGTACATACCTATTGCGGTAAAAGTGTAGTTTAAAGTCCAGGGAATCCAGGGATTTAGTTCTGTTTCAAGCAGTTCTGTTTCCAGCACGTGCTCCAGAGAGAAAAGAATACAGCGCTCGACAGCTCCGGTTTTATCGGCCGGGAACAATAGTATTACGTCTGTCGAATGAGCGCACAGTATTGTACCGCCCAATCAGCACACAGGAAGTGGAGATTTGGGCGCTCCTACGTATCCAGTTCCTCCACCCATTACATCGTATACAATATCGTGCACACCTATGTTACACCATGCGATCATGCCGCCACAGCGGGACACTTGACGACGAAAGAAAGTTTCAAACGATGTGCTACGACGTACGATTCTCTGCGGGGTCCCTGATCGCTGCTGCGTGTCAGACACAGCGAGATTGTAAGTATATCGCTGGAACGTCACGGATCGTGCCGTCGTAGCGATCAAAATGCCACTGTGTGACGGTACCCTTACTGTCCCCAGAGTATTTCTCGGGCAATGGGAGGTGAGATAAAGTCGGAACAGAGGTGGCAGTGGGTAAAGCTGCTGCAGCCACGGTAGCAGCCTGAACAGCTATTGCGGTAACATCCACCACCGAGGTTGCACGCTCAAGAGACGCCAACCGGCCCTCCAGAGGCTGGATGTACCCCTGCAATCGCTGTTCATCTGCCATTACTTAGCCAGATCCTGGCGCTAGTATACTGTTAGGGTTGACGGAACGCACTAAATATATTTATTAGATGGGATAGGTGCATTCGCAACCCGGGATCCACCGTGCAGGAAAGAACCTGCTGCTAAGCAAGGCGGCGAAGCAAAATAGTATAAACGAACTCTGTTACTTCACAGAGCCCGTAGTAAAGAGAACGCCGTGCCCTGTTTAGCTCACAGGGGACACAGCTACTGTGTAGAGCAGACAGTGGTCATGCAGTCCAACCAACACGCTGCTCCTCTCTGGTGGAGCCGGAATTCTAATGGCTATTAGCCAGCCCTGAATTCACTCATAAGAAACTCCTCGCCGGAGGTGCCAGCATTCTAGGGGCTTATTTCAGCCGGGTCCCTGACTGCATACACAAAACTCCTTCGCCGGAGGTGCCAGCATTCTAAGGGCTTATTTCAGCCAGGTCCCTGACTGCATACAGAAAACTCCTCGTCGGAGGTGCCAACATTCTAAGGGCTTATTTCAGCTGGGTCCCTGAGCACACACATGACCACACTGGCGCTGAGCTCGTACATATTTGATACTAACGCATGGCCTTTATAGCTGTAGCACCTACAGGACCTTCCAAGAAAGGACCAATGGAAGGCTGCCACAGAACTTGATCAGGTACAGGACCTTCCTGGAGGACCAGTGGAAGTTGCTGCAGTACCTGAGCATGTGACTCTTGATCTCCACTGAGAGATCTTACCCGGGGCATGCTCAGTGTGTGCAAAGCAGGACTTAGTTCCAGAAAATCCTGCTCGCCGCAGATCAGTGCAGGGTACAATAGTAGAGCCTGGAGAGGCAGCAGTAACCCTTTGCACAGTATCAGATTCAGTGAGACGCTGGGACCAACGTCTCCACTGAGCAGGCTCCACTGCGGCTGATGCAGAATGGGAGACCGCAGCAGACATGGTTCGAGATTCCCCCTGTGCAGCGGCGGGAACTCGACTCCTAACAGTTACACTGTTAAAGCAGAATACAGTGTCTGTTCCTGAGTGTGTGATATCGTCCAGAAACACGACTATGGGATCAGCAGGATTTGCAAACATGAGTTTTGTGCAATACTCCCACACATCAGACGGGACATTATGTTTTCTTTGCCACTTCACACAACCAGGGCAAATCCAGAACCGTTGGAGTGTAGAGACCCTTCAGGACTTAATAAGGGATTATTTCATAATGCGAAGACCCCCACCTTCAGTCATATGCTATAAACAATCTGTGTCAGTGTTCTTTGTTCAAGTGGTGCTGAGCCGATGGCGCAAATAGGAATAGGTTCAGCCACGTTTGAGCAGACAAAAACATGAGTTTTAGCAAACTCAGCATCCACCATACTGACTCCAGCTCCACTGTCTACAAACCTAGAACGTTTTTCAGACCTGCTCTCTAGCACCACCTCTCCTGTCAGGACAATACAAAAATTGCAGGTTGAAGACGAACCCACCCCTTGGTTATCAAGCTCAAGGCTCCCAAGGGTTAATCGAGTTTCTTTTTGCTTTGGAATTACAGGACATGCCCCAATAAAATGTCCCTTTTTCCCACAAAAAAATACACCTAATTTCTTGCAAATGTCAGAGGAAACATATGACATGAGCGCGCCTCCCAACTGCATGGGTTCCTCTAACTCCGCAAGTATAGGTTCAACCCTGGACCTTCTCTCCAACACCAGAATCTTGTTCCTGAAAGAGGGCTCAGAAGCAGGTAGGCTTACCCATCTGTCCCTCAGGCGTTTATCCGAATAGCCAAGGAAATGGCAGTGTCCAGTGATTCAGGAGTTTCATACACTGGTAATGAGTCCTTTAACCTTTCAGTGAGGCCCTGAAGGAATTGGCTTCTGAGAGCTGGGTCTTTCCATTTGGTATCAGTTGACCATCTGCGGAATTCGGAGCAATAAGTCTCCACTGAACGATGCCCTTGCTGAATGCAACGCAGCTTGGATTCAGCCAAGGAAATACAGTCAGGATCATTACAGATCTGGGCTAGGGTCCTGAAAAACTCCACAGATTGGAGACACATAGAATCATGTGGAAAAGAAAAAGCCCAGGACTGAGGTTCCCCCCTGCAACAGTGAAATAGCAATTCCTACTCGTTGCTCCTTATCTCCAGAGGAGTAAGGACACAGTTTAAAATATAATTTGCATATACCTCCATAACCAAAAAACCTGTCCTACCCCAAGAAAACCTGTCCGGGAGGGCAATTTTGGATTCAAGCTGGACTGGCCTACAGACAGTGTCCCCCATAGTAGGAGTCTGCAGCCACTGCCGTCACTGCTGAACCTCAGAACGAAGGTCAGTCACCTCCAGTGCCAACCTCTGCTGGCGGCTCTACAAGCACAAAAACGGGATCCATGAGCCCAGCTAAAGAAAAAACCCACACAGAAAAAAACACCACACACGTGTTTGCAAATGTGAAAGGTGGTTGATAATGTCTTGCAAAGTGTAGGAAAAGTTAAGTGCAACATGAAGGGATAAGGAAAAGGGAAGCAAACACTAGGAAAGGGAGCATGGAGCTGTGATGGAGCATGAAAAACTCGTACTGTGCTGGAGCATGGAGGACTCGTACTGTGATGGAGCATGGAGGACTTGTACTGTGATGGAGCATGGAGGACTTGTATTGTGATGGAGCATGGAGGACTCGTACTGTGATGGAGCATGGAGGACTCGTACTGTGATGGAGCATGGAGGACTCGTACTGTGATGGAGCATGGAGGACTCGTACTGTGATGGCGCATGGAGGATTTGCAATGTGATGAATGATGGAGGACTTGTACTGGGTTGGATGATGGATGACTCATACTGTGATGGAGCATGGAGGACTTGTACAGTGATGGAACATGAAGGATTCGTATTGTGATGGAGCATGGAGGACTTGTACAGTGATGGAACATGAAGGATTCGTATTGTGATGGAGCATGGAGGACTTGTACAGTGATGGAACATGAAGGATTCGTTATGTGATGGAGCATGGAGGACTTGTACTGTGATGGATGATGGAGAGGACTTGTACTGTGGTGGAACATGAAGGATTCGTTATGTGATGGAGCATGGAGGACTTGTACTGTGATGGATGATGGAGAGGACTCGTACTGTGGTGGAACATGAAGGATTCGTACTGTGATGGAGCATGGAGGATTTGCAATGTGATGAATGATGGAGGACTTGTACTGGGTTGGATGATGGATGACTCATACTGTGATGGAGCATGGAGGACTCGTACCGTGATGGAGCATGGAGGACTTGTACAGTGATGGAACATGAAGGATTCGTATTGTGATGGAGCATGGAGGACTTGTTCTGTGATGGATGATGGAGAGGACTTGTACTGTGATGGAACATGAAGGATTCCTACTGTGATGGAGCTTGGAGAGGACTTGTACTGTGATGGATGATGGAGGACTCATTCTGTGATGGAGCATGGAGAAGACTTGTACTGTGATGGATGATGGAGAGGACTTGTACTGTGATGGAACATGAAGGATTCCTACTGTGATGGAGCTTGGAGAGGACTTGTACTGTGATGGATGATGGAGAGGACTCATACTGTGGTGGAGCATGGAGGACTCGTACTGTGATGGAGCATGGAGGACTCGTACTGTGATGGAGCATGGAGGACTTGTATTGTGATGCAGCATTGAGGACTCGTACTGTGATGGAGCATGGAGGATTTGCAATGTGATGAATGATGGAGGACTTGTACTGGGTTGGATGATGGATGACTGACTCATACTGTGATGGAGCATGGAGGACTCGTACTGTGATGGAGCATGGAGGACTTGTACAGTGATGGAACATGAAGGATTCGTATTGTGATGGAGCATGGAGGACTTGTACTGTGATGGATGATGGAGAGGACTTGTACTGTGGTGGAACATGAAGGATTCGTACTGTGATGGAGCATGGAGAAGACTTGTTCTGTGATGGATGATGGAGGACTCATTCTGTGATGGAGCATGGAGAAGACTTGTACTGTGATGGATGATGGAGGACTCATTCTGTGATGGAGCATGGAGAAGACTTGTTCTGTGATGGATGATGGAGGACTCATTCTGTGATGGAGCATGGAGAGGACTTGTACTGTGATGGATGATGGAGGACTCATTCTGTGATGGAGCATGGAGAAGACTTGTACTGTGATGGATGATGGAGAGGACTTGTACTGTGATGGAACATGAAGGATTCCTACTGTGATGGAGCTTGGAGAGGACTTGTACTGTGATGGATGATGGAGAGGACTCATACTGTGGTGGAGCATGGAGGACTCGTACTGTGATGGATTGTCACTTTTCTGCTCGTTGATTGTCCACCGTTCTTGGGGCTCTGTAGAATTTATCTTATTCATTTTGCTTCTCTGGTGATTGAGACATGATCTGGGCACCATTATGAAATGTGTTTTGCAGACTGGGAGCAAACGCCACCGTATAATGCCCTAGGGTTAGGGTTAGGGTTAGGCATGGCTTCATCTTCTGTCCAGCCAGGGCTGATGGTGAGCAGTGTGTGGTGGGCAGCAGATGTAGGATGGAGTGGTCCTTCCTGCACCATTGGCTGCTTGCCTTTGACAGGCAGGCTGCCCCTCCTCCTCCTTGCTGCCTGCCTATGTGTATGTGAGAACATGGTTTTAAAGTGCTCTCGGATTTGCTGGCATCTGTATCACAGTGATCCTGTCAGCTTGTAGAGAGAGACAGCCAGAGATCCAGGCAGTGTTTGCTTCCAATGGCACAGGCGGCTGGGATTGCTTGCATGCTGTGTATCGGGGTCTCTGTTCTCATCTATGTCTCTGCTGCTGGCAGTGAAGGTAAGAGTCAGTTTGCTCTGGTCTGACACTTTCATGGCTCCACTTCTAGTTTGTTATATTGCATGCAGATTTTCTTTATTTTATTCCTTTGGCCAGAGGTAATCATTATTTACTGCGTGTTTCATCTATTACAAAGCCGCCACGATCCCCATGACATGACGGCGATGGAAGCAATATTCTGTCACTCTAAAGTTGCATCTGTCATTGATGCGGGGTGCCTTGGAGGTGCGAACAATCCTCTGAGGTCCTCCAGACAATGTCGGCTGCACTTTGCCTGGGGCGACATGGTGGGACAACTCCTTTGAAGCGAGTACATTGACTGGGGAGCTGACAAACTTGATATCTGATGACTGACACCACCACAGCTGTGTCCATGACACTCGCCTCCTTGTCGCACCCTTTAGTCACATCCAACTTCTTCCCGTTAGGCAGACCCTGCAGAAGAGCCCATCCAGGTAACATTATAGTCTTCTGATACAATGGTGTGGATTTCACTGCCCTCGGGAACTGATAGCCATATATCGGGTAGTTATATGAAGTCTGCCCATGGGGACAGCGAGCCTGTAGTCTGTAAAGCGTTGGCCAAGCTGAATGATTACTGATATCTAACTTCCCAGGAGATCTCCCTGTGGCAGCTCATCCGCCTGGGCTGATTTATGCCAGAACATGGAGAAATTACCCATTACAGGTGCTGGCTATCCAAAATGTATGGCCAGTCAAGGAGAAATTATACATCAGATCACAGCCACCATCGCACTGTACCATCAGAAATCAAAGGGACCTTCATGGTCTGTAATGAGGAACGTTCAATGTGACTGCTCCCACCACTATGTCTGACCCATGCTATTGACGGTAGCCCCTTATGCCATCGACAATGTGTAAATGAAATCCCTGAGATCACACACAACTGTTTTTCACCCATTAGCTGGACTGCCATATGAGAATGAAACTGAGAGATGCCACTCAGTGCCATCTCCCGATGCCATCCCTAGGTGCCTTCCCTCTGTGCCTTCCCTCTGTGCCATCCCCCGGTGCCATCCCGCGGTGCCATCCTCTCCATCTGAACTCTACAGTCAGAGACTGATGGATCCCTGTGTATACAATCCTCATTCCTTTACGTGATCACCACATTTAGCTCTTTAGCTGGACAAACACCTTAAATAACTATCGTGAAGGCTCATTAGTTTGACGTCAGTCCTAATTATTCCCCCACATACTATACATGTTCATTGGCATGCATGAGTTTCCCAAAAGGAGAAAGCTGCTTTGAAATGCTCCTGTCCCCTCCATAATCCTCTGTCCTTCCTAGGCCCATCTGTTTCACTGCAAATTCTCTGTTCCACTCCTGACTGTTCTGTCCCCTCCAGACTCCTCTGTCCTTCTGCTCTAGACACATATCTCCTCCAGGACCATCTGCATCCATTAGACCCCTTTGTGCATTCCAGAATCTGGAGTCCATTCTAAATTTTTCCTTCCAACTTATCTGTCCTCATAAGGCTACGTTCACATTGGCGTTCCGCCAATGTGCGTCGCTGTTGCGCCGGCGACGCAGCGGCGACGCAGCGGCGACGCGCCCCTATGTTTAACATAGGGGACGCGTGCGTTTTTAGGGTGGCGTTTTTCGACACTTGCGTCGTTTCCGACGCTAGCGTCGGACGCAAGAAAATGCAACAAGTTGCATTTTCTGTGCGTCCGATTTTGGTCAAAAAACGACGCACGCGTCGCAAAACGCGCGAGTTTTTGCGTGCGTCGCGCGTTGCGTCGCCGACGCAGGGCGGCGCAACGCTAGTGTGAACGTAGCCTAAGATCCCTTTGTCCTTCCTTCAAACTCTTCTGTATTCTCCAAACTCTTCTGTCCCTTCAAGATCAGGTTACCTTGATAAGGACCATTCTGTCCCCATACAGATGTCTGTCTCTTCCCAAGACCCAACCAACCCCTCCAGAAATTTAAGTCTCCTTCAAACTCCTTTGTCTCCTATAGACATTTTTTCTTCCAAATGATTGTGTCCTCTCATCAGGCTCTTCCGTGTCCTCTAGATCATTCTCTCCCCTCCATACACTTCAGTCTCTTTAGACTCCTTTCTCCTCTCCATAAACCCCTGCTCTGTCTAGATCTGTCTGTCCCTTCTATAGATTTGTGTCCCACGCTAAACCCATCTTTCCATGATGCAGACTCTTTTGCCCTCTCTAGAGCATGCTATCCACTCAAGAATCAATGTATTCTCTCCAGATTCATTACTTCCAGCGCAATAATGTGAACTCCAGACTTCTATAGCCCCTACAGATCAATCTGCCTCCTTTAAAATGACACATTCCTTCTAATCACTAGTTGCAATAAATGTTCTGTGTCTGGAGATCTCGGCCATGTAATGTCCGTCTTATGGGGTGGAGATCATTGGTCCTGTAATGTCTCATGTGGTGGAGGTCTTTGGTCATGTAATGTCATGAGTGTGAAGATTTCAGTCATGTACTGTCCAGGGTCGATGATGTCCCCAGTCATGTAATGTGTTGCTTGTGGGGGTCTAGGTCATGTAATGTCCCTAGTGGTTAAGGTCCTTGGTCATGTATTGCACGGCATGTAGAGTTTTCAGTCATGTAAAGCCCCGTGTGATTGAGACCCTCATTCATGTAATGTCCCATGTGATGGAGATCTTTGGTCATGTATTGTCCTGAGTGTGGAGGTCTTGGTCACTTAATGTCCCGAGTCATTCAGGCTCTCAGTCATGTATTCTCCTGTGTGTTGAGCTCTAAGGCATGCAATGTCCCATATGGTTAGGGTAAAGTGGTCCTCGGTCACGCAGTTCGCAGTGTGAGAAAATGTTGCTCATGTAATGTTCTGAGTGTTGGAGGTCTCGTTCATGTAATATCCTGCTTGTGGAGGTCTTGGTCATGTAATGTCCCATGTGGTGGAGGTCCTCTGTGATGTAATGTCCTGGATGTGGAGGTCTTGGTCATGTAATATCCTGGCTGCAGAGGTCTTGGTCATTTAATGTACTGCGTTTGGAGGTCTTGGTCACGTAATGTCCATGTAGTGTTGAGGAGTTTGGAGGAAGAGAAGGACAGAAGAGTCTGGAAGTGGACAGATGAGCCAAAGGGCAACAGATAAGAGTCTGGAGGGGAAAGAAGTCTTTAGGTGAAAAGAGTACACTAGAAAATATTATGTTATAAAAATAAATATTATAAAAAAAAAATACAGAGAAGTCTGAAAGAGTTGAGGCAGAGCATTCTGATGGGATCAGAGGAGTCTGAAGAGGTGAGAGGTGACAGAGGTCGGAAAAGAATATAGGGGTCTATAGGTGATAGAGGTTTGGGGAAAACAGAGGCAGAGGGAAAAAGAGGAATATGCATGAAACAAACCAGTATGGAAAGAGAAAGAATACATATGGGTTTGAAGAAAAAATGAGAAGTATGAAGGACAGAGAGGTTCATACTGGACTGAGGGGCCTGTAGGAGGATAAAGAGTCTAAGGACAACAAACAAGTATGGACAGGACAGAGAAGGATCTGTAGGTGACAGAGGAGTCTGGATTAGGGTTTTATGGTAACAGAATTTTTGTTTGTTTTTTTAAAAAAAGGAAATAAGATAATGATTATTATGATGATGATCAACAAAAGGAGAATAATTACATAGCAAATACAAATGGCCATCAATTTCGATCAAGGGATGGGACAGGATAAAGGGAAAGGGTATATACAGTGCCTTGTGAAAGTATTCAGCCCCCTGGAACTTTTCAACCTTTTCCCACATATCGTGCTTCAAACATAAAGATACCAAATGTCAATTTTTGGTGAAGAATCAACAACAAATGGAACACAATTGTGAAGTTGAATTAAATGTGTGTGAACACGTGTCCACAGGTAGGAATTGGTTGGCTGTGTAAATTTAGAAACTAATCCGCAGCATTGCACGCTTGGCGGTTCCAAGCGCTGTGGATTAGACTGGGGTGGAAAGAGATGATTTGCATAGCTCCGCCTACTGCAAAGGATTCTGGGTAAACCAGCTATTCTTTGTATTATGCTGCTTGCAAGTACTTTCCGTTTCAGGAAAGCATCCACTATGTATTTCCTTTAAGTAGAGGGCTTTTCGGTCTCTTTCGTCCCGCTACATTTAGCCCAACTTGGGTCTCTCCCTAAGGTGGCTAGCATGTGTGTATCGCTTGCTCACCGAGCCCCACTCCATACAGCCAACCAATTCCAGCCCTGTGCTGATGAGGGCCTAAAGCCCGAAACACGTGTCCACAGGTAGGAATTGGTTGGCTGTGTAAATTTAGAAACTAATCCGCAGCATTGCACGCTTGGCGGTTCCAAGCGCTGTGGATTAGACTGGGGTGGAAAGAGATGATTTGCATAGCTCCGCCTACTGCAAAGGATTCTGGGTAAACCAGCTATTCTTTGTATTATGCTGCTTGCAAGTACTTTCCGTTTCAGGAAAGCATCCACTATGTATTTCCTTTAAGTAGAGGGCTTTTCGGTCTCTTTCGTCCCGCTACATTTAGCCCAACTTGGGTCTCTCCCTAAGGTGGCTAGCATGTGTGTATCGCTTGCTCACCGAGCCCCACTCCATACAGCCAACCAATTCCAGCCCTGTGCTGATGAGGGCCTAAAGCCCGAAACACGTGTCCACAGGTAGGAATTGGTTGGCTGTGTAAATTTAGAAACTAATCCGCAGCATTGCACGCTTGGCGGTTCCAAGCGCTGTGGATTAGACTGGGGTGGAAAGAGATGATTTGCATAGCTCCGCCTACTGCAAAGGATTCTGGGTAAACCAGCTATTCTTTGTATTATGCTGCTTGCAAGTACTTTCCGTTTCAGGAAAGCATCCACTATGTATTTCCTTTAAGTAGAGGGCTTTTCGGTCTCTTTCGTCCCGCTACATTTAGCCCAACTTGGGTCTCTCCCTAAGGTGGCTAGCATGTGTGTTAAATGTATTGGTTATTTTAGATTTTTGTGGAAATTCAAAAACTGAAAAGTGGGGCGTGCAATATTATTTGGCCCCTTTACTTTCGCTCCAGAAGTTCATTGTGGATCTCGGAATGATCCAATGTTGTCCTAAATGCCTAATGATGATAAATATAATCCACCTGTGTGTGATCAAGTCTCCGTATAAATGCACCTGCTTTGTGATAGTCTCAGGGTTCTGTGTGAAGCCCAGAGAGCATCATGAAGACCAAGGAACACAACAGGCAGGTCAGTGATATCGTTGTGGAGAAGTTTAAAGCCGGATTTAGATACAAAATGATTTCCAAAACTTTAAACATCCCAAGGAGCACTGTGCAAGCGATCATATTGAAATGGAAGGAGCATCATACCACTGCGAATCTACCAAGACCCGGCCGTTCCTCTAAACTATCATCTCACACAAGGAGAAGACTGATCAGAGATGCAGCCGAGAGGCCCATGATCACTCTGGATGACCTGCAGAGATCTACAGCTGAGGTGGGACAGTCTGTCCATAGGACAACAATCAGTCAGACACTGCACTGGGATTAACAATCATGGTTATTCCACCAAATATTGATTTCTGAACTCTTCCTGAGATAAAACTTTAGTATAGTTATTTCTAAATGATTATGACCTTGTTTTCTTTGTATTATTTGAGGTCTGCAAGCAATGCATATTTTGTAATTTTACAATTTCTCATTTTCAGAGATAAATAGAAAATGTATTGCTTGGAACTTCGGAGACATGTTGTCAGAAGTTTACAGAATAAAAGAACAATTTACATTTTACCCAAAAATATAAAGAGAAAAATCAGAGAAACTGAACATTGTGCAGTGGTCTCCTCATTTTTGCCCAAGCTGTACATGTCCACCCTGTATATCTATGGTGATGGGGTCACACCGTACACTGATACCATCTCCTTAATATTAGGGTATCGGGGGAGCATAGACGATCGGCATATACAGCGGCTGCTGCGCTCTGCTGAGAATCTATACGGTCATGTATGAATAGAGGTATGAACCCACAGGGCCGGGACGTAGCTCCAACACCGTAATTTATCCTCTCACGGTCCTCCTCTCCAATATGCAGCTCAGTTTTGGGGACTAGCTCATGATGCCCTCTGTGCGTCAGACATAGCCCTGAGACTATCACAGAGCAGGAGCATTTATACGGAGACTTGATCACACACAGGTGGATTATATTTATCATCATTAGGTATTTAGGACGACATTGGATCATTCAGAGATCCACAATGAACTTCTGCACTGAAAGTAAAGGGGCCTAATAATATTGTACGCCCCACTTTTCAGTCTCTGAATTTCCACAAAAATTTAAAATGACCAATAAATTTCGTTCACCTTCACAATTGTGTTCCACTTGTTGTTGATTCTTCACCAAAAATTGACATTTGGTATCTTTATGTTTGAAGCATGATATGTGGGAAAAGGCTGAAAAGTTCCAGGGAGCCAAATACTTTCGCAAGGCACTGTATGACCACTCTGCACAATCGAGACTGCCCCAGAAGAGCCAATCTATTAAACCAAACATTCAGAAAAGAACGTTATACACATGGACATAATTCTTTATTTTCTTCTAGTCTGAAGCGGTCAGCTGTTCCCACCAGCTCCTGCGGTAGACTGAATGGTAGACTTCGGGCTCGCTCACATAAGCGTACATGTTGGACCATGTGTGTCTTATCGGATAACACTGTGACAAATGATATTGTATGGGGCACTACTGATATATGGTATAAAACATCAGACTGTACTCGGATGACATCCTCGGACTCAGACAATGTAGAAGATGGATAGATCTTGTTCTCCATCTTCTCACCTGTGCTGCGATGCTCTCATCAAATCACAGTAAACTGACTGCGAGTATCTCGGAGGAGAGAATCTACACTCGTGTGACCCAACAGTTCTCATGGTAAAAAAGTTTTGTATCCTCTGGTGAACGAACCTTTTTTCTCCAGACGGCATGCCCCGTTACGTGATACATCTTTTGACAGTATTTTTTGTATGGGTCATTTATGTACTTATGTATGTCGCCCCTTAGACATCTCTTCTCAACGCTAAAATTATTTTAATTATTTTAGTCTTTCCCCATAACCAAGATCCGCCCCACTGCTTATCAGTTTTCTGGATCCTTCTTTGTACTTCTTAGAGCTTAAGGACATTCTTTGTATGAGCCAGTCCCCATATTGGAGAGGAGGATCGTGAGAGGTTAAATTACGGTGTTGGAGCTACGTCCCGGCCCTGTGGGTTCATAACTTTATTCATACATGACCGTATAGATTCCCAGCAGAGCGCAGCAGCCGCTGTATATGCCGATCGTCTATGCTCCCCCGATACCCTAATATTAAGGAGATGGTATCAGTGTACGGTGTGACCCATCACCATAGATATACAGGGTGGACATGTACAGCTCGGGCAAAAATGAGGAGACCACGGCACAATGTTCAGTTTCTCTGATTTTTCTCTTTATATTTTTGGTAAAATGTAAATTGTTCTTTTATTCTATAAACTACTGACAACGTCTCCGAAGTTCCAAGCAATAAACTTTGTATTTATTTTCTGAAAATGAGAAATGGTCAAAATAACTAAAATATGCATTGTAGACCTCAAATAATAGAAAGAAAACAAGTTCATAATCATTTAGAAACAGCAATACTACTACTACTACTAATAATCTTTATTTATATAGCGCCAACATATTCCGCAGCGCTTTACAGTTTAACAGTTTCAATCACAACAGACATAAGTAACAACGTTAACAATACAATAATTAAAGCACAATAAGCCGCCCCTGCTGGTGAGAGCTTACAATCTACCATGAGGTGGGGGAGATACAAAGTACAGGTGTGTATTTACAATGATATATTTACAATGAGGGTCCGGCCATCTTCAGGGGGTGGGGGATAGATGGAGATAGTGAATGGGCTACACACACACAAACATAAAATTACTTTGATTAGGGAACGTGATGGGCTGCTGTGAACAAATGTGTTTGGAGGAAACGCCTAAAACTATGCAAGTTGTGGATGGTCCTAATATCTTGGGGTAGAGCATTCCAGAGGATTGGCACAGCACGGGAGAAGTCTTGGAGTCGGGAGTGGGAGGTACGGATTAGTGCAGAGGTTAGTCGAAAGTCATTTGCAGAGCGCAGCGGTCTGTTAGGCCGATAGACAGAAATGAGGGAGGAGATGTAAGGGGGCCGCACTGTGGAGAGCTTTGTGGGTGAGAACAAGTACTGTGAATTCTATCCTGTAATGAATGGGCAGTCAGTGTAACGACTGGCAAAGAGCGGCACGTCCGAGTAACGATTAGCCAGATGGACGACCCTGGCTGCTGCATTAAGGATAGAAGGAAAGTCGAGTGAGGGGGAGGCCAATTAATAGAGCATTGCAGTAGTCCAGGCGGGAGTGGATCAGGGCGACAGTGAGGGATTTTGTTGTTTCCATGGTAAGAAAAGGGCGTATTCTAGAGATGTTCTTTAGGTGTAAGCGGCACGAGCGGGCAGGAGATTGTATGTGGGAGGTGAAGGAGAGATCGGAGTCAGACATAACACCAGACAGCGCGCCTGCTGCCGGGGTGTTATTATGGTGCCACCCACGGAGAGGGAAACGTCAGGTTTAGGGAGGTTAGTAGATGGTGGGAGCAGAAGAAGTTCAGATTTGGAGAGGTTGAGTTTCAGATAGAGAGTGGACATGATGTTGGAGACTGCGGACAGACAGTCAGTGGCGTTCTGTAGTACAGCGGGGGTAATGCCAGGGGATGATGTGTATAGTTGTGTGTCATCAGCATAAAGATGGTACTGAAAGCCAAATCTGCTGATGGTCTGTCCAATTGGGGCCGTGTAGAGAGAGAAGAGAAGGGAGCCAAGGACTGAGCCCTGAGGTACCCCAACAGTGAGAGGAAGAGGAGATGAAGTGGAGCCAGAGAACAGAACACTGAAGGAGTGGTCAGAAAGGGAGGAGGAGAACCAGGAGAGAGCAGTGTCCTTAATACTAATGTTTTCACTCAAGAAGAGTTCAGAAATCAATATTGTGTGGAATAACCATGACTGTTAATCCCAGCTTTCCTGCGTCTTGGCATGCTCTTCACCAGTCTGTCACACGGCTCCTGGGTGACCTGATGCCACTCCTGGTACAATAATGTCAGCCGTTCTTCTGTGTTTGATGGCTTGTGACTATCCATCTCCCTCCTGATTACATTCCAGAGGTTTCCAGTGGGGTTCAGGTCTGGAGATTGGGCGGCCATGACAGGGATTTGATGTGGTGGTCCTTCATCCACACCTTGATTGACCTAGCTGTGTGGCATGGCGCATTGTCCTGCTGGAAAAACCAGTCCTCAGCGTTGGGGAACATTGCCTGAGCAGAAGGAATCAACTGTTTTTCCAGGAGAACCTTGTATGCGGCTTGATTCATACGTCCTTCACAAAGAACAACTTGCCCAATTCCAGCCTTAATGAAGCATCTCCAGATCATCACCGATCCTCCACCAGATCTCACAGTGCAAAACACTGGGGCTTGTACGTCTGTAAATAGATACATGGATAGATAATAGATATATAGGATAGATATATAATAACTGGATAAATAATAGATAGATCATAGATGCTAGATATATATATAGATAATAGATAGATTATAGATAACAGATAGATAGATAGATAGATAGATAGATAGATAGATAGATAGATAGATAGATAGATAATGGATAGATGGATGTGTAAACACTGCTGACATCACACATGAACCTGGTGTGAACTCGGTCACAGGGAGGGAAAGCTCCACATTCATATTCCGCATTATTCCTGGAACACGGGCCGATAATGGTTTAATTATCAATGTGAAGGGAATTGTTCCAAAGGAGCTGCAGCCGCCGGGAAGTCTCTCGGGAAGGCTTTGAAGTTTTAATCGTGTGCAATTGTAGCTGGAGGGGACAGTTCCTACATCACTGACCGTAGAGCTGCCAGTTATAAAAATGCTCTCATTAAAGTTCGGACTGCAGCCTCCATTATCCTTTATAGCAGCTCTATAAGTAATAATAATATAATAATAATAATTTTTATTTATATAGCGCCAACATATTCCGCAGCACTTTACAATAAGCAGGGACATTGTACAGACAATAAATTCAGTACAAGTTAAGACAAATTACACAGTGACATTAGGGATGAGGTCCCTGCTCGCAAGCTTACAATCTACAAGGAAATGGGGGGACACAATAGGTGAAAAGTGCTCGTTATTTGAGGTCTGGCAATTATAATAAATAGGGATTTTCATATAAAGCTGCATGATCCGGTCATCAGCCCGTGTGTTTAAGTGCAATAGTCAAGTATCAAGTGCAGTTATCGTGTGCATAGAGGGTGTGGAGACAGATGAATAGTAGGGGGCAGATTCAGAGTAATATTTGGAAGGAGGGAACAGGGCAATGTTAGTTTACCGAGTAGTTGATGTGGTAGCCTTGTTTGAAGAGATGGGTTTTTAAAGCGCGCTTGAATAGGTCGGGGCTAGGTATCAGTCTGATAGTCTGGGGAAGTGCATTCCAGAGAGCTGGCGCAGCACGAGAGAAGTCTTGGAGACGGAGGTGCGAATTTCGGATTACGGGGGGTGTTAGTCATTTGTAGAACGGAGGGCACGTGTAGGGCGATAGACGGAGATGAGAGAGGAGATATAGGGCAGTGCAGAACTGTGGAGAGCTTTGTGGGTGAGAGAGATGAGTTTATACTGGACCCTGTAGCGAATGAGTAGCCAGTGTAATGACTGGCACAAGATGGAGGCATCGGTGAAGCGGCTGGACAGAAATATGACCCTGGCTGCCACATTCAAGATGGATTGGAGAGGAGAAAGTTTGGTAAGAAGGAGACCGATCAGAAGAGAGTTGCAGTAGTCCAGATGGGAATGAATAAGAGCGACAGTAAGAGTCTTAGCAGTTCCAAAGGTGAGAAAAGGTCGGATTCTGGAGATGTTTTTAAGATGCAGGTGACAGGAGCGAGTGAGTGATCGGATATAGGGAGTAAAGGAAAGTTCAGTGTCGAATATGACCCCAAGACAGCGGGCATGCTGCTGGGGAGTTATGGTTGAACCCTCCAGGGTAATTTCGATGTTGGGTAGAGCGAGGTTAGTACAGTAGAAGGGAGAAACACAAGAAGTTCAGTTTTGGAGAGATTTAGTTTCAGGTAGAGGGAGGACATGATGTTAGAGACAGCAGACAGACAATCCTTGGTATTTTGAATTAGGGTAGGGGTGATGTCAGGGGAAGAAGTGTATAATTGGGTGTCGTCAGCATAGAGATGATACTGGAACCCACATCTGCTGATTGTTTGTCCAATAGGGGCAGTGTATAGAGAGAAAAGGATGGATGGAGAGATAAATAACAGATAAAAGACAGATATTAGATAGAATAGATAGATAATAGATTATATATAACTAGATGGTGGCCCGATTCTAACGCATCAGGTATTCTAGAAGTTGCATGTCCCCATAATATATTGCCCAGCCACGTAGTATATTGCCCAGCCACATAGTATATTGCCCAGCCACGTAGTATATTGCCCAGCCACATAGTATATTGCCCAGCCACGTAGTATATTGCCCAGCCACGTAGTATATTGCCCAGCCACATAGTATATTGCCCAGCCACGTAGTATATTGCCCAGCCACGTAGTATATTGCCCAGCCACATAGTATATTGCCCAGCCACGTAGTATATTGCCCAGCCACGTAGTATATTGCCCAGCCACGTAGTATATTGCCCAGCCACATAGTATATTGCCCAGCTACATAGTATATTGCCCAGCCACATAGTATATTGCCCAGCCACATAGTATATTGCCCAGTGACATAGTATATTGCCCAGTCACGTAGTATATTGCCCAGTCACGTAGTATATTGCCCAGCTACGTAGTATATTGCCCAGCCACGTAGTATATTGCCCAGTGACATAGTATATTGCCCAGTCACGTAGTATATTGCCCAGTCACGTAGTATATTGCCCAGTGACATAGAATATTGCCCAGTGACATAGTATATTGCCCAGTCACGTAGTATATTGCCCAGCCACATAGTATATTGCCCAGCCACGTAGTATATTGCCCAGCCACATAGTATATTGCCCAGCCACATAGTATATTGCCCAGCCACGTAGTATATTGCCCAGCCACGTAGTATATTGCCCAGCCACATAGTATATTGCCCAGCTACATAGTATATTGCCCAGCCACATAGTATATTGCCCAGCCACATAGTATATTGCCCAGTGACATAGTATATTGGCCAGTGACGTAGTATATTGCCCAGTCACGTAGTATATTGCCCAGCTACGTAGTATATTGCCCAGCCACGTAGTATATTGCCCAGTGACATAGTATATTGCCCAGTCACGTAGTATATTGCCCAGTCACGTAGTATATTGCCCAGTGACATAGAATATTGCCCAGTGACATAGTATATTGCCCAGTCACGTAGTATATTGCCCAGCCACATAGTATATTGCCCAGCTACGTAGTATATTACCCAGCCACATAGTATATTGCCCAGTGACGTAGTATATTGCCCAGTCACGTAGTATATTGCCCAGTCACGTAGTATATTGCCCAGTGACATAGTATATTGCCCAGTCACGTAGTATATTGCCCAGTCACGTAGTATATTGCCCAGTGACATAGTATATTGCCCAGTCACGTAGTATATTGCCCAGTCACGTAGTATATTGCCCAGTCACGTAGTATATTGCCCAGTGACATAGTATATTGCCCAGTCACGTAGTATATTGCCCAGTCACGTAGTATATTGCCCAGTCACATAGTATATTGCCCAGTCACGTAGTATATTGCCCAGTCACGTGGTATATTGCCCAGTGACATAGTATATTGCCCAGTCACGTAGTATATTGCCCAGTCACGTAGTATATTGCCCAGTCACGTAGTATATTGCCCAGTCACATAGTATATTGCCCAGTCACGTAGTATATTGCCCAGCCACGTAGTATATTGCCCAGTCACGTAGTATATTGCCCAGTCACGTAGTATATTGCCCAGTCACGTAGTATATTGCCCAGTCACGTAGTATATTGCCCAGTCACGTAGTATATTGCCCAGTCACGTAGTATATTGCCCAGTCACGTAGTATATTGCCCAGCCACGTAGTATATTGCCCAGTCACGTAGTATATTGCCCAGTCACGTGGTATATTGCCCAGTGACATAGTATATTGCCCAGTCACATAGTATATTGCCCAGTCACGTAGTATATTGCCCAGTCACGTACTATATTGCCCAGCCACGTAGTATATTGCCCAGTCACGTAGTATATTGCCCAGTCACGTAGTATATTGCCCAGTCACGTAGTATATAGCCCAGTCACGTAGTATATTGCCCAGGGACGTAGTATATTGCCCAGCCACGTAGTATATTGCCCAGTCACGTAGTATATTGCCCAGTCACGTAGTATATTGCCCAGTCACGTAGTATATTGCCCAGTCACGTAGCATATTGCCCAGTGACGTAGTATATTGCCCAGCCACGTAGTATATTGCCCAGCCACGTAGTATATTGCCCAGCCACGTAGTATATTGCCCAGCCACGTAGTATATTGCCCAGTCACGTAGTATATTGCCCAGCAACGTAGTATATTGCCCAGCCACGTAGTATATTGCCCAGCCACGTAGTATATTGCCCAGCCACGTAGTATATTGCCCAGCCACGTAGTATATTGCCCAGCCATGTAGTATATTGCTCAGCGACGTAGTATATTGCCCAGCCACGTAGTATATTGCTCAGCCACGTAGTATATTGCTCAGCGACGTAGTATATTGCCCAGCCACGTAGTATATTGCTCAGCCACGTAGTATATTGCCCAGCCACGTAGTATATTGCTCAGCGACGTAGTATATTGCCCAGTGACGTTGTATACAGCACAGAGCCACATAGTATATTGCCCAGTGACGTAGTATATTGCCCAGTCACGTAGTATATTGCCCAGTGACGTAGTATATTGCCCAGTGACGTAGTATATTGCCCAGCCACGTAGTATATTGCCCAGCCACGTAGTATATTGCTCAGCGACGTAGTATATTGCCCAGCCACGTAGTATATTGCTCAGCGATGTAGTATATTGCCCAGTGACATTGTATACAGCACAGAGCCACATAGTATATTGCCCAGCCACGTAGTATATTGCCCAGCCACGTAGTATATTGCCCAGCCACGTAGTATATTGCCCAGTCACGTAGTATATTGCTCAGCCACGTAGTATATTGCCCAGCCACGTAGTATATTGCTCAGCGATGTAGTATATTGCCCAGTGACGTTGTATACAGCACAGAGCCACATAGTATATTGCCCAGCCACGTAGTATATTGCCCAGCCACGTAGTATATTGCCCAGCCACGTAGTATATTGCCCAGTCACGTAGTATATTGCCCAGTGACGTAGTATATTGCCCAGTGACGTAGTATATTGCCCAGCCACGTAGTATATTGCCCAGCCACGTAGTATATTGCCCAGCCACGTAGTATATTGCCCAGTGACGTAGTATATTGCCCAGTCACGTAGTATATTGCCCAGTGACGTAGTATATTGCCCAGTCACGTAGTATATTGCCCAGCCACGTAGTATATTGCCCAGCCACGTAGTATACAGCACAGACACGTAGTATATTGCCCAGCCACGTGGTATATTGCCCAGCCACGTATGTCACAGGTTAAAAAATAATAAACATATACTCACCTTCCGGAACCTGCCGCATGCATGGAGTGGTTACCGGAGCGTCGCGAAAGGTGAGTATATAATGATTTTTTTTTATTATTATTTTTAACATTAGATGTTTTTACTATTGAAGCTGCATAGGCAGCATCAATAGTAAAAACTTGGTCACACAGGGTTAATAGCGGCAGTAACGGAGTGAGTTACCCGCGGCATAACGCGGTCCGTTACCGCTGGCATTAACCCTGTGTGAGCGGTGACTGCGGGGAGTATGGAGCGGGCACCGGGCACTGACTGCAGGGGAGGGACTAATCGGACTGTGGCTGTCGCTGATTGGTCGCGGCAGCCATGACAGGCAGCTGGAGAGACCAATCAGCGACTTGGATTCCATGACAGACAGAGGCCGCGACCAATGAATATCTGTGACAGACAGAAGGACAGACAGAAAGACAGAAGTGACCCTTAGACAATTATATGGTGGATAGATAATAGAAACTGTAGATAATAGATAATAAATAGATAATAGATATACAGATAGAATAGATGATAGATAATAGATAGATAAAAGATAGATAGGTAATCCTTCTATATTATTTCAAAACATTCATTTTCGGTGATTACTTTGTATCTCCGTTCATACTGCACCCACACACACAACTGATACACCATTCGAAAGGTAAACTTGCCCCCTTCAGCAAGAAAATAGCCAACAAACCACATATCCACGATGTGATCAATAAATACAGTTTAAACATTAATTTTCATAAACCTGAAGTAAGGAAAAATGACCTGCTTACAGACATCACAAACAAATCCTAACATTTGCCTTGGGGCTTTCCAGCTTGCCGAACTCCTTGCCCAGCCGATTTCAGGCACATTGGAGGATTGCACACTTTACTGCAGGTGAGTCACATATGCAAACACATTTGTAAACATGCACTGCTTTTTCAGTGATTACTTCGCCCCACACACACAAATGGTGAGTCACATATGAAAACACATTTGTAAACATGCACTGCTTTCTTGGTGATTACTTCTCCCCACACACACAAATATTACACCATTTGAAAGGTAAACTTGCCCCCTTCAGCAAGAAAAGACACAAACAAACCACACATTCACGATGTGATCAATAAATACAGTTTAAACATTCATTTTCAGAAACCTGCAGAAAAAAAACCAATAACCTGCAGGTGGAACCACAACCTCAAGACCTTTTTTTAGCCTCTACTTATCAAACGAATTTGTTGTATTACCAATCTACATATATACAGTAAATAGTTATCTGTGTTCATCATCTCATTAATTACATTAACATTTGACCAGCTTGATTTTCCTGAAATTGCCTGCACCCCCGACAACCAATAAGTGAAAATTTCGCCCGGGCCAACTAGTAGATAGATAATAGATATATATTTTTTCTTTTTCTTTTATACAAATGGATATTTGTTTGGAGGACCCTGCACCCTGAATTTATCTATACGGTGCTGTTCCATTTTTTTCTTCTAGATAGATAATAGATAGATGATAGATAGATAATAGAGAGTGGATAATGTATAGAGACATATTTCATGAATGTGAAGGTTAGGGTGACATCACAGAGGTTGCTGCCTTGTCGTGTCTGGTGGGCTCTCCTGAATTGGCCACCTCCATGGTATAAGAATGTTCTCTATGGCAAGGATGCTGTTTATCTGTCACATGTTCACAGACATTGCAGACGCTGCCGTCTTCCTTTGTTTGCTGAGAGATAATTTCATAGCTACTAGACCCATGGCTGTGAAACAGACACTAGACGGATGCTAGTGGTGCCGATGCTAACGTCACCTTTTCTTTCTTTCTAGTGAATTTATTAGACACGGCGGTGGTTCCGGGGGACTGGGGCTGGCTCACCTACCCCCCTCATGGGGTAAGTACAGTGATGGCAGCGAGCAGCATGTGTCTGTGTGTTGGAGGATGGCAAGGGCTCCGGTGCAATCGCTCACAACACTTCAGGTGTAATTGGCTGTAAAATTGGAGCAGAATTTGTGTGAGGAGAGCAATTGTGGTGTCTGTGTGCAGCCTGATCCCTTCATTCTCCTCCTGTGAGACCCCAGTCTAAACCTTCAGTCTAAACCTCCAGTGAGTGACAGCGAGGTGGCCCCTCATCCTCCCCAGCCAGAAGCGTTGTCCTGGCACAGAGGCGATCTGCAGTGATACGTGTTCTGATAAGTGCAGCAGGGTTAAGGTTGTCATCTGATGATGGCTCCATGTATATTTCTGTCTAGAGACAGAACTGTGAGATGATGGACACAAAGACCTTGGTATCTACCAAACATTCCCATCACAATGATCATCAAGGTTCGTGAAGAACTAGAAATCATATGTATTGATACATGACCTAAAATGAAAAGTGCCTGTAAGAAAAACCTAACAGAATCGTGACCCAGGTGGTGGAAAACATTGGCGCACCATGTGTAGAGAATGGATCCTCTCCAGTATCATGGAATAACCTGGACATTGTCACAAAGGTGGTGGAAGATATTGGCTCTCCATGTGTAGAGAATGGATCCTCTCTGGTATGGTGGAATAACCTGGACATTGTCACAAAGGTGGTGGAAGATATTGGCTCTCCATGTGTAGAGAATGGATCCTCTCTGGTATGGTGGAATAACCTGGAGATTGTCACAAAGGTGGTGGAAGATATTGGCTCTCCATGTGTAGAGAATGGATCCTCTCCGGTATTGTGGAATAACCTGGAGATTGTCACAAAGGGGGTGGAAGATATTGGCTCTCCATGTGTAGAGAATGGATCCTCTCCGGTATCGTGGAATAACCTGGAGATTGTCACAAAGGGGGTGGAAGATATTGGCTCTCCATGTGTAGAGAATGGATCCTCTCCGGTATCGTGGAATAACCTGGAGATTGTCACAAAGGGGGTGGAAGATATTGGCTCTCCATGTGTAGAGAATGGATCCTCTCTGGTATGGTGGAATAACCTGGAGATTGTCACAAAGGTGGTGGAAGATATTGGCTCTCCATGTGTAGAGAATGGATCCTCTCCGGTATGGTGGAATAACCTGGACATTGTCACCCAAGTCATGCAAGATATTGATACTTCATGAATAGAGAATGGATCCTCTGCAGTATGGTGGAATAACCTGGAGATTGTCACAAAGGTGGTGGAAGACATTGGTGCACCATGTGTAGAGAAATGCCTCTCCAGGATGGAATAATTGCCTGGACACCTTTACCCAGGTAGTGTCATGTCTTGGATTATAGACCTTTTGCACAGTTGTTGATTTAGGGCAGTGGTCCCCAACCTTTTTGACCTAGAGAGCCACATTCAGTACTGAGAGGGTCGCGAGCTTCATGTAGCTCTGACAGCAGGTCGTGAGCAACATTCTGCTCCTGTCCCCCTCAGTGTAGTGTCAAGCAAAGCCCCCATTATTGGTTCAATGATAACCCAAGCTTTTCGACAGAAATAATTCCAAAGCAGTGCACTGAGATCCAGGGGTTACCACAATGCCCCAATTCAGTATTCTCCCATCAAGGACTGACAACACACTGTCGCATCCAGCTTCAAGAACCTCCTCTAACCGGTAATATCATCCTCCATACATAAAACACCTGCAAACCCCTAAGACCAGTATATTTGTATCCAGATCTGCTCTTCTGTGCAGGGCTACTCAAAAATTCACCATTTTCTGATGTGCTCTTCATACCTATTTGCTAGACCTGGAGCTAATGCACCGAGCTGGCATACAGTCGCGAGCCACAATTCATGGGACCGCGAGTCACATGTGGCTCCCGAGCTACAGGTTGGGGACCCCTGCTTTAGGGTGAAGTCCATTTCTTCTTCTCAGTGCCTTGACAGTTTTGGATTGAACGCAGAACATATTGAGGACATTTATTCATGGTGACAGATATGTGACTGGTTGGCTGCTAGATCCCCCATTGATCCCCCACTGCCTGACATTTTAGGCAGTGTTTCCTGTGATCTGCAACATAGATCAGGCACATGGCCCTCTAATATTTTGTCGTTGCTGTCATGTTGAAAATGACATTGGGTCCCAGCAGAATAATAGCTGTAATGAATAATGAAGTCCATGCCAAAGAGCTGATGATAAAACCAGAGATTGGCTGGAGGAAGCTGTGCACGTAGCAGAGAGTTCATCTCATCTGTTGTGTCAAGGGTTAGGGTATGAAGATGCCGGTCTATGTGGCCAAGCAGTCATAGCTGATGGGGAGATTGAGGATCCCCAGTCTTCTACCCAGGCCAATGCCACCAGAGCAGCCCCTGAATCCTCATCATGTCCTCCATTCTAGTCCTCCAGCATAGTTTCCGTCTTTTTAGTTGACATTAACTGAAGTCATTAGAAAAGACCTGAAGTCGACAGAGTTAGATCCTCCTCTTGTTAATTAAGCTGTCCTCATATGCGTCTCGCTAGGGGATGTTATCACAATAGCAGCAGACGAGACAGGCTGAACCTCATTTATTAAAACACTGCAAGCTGAGGGATTGTGGATGAAAGTCACAGATTGACCAGGTATTGGGCCAGAGATATCAAGCTGATCAGAATCTCACCTTTCTCTTCAGTTGAGAAGATGGCTCAATTCAGCAAAAAGAGAATTTTCAGCATCCCATCAGCTTATGAAGGGCTTTTTAAAGACCACTAGTTAGGGTTTTTTTACGTTCTATTTTAAGGTGAAGAATAAAACTTCAAAAAACCCTTCTGTTCAGTTCCTCGCGTCATCTGCTGAGCGCCCACTCCCTAGGATATTCACAAATCCTTGCTCAGCGGATGGTGGGTACTTTGTGAGATGTCCCCCTGGAACTGATGGGTGGATGGCTTCAGACTTTATAGGAGCAGATTATCCAGTCCCTTCCGGGCACGATAAATGATTATCAGTAGTAGGCAAGTAGTGTTCAGTGGTGGCCTCACATGAATAATTTATGGTGGCATTAACTGGCATCACGTCCAGTTCTTACTACAGCTTTATAAGGGTGTTCTCAATATTTTACATCCTAAAGTAGAAAACCAAGAAGAAATACTATTAGCAGAGTTCCTGGAAGCTCAGGAAGACAACTCCACAACTTTATTCATGCAGGAGCAAACATGAAGGCTACAGAACAGAGATGTGATGCTTCTTCCATCTACAGACGCTGTCCAGCTAAGAAGACTAGTGTGACTGCCACTTGTGGGGCTGGCTTTGTGTTTGAGGAATGGGGCAGAACCACAAACTTATTATACTCCTGTCAGGCTGCTGGGGGCTGCCTCATTGTGTTTCCTTCTCCCATACAGCTCTGGTCCGGTGTCTCCTGTCTTCATCTAGACCTCATCTGCTCACTGACCTTCTAGTTCCTCACCCAGCTTTTCCTTTGACCATGGTTTTGTCTTCTGCTCCTCCAGCTGCTGAACTGACTAGTTAAACTATGCATACTCACTCCATCACACAGCGTGGCCAGAACCCCTTCCCTCCGGTCCATCACATAAAGCACTCAGCTCCCTCCTTCCCTATGGTTCATCATATGATGCAGCCAGCATCCCCTCCTTCCCTCCGGTCCATTACACACAACAGCCAGCATCTCATTCTATCCTCCCGTCAAACAAATGGAGCCGTTAACCCCTTCTTTCCCACTGATCCATCAGACTTAACAGCCAGCACACCCTTCTATCCTCTGGGCCATCACAAAGATTGGCCAGTATGCCCCTCCTATGGTGCATCATACGGAGCAGTCAACTCCCCTCCAACCTTCCAGTCCAACACACAGAGCATCCTATCTTCCGGTCCATTGAACGGAGCAGTCAACTCCCCTCCTACCTTCTGTCCATCACACAGAGTTGCCAACATTCCCTGCTTCCCTCCAGTCCTTCACATGGAGTAGCCATCACCCTTCCTACCTTCTGGTCTATCACAAAGAACAGTCAGCACCCCCTCCTTCCCTCTGGCGATCACTCAAAATGTCCAGTGCCCCCTACTATTCTCAGCCCAGAGACATCAGCCAGCACATCCACTCTCCAGTCCATCGCACAGAGCGACCAGCACCCCATCCCACACTGTGCTACATCATATGGAGTGGACAGCACCTTCTCCAACCTCTGGTCCATCGCACAGAGCGACCACCACTCCATACTCATACCGCACTTCATTCCAGCATATAGATTGACCAGCACCCTATCCTGCACTGTGCCCCTCATGTAGAGCAGCCAGTGCCCCCTCTAACCTCTGGTCCATCGCACAGAGCGACCACCACTCCATACTCATACCGCACTTCAGTCCAGCATATAGAGTGACCAGCACCCTATCCTGCACTGTGCCCCTCATGTAGAGCAGCCAGTGCCCCCTCTAACCTCTGGTCCATCGCACAGAGCGACCACCACTCCATACTCATACCGCACTTCATTCCAGCATATAGATTGACCAGCACCCTATCCTGCACTGTGCCCCTCATGTAGAGCAGCCAGTGCCCCCTCTAACCTCTGGTCCATCGCACAGAGCGACCACCACTCCATACTCATATCGCACTTCAGTCCAGCATATAGATTGACCAGCACCCTATCCTGCACTGTGCCCCTCATGTAGAGCAGCCAGTGCCCCCTCTAACCTCTGGTCCATCACACATAGTGGCCAGCATTCTTTCCCACCCTCCATTCCATCACACACAGCAGACAACAGCCTCTCATCCTCCAGGCCATAACACAAGCCGGCCAGCATTGTCTCCCTCCCTCTCGTCCATCGTACAAAGCGGTCAGCACCCCTCTTCACCCTCTGGTCCATCACATGGAGTGGCCAGCAGCACCTTCTTACCCTCTGGTCCATCACATGAAGGGGCCAGTAGCACCTTCCACCCTCTGGTCCATCACATGGAGAAGCCAGCAGCACCTCCTACACTCTGGTCAATTACATGGAGTGGCCAGCTGCACCTTCTACCCTCTGGTCCATCACATGGAGCCGCCAGCAGCACCTTCCCCCCTCTGGTCCATCACATGGAGCAGCACCTCCTACTCTCTGTCCCATCACATTGAGTGGACAGCAGCACCTTCCACACTCTGGTCCATCGCATGAAGCGGCCAGCAGCACCTCCTACTCTGCTTCATCACATGGAGTGGCCAGTAGCACCTTCCACACTCTGGGCCATCGCATAAAGTGGCCAGCAGCTCCTCCTACACTCTGGTCCATTACATGGAGTGGCCAGCAGCACCTTCCACACTCTGGTCCATTACATGGAGTGGCCAGCAGCTCCTCCTACACTCTGGTCCATTACATGGAGTGGCCAGCTGCACCTTCTACCCTCTGGTCCATCGCATGAAGCGGCCAGCAGCTCCTCCTACACTCTGGTCCATCGCATGAAGCGGCCAGCAGCTCCTCCTACACTCTGGTCCATTACATGGAGTGGCCAGCAGCACCTCCTACTCTCTGCTCCATCACATGGAGTGGCCAGTAGCACCTTCCACACTCTGGGCCATCGCATAAAGTGGCCAGCAGCTCCTTCTACCCTCTGGTCCATCACATGGAGTGGCCAGCAGCACCTTCCACACTCTGGTCCATTACATGGAGCAGCCAGCAGCACCTCCTACACTCTGGTCAATTACATGGAGTGGCCAGTTGCACCTTCTACCCTCTGGTCCATCACATGGAGTGGCCAGCAGCACCTTCCACCCTCTGGTCCATCACATGGAGCAGCCAGCAGCACCTCCTACACTCTGGTCAATTACATGGAGTGGCCAGCAGCACCTTCCCCCCTCTGGTCCATCACATGGAGCAGCCAGCAGCACCTCCTACACTCTGGTCAATTACATGGAGTGGCCAGCAGCACCTTCCCCCCTCTGGTCCATCACATGGAGCAGCACCTCCTACTCTCTGTCCCATCACAGGGAGTGGCCAGCAGCACCTTCCACCCTCTGGTCCATCACATGGAGCAGCACCTCCTACTCTCTGTCCCATCACATTGAGTGGACAGCAGCACCTTCCACACTCTGGTCCATCGCATGAAGCGGCCAGCAGCACCTCCTACTCTGCTCCATCACATGGAGTGGCCAGTAGCACCTTCCACACTCTGGGCCATCGCATAAAGTGGCCAGCTGCACCTTCCACACTCTGGTCCATTACATGGAGTGGCCAGCAGCTCCTCCTACACTCTGGTCCATTACATGGAGTGGCCAGCAGCACCTTCCACACTCTGGTCCATTGCATGAAGCGGCCAGCTGCACCTTCTACCCCCTGGTCCATCGCATGAAGCGGCCAGCAGCACCTACTACTCTCTGCTCCATCACATGGAGTGGCCAGTAGCACCTTCCACACTCTGGGCCATCATATAAAGTGGCCAGCAGCTCCTCCTACACTCTGGTCCATTACATGGAGTGGCCAGCAGCTCCTCCTACACTCTGGTCCATTGCATGAAGCGGCCAGCTGCACCTTCTACCCCCTGGTCCATCGCATGAAGCGGCCAGCAGCACCTCCTACTCTCTGCTCCATCACATGGAGTGGCCAGTAGCACCTTCCACACTCTGGGCCATCATATAAAGTGGCCAGCAGCTCCTCCTACACTCTGGTCCATTACATGGAGTGGCCAGCAGCACCTTCCACACTCTGGTCCATTGCATGAAGCGGCCAGCTGCACCTTCTACCCCCTGGTCCATCGCATGAAGCGGCCAGCAGCTCCTCCTACACTCTGGTCCATTACATGGAGTGGCCAGCTGCACCTTCTACCCCCTGGTCCATTGCATGAAGCGGCCAGCTGCACCTTCTACCCCCTGGTCCATCACATGGAGTGGCCAGCAGCTCCTCCTACACTCTGGTCCATGACATGGAGTGGCCAGCTGCACCTTCTACCCTCTGGTCCATCACATGGAGTGGCCAGCAGCACCTTCCACACTCTGGTCCATTACATGGAGTGGCCAGCAGCTCCTCTTACACTCTGGTCCTGTAATGACGCATAGTGTGTGTCACCAGGGGAGCCTATGGGGGTGCTAGCAGAGAGCCAGGAACCGAGCGCAGGGAGTGTGTGAGCTAAAGCACACAGGACCTGACACTAAACAGTCACGTGATCACGGGGGCGGAGCTACCATGTGTGAGGACGGGGAAGCAGCATAGAGCGAAGAATATGGGGCACAAAACATAAATGTAGTCAAATGGAGAGCCAAGGGTCAAAGCCAAATGAGAGCGAGGTACTTAGGGTTGAGACAGCAAGAGTACCGAGACAAGCCAAGGGGTCAGAGAACCAGGAAGGACAGTGCAGTACAGAGCAGAACACAGAAGCAGAAGTCAGGGGACGAACCGGGTCATACACAGAAAAGCTCACACACACACAGAAGCACAACAATTACAGACGAGTAACCTGGGTCAGCAATCCCTAGCCGAGTAAACGGAAGCATCACCGACACTGGACCCAGGAACTACAAGCATTATATTGCCACCCCAGAACCAAAGAGAGTCGAACTATCTTAAGCCTGACCTGACCAGGACAGAGCCAGAACCACCCCGTCCAGAGTCATGACTGTACCCCCCTCTCAACGGGTGGCCACCCGACCCCCAGGTTTCCAAGGAAATTGGGCATGGATGAACCACACCAGACAATCAGCATGAACCGATCGGGCAGGAACCCAGGATTGATCCTCCGGACCATACCCTTTCCAGTTTACAAGATACTGGAGGGTACAATGGACCATCTGGGAGTCCACAATGCGCTCCACCTCGTACTCCTCCTGACCATCCACCAAAACGGTTGGCGAGGGACCCAATGACCCTTCTTTGACAGCCCCCAAAGGTTTCAGCAGGGCCCTATGGAATACATTGGGAATCTTAAAAGGCAATGGGAGACACAACCAAAATGCCACTGGGTTAACCACTTGCGTGATCTCATATAGGCCAATAAACTTAGGCCCCAATTTTGCCGAAGGAACATTAAGCTTAATGTTCCTCGTAGACAGCCAAACTTTATCCCCAACCAGGAAAAGTCAGGGGACCAACCGGGTCATGCACAGAAAAGCTCACACGCACAGAGGCACAACGATTAGAGACGAGTAACCTGGGTTAGCAATCCCTAGCCGAGTAAACGGAAGTATCATCGACACTGAACCCAGGAACTGCAAGCATTAAATAGCCGTCCCAGAACCAAAGAGAGGTGAACTATCTTAACCCTGACCTGACCAGGACGGAGCCAGCACCACCCCGTCCAGAGTCATGATAGGTCAATTACATGAAGTGGCCAGCTGTACCTTCTATCCTCTGGTCCATCACATGGAGCAGCCAGAAGCACCTTTTACCGTCTGGTCCATCACATGGAATGGCCGGCACCCCCTCCCATCCTCTATTCTATCGCAGACAGCAGACTCTCTTGCCCTCCGGGACATAACACAAGAGTGCCAGCATCACCTCCCTCCCTCTGGTCCATCATACAAAGCCGTCATCAACCCTTCTCACCCTCTGGTCCATCACATGGAGTGACCAATAGTACCCCCTACTCTCTGCTCCTTCACATGGAGTGACCAGCAGCACTTCCTACACTCTGGTCAAATACATGAAGTGGCCAGCAGCTCCTCCTACCCTTTGGTCCATCACATGGAGTGGCCAGCAGCACCTTACACCCTCTGGTCCATCACATGGAGTGGCGGCCAGCAGCACCTCCTATCTACTGGTCTATCACATGGAGTGGTGGCCAGCAGCACCTCCTACCATCTTGGTTCATGACATAGAGTGGCCAGCAGCTCTTTTACCCTCTGGTCCATCACATGGAGTGGCCAGCAGCATCTCCTGCCCTCTGGTCCATCATATGAAGTGGCCAGCAAGTCCTCCTATCCGCTTGTTCATCACGTAGAGTGGCCAACAGCACCTTCTACTCTTTAGACCATCACATGAAGCAGCCAGAAGCACCTCCTACTCCCTGCTCCATCACATGGAGTGGCCAGCAGCACTTCCTACCCTCTGGGCCATCACATGGAGTGGCCAGCAGCACCTCCTATCCCTCTGGTCCATCACATGGAGTGGCGGCCAGCAGCACCTCCTATCTACTGGTCCATCATATGGAGTGGCCACAGCCCCTCCTACCATCTTGGTTCATGACATAGAGTGGCCAGCAGCACCTTCAACTGGTCCATCATATGGAGCGGCCGACACTCAAGCAGTTTTCAATCTTTAATCATTAAGGTCCAGTTAATAGCTAGTCAGCTAGAACATGAATATGACAAGACTTCCCCAAGTATCATCGTCACTCTGCACTTGGTTCATTTCTAATTATTGTCAGCCCATGGCGAAAAGGCTTAAAGTGCAGGCCACTGGGCTGTGACTCTAGATGTGTGGACTCCACACGTCTTGTGCTTGTTGGTATTAAATATGTGATTATTTTTCTGCCAACGGCAATATGTTACGGTGGGGAGTCTCCTCAGCTGTAATTAGCCTTTATGTCTGGCCGTGCGGCTTCATTTCATATTACACTTTAGTAGAATTCACCTGTAAAATACAGGAATCAAATTAGTTTCATGAATCTAATAACAGATAAGAACTTTCCAGAGGAATGCACACAATATTACTGCTGCAGATAAACAGGACGGGATGGTTTCCAGACGTCTGCTCTGTGCTTCCAATTCTAATGATATGACCCAAGAGCCGGTGTGGAGATCAGGCGCTTGCTCTTCTGGCTGGGTGCATTGTAGCCAAATCTGATTCCACCTAGTTTATATGAGGAAAGCTTCACATCCAGGGTAGTATTGATTCTAGACCATGGTCATGACCTGTCTACAGATTCTTCAGAAGAGTCAAGAAGGTATCTTACAGGAAATGCTTGGCTAATCTTCTTTCAATGGTCAAGGCTCCGGAGCATTCCATAATGTAATGTCCTCGAGGAAGGAAAGAGAGTGCAGAAACTAAATTTCTCATGATCGTCAGTATAAATTAATGGTCCTAAGTAATCACCCGATTTCTTCATTCTTTAAGTTGCCTGCATTCTCGGCCTAGTTCACCACATCAGCCTCCTCCTCCCATAGAGCATTGTCTCCTCTTGTAGAGATTTGCCTTTTCCTTAGAACGTGGCCTTTTCCCATAGAGCATGGCCTCTTTATATTGAGTATGACCTCTTCATATTTAGTGTGGCTTCCTCTTGCAGAGACTTGAGTCTTCTCATTGAGCATGGCCTTCTCATATTGAGCTTGGCTTTCTCTCATTGAGCATGACCTCCTACTATTGAGTGTGGCTTCCTCTTAGAGAGCCTGGCCTCTTTCTGTAGAGGCTTCTTCGTGTTAAGTTTGGTGTTCTCCTTTTAAGGACAGCCTTCTTTTGTTGACCATGGTCTTCTCCATTAGATTGAGGCCTATTCACATTGAGGGTACCTTTTGAAGGTTAAACAGTCTTCTCTGCTTAAGTGCGGCATCCTACTGTAGAGAGTGGCCTCTTCTCATTGAGCTTAGCCGTCTCCTATTCAACGTGGTCTTCTCCTATTGTGCCTAGCTTTCCTCCCATTGAGCATTGCTTTGTCTCATAGAATGTGGCCTCCTCCCGCTAAGCATGTCCTCTTTCCATAGAGAGTAGCCTCCTCTCATAGAGTGCAGTCTCTTCCCTTAGAACATGGCCTCCTTCCATGGAGAGTAGGCCCCATCCTGTAAAGCGTGGCCTCCTTTTGTAGATCGCGGTCTCCTCTCGTAGAGCGTGGTTTCATTTTGTACAGCGTCGTCCAATCCCACAAAGCAAGGACTTGTCCTGTAGAGCATGGACTCATCCCTTAAAGGGTGGCCTCATCCTTGTAGATCATAGCTTCGTCCTGTAGAGCGTGGCCTCTTACCGTTGTATGTGGTGTCCTCCCGTAGAGCATGGTATTCTCCCATTTCTCCTGTTTCTTTGTGCTTATGTTTTTACAACTGTTCAGAGTTTTTTCTTTTCAAGGATAAAGTATTGCAGGTGCCACATTGCCGCATTGAATGTGTTAAACATGCCACGTTCTGCCGGGTTCCCCTGCCCAGCAGACTCCGGGTCCTATCTGCATCTCACCTAATAAGACAGATTGATATCACTAATTCTGCCGTGGGAGACACGGCTATTTTCTGATGGCACAAGCTGTGCTACATAAGTCCGACCGCTCACTCCCTGTTTATAGGCTTAGGATCGATACCTGCTGTTCTCAGCCCATCTCATTACCAAAACAAGAGATCCGCGATGAGGCTCGGAAATAATCATATCATTATGCGAAGATTGTGAGAACAGTCAGAGCAGATTAATCTGCAGAGATGTCCGCACCGAGGCTGGAAACAATCCAAAATGCAGAAAGTCACCCTACAGTTAGGGGGATCTGTCACCAAGTGTTTGCTACCCCGAGCCCCTGATTCCAGCAATGTGCCCCTCAGGACACACTTAGGTTGTAGTGTCTTCTGTGCTATAGCATGCACATTACATGGAGGGACGTGTGTGACTGGCAGGTTCTTTTCCGCCCTGGAGTCTGGGAACAGATTTGTGCTTGGCTATGGCAGTCAGATCTGCTCCATACAGGGTTGGGTATCTCTAGGAGCAGGCACTGCCTGGATTTGAACCCCATTGAATTTGATGTGGTTTACGAGGCGTCTCGTACATGGTGGACTCCTGTATTGTAGAAACTACTTTTGGAGAAGTGAACTTGTATCAGATCATATCTCTGATCTTTAATGAGTGGTGTGTTTCTCATAAGTCCTTGAGCCTTCTAGTCATGAGGCTTTCACATAAAATACAAGTATGTTATCAAATCTTCCGGCAGCAGGAGACATAACCCAAAAATGCACAAGTCCATGATGTAGAGAGCTGGAAGCCATGGTGTCACCAGTGCTGCCCTGCCATGCTCGCACCACGTGCCATCAGCATTCTCCTCTCTGCCTTTTGTCCCGACATCTTTCAGTGGCGATGACTTGTCGTCTTCACAGTTTCGACTTCTGCCGAGAATCCTATTGAGTTGATGCCTCTCTCCAGCTGGTGACCTTCACAGAGAAGGGCTCCATGTCTAGCTGACCAGTTCAGTATCATTAGGCCCCATTACCAGCTATAATTCCTGGTCATGGTGCCTACAGCTACCACTGAGGGAGGCTCAGTCACTGACTAGGTGGAGCACAAGTTGTCAGGATGAATATGTGACAACATAGCTGTTTCTAGTTTTATAGTTGTGTGTATGGTTGTGAAAGGTGTTGCGCTGCTTGTTTTGGAGTTGTTTGCTATCGATTATGCATGTCACACAGTTTTCTTCTATCTTTCACAGTGGGACTCGATCAATGAAATGGATGAGTTCTTCAGCCCCATCCACACATACCAAGTGTGCAATGTCATGGCTCCAAACCAAAACAACTGGCTGCGGACAAACTGGGTGCAAAGAGATGGTGCTCGACGGGTATACGTGGAGATCAAGTTCACACTGAGAGACTGTAACAGTATGCCCGGGGTGCTGGGCACCTGTAAAGAGACCTTCAACTTGTACTACATGGAGAGTGACCGAGACCTCGGCAGCAGCACCAGAGAGAGTCAGTTCATGAAGATTGACACCATAGCTGCCGATGAGAGTTTTACCAATGTGGATCTTGGGGTACGGAGGCTCAAGCTTAATACAGAAGTCCGAGAGGTGGGGCCCCTGAGCAGACGTGGATTTTATTTGGCATTTCAGGACATAGGAGCCTGTATTGCCATTGTGTCAGTGCGAGTATATTATAAGAAGTGTCCTCCAATGGTTCGGAACTTGGCTGCCTTCTCAGAAGCAGTGACAGGAGCTGACTCATCATCTTTGGTGGAAGTCCGGGGAGAATGTGTGGGGCATTCAGAGGAGAGAGACACCCCAAAAATGTATTGCAGCGCAGAAGGAGAGTGGCTTGTTCCCATTGGGAAGTGTGTGTGCAGCGCTGGCTTTGAGGAACGAAGTGATTCTTGTGTAGGTAAGTTTGAAAAACTGGAGAAAATTCTTTCCAGTATCTTCAGAATAACTTTTGAGACTGTAATAATAACCTATATCCTATTGTAATGGGTACTAGGTGCCGGGGAGCAGAATCTGCAAGGTCAGGACAAGAGGAGAACCACAACATATCTGGGAGGTTTGTGAGGATTTGGAGGACTAATCTGCATCAGTCTCCTCACTTCAGAGCACCTCCTATTGGCTAGTGACTCCTGTGGAAAGTTTATGTAGGTGTAAGGCAGGTTGTCTTTCTGGCTCAGGCAATAACTTACTCACTGTAGCCTCGGGCCATGGCTGAACACCTCAAAATCAGCCACAGCCCCTACTAGATCTCCGACTGCAGCGTCTCCTAGATCTTCGGCCAGAGCTCCTCCTAGATCTCCGGCCGCAACTCCTCTTTAGATCTCTGGTCGCAGCTCCTCCTAGATCTCGGGCCACAGCTCCTTCTTAGGTTTCAGGCCACAGCTTCTCCTCGATCTCTGACCACAGCTCCTTATTAGGTCTTTGGCCACAGCTTCTCCTAGATCTCCTGCCACAGCTCCTCCTAGATCATCGACCACAGCTCCTTCTTAGGTATCTGGCCACAGCTCCTCCTAGATTTTCCACCACAGTTCCTCCTAGGTTTCCAGCCACAGCTCCTCCTAGATCTCCTGCCAAAACTCCTTCTAGACCTCGGGCCGCAGCTACTTCTTAGGTCTCTGGCCAGAGCTCCTCCTACATCTCCGGCCACAACTCCTTCTTAGATCTCAGGCCACAGCTCTTCCTAGATCTCCTGCAACAGCTCCTCCTAGATCTCAGGCCACAACTCCTTCTTAGGTCTCAGACCACAACTTCTCCTCAGTCTCGGACCACAGCTCCTTCTTAGGTCTCTGGCCACACCTTCTCCTAGATCTTCTGCTACAGATCCTCCTAGATCTCAGGCTACAGCTCCTTCTTAGGTCCTTATTTCTAGCACATGTCCTGATCACAGGCCTAGAACATCTTATCGTACCCGATGAAGCTCCTATCCTAGTATCGTCCTTATTTCTAGAACATGTCCTGATCACAGGCCTAGAACATCTCATCGTACCTGATGAAGGTTGTATCCTAGCATCGTCCTTATTTCTAGCACATGTCCTGATCACAGGCCTAGAACATCTCATCGTACCCGATGAAGCTCGTATCCTAGCATCGTCCTTATTTCTAGCACATGTCCTGATCATGGGCCTAGAACATCTTTTCGCACTTGATGAAGCTCCTATCCTAGTATCGTCCTTATTTCTAGAACATGTCTTGATCACAGGCCTAGAACATCTCATCGTACCTGATGAAGCTTGTATCCTAGCATCGTCCTTATTTCTAGCATATGTCCTGATCACAGGCCTAGAACATCTCATCGTACCCGATGAAGCTCCTATCCTAGTATCGTCCTTATTTCTAGAACATGTCCTGATCACAGGCCTAGAACATCTCATCGTACCCGATGAAGGTCGTCTCCTAGTATCGTCCTTATTTCTAGAACATGTCCTGATCACAGGCCTAGAACATCTCATCGTACCCGATGAAGCTCGTCTCCTAGTATCGTCCTTAATTCTAGAACATGTCCTGATCATGGGCCTAGAACATCTCATCGTACCTGATGAAGCTTGTATCCTAGTATTGTCCTTATTTCTAGAACATGTCCTGATCACAGGCCTAGAACATCTCATCGTACCCGATGAAGCTCCTATCCTAGTATCTTCCTTATTTCTAGAACATGTCCTGATCACGGGCCTAGAACATCTCATTGTACCCGCTGAAGCTCCTATCCTAGCATCGTCCTTATTTCTAGCACATGTCCTGATCACAGGCCTAGAACATCTCATCGTACCCGATGAAGGTCGTCTCCTAGTATCGTCCTTATTTCTAGAACATGTCCTGATCATGGGCCTAGAACATCTTATCGTACTCGATGAAGCTCATATCCTAGCATCACCATTTTTCTGTGGATTGTGAATATTGTATTGTTAATGATCAGAGCTGTAGGACAAACTTGCGATGTTGCGTCCGGACGCTCTATTTCTGCTCCTCGGCTCCTGTAGGAGGCTGTATGGAGAGAACATTACATCTCCAGGATCATGAAGCTCATGCCGCTCCTGCTCCAGCTGTGTAAATGCTGATAGATGGCCTGTTGGAGCAGGCTGCCGATATAAATGGAGGCGTTGGGTCCCAGTGAGACTCTTTAGAGGGATATTTGTTTGTTTGGCTCTATAATGGCTACTTAGTGGAAAGGTGTCCTCTTCTTCAAACATGAAAATGATGTTTGCGCAGATCGGCAGCGTCTCCCCAGACATCCTACGGCAGAACTTTATCCAAGGTTAATGCTGATGGTGGAGTCCGACGTCTCATTAATGACTTCAGAGAAAACCAGCTTTTGGATGATGCTGCATTAAAGGGATGTTACCGTCGTCACAGAAGGGTGTTGTTGGCGCTTGTAGAGGCATGCACGTCTATCGTTTTCTGCCTAGAAAGATCTGCAGCCATTTGTTAGATATTATTACAGCTCACCGCCTAGACCGCTGCTGTACACCTTGTAAGTGCTGCGCTGACGGTGGCCAGCAGAAGCTACGAGCACGCTCCAGCAATGGTGGCCAGCATCACAGCAGTGTTTTATAAGCCCACGGCTAGCAGCAGGGGTTGGTCTCCAAGGCAACGAGCTGTAAACCAAAAAAAATCCAAAACGAAAGAAATTATTAACCAATAAACTGCAAAATTGCCTGAACTTCTGAACATTATGTGACAATACTGTCACGAATCACAGAGAGGATATCTTTATCATCCCCACTGCTCACACTAATATGTCATGAACCGAGGTTGTTTGGTTACCCAGTTCTTTCTGAAGGGGATTTATCTGTATCCCAGTTTCCAGTTCCGGATTGGAACTTGCAGCTCTCTGGCGCCCCCCTTACCCTCAGGTCAGATTAGGTACTGCACATAGGATAATTAGTCACTAGAAAGGCTGCCTTACTTTGTACTGGCTAATGGGCACACTGCAGCGAGGGCGATGTAACTACTCCCACTCAGGCGGGAACAATAATTATCAACGCCGTCCATCGCTACAAAGTCTCCCAAACGCACAGCACAAATCCGCTGCTGCCACGAGCTCCAATTCCTTAATTAATAAAGGGTCCGGAGCCAACCCAAATTAGTAGCGTAATTCACTTCAGAGGACATGACAGTACGTTATAGAGCAAGGAGAAACCAAGGTAGTTATTTTTTTATATTGTACGCCAAAAGATAGGCAGTGTTTACAAAAGGGTAAAAAGATATTATAAAATGAGATGATTGTGTATATACAGTGCAATTACAAATAAAAAGGGATTAACAGAAGAAAAGAACACTTACAGTTCTATTCTGTCCCCGGGGCCTGTGGCTGCAAATATGGCTCTGTGAGATGCTGAATCTCTTCACCTTACTTACAATTGGCGACGTTCGCAGATAGTTTAACTCAGCTGCCGACACACATGTTATGACAAATCCAGAAGAGACTTTGATTTCTTTAAGAATCCTTGTTGAATGCATAAACAGCAGCAGGTAAAAAAGACTTTCTTGAGACAAGCTGAAAGCACATGTGCCTCTAATGAAGCAAAGATGGAGACTGAGACACAGGGAGAAGAAGGAGGAAGTGACATGACACCCAGCAGAGGGAGACAGAAGGGACAAACTTGATGGAAAGGGAGGATTTCAGCTATGCAAAACACAGGAACACATAGCAACAATAAACAATATGAGAACTGCAATACAGCATGTAAAATATACAGGACAGTCTGTAAAATGTCTCATTCATGGGACATAACAAGTTCCATATATCATTTCAGCTCATGGAAGACCATGTGGCTCGGGGCTAGTGTCTCTCAGCTAGCTTCCTAGTCAAAGGCCAATGAAAACTGAGCTCTCAGGGTCTTATACCCCTTGGTTGTGACATCACTGAGTGGCCAGAGCTATGGAATCCACTCCTCCTTTCTCAGAGGGACTCAGAGTTATGGAACATTCATATTCACCATAGCTCCAGGATGCAACCTCGTATAGCTACGACGGACTCACCATTGATCTTGTTTTGCGACTAGCATTCTAGTAAGACCAAACATGATCTGGCTATGCACCATGAGTACGTAGTAATTTGTTCCTCGGATACCAAGGGTATAGGAAATTGGAGAACGCACTGGGTGATGGCCCGGCCGATGCACATACCAACTATATAACATTCATATCTCTGTCACTAATTGGGGTCAAGTTATGCCTTACTATTAGGTTTGTACATTAACAGAAGAGTACATGGTTTCAGACAAACTGGTTTTCTGCACACTCCTGTATCGAGAGGGAGGGGGGGCAGAGTCCCACACTGGAGTTTCAAGTTACAGCTGTATTCAGGGGGTCGGAGAAGCCCACAGCGTGTGTCTGTGCTCAGCTTTAATGAACGTGGCAGAGCTCAGTTTGCGTGATCATAGACCAGGGGTGGGGAATCTTTTTTCTGCCAAGGGCCATTTGGATATTTATACCATCCTTTTGGGGCCGTACAAACTCAGCCCACAAAGTACATCCTGACTCGGGCACTGGTTTCAGAATGTAATCTTTCATTGCATGCCCTTCAGTGTTCAGCAGTGAACGCTGCATATGTGTGCTAACAGAGCAAGAAGAAATTAATGAGCTGGTTGTAATCAAAATACACCTCTCTGCCCAAGAATGCGGTCCCTGAGAATCAGCTCAGGGCCTGATTAAAGGTCATCGATTGCCATAAATGTCCAGAAGTATTTATGACGTGTAAAGGAAATGATACAGGGGTGAACTACTTATTGTAAAATATATATCTGATAATTGTGAGGTGCATTAGTATTCACCCCCGAGTCAGGGAAATTTGTTAGACCACCTGGCACTGCAATTACTGCAGCCATCTTTTGGGGTCAGTCTCTCCCACCTACCTCTGCAGTCTTTTGGGGTCAGTCTCTCCCACCTACCTCTGCGGTCATTTGGGGTCTGTCTCTCCAGCTTTACACATCTAGGTGACATTTTGCCCCATCTTTGCACACTCGCTCAGGTACATTGGATGGAGACGTCTGTGATTAGTAATTTTCCCATCCTGTCAGAGATTCTCTGGGATTTGGGTCAAGAATGTGACTGTGCCAATCACACACAGAATATGCTCTGATCTAAATCCTCCATTGTGGCTCTGGCAAGATGGTGAGGGTCATTGTGGTGCTGGAGTTTGAACATACACCTCAGTCTCAAGACTTTTGCAGCCTCTAAGGTTTCCCTTCAGGTTTGTCCTGCATTTAGCTCCTTCCATCTTGCTATCAACTTCTGACCAGCTTCCCTGCCACTGCTTAAGAAAAGCCTCTCCACGGCATGATGCAGCCACCACCTTTGAAGGTGAGGATGGTATTTTCAGAGAGGTGTGTAGTGATAGTTTTCCTCCACACATGGCATTTTAGCTTCATCTGTTTGCTGTGCCCCTTAATTGAGACTTCTTATGCCTTTCTTTGTTCTTGCCCTTCTTGCATAAAGGGCAGATTTGTGGAGTATACAGCTAATGGTTGTCATGTGGACAGATTCTCCCCCTGAGCTGTGGACCTTGGCAGCTCCTCCAGTGACCATGGACCTCTTGGATGCTTTTCTAATTAGTGTTCTAAGTGTTTGGAACGACAGGTTAGATGGACAGCCATGTCTTGGGAGGTTTGCAGTTCTGTCATACTCCTTCCATTTTTGGATGATGGAATGAACATTTGTCCGTGAGATGTTAAAAGCTTGGGCTATTATGACTGCAGAGACCCGTGTGTCGTAACCAGTGCCTTCCCCCGTCCCACCACTCCGTAATAAAAGATACCAACAATCCTGGATGGGTTGAACAGGTCGGTCACAGTTTTATTAATTGCAAAGTAGAGAAGGGCAATTACACATCGCGACGCACTCATTGCTGAAGGCCCCAGCCGACGACCGCTGGGCCAGCAAGCCGATGAGAGGTTACGAACCTTTGCCCCCCTCTACCTACCGCCACTGTGACGTATATAAAAGAACATCAAAATCCTTTTTTTTTTTTTTTTTTTTTTTAAATTTAAAATTCAAAACATTTTAACAGTAATTGCACAGCACATTTATCAATTTATAAGGGAGGGAGGGTGGGACAACAGCTTCCAAGGGTCAACCGGGGAGAAAGAGGGAGAACCTGGCCCGGTCACTAGAATTTAACCCCTGAGGGTGTGGCCTGACTCACCTCCTCTCCCCGGTTGGTCCGCTGGGCGTCCCAATCATGACCTCACCTGGGGAGGTAGTGGGAGGGGGGAATTGGGCACTGCACTGATTTCCCCTCTAGCTATCCCTTAGGGGCTCTGCAGTCAGAGGCACGTTCCTTATACAGTGCCGTGCCTACCAGACTGCAGAGACCCGTGTGTCGTAACCAGTGCCTTCCCCCGTCCCACCACTCCGTAATAAAAGATACCAACAATCCTGGATGGGTTGAACAGGTCGGTCACAGTTTTATTAATTGCAAAGTAGAGAAGGGCAATTACACATCGCGACGCACTCATTGCTGAAGGCCCCAGCCGACGACCGCTGGGCCAGCAAGCCGATGAGAGGTTACGAACCTTTGCCCCCCTCTACCTACCGCCACGGAGGATCATGTGTATGACCTACACAAGACTCCGACCCCCACACAACATCATTAGAGCCTGTTCAACACCATCCCGCAAACCCTCCAAGAATATGTCCAGTCCGATGTCCGTGAGGTGGATGCCATCTGGTCTCAGCAAAGCAAAATTGTTCCCTTCTAACTCCTGGTGTCGAACCACAATGCCGTAATTTTCTCTCACAAACTTCGACATCTTTGTGTTAATCCTTTTTCTTGCGTTTTCGATGGCTTTTACGTCCTTAGCTCCGTGCCAGACCGCTCGAGGTATTATCTCTGACCACACCACCACCATATCTGGTAATAAACAGACAAACCGCTCGATGTCCGTTGACATTACTGTGTACAGCTCGGCCCCTTTCCGCTTGCCCAAATCATTGCCTCCGGCATGTAGCACCAGAACCACCGGCCCCTTGGCCTTCTTAGCGATGTCGACCAACTCCGGGAAGATCTGACGCCACCGAAGCCCTCTGACGCCTCTCCAGTTGACTTCCAAATTCGGGAAGCCAAAATTGGTTCCCCCCGTCCTGAGTTTGGCCCTTTTGCACGCCCAGTAGACAAAAGAATGCCCCACTACCCAAACTGTGGGCTTAAAGCTGCCTGGAAGAGACAAGAAGTGTTAGAGCAGGTCTGGTCTTATGTATCTTGCAAAGCATGCGGATTTCCAGCGGCCCATTCTCTGCACCTCGACTTCCGATACCCCCGCTCTAGCTGCTTCGGTCGCCGCCCCTATTCGGAATGAATGTGTCCCATATTCCTTTGGAGCCACGCCGAGTGCCTCTAGGCACTGTCTAAAAATCGCTTGAAATTGATATTTAGTAAGAGGGGACCCGTCGGTGTGTGAAAGGAGGAATCTACCCGGATGTCTTACTAGCGCATAGTTTTTAACTATTTTTACGGGGCATATAGGGCCGCCTGACGCCTTGACCAATACCCATGTCCCCCTCCCGGTGGGGTCGCACTTGGATCTCCGTACTCTAATGCGCAGAGCTTCGCTGCATATGACGAGGTCTTCATTGATTAAGCCGCCTATTGATGCTGTTTTTGACTGGGGCACTAATTCGCTGATGCGAAGTGCCCCGAAGAAGGCGATTGCGAACGCTGCGGATATCAGCGTTGCCTCGTATTGTGATTTGCACACCGATGAAGAAATTGCAATTATGTCGGCCAGCAGCCTTAAGGAAACTGGGCGTCGGCATTCCTGACTAGGTTGCAACCTTCTCCAGCCTTTAACGGCTTGTTTGATGAAAAAATATTTGGTTACGTCCACCCACCCCAGCAGCTGAAAGAAGAATGCTATTCCCGACAGATGACGTTGCGCTAATGTCCCTGACGCACCTCCCTGCCTGAGCTTTTCTAAAAGTTCTACTAGGACGTCGCATCTCGTCCGGTTGCACCTATCGACTGGTCTTCCTTGCGTTAGCGAGCACCACTCCTCCCACGCCTTACCGTAAACCTGCCAAGTCGCCGGTGTCACCGAAGCGCGGATCAAGGGCATCAATGATTGGCCACCATGTCCAAGAGAGAAGGAGGACACCGCAGGCCCGACGTTCGCGCCCTGGGGAGGAAGAGTTTGAATGCCTGCCAATCGGAAGATAACAAAGAGTTAACAATTTTATCATCGACAGTCGCCGTAAATCTGGCCCGGCACCAGATGTTGTGCTTCAGGCATAATAGTGCTAGGCGGCGCAACAGCGCGAGTACCGGCTGAGAAGAAGAGGACATGCTGTTTAGGGCTTTTGCTGTTCTCAGCTGTTTTGTTGTAAATCTGATGTTTGTATTTTCCAATTGGGCACCCCATAGCTCGACTGATGTTACTATTGCCAAAATTTCCACCAGTGCTGGGTCACGGCCCCATGCGGCCGTGGTCCATAGTTCAGGCCATTGGCCTTTGCACCACTGGTTTTTGTATATCGCCGCGAAACCATCAGTAATATTTCCACCAACCATCAAGTCTAAATCTTTGCTTGGCGTCTCCTGCGCCATAACGCATGTATGCCCATTGTAGGACTCCAGGAATGTCCTCCAGACCAGCAAGTCTGCCTTCAGGGAACGGTTTAGCCTAATTCTGTGGCTCGGCTGGGCTATGCCCTTGGTTGCCAGTGATAGTCGGCGTGAAAACGCTCTGCCCGCCGGCATTACACGACAGGCAAAGTTGAGCAATCCTAGCAGGGACTGCATCTGCTGCAGGGTAACTTTTTTTGCTTCGTAGCAATTTTTAACCATTTGCAGAGTTTTTTGCAGCTTATCAGCTGGTAATCGAAACACCATTGCATTGGTGTCTATTTCTATACCGAGGAAAGGCAAAACGTTACAAGGGCCGACTGTTTTATCCGGTGAAAGTGGTACCCCAAATTTTTTGGCTAAAAACTTAAACTTTTGGAGAAGAAAGGAGCAGAGTCTGGAGTCCCCGGGACCGACGAACAAAAAATCGTCGAGGTAGTGAATCGTTGAGTTGCTACCAGTTTCGTATCGTAATACCCAGTCTAGGAAGGTGCTGAAAAGCTCGAAGTAATGACAGGAAATGGAGCAGCCCATTGGTAGGCACATATCAAAGTAAAATAGCCTGTCCACCTCACGGCCTAATAAATGAAAACATTCCGGGTGAACGGGCAAAAGGCGGAAGGCTGACTCTATGTCGGATTTCGCCAGCAGGGCACCGGGCCCGGCTGCGCGCACGAGCTCGACTGCCCTGTCAAAAGAAGAGTAGGTTACGGACGAGTCTTCCGCGGGTATTGCGTCGTTAACCGATGCGCCTTTTGGGTAGGAAAGGTGATGTATTAGCCGATATTTTCCTGGCTCCTTTTTGGGAACAAAACCTAAAGGCGAGATTCTGAGATTTTTAAATGGCAACTAACTAAAAGGTCCCGCCATCCTGCCCAGCTCAACTTCTTTTTGGATTTTTTGCTGTAAAATATCAGGGAATTCGCGTGCCGATTTTAAATTATTTGCAATAGTTGGCGAGGGGCTGGGTTTGAAAGGGATATAAAAACCGTGTTTAAAACCGAAATATAGTTGCTCTGCCGCTTCTTTATTGGGATAACGGCTTAGCCATGGGCCCATTGCGGTTACATTCACCGGGGTTAGACCTCGCAGGTGCTCTATTTGACTGGCGGGTACATCTGGCCGCAGGGTGTCCTCCTCCGCAGGAGGAGCATTCGTGTCTATATTTACAGGACCCTTGGAAACGGCAGTATCCATCGTTAAACAGTAAGCAGGCCCCAGGTCCGCGTGCGACCACTGTGTTCTGGCCTGCTGCTGTTGAGTGATAAGTGGTCGCTGCCGAAAAGGGGGGCTGCTTTTGGGACAACATCAGTCGTAACCAAACGTCCGTCGCTTTCACCCCCCAGCCCAAGTCTGGTTGCATGGCCAACCGCCTGCGGAACTCCTCGTCGTACCGTTTCCATGCCGCCCCGCTGTGACACTTATATGAATTATATATTAGATCTTGGTAAATAAATAATTCGGAACAACGCTCTGGGTGCTTTTGGCCCATTATACATCCGAGAACCGCGAAGGCCTGGAGCCAGTTATTCATTGTTTGAGCTATTTTTGGTTTGCTCCTATCTTGCAACCGCTCGCCAGTCCTCCTTTCCTTGTCTACGGACTGTTGGTCGGCCGATATCAGTGACCATATATCCACATAACCATTTTCCCAAATTTTTTGCTTTGTCTCCAAGTCAACATGCGCTCCCAGTGGGCTAACTCCACAGAAAAATGCATCCTTGTGCAGACTAGCTGCTTGGGTGGTGCTAGCATCAGTTGGTACGCCTGGGCGTGTCAACTGTTGAACTAGGGTCTTAATAGCGGCCGCCAGCTCGCTTTCTCCCACATTTTGCATTGTAGAATGTTCACCAACATCAAAGAACTCACCGCTGTCAGATGCCGGCCGAGTGTCTCCGGACGGAGGTACTCTGGCTCCTGCCGTGGCGCTGTCCTGGTGCTGGCCGCCCGCCCAGGAGGATGAAGATGGCAGGCCAGCGGCCAGCGCCGTGGCACGGGGATGTATTCTCGTCTGGTGCCGAGCGTCCCCTGGAGAGGGAGGTGCTCCGGCGTCAGTTGTCTCCATGGTTCGGTGCTGGCTGGTGGACCGGGGAGGTACGTATGGTGTGTCTCCCTGTGCGTCAGGCCAGGACGGAGCTCGGTGCTGGCTGGTGGACCGGGGAGGTACGTATGGCATGTCTCCCCGTGCGTCAGCCAATGAAGGAGCACGTGACGGATGAGATCTGTCATGTGCTCGATGATGAGAGGCTATTGGGGCTCCGATCTCTGCCTGGTCGGTAACGGGGGGTGTCAGTGTCTGTTCCCACCGGGTACCCGCTCTGGGTGTCCGGTGAGACCGCCGTCTTTCGGCGTGTGACCGGTACCGCCCGTTGTGACTCCCCGATGTTTCTGAACCGGTTGTGGATGGCGAACGCCATCTGGAGGAGCGGGATCTGTGGTGGCTCCTGCGTGAGTGGTGTCGGCGTCTGGAGTGGGAATGGCGACAGCTAGAGGGACAGCGGGAACGGTGGCGGGAATCTACTGATGAGGGTGAGGACGATCTGCGGCATCTATGTCTGCGATCGCCCTGTCTAGGGGTTGTGTTAGGTGCATGCACCTCGGGAGTAAGGGGGAAGTTATCTTGGCCACGGGGCGTGAGTGGCGGTGCAGGGGGTAGAGACGGGGAAGGTGCAGAGACTATTAGGCTGGAACCGCAGGGTGAGCGCAACAGGGCGGGGACTGATAGGAAACTGTCTGCAATTAGCGTTTGGGAGCATGGGGGTGTTGGCGGCGCGTAATTTATTGCAGCTGTGTTAGTGTTTGGTGCGACTGTGTGCGTGTTTGGTGCGTACATTCCTGGCTGCGGAGCGTGCTGGCTGGTCTGAATAGACCAGTCATCACGCTCCGCGGCCGTGTTCGTGGCTCTGGCCCCCGACCGCCGCCCGCCTCCCCGCACAGGCAACGCTGATGTGCCTGCTGGGGGGACGCGGTGGGCCAGGGGTGGGCTGGCCAGAGGTCCAAAGTGAGGGACCTGGCTCGGGGAGCTTGTGAGGGCCGTGTTTGAGGCGCCCCCCCGGCCAATTTGGCGGGTTGGGGCCCCGCCGCTGTTAGTGGGCGGTGCTTGGCAGTCCCAAGCCGGCATCAGGGAGAGGGGATTCCCTGACGCTGCCGGGGACCTGCGGTATGCCTGGGCCGGCTGCCCCCCGGTCCCCCTAAGCGGCTGGCGCGCCACCGAGGGGACCGAGGCGGCGGGCGGCCCCCTGCTTGCTCCTGCACTGGAGGAAGTGGGGCCGGAAGTGGGCGTGTCCTGCCCGGCCCGCACTGCACTATGGGAGGCAGGGCGGGCCTGCATAACATGGGAGGGCGGCGGATGATGTGCTAAGCGCGCCGGGCCCCGGGTTTCAGAGCGGGGACAGGAAGTGCCCGGGGCCCGGACGCGATCGGCGTATGGAGCCGGCACCCGGCACCGGCGGGCAGCGGCGCCAGGGGCAAGCGCCGAGACCTCCGCCGCGCATCCCGGCGCCACACGTGGTGTAGAAGCACGGCGACCTGGCAGCGCCGGCTCCCCCCCAACACGTAGGCGCACGGGAGGACGGGAGGACCGCCCCGAACGTCTGCCCTGGGGCGCCGCTGCGGCCCGGTCAGCCGGAGCGCCAGGGGCTAGCAGCTGGAGCCCCGAAGGACCGGAGTCTGCAGCCACAATGAGCTGGTGAGTGGGGGTCAGCAGCGCCGGGGAGACAGGAGAGGACGGGGCCCCAGGAGGGGGGATAAGCCGGGACGGAGCCCTGGGGGAGGACGGAGAGGCCAGGGGGTGAGAAGAGGACGAGGCCCCAGGAGGGGGGATGTGCAGGGATGGAGCCCAGGGGGACGACGGGGAGGCCTGAGGGGATGCCAGGGGGTGAGGAGAGGGCACAGGAAGGTGAGCACCCAAACCAGGATTAGGGGATCGCGACCATTGCTCACCTTCCTGTGCAGCTCCTTGCTGTAGGGCCTCGGTCGCAGGGGCAGCCATGGTGGTCAGGAGATCAGGGACAACAACAGCTTCCAAGGGTCAACCGGGGAGAAAGAGGGAGAACCTGGCCCGGTCACTGGAATTTAACCCCTGAGGGTGTGGCCTGACTCACCTCCTCTCCCCGGTTGGTCCGCTGGGCGTCCCAATCATGACCTCACCTGGGGAGGTAGTGGGAGGGGGGAATTGGGCACTGCACTGATTTCCCCTCTAGCTATCCCTTAGGGGCTCTGCAGTCAGAGGCACGTTCCTTATACAGTGCCGTGCCTACCATTATAACCTAACCCTGCTTTACTCCTCTCCACGGCTTTATTCCTGACCTGTCTGGTGGGCTCCTTGGTTTTCATGATGCTGTTTGATCCCTAACGTTCTCGCACAAACCTCTGAGGCCTTCACCGAACAGCTGTAGTTATACTAAGAAAAACTCACACACTGGTGGACGCAATGTACTAATGTGACTTCAGGATGTTATTTAGGGGCATCAGACTATAGGGGGCTGAATACAAATGCACCTCACAACCGTCAGATTTGTATTTTGACAATATTTAGAAAATCTTGTATAATTTCCTTTTATACTACACAAATACTTTGTACTTTGTGTTGGTATCACATAAATCCCAATAAAATACATTTAAGTTTTTGGGTGTAACGTGAAGAAATGTGGAAAAGTCCATGAGGTATGAAGACTTTTACAAGGTTCTGTATGTAGCATCCCTGTAGTGATCAAGCAGAGTGTCTGATGGTGACTAAGACTTTCACCTATAGAAAGACCTATGAAATGCCACCTGCTATAGAAGGTGCCACACGTGGGGTGAGAAGGAGGTGAATGATCAAGAAGCAGAAAATGTTGGGACTGAACTCTCCATCATGAGTGCAGGGAGCCGGGATTCCAGCTCACCAGTGTTGTAGGAGAAGCCTACAGGTGCATGGGCACATGAGCTTGTCAGATGTGAATGGGGAAAGGATATCTTCACGTTTATTTCAGGAGCAGAAATATACACAGGAGAGCTCAATCATGAAAAGCAACGCCTTTTATCAAAACAAGTGTTCCCTGCCGCCAAAAAGGTTAGAGCAATGAGACTGTTCTTACATTTTCAGACGTTGTCAGATTCAGTTATGAAATCAGCCATTTCTCAATGATTTTGTCTCCTGAAATCAAATCTGACAATGAGAATCTTTAGTTTTTTTGCTTCCATGACATCAAAGAGTTTTCCTTTTACTGCTATATACAGTGCCTTGCGAAAGTATTCGACTCCTGGAACTTTTCAACCTTTTCCCACATATCGTGCTTCAAACATAAAGATACCAAATGTAAATTTTTGGTGAAGAATCAACAACAAGTGGAACAAAATTGTAAGGTTGAATGAAATTTATTGCTTAATTTAAATTTTTGCGGAAATTCAAAAACTGAAAAGTGGGGCGTGCAATATTATTCGGCCCCTGTAACTTAATACTTTGTTGCTCCACCTTTTGCTGCGATTACAAGTCTCTTGGGGTCTGTCTCTATCAGTTTTGTTCATCGAGAGACTGAAATTCTTGCCCGTTCTTCCTTGGCAAACAGCTCGAGCTCAGTGAGGTTTGATGGAGATCGTTTGTGAACAGCAGTTTTCAGCTCTTTCCACAGATTCTCCATTGGATTGAGGTCTGGACTCTGACATTCTAACACCTGGATACGTTTATTTGTGAACCATTCCATTGTAGATTTTGCTTTATGTTTGGGATCATTGTCTTGTTGGAAGACAAATCTCCGTCCCAGTCCCAGGTCTTTTGCAGACTCCAACAGGTTTTCTTTAAGAATGGTCCTGTATTTGGCTCCATCCATCTTCCCATCAATTTTAACCATCTTCCCTGTCCCTGCTGAAGAAAACCAGGCCCAAACCATGATGCTGCCACCACCATGTTTGACAGTGGGGATGGTGTGTTCAGGGTGATGAGCTGTGTTGTCTTTACGCCAAACATATCGTTTGACATTGTTGCCAAAAAGTTCGATTTTGGTTTCGTCTGACCATAGCACCTTCTTCCACATGTTTGGTGTCTCCCAGGTGGCTTGTTGCAAACTGTAAGCAACACTTTTTATGGATATCTTTGAGAAATGGCTTTCTTCTTGCCACTCTTTCATAAAGGCCAGATTTGTGCAGTGTACGACTGATTGTTGTCCTATGGACAGACTGTCCCACCTCAGCTGTAGATCTCTGCAGTTCATCCAGGGTGATCATGGGCCTCTTGGCTGCATCTCTGATCAGTCTTCTCCTTGTCTGAGATGAAAGTTTAGAGGGACGGCCGGGTCTTGGTAGATTTGCAGTGATATGATGCTCCTTCCATTTCAATATGATCGTTGCACAGTGCTCCTTGGGATGTTTAAAGTTTTGGAAATCATTTTGTATCCAAATCCGGCTTTAAACTTCTCCATAACAGTATCACGGACCTGCCTGTTGTGTTCCTTGGTCTTCATGATGCTCTCTGTGCTTCAAACAGAACCCTGAGACTATCACAGAGCAGGTGCATTTATACGGAGACTTGATTACACACAGGTGGATTATATTTATCATCATTAGGCATCTAGGATAACATGGGATCATTCAGAGATCCACAATGAACTTCTGCACTGAAAGTAAAGGAGCCGAATAATATTGCACGCCCCACTTTTCAGTTTTTTAATTTCCACAAAAATTTAAAATAACCAATAAATTTTGTTCAACTTTACAATTGTGTTCAACTTGTTGATTCTTCACCAAGAATTTACATTTGGTATCTTTATGTCTGAAGCATGATATGTGGGAAAAGGTTCAAAAGTTCCAGGGGGCAAAATACTGTATAATTAATGCATAAAAGTGTCAGTGCTTTGAAACATTATTATTTTGCGAATATAAAGATGCAGCATATTTTGTGCCAATTTTCTGATATTTGGAGAAAACTTAGTAACAAGTCCAATAAGTAAAACATCCAACAAATATTGTGCCATATAAACAGGTACAGAAATTGCTCTACAACATTTGCTCCGCATTCAGTGACGACTCTTTTGCTTGTCTCTTGTACTCCTGCATCGGATCATCTCTTACAATAGTCCACAGTAATCTGCAGCATTGATGATGCCATTCTCCTTAATATCTCCATAGCTAGAATATGTTGGTGAAATCTCTCACCGTGCCCATCGCTCACTGCACCACATTTTGATGGGAAAAAGACTTGATGTGAATGTAAGAAATTAATCTTTAAGGACATGTTACAGCCAAGATCCTTCTATGTTTTCAGGAGATTTTCCACCAACTCTTCATAGTTTTCTGCTCTTGAGTTTCCACTAATGTGAATGCCACCAATGCAGCCTTTTCCTTATCCTGCAACAAATGGAGAAACTCCTCATCTTGAAGAAGCTTACTGATCTGAGGTCCAATGAAGATGCCTTCCCTTATCTTTGCTTCACTCAACCTTGGACATTTATCCATGAGATACTTACGATACGATACGATACACTTTATTGATCCCGTGGGAAATTATGGTATCACAGCAGCACAACTTAAATCATAAAAATCATAAAGGAATTACATAGTTGACATGTTTGTTGACAGAAGAACATTATACATTAGAATAGGACATACACAACGAGTGAACTGAAATGTAGAGAAATAAGTAGACTTTCACCTTGGTGGTTTAACCCTAGTGTTATTGTTGTACATTCCCATGGCAGTTGGCACAAACGATTTCCTATATTTTTCCTTCTTACACCTCAGAAGTATTAGCCGGTTACTGAAGGTGCTCTTCTGTCTCATGAATAGCTCATATAATGGATGTGCATTATTGTTCATAATTGCCATACACTTTCTCTGAGTTCTTCTCTCCACTACCTCCCCAAAAGAGTCCAGATTACAGCCCACAGCAGAACTTGCCTTCTTAATAATCTTATTCAGCTTACTAGCATCAGAGGCCCGCACACTACTACCCCAGCACGTGATTGCCAAAAAGATGGCACTTGCCACCACAGATTGGTAGAACATTTCTAACATTTTGCTGCACACATTAAAAGACCTCAGTTTCCTTAGGAAATACAATCTGCTCATCCCCTTCTTGTAGACAAACTCTGAGTGGCATCTCCAGTCCAGTTTGCTATCCAAATGGACCCCCAAATATTTGTACCTCTCCACCTGCTCTACCTCCTGACCAGCAATAGTGATCGGTAAGCATTCCATCTTTATCCCGCTATAGTTGGCCACCAACTCCTTGGTTTTCTTAACATTTAGTTGTAGATAGTTACCATTGCACCAATCCACGAAATTCGACACCACCCTTCTGTATTCCTCATCCCCCTGATCTCCCCTAATGCATCCCACAACCACAGAGTCATCCGAAAATTTTTGAAGGTGGCAAAGTTCAGATTTATACTGAAAGTGTGAAGTATACAGTGTGAATAGAAAGGGCGCAAGCACCGTTCCCTGGGGGGCACCTACACTGCTCAGTAATCTGCTTGACACCACTGCTCCCATCTGTACAAACTGTGGCCGATCTGATAGGTAGTCAGTTATCCAATTTATCATCCCCTCCTCCACCTTCATATCAGTCATCTTTTTGTGTAGTAAAAGTGGCTGCAGGGAGTTAAATGCACTCGAGAAATCGAAGAACATCGCTCGCACCGTGGTACCATCAGTCTCCAGAAATGAATGTACCCTATGTAACAGAGAAAGAATAGCATCGTCCACCCCCAATCTATGTCGGTAAGCAAACTGAAGGGGATCGATAAAAGCATTGACCCTCGGTCTTAAGTGAGCAAGCACTAATCTTTCCAAGGCCTTCATAGCGTGAGATGTTAAGGCTACAGGACGATAGTCATTTAGGGTTGCAGGAGAAGAAGTCTTGGGTACCAGCACCAGACAGGAAGTTTTCCATAACACAGGTACCCTCTGTGTTTGTAGACTTCCATTGACGATTTTTCATTTTATCCCTTGTCTTTACAAAGTTCTTCATTCGGCCCAACTTGATAACCAAAGTGGTAACAAAATCTTCTGTAGGTCCACAACTGCTGGATGCCAGACATGTTTACTCTTTCCTGGGTGAAGTGAATGTCGGAGAGACCGGTCTCTTATTGTCCTGACATTCCCACTCACACAGAAAGCAGCAGGACTTACCCTGGAGACTACGCAAGAGGGTAGCCACTTTCACATCACCACAGTATATATAGCGTATGTTACATAGTTGTTCTCTCATGTATATTACCATCCATTGTTACACAGAGCCCTCTCATATGTACAGCTCCGTCCTTTACATATCGGATTATATAGATGGCAAAGATGGCTGATGGAGCATGCGAAAGCGTCTTTTTTTGTAATGGAGGAGCTGATGAAATGGTCTTCTGGTCACCGACTGCTCCATCAGCAGTCATTTAATATCCAACAAAAGAGGAATGTAACGGGGTCTACCAAGCTGGGGTACCTCTTTCAGTACCACCCCGTGTTTCAGGAGGCTCACTCTGCTTTGGCTGGAGTCTGAATGAAGGACGCTGGCTGGAATTCCTTGATTACATGGGCGCATATAAAAGATCACTGCTTCTCCACGTATTTCCAGTCTGACAACACTTTACTCACAGGACACAGAATATATCACACAGATACAGAGGGCAGGCCAATAGAAAAACGGCAGGCCAGACATACATTACAATAGCCGCAGGTGGCCGGAGCCTGCCAATATTTACTGTGGGAATTACAAAGGTGGGGGCGGACAAAAGGGGAATATCATGTCCCCTCTGCCTAGGGCACAGCCTGTGGGCTGATGCATTAGGGACATGCATCTCACATGGAACCTATTATACATACATATAACTGCAACACATATTCTGGATGCTGAGTGGTTCCGTAACACGTAACACGGCTCCCCTTTTCAGCGACGCGATCGGCAAACACAGTCTGATCCTTAACGGTTCGGTTTGGGGATGTCCGAAGTTTATGGGGTTGGTACAAGTTCTGTTTGTCGACTTTGTCCATCGGCGTTACCGTTTTGTTTGCCGGGTCTGTAGTGGATAGTGAAGTCCAGAGGTTGTAGGGCTAAACTCCACCGCAGCAATCTGGCGTTGTCTCCGGAGACCCGATTAAGCCAAACTAGGGGATTATGGTCCATTAGGAGGGCAAACTGTCATCCATACAAATATGGTTGCAACTTTTTGAGTGCCCATACTACCGCCAGGCACTCCTTCTCGATGGCCGCATAGCTCACTTCACGGGGCAGTAGTTTCCGACTCAGGTAAGCTACCGGGTGTTCTTGGCCGTCCAGCCCGACTTGGCTCAGTACTGCCCCCAATCCAAACATAGAAGCGTCTGTGTGAACAATGAAACATTTAGTTGGATCGGGTGCGGCCAATACAGGGGTATTGGTGAGGGCGTCCTTTAGTTGACAGAAGGCTTCCTCACACTCTGGGGTCCAGTACAGAAATGCAAAGTCAGAACTACCATTAGTACAAAAATACAGCATCACATCCCCCATTAGAACATGAATACATCACCAGAACCACCATCAATACAAGAATACAGCATCAAGCTCAATAGAACAAAAAATTGCAATGTAAACTCAGCCCCATACATACGGTAATTATATTGTTTGAACCTACAACTTCCAGCATGTCATTAACAATAGTAAGGAGATTCTCAGATTTTTGGTATCAGTCATTAACAAACTGCGGACCATACAGGAACCACAGTATTGATGAGAAATAGCCAACATCATAATGAAACATTTACAAGTGACAGCAAAAAGTACAGCCAAGAAGCAACGAAGAGTGGTGGTGGTGGGAGACTCACTACTGAGAGGCACAGAAGCAGCCATCTGCAGACCGGACATAACTGCAAGAGAAGTATGCTGCCTTCCAGGTGCGATGATCAAGGATGTGACCGATAGGATACCAAAGCTCTTCAACTCCAAGGACGTCCACCCATTTCTTCTGATACATGTTGGCACCAATGACACGGCAAGGAAGGACCTACCGACAATCTGCAAGGACTTTGAAGAGTTGGGGAAGAAAGTAAAGGAACTGGATGCACAGGTAGTTTTTTCTTCTATCCTTCCAGTAGACGGGCATGGCACCAGGAGATGGAACAGGATCCTTGATGCAAACAACTGGCTAAGACGATGGTGCAGACAACAAGGATTCGGATTCCTGGACCACGGTGTGAATTACTTGTACGATGGACTCCTCACCAGAGACGGACTACACCTCAACAAACCTGGGAAACACACATTCGCCAGAAGACTCGCTACACTCATCAGGAGGGCGTTAAACTAGAAGAAGAGGGGACGGGAAGAAAAACATTAGACTTGAACAAAGAAGATCCAGGAAAACATACTCAGAAGGGAGGTAAGAACATTTCTAAAACAATCCACAGCGAGGAGATTGGAACAAAACAAAATCCTCTAAACTGCATGCTTGCAAACGCCAGAAGCCTGACAAACAAGATGGAAGAACTAGAAGCAGAAATATCTACAGGTAACTTTGACATAGTGGGAATAACCGAGACATGGTTAGATGAAAGCTATGACTGGGCAGTTAACTTACAGGGTTACAGTCTGTTTAGAAAGGATCGTAAAAATCGGAGAGGAGGAGGGGTTTGTCTCTATGTAAAGTCTTGTCTAAAGTCCACTTTAAGGGAGGATATTAGCGAAGGAAATGAGGATGTCGAGTCCATATGGGTCGAAATTCATGGAGGGAAAAATGGTAACAAAATTCTCATTGGGGTCTGTTACAAACCCCCAAATATAACAGAAACCATGGAAAGTCTACTTCTAAAGCAGATAGATGAAGCTGCAACCCATAATGAGGTCCTGGTTATGGGGGACTTTAACTACCCGGATATTAACTGGGAAACAGAAACCTGTGAAACCCATAAAGGCAACAGGTTTCTGCTAATAACCAAGAAAAATTATCTTTCACAATTGGTGCAGAATCCAACCAGAGGAGCAGCACTTTTAGACCTAATACTATCTAATAGACCTGACAGAATAACAAATCTGCAGGTGGTTGGGCATCTAGGAAATAGCGACCACAATATTGTACAGTTTCACCTGTCTTTCACTAGGGGAACTTGTCAGGGAGTCACAAACACACTGAACTTTAGGAAGGCAAAGTTTGACCAGCTTAGAGATGCCCTTAATCTGGTAGACTGGGACAATATCCTCAGAAATAAGAATACAGATAATAAATGGGAAATGTTTAAGAACATCCTAAATAGGCAGTGTAAGCGGTTTATACCTTGTGGGAATAAAAGGACTAGAAATAGGAAAAACCCAATGTGGCTAAACAAAGAAGTAAGACAGGCAATTAACAGTAAAAAGAAAGCATTTGCACTACTAAAGCAGGATGGCACCATTGAAGCTCTAAAAAACTATAGGGAGAAAAATACTTTATCTAAAAAACTAATTAAAGCTGCCAAAAAGGAAACAGAGAAGCACATTGCTAAGGAGAGTAAAACTAATCCCAAACTGTTCTTCAACTATATCAATAGTAAAAGAATAAAAACTGAAAATGTAGGCCCCTTAAAAAATAGTGAGGAAAGAATGGTTGTAGATGACGAGGAAAAAGCTAACATATTAAACACCTTCTTCTCCACGGTATTCACGGTGGAAAATGAAATGCTAGGTGAAATCCCAAGAAACAATGAAAACCCTATATTAAGGGTCACCAATCTAACCCAAGAAGAGGTGCGGAACCGGCTAAATAAGATTAAAATAGATAAATCTCCGGGTCCGGATGGCATACACCCACGAGTACTAAGAGAACTAAGTAATGTAATAGATAAACCATTATTTCTTATTTTTAGGGACTCTATAGCGACGGGGTCTGTTCCGCAGGATTGGCGCATAGCAAATGTGGTGCCAATATTCAAAAAGGGCTCTAAAAGTGAACCTGGAAATTATAGGCCAGTAAGTCTAACCTCTATTGTTGGTAAAATATTTGAAGGGTTTCTGAGGGACGTTATTCTGGATTATCTCAATGAGAATAACTGTTTAACTCCATATCAGCATGGGTTTATGAGAAATCGCTCCTGTCAAACCAATCTAATCAGTTTTTATGAAGAGGTAAGCTATAGGCTGGACCACGGTGAGTCATTGGACGTGGTATATCTCGATTTTTCCAAAGCGTTTGATACCGTGCCGCACAAGAGGTTGGTACACAAAATGAGAATGCTTGGTCTGGGGGAAAATGTGTGTAAATGGGTTAGTAACTGGCTTAGTGATAGAAAGCAGAGGGTGGTTATAAATGGTATAGTCTCTAACTGGGTCTCTGTGACCAGTGGGGTACCGCAGGGGTCGGTATTGGGACCTGTTCTCTTCAACATATTCATTAATGATCTGGTAGAAGGTTTACACAGTAAAATATCGATATTTGCAGATGATACAAAACTATGTAAAGCAGTTAATACAAGAGAAGATAGTATTCTGCTACAGATGGATCTGGATAAGTTGGAAACTTGGGCTGAAAGGTGGCAGATGAGGTTTAACAATGATAAATGTAAGGTTATACACATGGGAAGAAGGAATCAATGTCACCATTACACACTGAATGGGAAACCACTGGGTAAATCTGACAGGGAGAAGGACTTGGGGATCCTAGTTAATGATAAACTTACCTGGAGCAGCCAGTGCCAGGCAGCAGCTGCCAAGGCAAACAGGATCATGGGGTGCATTAAAAGAGGTCTGGATACACATGATGAGAGCATTATACTGCCTCTGTACAAATCCCTAGTTAGACCGCACATGGAGTACTGTGTCCAGTTTTGGGCACCGGTGCTCAGGAAGGATATAATGGAACTAGAGAGAGTACAAAGGAGGGCAACAAAATTAATAAAGGGGATGGGAGAACTACAATACCCAGATAGATTAGCGAAATTAGGATTATTTAGTCTAGAAAAAAGACGACTGAGGGGCGATCTAATAACCATGTATAAGTATATAAGGGGACAATACAAATATCTCGCTGAGGATCTGTTTATACCAAGGAAGGTGACGGGCACAAGGGGGCATTCTTTGCGTCTGGAGGAGAGAAGGTTTTTCCACCAACATAGAAGAGGATTCTTTACTGTTAGGGCAGTGAGAATCTGGAATTGCTTGCCTGAGGAGGTGGTGATGGCGAACTCAGTCGAGGGGTTCAAGAGAGGCCTGGATGTCTTCCTGGAGCAGAACAATATTGTATCATACAATTATTAGGCTCTGTAGAAGGACGTAGATCTGGGGATTTATTATGATGGAATATAGGCTGAACTGGATGGACAAATGTCTTTTTTCGGCCTTACTAACTATGTTACTATGTTACTATGTTACATCCAGGGACCTTATAGGAGAAATCGTCTCTGAATGGAGTCATTCTCATTGTTTCCTTCTCATCTTGTCCAGACACCATGGTGACTTTTCACATCCACAGCTCATCTCTGCAAACTTCCATCTTCTCTGTTCTTCTGAAGCACATTCTGCCATGGTGTCCTTAAAAATAACAGTGTGATTATATGCTCCTGAATAAAAAATATCTACTCTACGCTGAGTTCCTGAATATTTGCCCCTCACTGTGCTTCCTGCACAAATATGACCCCCACACTGTCTGTTTTATGGTACATGGCTCCTACCCTGCCCTCAGCCTTTCATACTGGGCCCCTCTTCACACTCTCCTCTCATTCTGTGTCCTCGCTTTACTGTCCAGTCTCTATACTGTGTCCCCTCCTCTGCATATTCTTCCCTACTTGCTGTGCCCTCAAACTGTCCCCCATACTTCCTCCTGTACATACTGCTCCTCCACACTAGCCAGTCTCTATATTGAGCTCTGCAGTTTCTCCCCTATACTGTCTCCTCACACATTCTCTCCCTTGTCCCCATTCTCAAACTGCTTCATCATCCATTCCCTGTCCTGCTCCTCATCCTGTTTCCTCACATGTTCCCCCCTCTCTCCCTCCCGCCCCATACTGTCTCCTCACATACCCCTCTCCCCATGCTGTCTTCTCCCCATATTTCTTCACCCATAATAACCGCATATGAGTTGTAGAATCGGCCGCTACAGTGAAGTTCATTACTGTAATAACACTGACATGGGATTATTTCTTGCAGCCTGCGATCTTGGATACTTCAAATCTTCACCAGGAGACCAACTATGCGCCAAGTGCCCCCCATTTAGTCATTCAGATACCTTGGCTTCCCAGATCTGTGATTGTGATAACAACTATTATCGTTCTGCTACCGATCCACCTTCTGTAGCCTGCACACGTGAGTATAGGCCAAGATGGCAGAATTTTGTGATGTTCTCCTCCAGGAATTGCAGGGTTGTTCCCTAAACCACTCATCTCTGAGCAGAACTCTCAGTCACAGCTGATGGCTCCACAGTTTTCCCCAGTTTCACAAGTCGATGGTCCCTAGGTCTTCTCTTCTCATGGCCCTTACCTCCCACCTCCACATCAGAAACTTCTCTGAAGGCCGCTCCTTCCTCCATCTCTTGGACAGTAATCTTGTAGTGACCTCAATATGACGTAAAACTGAGATGAGATGTAAGTGAATAGCTTCCACTGACAGAAGAACATGCAGCAGCTGTCGGCGGCACGCTATAGCAGACACCCTACCGCAGCCGTCATAATTGGTGTTGTCACCAACGATGGCCGTTTAACCGATTGTTGTCAATAATGACTACGGCATCTCGATGGTTAACAGAGTGTGGGGGCTCCTCTTTATCCCCATCGGCCCCCTGAGTTCATGATTGTCTGCTCCCAATGGTTATCATGGCAATTCACGGCCAAATATCGGCCTTACAGTCTGCCGTCTATAGGGACGACATTTAGGAGGCAAAAATACAATTTTTCATTCCTGTCAGGCCACATTGCATTAATTCCTGACATGCACCTGAAGGGTTAATAAACTATGTGAAAGCCGTTCTGAATATGGCGAGGGGAGCTGGCGTTAAAATGCTATCACTGTCAGATGTTCTCCGATTTAAAGATCCCCAAAGTCACTTCAAACCTAGGTCCATAGAAATAGAAGTTTGTAAATTTCCATGAAAAAGTGAAAAAGTTCTGCAACAATCGTTCCTCTAACACCCTAACTAAATAAAAGCCCATTTTACAGATGGCGCTGATGAGAGAAATGCTATTAACTGCTTGTGTGCTACGACTGTCTGCATTCAAAGGATGAACATTGGTAATTTTACGTTTCTGATATTTTTTATAAATAAACGCAAAACATATCGCTCAGTAAATGTACCATTAATCTCCTAATCACTGAGGTGTGATGGGACATAAAGGAACACATGTCAGATGTGATAGACGTGGCCTGGTCACTAAGCGGTTAACATGCTTCCCGTCATCTTCAGCAGGCCTACGCCAACAGTCTTCTGTGTGGCCCGTCTAACGCTCCTGCACTTCTCCAGTCCACCTGGTCAGTTCTTCAGTTCACATGTCTTCTTTTTATAGAGAAACCTTCATAATTTGTAATGCTTCCTAGAATAAGGACAACATAACTAATAACACATTGACGAAGGAGTCTTGTAGGTTTCATTTTAGGGCCCTTACTTCTGTACAAACGCCCATAAAGTGGAGGAAGTGTTGAGCGTTGTCCTTTTTTCACTGTCTTCCCTTCTAGGTCCACCATCTGCTCCAGTCAATCTCATCTCCAGTGTTAATGGCACCACCATAAACTTGGAGTGGAACCCACCAAGGGACACAGGTGGGCGCAGAGATGCCACATACAATGTCATTTGCCGTCGTTGTGCTTGGGATGCAGGTCAATGTGAGCCCTGTGGGGGCGGCGTTCGTTATACTCCCCAACAAATGAGCCTCACCAAGACTTCCCTTACAGTGGCAAATCTCCAGGCCCATATGAACTATACCTTCTGGGTGGAGGCTGTCAATGGGGTGTCCGACTTCAGCTTGGAGCAAAGGATGTTCTCCACAGTGAACATAACCACGAACCAGGCAGGTAGGACCCTCTGCAAAACCTATGTGTTCTATTACTGCCGCCATATTGTTCCTTAGTATGATAATTGTTATCAAAGCTTGACTAAACCCCAAGAAGGTGTTTTACTACTTTTTACGCTGAATGTTGTTAGGCTGTATATACAGTGTGTATATATATATATATATATATATATATATGATTCCTGTGCCTCTTACTGAGCACGAAGATTAAGGGTACATACTGTATATTCAGAGAGATAGCGGTTATGATGTGGAGTACAAATATACGAATAGGAAATTAAGGAAGAGTGTCCGAGCCTCCATGGAAGCATCCAAATGACTAGGTAATAAAATCAGCAGAGATTAAACTTGAGAAGTCCTAACATATAAAACCTCTTGGTCCAGAATCCAGAACTGCAGGTGATGTCAGGAAGAGAGGTTACTGATCACGAGTGGGCACAAATGGAGAGTCGAAATTAATGGAAAGTTGTTGCTGATGGACAGTGGTCACTGAAGGAGAGTGGTTACAGATGGAAAATAGAAAATGTCGGAGAGTAGTCACAAATGGAGAGTGGTTGCTAAAAGAGGGTGATCACTGAGGGAGAATATAAACAAGAGAGAGGGCAGTGAGGGAGTGATCACTTATATAGAGTGGTCGTTATTGGAGAGTGGTGACTGGTAGAAAGTGGCCGCTGAGGGCTTGTGCTCACCAAAGGAGGAAGGGTGGTTAATAATGGAGAGTGGTCACTGATGGAGAATGGAAATTAGAGAGTGGTTGCTGATGGAAAGTGGTAGCTGATGGAGAGTAGAGATGAGCAAACTTGTTCGGAAAACGTTCGCCAATCTCACATTCGGCACTAACATAGCTCATTTGGATTTGTGTTCAGATTCCCAAGCATTTTCCCTCAAAGTCTGCAAAATTTGGTAGTAGTTCGGTAAATGATCGCGCTTCCACTAATGCTTTTGTTAGTACTTTGGCTTGGATAGCGGTGCAGTATGATGAGCGCGGGGGACGTCATTTATGAGGGGAGGGGTTTGTATAGGTCAGAGGAGCAGTATAGTGTATTTTTTTCTAAATTAACTTAATAAGTGTAGATTTCAGCAGCCAATCAGGGCACAGAAGCCATCCACAACGTCCAGACACAAGAGCTTCTGTCACTGGCTGCCGAAGTCACATGACCCGCTCCATATAAAAAGCAGACATGCTGTTTAGCTGGGGCCATTTTCTCAGTGTAGCGGCACAGTGAGACTCTTGCTGCTGCAAGTTGTCATATAGTTAGATAGGATTCAGTGGAAAATTGGATGGAAATTGGTCGCTCATGGAGGGTGGTCACGGAATGAAAATGGTCACTATGGGAGAGTGGATACCGCTCATGGAGGGTGGTCACTGAATGAAAATGGTCACTATGGGAGAGTGGATACTTAAGAGTAGTGGTCGCAAAGACAAAATTGATTTCTGATGGAGAGTGGTCACTGAGGTAAATTGGTTACTAAATACAGTGGGTACGGAAAGTATTCAGACCCCATTCAGTTTTTCACTCTTTGTTTCATTGCAGCCATTTGGTAAATTCAAAAAAGTTCATTTTTTCTCATCAATGTACACTCTGCACACCATCTTGACTGAAAAAAACCATAAATGTAGTAATTTTTGCAAATTTAATAAAAAGAAAAACTGAAATATCACATGGTCATAAGTATTCACACCCTTTGCTCAAACTCTCATATTTAAGTCCCATGCTGTCCATTTCCTTGTGATCCTCCTTGAGATGGTTCTTCTCCTTCATTGGAGTCCAGCTGTGTGTAATTAAACTGATAGGACTTGATTTGGAGCGGCACACACCTGTCTATATAAGACCTCACAGCTCACAGTGCATGTCAGACCAAATGAGAATCATGAGGCCAAAGGAACTGGCCAAGGAGCTCAGAGACAGAATTATGGCAAGGCACAGACCTGGTCAAGGTTACAACAGAATGTCTGCAGTACTCAAGGTTCCTAGGAGCACAGTGGCCTCCATAATCCTTAAATAGAAGAAGTTTGGGAGCACCAGAAGTCTTCCGAGACCTGGCCGTCCAGCCAGACTGAGCAATCGTGGGAGAAGAGCCTTGATGAGAGAAGAACCCCTTGGTAACGAAGAACCCCAAGATCACTGTGACTGAGCTCCAGAGATGCATTATGGAGATGGGATAAAGTTCCACAAAGTCACCTATCATTGCAGCCCTCCACCAGTCCACCAGATGGAAGCCTCTTCTCTGTGCAAGACATATGAAAGCCCCCATAGAGTTTGCTAAAAAAAAAACCACATGAAGGACTCCCAGACTATGAGAAATAAGATTCTCTGGTCTGATGAGACGAAGATAGACCTTTTTTGGTGATATTTCTAAGCGGTATGTGTGGAGAAAACCAGGCACTGCTCATCACCTGCCCAATACAATCCCCACAGTGAAGCATGGTGGAGGCAGCATCATGTTATGGGGGTGTTTTTCAGCTGCAGGGACAGGACGACTGGTTGTCATTGAAGGAAATATGAATGCGGCCAAGTACAGAGATATCCTGGATGAAAGCCTCTTCCAGAGTGCTCTGGACCTCAGACTTGGCCGAAGGTTCACCTTCCAACCAGACAATGACCCTAAGCACACAGCTAAAATAACAAAGGAGCGGCTTCAGAACAACTCTGTGACCATTCTTGACTTGACTTGACTTGGCCAGAGCCCTGACCTAAACCCAATGGAGCATCTCTGGAGAGACCTGAAAATGGCCGACCACTAACGTTCACCATCCAACCTGACGGAACTGGAGAGGATCTGCAAGGAAGAATGGCCGAGGTTCCCCAAATCCAGGGGTGAAAAACCTGTTCCATCATTCCCAAGAAGACTCATGGCTGTACTAAAGGGGGCTTCTACTCAATACTGAGCAAAGGGTCTGAAGACTTATGACCATGTGAGATTTCATTTTTTATTTTTTAATACATTTGTACATTGCTGTTTTTTTTTCAGTTAAGATGAGGTGCAGAGTGCACATTAATGAGAAAAAATGAACTTTATAGAATTTACCAAATGGCTGCAATGAAACAAAGAGTGAAAAATTTAAAGGGGTCTGAATTCTTTCCACACCCGCTGTATGAGTGTACACTGGTAGACATTGGTCACTAAATTGAAATAGTCACAAAAGGAGTGTGGTCAGTAAGGGAAAGTGGACAATGATGGAGAATAGTCACAAGTGGATACGGGTCAGTGTGGAAAATTGGTCACTGAGGGAGAGAGGTCACTAAAATATGATTGATGGTAACTGGGAGAGAAGATTATTTATATAGGATTACTTGGATAATATTTGATAAATTATTTAGCAGGTTAAACAATTGCAGCTTTTCTGTCATCTGTCAGCCCCATCTCAAGTCATGGTAATTCGTAAGGAGAAGATGTCGCAAAACAGCGTGACCCTAATATGGCAAGAACCTGATCAGCCAAACGGCATCATATTGGAGTACGAGATCAAATACTTTGAGAAGGTGATTATTATAGTTATCCAATACATTATACCTCTTTTCTCTGCGTATTTGTATATAACTTCTCCCCCTTCAATGTTACTCATAATCCATTCAGAAGCAAATTGATACTTGTGGTTGCATAAATCTGCACTAATACTTTGGTGTAGTCCTCTGTGAATTGCTGGCAATATTCAGTCATTTTAGGTCGGATCCTATCAGTGCAGCACATCTAGACTTGGCAATCTGCCCTCATTTCCTTGCAGCAGCTCCCCATTTGTCAGATTTCGAGGGTATCTCCTGGTCTGAGCTTGGGCTGGACTGTTCCAGAACTTCCATATTTTTCTTGTGAAGCAATTGTAAGAAAAGATTTCCGTCTTGTCATCTTACCCAACAGGCCATACATATGAAGAATATTTTTCTCACATGTAGTATACAACTAGGAGTTGTCAGAAATTCCTGCAGCTCCTTTAATGTTGCTGTCGGCCTCTTAGCCATCTTTCGGATCAATTATCCCCTTGTCGTTTCATCAATTTTGTAGGGCCGTACAGTTGGAAATGTTACTGTACCCATGATCTCTCAGCTATTTTCCTTGACATATTTAACACGTTTTTACACTTTTATTGACAAATACTTTAAGTTCCTCTGAAGACTCAATATTCCCTGCGCTGCCCCTTAATCTCCATTAATCTTCAGACTTCTCACTTTCACCCCGGCAGCTGGATATCGGCTTCTGGGCAGATCCTGAGATGACTGCCTATTCATGTCTCATCGTAACTGAGTTTATAACATTTTCTGGGTTTTCTTTTGTCACTTTTTGAGCATGGACCTCAGGCTTTCAATGGGATTAAGATCTGGGAACTTTCTGGTTATTGACTCAGAATTTAGTTTTCACTTTTGCCCTGTGACATGGTCGCCATCATGCTGGAAAAAGTATGATTCATCAATACATTGCCCCTGGATATTGGGAGAATTTGCTCTTGGAGGGGATTTAGATCTCTTTCTTTATTCATGGCAGTGCTCTTAGGCAAAATTGTGAGAAAGCCCCACACATGAATTGTCTCAGGACACTTTACTGTTAGCAGACACAGTTTGAAGGCAGTCAGCAGAGAGCTCACACAGAATACCACTGCTGCCACCATGTGAGGAACCTGCACTTCTCCACCCCACCTGACATCACTATTACGTCAGACGGATCACGTGATGTGGTCTCCCCATTTTCACCAATGGAACGTTCCGCACCCCCTGGGACATAGAAGGTCAGCTTGGTACAGTTTTACACAGACACCCCCTGCCCACACTGGCCCAGGGAGGCAAGGAAAGTGATAGGATGTGGCCCATGCAGTCATTGACGTGGCACCACACTCACTCACAACCCTGAAAGGCCCTTTTCACTAGCAGCAGTGAAAGCGGGCGTGCTGCCAGCCCCATAGGATTGCCACCAGTTCCTTGTTAGATATAAGCCCGGTCCGTTAACAGGATTATAACAGGCCAGAAACAGTCCTGGCAGCATGGAAAGTTAAACCAAAAAACAGACATACAGTGCAGATCAAAAGTTTAGACACACCTTCTCATTTAAAGATTTTTCTGTGTGTTCATGACTATGAAAATTGTACATTCACACTGAAGGCATCAATCTATGAATGAACACGTGGAATTATATACTTAACAAAAAAGTGTGAAACAACTGAAATTATGTCTTATACTCTAGGTTCTTCATAGTAGCCACCTTTTGCTTTGATGGCTGCTTTGCACACTCTTGGCATTCTCTTGATGAGCTTCAAGAGGTAGTCACTGGGAATGGTCTTCCAACAACCTTGAAGGAGTTCCCAGAGATGCTTAGCACTTGTTGGCCTTTTTGCCTTCACTCTGCAGTCCAGTTCACCCCAAACCATCTCGATTGGGTTCAGGTCTGGTGACTGTGGAGGCCAGGTCATCTGGCGTAGCACCCCATCACTCTCCTTCTTGGTCAAATAGCCCTTTCACAGCCTGGAGGTGTGTTTGGAGTCATTTCCTGTTGAAAAATAAATGATGATCCAACTAAACCCAAACCGGATGGAATAGCATGCCGCTGCAAGATGCTGTGGTAGCCATGCTGGTTTAGTATGCCTTCAATTTTGAATAAATCCCCAACAGTGTCACCAGCAAAGCACCCCCACGCCATCACACCTCCTCCTCCATGCTTCACGGTGGGAACCAGGCATGTAGAGTCCATCCATTCACCTTTTCTGCGTCGCACAAAGACATGGTGGTTGGAGCCAAAGATCTCAAATTTGAACTCACCATACCAAAGCACAGATTTCCACTGGTCTAATGTCCATTCCTTGTGTTCTTTAGCCCAAACAAGTCTCTTCTGCTTGTTGCCTGTCCTTAGCAGTGGTTTCCTAGCAGCTATTTTACCATGAAGGCCTGCTGCATAAAGTCTCCTCTTAACAGTTGTTGTAGAGATGTGTCTGCTGCTAGAACTCTGTGTGGCATTGACCTGGTCTCTAATCCGAGCTGCTGTTAACCTGCGATTTCTGAGGCTGGTGACTCGGATAAACTTATCCTCAGAAGCAGAGGTGACTCTTGGTCTTCCTTGGTCTTCCTTTCATGTGAGCCAGCTTCTTTGTAGCGTTTGATGGTTTTTGCCACTGCACTTGGGGACACTTTCAAAGGTTTCCCAATTTTTCGGACTGACTGACCTTCATTTCTTAAAGTAATGATGGCCACTCGTTTTTCTTTACTTAGATTTTGTATTATGGCAAGAAAAAAGCAGCTAACAGTCTATTCAGTAGGACTATCAGCTGTGTATCCACCAGACTTCTGCTCAACACAACTGATGGTCCCAACCCCATTTATAAGGAAAACAATCCCACTTATTAAACCTAACAGGACACACCTGTGAAGTGAAAACCATTCTCGGTGACTACCTCTTGAAGCTCATCAAGAGAATGCCAAGAGTGTGCAAAGCAGTCATCAAAGCAAAAGGTGGCTACTTTGAAGAACCTAGAATATAAGACATAATTTCAGTTGTTTCACAATTTTTTGTTAAGTATATAATTCCACATGTGTTAATTCATAGTTTTGATGCCTTCAGTGTGAATGTACAATTTTCATAGTCATGAAAATACAGATACATTTTTAAATGAGAAGGTGTGTCCAAACTTTTGGTCTGTACTGTATGTATTCGTCGATCAAGATAAAAGAGCAGCCCAAAATTAAATTATATATTTAATCGACTTAAGGGAACACTAGACAATACGCTATATACGCGATGGTTACATATACAGCTCTGGCAAAAATTAAGAGACCACCACATAAAATCCCTGTCATGGCCAGCCCAGTCTCCAGACCTAAACACCATTGAATGGAATGGTAATCAAGAGGATGATGGATAGTCACAAGCCATCAAACTAAGAAGAACTGCTGACATTTTTGCACCAGGAGCAGTGTGAGAGACTGGTGGAACGCTGCCAAGATGCATGAAAGCTGTGATTAAAAATCATAGTTATTCCCAAAATATTGATTTCTTCCTGAGATAAAACATTAGTATTGTTGTTTCTAAATAATTATGAACTTGTTTTCTTTGTATTATTTGAGGTCTGAAAGCAATGGGTTTTTAAAAAAAAATTTGACCATTTTTCTTTGTCAGAAAAAAATACAAAAATTATTGCTTGGAAATTCGGAGACATGTTGTCAGAAGTTTATAGAATATAATAACAATTTACATTTTACTCAAAAATATACCTATAAAGAGAAAAATCAGACAAACTGAGCATTTTGCAGTGGTCTCTTAATTTTTGCCAGAGCTATATATAATGGTCAGATGTGCAAATACACTAGTGGAAGGAGAAGACATATAAGCAGAATATGTCAATTATCTGGTTGATATTGGACCATGTGTGTGCTGGGCCGCAGTGGGTTTGGCTGCCAGCTGTCTGATTGGTCCCATCTTAGCACATTACTCAACGCTGCCCCCATTTTCGAAGTGACCAGCGAGCATACCAGAGAGGGAGACCATATGGCCTTACACTAGCCTTCATCCCCTTTGGGTCACTCCCCTCCTGCTCTCTGGGATGAACCTAAATCCACTCCCCTTGCCTCTTAGCCGCTATAAACTGCAAGACTTAAGATGAGTCATAATTTCTTATTAGTCCTCTTTCACACTTCAGTCTTTTTGTTTCCGTCAAAATCCGTCGTTTAGTGAAAAAACGGATCCAGCAAATGTTGCTGATGGATCGGTTTTTTGCTCATAGACTTGTATTAGCGACGGATTGTGACGGATGGCCGTTTCATCCGTCGTTTCACAGATCCGTCGTAAATTCTGTGTCCGTCGCCCGAAAAACGGATCAAGTGCATCAGTTTTTTTACAATCTGCACAGGATTCGTCCTTTCAACACTTTGAAGGATTGTGACTGATTCTAAAACACTGATGTGTGAAAGAGACTTAGACAGTACTAGCGAATCGGTTTTGGTACCATTGGATCCAGCCCCTACTACATGTTAAGACCAAACACAGCTCTGTTATTTGGTTTCAACTGGCTGTTCTATGATTCTTCATACCCTTGGGTGCTACAACGGGTAAAGACCCAAGCAGGTGTTCACCAAGCTTTGGGGATCTCGGTCATATATATGATGTACAGCTAGGATGTATAGCATCTCCATAAATCTTTATGGAATCATGTTTCTAGAATATTCTTTGGCACCTACAGCATGACTCTATAGTGCAAGAAGCCTTTGGCCTGCTGTGAGTGGAGATGACTCAACGTGTGAGATCTGTCACTCACAGGTTTTGGGACTTGACCCGCCTGCTGAGCTAGCTATACACTGAAGATGGTCTTTGTGTTCTGTTACAGCTGCCCACAAAGTATATGTCACGATCCATTTTTGGATTTGTGGCAGCGCTGGTTCCACTCAGTTTAAAACTTTTTTCCTTTTGGACCATCGGGGGTTAATGTCAGTTTTTTCCCCCTGCTGGCAATCTGGTGTTACTGCAGCGCTGCTGGGTCAGCTGATGCAGGTGGTGACCACTCCCACCATCCTTTAAAAAGTCACCTGATGCATCAGCTGATTGTTGGTTATACAGTTCCTTTCTGGAGACCAGCCAAGCAGGAGCAGCGCTCTGGTGATTGGAGTCCAGTTGCTGTTGTTATCTGCGGTGTGGAGCTTAGCAGCGGTGTACCTAAGCTTAGTCTGGTGTTTTTTGTTACCTTGTCCCTTTGGTTTTTGTCACTTCCCCCTGTGTGTTTTATCTGCAGAGATGAAGCTAGTGCTCCTTGCCAGCCAGTGCACTAGCCAGGGCAGTATTAGGTGACTGCAAGGGAAGAGGTATCCTGACAGTGGTGGGGGGGAGGACCCGCATAGGGCATTAGGGGAGTGCAGGGTCAGGCTCAGGTTTGAGCTCAGATGGTGACCATTCCCCATTCCCTACGGGTAGGGCCTTCCTCTCACTTATACCATCCCTGTTGTATGAGTATTGTGCCTTTAGCTGATCAACAATCCACTGGGTCGAGTCACACCGTGAGAGTATACAAATGACTGACATGAAATTATATCTCCATATTTTTAACACAGAGTATTTTTTGCAGTGCTTACTTTTCCTTCTCCGGACAATCATTCTTCCAGCTGTCCCAAATAGCTTCAAAGTGAAATCAGAGAAATATATTTTGCTAGTCCTCTAAATTGTAATCCCTGTATTTCACCTGCTCCAGTGCTGCCATTCTCACTCTACACCATGACCACTGCTCCTGTGCTATATTCTCAGTCTCCATTGTTTCCCCTGCTCCTGTGCTGCCATTCTCTGTCTTCACCGCTTCTCCTGCACTTGTGTTACCATTCTCGACCTTCACTGCTTCTCCTGCTATCATGTTGCCATTCTCTACCTTCACCGTTTCCCCTGCTCCTATGCTGCCCCACTCTGCCTTCACCATTTCCCTTGCTCCTGTGCTGCCATTTTCTGCCTTCACCGCTTCCTTTGCTCCTCTGCTTTCACCGCTTCCAATGCTCCTGTGCTGCCAATGTCTGCCTTCACCACTTCCCATGCTCCTGTGCTGCCATTCTCTGTCTTCACCGCTTCCCCTGCTCCTGTGTTGTCATTCTCTGCCGTCACCATTTCCCCTGCTCATGTTCTGCTATTCTCTGCCTTCACTGAAACCACTGCTCCTGTGCTGCTATTCTCTGTCTTCACCGCTTCTTCTGCTCCTGTTCTGCCATCCTCCATCTTCACCACTTCACCTGCTCCTGTGCTGCCATCCTCCATCTTCACTGCTTCCCGTGCTGCCATTCTGTCTTCACCGATTCACCTGCTCCTGTGCTGCCATCCTCCATCTTCACTGCTTCCCGTGCTCCTGTGCTGCCATCCTCCATCTTCACTGCTCCCCTGCTCCTGTGCTGCCATCCTCCATCTTCACTGCTTCTCGTGCTCCTGTGCTGCTATCCTCCATCTTCACTGCTTCCTGTACTCCTGTGCTGCCATCCTCCATCTTCACTGCTTCCCATGCTCCTGTGCTGCCATTCTGTCTTCACTGCTCCCCCTGCTCCTTTGCTGCCATCCTCCATCTTCACTGATTCCCGTGCTCCTGTGCTGCCATCCTCCATCTTCACTGCTTCCCGTGCTCTTGTGCTGCCATCCTCCATCTTCACTGCTTCCTGTACTCCTGTGCTGCCATCCTCCATCTTCACTGCTTCCCATGCTCCTGTGCTGCCATTCTGTCTTCACTGCTCCCCCTGCTCCTTTGCTGCCATCCTCCATCTTCACTGCTTCCCGTGCTCCTGTGCTGCCATCCTCCATCTTCACTGCTTCCCCCGTGCTCCTGTGCTGCCATCCTCCATCTTCACTGCTTCCCGTGCTCCTGTGCTGCCATCCATCTTCACTGCTTCCCCCGTGCTCCTGTGCTGCCATCCTCCATTTTCACTGCTTCCCATGCTCCTGTGCTGCCATCCTCCATCTTCACTGCTTCCCGTGCTCCTGTGCTGCCATCCTCCATCTTCACTGCTTCCCCCGTGCTCCTGTGCTGCCATCCTCCATCTTCACTGCTTCCCGTGCTCCTGTGCTGCCATCCTCCATCTTCACTGCTTCCCGTGCTCCTGTGCTGCCATCCTCCATCTTCACTGCTTCCTGTGCTCCTGTACTGACATCCTCCATCTTCACTGCTTCCCGTGCTCCTGTGCTGCCATCCTCCATCTTCACTGCTTCCCGTGCTCCTGTGCTGCCATCCTCCATCTTCACTGCTTCCCGTGCTCCTGTGCTGCCATCCTCCATCTTCACTGCTCCCCCTGCTCCTGCGCTGCCATTCTGTCTTCACTGCTTCTCCTGCTCCTTTGCTGCCATTCTGTTTTCACTGCTTCCCATGCTCCTTTGCTGCCATCCTCCATCTTCACTGCTCCCCCTGTTCCTGTGCTGCCATCCTCCATCTTCACTGTTTCCCGTGCTCCTGTGCTGCCATTCTGTCTTCACTGCTTCCCGGGCCCCTGTGCTGCCATACTCCTTCTTCACTGCTCCCCCTGCTCCTTTGCTGCCATCCTCCATCTTCACTGCTCCCCCTGCTCCTTTGCTGCCATCCTCCATCTTCACTGCTTCCCGTGCTCCTGTGCTGCCATTCTGTCTTCACTGCTTCCCGTGCTCCTGTGCTGCCATTGTCTTCACTGCTCCCCGTGCTCCTGTGCTGCCATCCTCCATCTTCACTGCTTCCCGTGCTCCTGTGCTGCCATCCTCCATCTTCATTGCTTCCCGTGCTCCTGTGCTGCCATCCTCCATCTTCACTGCTCCCCGTGCTCCTGTGCTGCCATTCTGTCTTCACTGCTCCCCCTGCTCCTTTGCTGCCATCCTCCATCTTCACTGCTCCCCCTGCTCCTTTGCTGCCATTCTGTCTTCACTGCTCCCCCTGCTCCTGTGCTGCCATCCTCCATCTTCACTGCTCCCCCTGCTCCTTTGCTGCCATTCTGTCTTCACTGCTCCCCCTGCTCCTTTTCTGCCATCCTCCATCTTCACTGCTCCCCGTGCTCCTGTGCTGCCATCCTCCATCTTCACTGCTTCCCGTGCTCCTGTGCAGCCATTCTGTCTTCACTGCTCCCCGTGCTCCTGTGCTGCCATCATCCATCTTCACTGCTTCCCCTGCTCCTGTGCTGCCATTCTCCATCTTCACTGCTTCCCCTGCTCCTGTGCTGCCATCCTCCATCTTCACTGCTTCCCGTGCTCCTGTGCTGCCATCTTCCATCTTCACTGCTCCCCCTGCTCCTTTGCTGCCATCCTCAATCTTCACTGTCTTCCCTCCTTGCTATTGTGCTGCCATCCTCCATCTTCACTGCTTCCCGTGCTCCTGTGCTGCCATCCTCCATCTTCACTGCTCCCCCTGCTCCTTTGCTGCCATCCTCAATCTTCACTGTCTTCCCACTTTGCTATTGTGCTGCCATCCTCCATCTTCACTGCTTCCCGTGCTCCTGTGCTGCCATCCTCCATCTTCACTGCTCCCCCTGCTCCTGTGCTGCCATCCTCAATCTTCACTGTCTTCCCTCTTTGCTATTGTGCTGCCATCCTCCATCTTCACTGCTCCCCCTGCTCCTGTGCTGCCATCCTCCATCTTCACTGCTCCCCCTGCTCCTTTGCTGCCATTCTGTCTTCACTGCTCCCCCTGCTCCTTTGCTGCCATCCTCCATCTTCACTGCTCCCCCTGCTCCTTTGCTGCCATTCTGTCTTCACTGCTCCCCCTGCTCCTTTGCTGCCATTCTGTCTTCACTGCTCCCCCTGCTCCTTTGCTGCCATCCTCCATCTTCACTGCTTCCCCTGCTCCTTTGCTGCCATCCTCCATCTTCACTTCTCCCCCTGCTCCTGTGCTGCCATCCTCCATCTTCACTGCTCCCCCTGCTCCTGTGCTGCCATCCTCCATCTTCACTGCTCCCCCTGCTCCTGTGCTGCCATCCTCCATCTTCACTGCTTCCCCTGCTCCTTTGCTGCCATTCTGTCTTCACTGCTCCCCCTGCTCCTTTGCTGCCATCCTCCATCTTCACTGCTCCCCCTGCTCCTTTGCTGCCATTCTGTCTTCACTGCTCCCCCTGCTCCTGTGCTGCCATCCTCCATCTTCACTGCTCCCCCTGCTCCTTTGCTGCCATTCTGTCTTCACTGCTCCCCCTGCTCCTTTGCTGCCATCCTCCATCTTCACTGCTTCCCCTGCTCCTTTGCTGCCATTCTGTCTTCACTGCTCCCCCTGCTCCTTTGCTGCCATCCTCCATCTTCACTGCTCCCCCTGCTCCTTTACTGCCATTCTGTCTTCACTGCTCCCCCTGCTCCTGTGCTGCCATCCTCCATCTTCACTGCTCCCCCTGCTCCTTTGCTGCCGTTCTGTCTTCACTGCTCCCCCTGCTCCTTTGCTGCCATCCTCCATCTTCACTGCTCCCCCTGCTCCTGTGCTGCCATCCTCCATCTTCACTGCTCCCCCTGCTCCTGTGCTGCCATCCTCCATCTTCACTGCTCCCCCTGCTCCTTTGCTGCCATCCTCCATCTTCACTGCTTCCCGTGCTCCTGTGCTGCCATCCTCCATCTTCACTGCTCCCCTGCTCCTGTGCTGCCATCCTCCATCTTCACTGCTTCTCGTGCTCCTGTGCTGCTATCCTCCATCTTCACTGCTTCCTGTACTCCTGTGCTGCCATCCTCCATCTTCACTGCTTCCCATGCTCCTGTGCTGCCATTCTGTCTTCACTGCTCCCCCTGCTCCTTTGCTGCCATCCTCCATCTTCACTGATTCCCGTGCTCCTGTGCTGCCATCCTCCATCTTCACTGCTTCCCGTGCTCTTGTGCTGCCATCCTCCATCTTCACTGCTTCCTGTACTCCTGTGCTGCCATCCTCCATCTTCACTGCTTCCCATGCTCCTGTGCTGCCATTCTGTCTTCACTGCTCCCCCTGCTCCTTTGCTGCCATCCTCCATCTTCACTGCTTCCCGTGCTCCTGTGCTGCCATCCTCCATCTTCACTGCTTCCCGTGCTCCTGTGCTGCCATCCTCCATCTTCACTGCTTCCCCCGTGCTCCTGTGCTGCCATCCTCCATCTTCACTGCTTCCCGTGCTCCTGTGCTGCCATCCATCTTCACTGCTTCCCGTGCTCCTGTGCTGCCATCCTCCATCTTCACTGCTTCCCCCGTGCTCCTGTGCTGCCATCCTCCATCTTCACTGCTTCCCGTGCTCCTGTGCTGCCATCCATCTTCACTGCTTCCCCCGTGCTCCTGTGCTGCCATCCTCCATCTTCACTGCTTCCCCCGTGCTCCTGTGCTGCCATCCTCCATCTTCACTGCTTCCCGTGCTCCTGTGCTGCCATCCTCCATCTTCACTGCTTCCCGTGCTCCTGTGCTGCCATCCTCCATCTTCACTGCTTCCCCCGTGCTCCTGTGCTGCCATCCTCCATCTTCACTGCTTCCCGTGCTCCTGTGCTGCCATCCTCCATCTTCACTCCTTCCCGTGCTCCTGTGCTGCCATCCTCCATCTTCACTGCTTCCTGTGCTCCTGTGCTGACATCCTCCATCTTCACTGCTTCCCGTGCTCCTGTGCTGCCATCCTCCATCTTCACTGCTTCCCGTGCTCCTGTGCTGCCATCCTCCATCTTCACTGCTCCCCCTGCTCCTGTGCTGCCATTCTGTCTTCACTGCTTCTCCTGCTCCTTTGCTGCCATTCTGTCTTCACTGCTTCCCATGCTCCTTTGCTGCCATCCTCCATCTTCACTGCTTCCCATGCTCCTGTGCTGCCATCCTCCATCTTCACTGCTTCCCCTGCTCCTGTGCTGCCATCCTCCATCTTCACTGCTCCCCCTGCTCCTGTGCTGCCATCCTCCATCTTCACTGTTTCCCGTGCTCCTGTGCTGCCATTCTGTCTTCACTGCTTCCCGGGCCCCTGTGCTGCCATACTCCTTCTTCACTGCTCCCCCTGCTCCTTTGCTGCCATCCTCCATCTTCACTGCTCCCCCTGCTCCTTTGCTGCCATCCTCCATCTTCACTGCTTCCCATGCTCCTGGGCTGCCATTCTGTCTTCACTGCTTCCCGTGCTCCTGTGCTGCCATTGTCTTCACTGCTCCCCGTGCTCCTGTGCTGCCATCCTCCATCTTCACTGCTTCCCGTGCTCCTGTGCTGCCATCCTCCATCTTCACTGCTTCCCGTGCTCCTGTGCTGCCATCCTCCATCTTCACTGCTCCCCGTGCTCCTGTGCTGCCATTCTGTCTTCACTGCTCCCCCTGCTCCTTTGCTGCCATCCTCCATCTTCACTGCTCCCCCTGCTCCTTTGCTGCCATTCTGTCTTCACTGCTCCCCCTGCTCCTGTGCTGCCATCCTCCATCTTTACTGCTCCCCCTGCTCCTTTGCTGCCATCCTCCATCTTCACTGCTTCCCGTGCTCCTGTGCTGCCATCCTCCATCTTCACTGCTCCCCCTGCTCCTGTGCTGCCATCCTCAATCTTCACTGTCTTCCCTCTTTGCTATTGTGCTGCCATCCTCCATCTTCACTGCTCCCCCTGCTCCTGTGCTGCCATCCTCCATCTTCACTGCTCCCCCTGCTCCTGTGCTGCCATCCTCTATCTTCACTGCTTCCCCTGCTCCTTTGCTGCCATTCTGTCTTCACTGCTCCCCCTGCTCCTTTGCTGCCATCCTCCATCTTCACTGCTCCCCCTGCTCCTTTGCTGCCATTCTGTCTTCACTGCTCCCCCTGCTCCTTTGCTGCCATTCTGTCTTCACTGCTCCCCCTGCTCCTTTGCTGCCATCCTCCATCTTCACTGCTTCCCCTGCTCCTTTGCTGCCATCCTCCATCTTCACTTCTCCCCCTGCTCCTGTGCTGCCATCCTCCATCTTCACTGCTCCCCCTGCTCCTGTGCTGCCATCCTCCATCTTCACTGCTCCCCCTGCTCCTGTGCTGCCATCCTCCATCTTCACTGCTTCCCCTGCTCCTTTGCTGCCATTCTGTCTTCACTGCTCCCCCTGCTCCTTTGCTGCCATCCTCCATCTTCACTGCTCTCCCTGCTCCTTTGCTGCCATTCTGTCTTCACTGCTCCCCCTGCTCCTGTGCTGCCATCCTCCATCTTCACTGCTCCCCCTGCTCCTTTGCTGCCATTCTGTCTTCACTGCTCCCCCTGCTCCTTTGCTGCCATCCTCCATCTTCACTGCTTCCCCTGCTCCTTTGCTGCCATTCTGTCTTCACTGCTCCCCCTGCTCCTTTGCTGCCATCCTCCATCTTCACTGCTCCCCCTGCTCCTTTACTGCCATTCTGTCTTCACTGCTCCCCCTGCTCCTGTGCTGCCATCCTCCATCTTCACTGCTTCCCCTGCTCCTTTGCTGCCATCCTCCATCTTCACTTCTCCCCCTGCTCCTGTGCTGCCATCCTCCATCTTCACTGCTCCCCCTGCTCCTGTGCTGCCATCCTCCATCTTCACTGCTCCCCCTGCTCCTGTGCTGCCATCCTCCATCTTCACTGCTTCCCCTGCTCCTTTGCTGCCATTCTGTCTTCACTGCTCCCCCTGCTCCTTTGCTGCCATCCTCCATCTTCACTGCTCCCCCTGCTCCTTTGCTGCCATTCTGTCTTCACTGCTCCCCCTGCTCCTGTGCTGCCATCCTCCATCTTCACTGCTCCCCCTGCTCCTTTGCTGCCATTCTGTCTTCACTGCTCCCCCTGCTCCTTTGCTGCCATCCTCCATCTTCACTGCTTCCCCTGCTCCTTTGCTGCCATTCTGTCTTCACTGCTCCCCCTGCTCCTTTGCTGCCATCCTCCATCTTCACTGCTCCCCCTGCTCCTTTACTGCCATTCTGTCTTCACTGCTCCCCCTGCTCCTGTGCTGCCATCCTCCATCTTCACTGCTCCCCCTGCTCCTTTGCTGCCGTTCTGTCTTCACTGCTCCCCCTGCTCCTTTGCTGCCATCCTCCATCTTCACTGCTCCCCCTGCTCCTGTGCTGCCATCCTCCATCTTCACTGCTCCCCCTGCTCCTGTGCTGCCATCCTCCATCTTCACTGCTCCCCCTGCTCCTTTGCTGCCATCCTCCATCTTCACTGCTTCCCGTGCTCCTGTGCTGCCATCCTCCATCTTCACTGCTCCCCTGCTCCTGTGCTGCCATCCTCCATCTTCACTGCTTCTCGTGCTCCTGTGCTGCTATCCTCCATCTTCACTGCTTCCTGTACTCCTGTGCTGCCATCCTCCATCTTCACTGCTTCCCATGCTCCTGTGCTGCCATTCTGTCTTCACTGCTCCCCCTGCTCCTTTGCTGCCATCCTCCATCTTCACTGATTCCCGTGCTCCTGTGCTGCCATCCTCCATCTTCACTGCTTCCCGTGCTCTTGTGCTGCCATCCTCCATCTTCACTGCTTCCTGTACTCCTGTGCTGCCATCCTCCATCTTCACTGCTTCCCATGCTCCTGTGCTGCCATTCTGTCTTCACTGCTCCCCCTGCTCCTTTGCTGCCATCCTCCATCTTCACTGCTTCCCGTGCTCCTGTGCTGCCATCCTCCATCTTCACTGCTTCCCGTGCTCCTGTGCTGCCATCCTCCATCTTCACTGCTTCCCCCGTGCTCCTGTGCTGCCATCCTCCATCTTCACTGCTTCCCGTGCTCCTGTGCTGCCATCCATCTTCACTGCTTCCCGTGCTCCTGTGCTGCCATCCTCCATCTTCACTGCTTCCCCCGTGCTCCTGTGCTGCCATCCTCCATCTTCACTGCTTCCCGTGCTCCTGTGCTGCCATCCATCTTCACTGCTTCCCCCGTGCTCCTGTGCTGCCATCCTCCATCTTCACTGCTTCCCCCGTGCTCCTGTGCTGCCATCCTCCATCTTCACTGCTTCCCGTGCTCCTGTGCTGCCATCCTCCATCTTCACTGCTTCCCGTGCTCCTGTGCTGCCATCCTCCATCTTCACTGCTTCCCCCGTGCTCCTGTGCTGCCATCCTCCATCTTCACTGCTTCCCGTGCTCCTGTGCTGCCATCCTCCATCTTCACTGCTTCCCGTGCTCCTGTGCTGCCATCCTCCATCTTCACTGCTTCCTGTGCTCCTGTGCTGACATCCTCCATCTTCACTGCTTCCCGTGCTCCTGTGCTGCCATCCTCCATCTTCACTGCTTCCCGTGCTCCTGTGCTGCCATCCTCCATCTTCACTGCTCCCCCTGCTCCTGTGCTGCCATTCTGTCTTCACTGCTTCTCCTGCTCCTTTGCTGCCATTCTGTCTTCACTGCTTCCCATGCTCCTTTGCTGCCATCCTCCATCTTCACTGCTTCCCATGCTCCTGTGCTGCCATCCTCCATCTTCACTGCTTCCCCTGCTCCTGTGCTGCCATCCTCCATCTTCACTGCTCCCCCTGCTCCTGTGCTGCCATCCTCCATCTTCACTGTTTCCCGTGCTCCTGTGCTGCCATTCTGTCTTCACTGCTTCCCGGGCCCCTGTGCTGCCATACTCCTTCTTCACTGCTCCCCCTGCTCCTTTGCTGCCATCCTCCATCTTCACTGCTCCCCCTGCTCCTTTGCTGCCATCCTCCATCTTCACTGCTTCCCATGCTCCTGTGCTGCCATTCTGTCTTCACTGCTTCCCGTGCTCCTGTGCTGCCATTGTCTTCACTGCTCCCCGTGCTCCTGTGCTGCCATCCTCCATCTTCACTGCTTCCCGTGCTCCTGTGCTGCCATCCTCCATCTTCACTGCTTCCCGTGCTCCTGTGCTGCCATCCTCCATCTTCACTGCTCCCCGTGCTCCTGTGCTGCCATTCTGTCTTCACTGCTCCCCCTGCTCCTTTGCTGCCATCCTCCATCTTCACTGCTCCCCCTGCTCCTTTGCTGCCATTCTGTCTTCACTGCTCCCCCTGCTCCTGTGCTGCCATCCTCCATCTTTACTGCTCCCCCTGCTCCTTTGCTGCCATTCTGTCTTCACTGCTTCCCCTGCTCCTGTGCTGCCATTTTCCATCTTCACTGCTTCCCCTGCTCCTGTGCTGCCATCCTCCATCTTCACTGCTTCCCGTGCTCCTGTGCTGCCATCTTCCATCTTCACTGCTCCCCCTGCTCCTTTGCTGCCATCCTCAATCTTCACTGTCTTCCCTCTTTGCTATTGTGCTGCCATCCTCCATCTTCACTGCTTCCCGTGCTCCTGTGCTGCCATCCTCCATCTTCACTGCTCCCCCTGCTCCTTTGCTGCCATCCTCAATCATCACTGTCTTCCCTCTTTGCTATTGTGCTGCCATCCTCCATCTTCACTGCTTCCCGTGCTCCTGTGCTGCCATCCTCCATCTTCACTGTCTTCCCTCGTTGCTATTGTGCTGCCATCCTCCATCTTCACTGCTTCCCCTGCTCCTGTGTTGCCATTCTGTCTTCACTGCTCCCCCTGCTCTTTTGCTGCCATCCTCCATCTTCACTGCTTCCCCTGCTCCTGTGCTGCCATCCTCCATCTTCACTGCTTCCCGTGCTCCTGTGCTGCCATCCTCCATCTTCACTGCTCCCCCTGCTCATGTGCTGCCATCCTCCATCTTCACTGCTCCCCCTGCTCCTGTGCTGCCATCCTCCATCTTCACTGCTCCCCCTGCTCCTGTGCTGCCATCCTCCATCTTCACTGCTTCCCCTGCTCCTTTGCTGCCATCCTCCATCTTCACTGCTCCCCCTGCTCCTGTGCTGCCATCCTCCATCTTCACTGCTCCCCCTGCTCCTGTGCTGCCATCCTCCATCTTCACTGCTTCCCCTGCTCCTGTGCTGCCATCCTCCATCTTCACTGCTTCCCCTGCTCCTGTGCTGCCATCCTCCATCTTCACTGCTTCCCGTGCTCCTGTGCTGCCATCCTCCATCTTCACTGCTCCCCCTACTCCTGTGCTGCCATCCTTCATCTTCACTGCTTCCCCTGCTCCTTTGCTGCCATCCTCCATCTTCACTGCTCCCCCTGCTCCTGTGCTGCCATCCTCCATCTTCACTGCTCCCCCTGCTCCTGTGCTGCCATCCTCCATCTTCACTGCTTCCCCTGCTCCTTTGCTGCCATCCTCCATCTTCACTGCTCCCCCTGCTCCTTTGCTGCCATCCCCCATCTTCACTGCTTTCCCTGCTCCTTTGCTGCCATTCTGTCTTCACTGCTCCCCCTGCTCCTGTGCTGCCATCCTCCATCTTCACTGCTCCCCCTGCTCCTGTGCTGCCATCCTCTATCTTCACTGCTTCCCCTGCTCCTTTGCTGCCATTCTGTCTTCACTGCTCCCCCTGCTCCTTTGCTGCCATCCTCCATCTTCACTGCTCCCCCTGCTCCTTTGCTGCCATTCTGTCTTCACTGCTCCCCCTGCTCCTTTGCTGCCATCCTCCATCTTCACTGCTTCCCCTGCTCCTTTGCTGCCATCCTCCATCTTCACTTCTCCCCCTGCTCCTGTGCTGCCATCCTCCATCTTCACTGCTCCCCCTGCTCCTGTGCTGCCATCCTCCATCTTCACTGCTCCCCCTGCTCCTGTGCTGCCATCCTCCATCTTCACTGCTTCCCCTGCTCCTTTGCTGCCATTCTGTCTTCACTGCTCCCCCTGCTCCTTTGCTGCCATCCTCCATCTTCACTGCTTCCCCTGCTCCTTTGCTGCCATTCTGTCTTCACTGGTCCCCCTGCTCCTTTGCTGCCATCCTCCATCTTCACTGCTCCCCCTGCTCCTTTACTGCCATTCTGTCTTCACTGCTCCCCCTGCTCCTGTGCTGCCATCCTCCATCTTCACTGCTCCCCCTGCTCCTTTGCTGCCGTTCTGTCTTCACTGCTCCCCCTGCTCCTTTGCTGCCATCCTCCATCTTCACTGCTCCCCCTGCTCCTGTGCTGCCATCCTCCATCTTCACTGCTCCCCCTGCTCCTGTGCTGCCATCCTCCATCTTCACTGCTCCCCCTGCTCCTTTGCTGCCATCCTCCATCTTCACTGCTCCCCCTGCTCCTGTGCTGCCATCTTCCATCTTCACTGCTCCCCCTGCTCCTGTGCTGCCATCCTCCATCTTCACTGCTCCCCCTGCTCCTGTGCTGCCATCCTCCATCTTCACTGCTCCCCCTGCTCCTGTGCTGCCATCCTCCATCTTCACTGCTTCCCCTGCTCCTTTGCTGCCATTCTGTCTTCACTGCTCCCCCTGCTCCTTTGCTGCCATCCTCAATCTTCACTGCTTCCCCTGCTCCTTTGCTGCCATTCTGTCTTCACTGGTCCCCCTGCTCCTTTGCTGCCATCCTCCATCTTCACTGCTCCCCCTGCTCCTTTACTGCCATTCTGTCTTCACTGCTCCCCCTGCTCCTGTGCTGCCATCCTCCATCTTCACTGCTCCCCCTGCTCCTTTGCTGCCGTTCTGTCTTCACTGCTCCCCCTGCTCCTTTGCTGCCATCCTCCATCTTCACTGCTCCCCCTGCTCCTGTGCTGCCATCCTCCATCTTCACTGCTCCCCCTGCTCCTGTGCTGCCATCCTCCATCTTCACTGCTCCCCCTGCTCCTTTGCTGCCATCCTCCATCTTCACTGCTCCCCCTGCTCCTTTGCTGCCATCCTCCATCTTCACTGCTCCCCCTGCTCCTGTGCTGCCATCCTCCATCTTCACTGCTCCCCCTGCTCCTGTGCTGCCATCCTCCATCTTCACTGCTTCCCCTGCTCCTTTGCTGCCATTCTGTCTTCACTGCTCCCCCTGCTCCTTTGCTGCCATCCTCCATCTTCACTGCTTCCCCTGCTCCTTTGCTGCCATTCTGTCTTCACTGGTCCCCCTGCTCCTTTGCTGCCATCCTCCATCTTCACTGCTCCCCCTGCTCCTTTACTGCCATTCTGTCTTCACTGCTCCCCCTGCTCCTGTGCTGCCATCCTCCATCTTCACTGCTCCCCCTGCTCCTTTGCTGCCGTTCTGTCTTCACTGCTCCCCCTGCTCCTTTGCTGCCATCCTCCATCTTCACTGCTCCCCCTGCTCCTGTGCTGCCATCCTCCATCTTCACTGCTCCCCCTGCTCCTGTGCTGCCATCCTCCATCTTCACTGCTCCCCCTGCTCCTTTGCTGCCATCCTCCATCTTCACTGCTCCCCCTGCTCCTGTGCTGCCATCCTCCATCTTCACTGCTCCCCCTGCTCCTGTGCTGCCATCCTCCATCTTCACTGCTCCCCCTGCTCCTGTGCTGCCATCCTCCATCTTCACTGCTCCCCCTGCTCCTGTGCTGCCATCCTCCATCTTCACTGCTTCCCCTGCTCCTTTGCTGCCATTCTGTCTTCACTGCTCCCCCTGCTCCTTTGCTGCCATCCTCAATCTTCACTGCTTCCCCTGCTCCTTTGCTGCCATTCTGTCTTCACTGGTCCCCCTGCTCCTTTGCTGCCATCCTCCATCTTCACTGCTCCCCCTGCTCCTTTACTGCCATTCTGTCTTCACTGCTCCCCCTGCTCCTTTTCTGCCATCCTCCATCTTCACTGCTCCCCCTGCTCCTTTGCTGCCGTTCTGTCTTCACTGCTCCCCCTGCTCCTTTGCTGCCATCCTCCATCTTCACTGCTCCCCCTGCTCCTGTGCTGCCATCCTCCATCTTCACTGCTCCCCCTGCTCCTGTGCTGCCATCCTCCATCTTCACTGCTCCCCCTGCTCCTTTGCTGCCATCCTCCATCTTCACTGCTCCCCCTGCTCCTGTGCTGCCATCCTCCATCTTCACTGCTCCCCCTGCTCCTGTGCTGCCATCCTCCATCTTCACTGCTCCCCCTGCTCCTTTGCTGCCATCCTCCATCTTCACTGCTCCCCCTCCTCCTGTGCTGCCATCCTCCATCTTCGCTGTCTTCCCTCTTTGCTATTGTGCCTGCCTAACATTTCTGAGGCACGTTCGGAGCACAGCACCTGTAATATCTTTGGGTAATTCTAAGATAACATATAGAAATTATATTCCTCTTACAAATAAGATCAAGTATCAGCATAAAAGTCTTCAGCGTTTCACTCAGGCAGAAATATCAGATTTTGGGTTCGTTTTCCTTACTGTTCCTCCCTGCTCCACCGTACTCGTGTAGACGCTCTAACTCCACTCAGGCACTTGGATGTTGCTGCGTCTCATTCGCTCCTGTTCTCATCAGGATACTGCTTCATGCGCTATATTTTTATTTTAGGATAAGGAGATGCTAAGCTATTCTACACTGAAGGCTGCGGAGACTCGGGCGATAGTGACCGGACTCAAGCCTTCAACACGCTATATGTTTCAGGTCAGGGCGCGCACCTCTGCTGGGTGTGGACGATTCAGCCAAATGGTGGAGGTGGAAACTAGTAAAGAATGTAAGTGATCTAGAACATGAAGTGAGAAACGCATGCGGAAAACCTGAAATGACATGATGGCTATATGTCATACCTGCCTGTTACATACTGTAATATGTGATATATAGTCATTATATGCCATGTCTGCCCCATTATATACTGTAATATGTGGTCATTATACTCCATATCAGTCCGCTATATACTGTAATATGTGACATATAGTCATTATCCTGCCCGTTATATACTGTATATGTGATATTGTAACAACTCTGCCGGCATCACTGCATGGCCTCCCATCCCCCACCTGTCTTCTGCCGACTCCATGCTGTATGCCTTTTGTCTCCTGCCTGCTCACTGCATACTTCCTGGCTGTGTGCATAGGGGGCCCGCGCCAGCTTTCCCTAACTCTTATTGAGACTGTGTGCATTCTCCTAAGTTGTTCCCAGCCAATGGCCAAGAGCCATCAGGTACTTAAGGCATTCCCTCCCCTGGGGGAATGCCTGAGCAATTTACTTCCTCAGTTAGTTTCTTGCTGCTGAGGTGCCAGGTCCCATCTCTATCTCTTGTGTTAGCCACCCAGTGGGGCTTCGTGGCCTGGCCTCTACCTGTGTTCTGTTACTCTTGTGTCTGCCACCCAGTGGGGCTTCGTACCCTGGCCTATACCTATGTTCTGTTACTCTCGTGTCTGCCACCCAGTGGGGCTTCGTACCCTGGCCTGTACATGTGTTCTGTTACTCTTGTGTCTGCCACTCAGTGGGGCTTCGTACCCTGGCTTGTACCTGTGTTCTGTTACTCTCGTGTCTGCCACCCAGTGGGGCTTCGTACCCTGGCCTGTACCTGTGTTCTGTTACTCTCGTGTCTGCCACCCAGTGGAGCTTCGTGGCCTGGCCTGTACCTGTGTTCTGTTAGTCTCATGTCTGCCACCCAGTGGGGCTTCATACCCTGGCCTGTACATGTGTTCTGTTACTCTCGTGTCTGCCACCCAGTGGGGCTTCGTACCCTGGCCTGTACATGTGTTCTGTTACTCTTGTGTCTGCCACCCAGTGGAGCTTCGTACCCTGGCTTGTACCTGTGTTCTGTTACTCTCGTGTCTGCCACCCAGTGGGGCTTCGTACCCTGGCCTGTACATGTGTTCTGTTACTCTTGTGTCTGCCACCCAGTGGGGCTTCGTACCCTGGCTTGTACCTGTGTTCTGTTACTCTCGTGTCTGCCACCCAGTGGGGCTTCGTACCCTGGCCTGTACCTGTGTTCTGTTACTCTCGTGTCTGCCACCCAGTGGAGCTTCGTGGCCTGGCCTCTACCTGTGTTCTGTTACTCTCATGTCTGCCACCCAGTGGGGCTTCATACCCTGGCTTGTACCTGTGTTCTGTTACTCTCGTGTCTGCCACCCAGTGGGGCTTCGTACCCTGGCCTGTACCTGTGTTCTCTATCTTTTGTGTCTGCCACCCAGTGGAGCTTCGTGGCCTGGCCTGTACCTGAGTTCTGTTACTCTCGTGTCTGCCACCCAGTGGGGCTTCGTGGCCTGGCCTGTACCTGTGTTCTGTTACTCTCATGTCTGCCACCCAGTGGAGCTTCATACCCTGGCCTGTACCTGTGTTCTGTTACTCTCGTGTCTGCCACCCAGTGGAGCTTCGTGGCCTGGCCTGTACCTGTGTTCTGTTACTCTCGTGTCTGCCACCCAGTGGGGCTTCGTACCCTGGCCTGTACCTGTGTTCTTTATCTTTTGTGTCTGCCACCCAGTGGAGCTTCGTGGCCTGGCCTGTACCTGTGTTCTGTTACTCTCGTGTCTGCCACCCAGTGGGGATTCGTGGCCTGGCCTGTACCTGTGTTCTGTTACTCTCATGTCTGCCACCCAGTGGAGCTTCGTACCCTGGCCTGTACCTGTGTTCTGTTACTCTCATGTCTGCCACCCAGTGGAGCTTCGTGGCCTGGCCTGTACCTGTGTTCTGTTACTCTCGTGTCTGCCACCCAGTGGGGCATCGTACCCTGGCCTGTACCTGTGTTCTGTTACTCTCGTGTCTGCCACCCAGTGGAGCTTCGTGGCCTGGCCTGTACCTGTGTTCTGTTACTCTCATGTCTGCTGTTATGAACAGGTAATTCAGAACCACAATGGACATTGAAGTTCAGAGCACACAAAGTGACCTGACAAATACCAAAAACAAAGGACGAGCTCTGAGACGTGGGAACTCTGCTGACCGCAATCCCTAATCCTAACACACCACACTAGAGGTAGCCGTGGATTGCGCCTAACGCTCCCTATGCAACTCGGCACAGCCTGAGAAACTAACTAGCCCTGAAGATAGAAAAATAAGCCTACCTTGCCTCAGAGAAATTCCCCAAAGGAAAAGGCAGCCCCCTACATATAATGACTGTGAGTAAGATGAAAATACAAACACAGAGATGAAATAGATTTAGCAAAGTGAGGCCCGACTTACTGAATAGACCGAGGATAGGAAAGATAGCTTTGCGGTCAACACAAAAACCTACAAACAACCACGCAGAGGGGCAAAAAGACCCTCCGCACCGACTAACGGTACGGAGGTGCTCCCTCTGCGTCTCAGAGCTTCCAGCAAGCAAGAAAAACCAATATAGCAAGCTGGACAGAAAAAATAGCAAACAAAAATAACACAAGCAAAACTTAGCTTAAGCAGGAGCGACAGGCCACAGGAACGATCCAGGAGGAAGCAAGACCAATACTAGAACATTGACTGGAGGCCAGGATCAAAGCACCAGGTGGAGTTAAATAGAGCAGCACCTAACGACTTAACCTCATCACCTGAGGAAGGAAACTCAGAAGCCGCAGTACCACTCTCATCCACAGGAGGGAGCTTGGCCACAGAATTCACAACAGTACCCCCCCCTTGAGGAGGGGTCACCGAACCCTCACCAGAGCCCCCAGGCCGACCAGGATGATCCACATGAAAGGCACGAACCAGATTGGCAGCATGGACATCAGAGGCAAAGACCCAGGAATGATCTTCCTGACCATAACCTTTCCACTTAACCAGATACTGGAGTTTCCGTCTCGAAACACGAGAATCCAAAATCTTCTCCACTATATACTCCAATTCCCCTTCAACCAAAACCGGAGCAGGAGGATCAATAGATGGAACCACAGGTGCCACGTATCTCCGCAACAATGACCTATGGAACACGTTATTATCAGAACCCTGTCAGCACCGGCGTGCTGCCACGGCTGAGCAGGGTGACTCACCCACACTGTGGGAGATCCCGGGGTCAGATGGCACAGGGAAAGCTCAGGCAGATAGGATCTGCACAGAGAGCTAAAGGTAGAAGGAAACAGAAGGACCTGCGATCATGTGACCACAGGGGGCGGGGCTTAGCGTCCTGCTACTGAAGATAAGTACAGGATTTTACAGGCACCCTAAAATAGAGGAAAAGAAAACTCAAGTCGTACAAACCGGGGTCAGACACAGAGAGGGCGGCGCGGTACAGAAGGGACGAGCAGAGAATAGTCAGAACGTAAGCAAGTAGTCATACACAGAGATAGCAGCGCAGTACAAAAGGGACAGACAGAACTCTAAAACGGGGACAGAACCAGATCAGAACCAGACAAGCATAAATTAGCACAGGCACAAAGCACAGGCACAAAATACAGGCACAACAGGGTCACACACACTCGGCCAAGAGTCAGAGTATAAGCGACAGAGAATGGCTCCACAATGAGGCTATAAAAAGCCTCCCAAAATCCCAGAGTGAGGCCATCCAAGTTAACCCTAAAACCACCTAATCCCAGAAACTCAGCAGACCATGACAGTTATGGATGGAAAAAGAAGCTGGAAGAGTCAAACGAAAAGACACAGGATTAAGAACCTCAGAAATCCTATAAGGACCAATGAAACGAGGCTTAAACTTAGGAGAGGAAACCTTCATAGGAATATAACGAGATGACAACCAAACCAAATCCCCAACACGAAGTCGGGGACCTACACAGCGCCTGCGGTTAGCGAAACGTTGAGCCTTCTCCTGGGACAAAGTCAGATTGTCCACTACATGAGTCCAAATCTGCTGCAACCTATCCACCACAGTATCCACACCAGGACAGTCCGAAGACTCAACCTGCCCTGAAGAGAAACGAGGGTGGAACCCAGAATTGCAGAAAAACAGCGAAACCAAAGTAGCCGAGCTGGCCCGATTATTAAGGGCGAACTCAGCCAAAGGCAAAAAGGACACCCAATCATCCTGATCAGCAGAAACAAAATATCTCAGATATGTTTCCAAGGTCTGATTGGTTCGTTCAGTCTGGCCATTTGTCTGAGGATGGAAAGCCGAGGAAAAAGACAAATCAATGCCCATCCTAGCACAAAAGGCTCGCCAAAACCTCGAAACAAACTGGGAACCTCTGTCAGAAACGATGTTCTCTGGAATGCCATGTAAACGAACCACATGCTGGAAGAACAATGGCACCAAATCAGAGGAGGACGGCAATTTAGACAAGGGCACCAAATGGACCATCTTAGAGAAGCGATCACAAACTACCCAAAGGACCGACATTCTTTGAGAGACGGGGAGATCCGAAATAAAATCCATAGAGATATGTGTCCAGGGCCTCTTCGGGACCGGCAAGGGCAAAAGCAACCCACTGGCACGAGAACAGCAGGGCTTAGCCCGAGCACAAATCCCACAGGACTGCACAAAAGAACGCACATCCCGCGACAGAGACGGCCACCAAAAGGATCTAGCCACCAAATCTCTGGTACCAAAGATTCCAGGATGACCAGCCAACACCGAACAATGAAGCTCAGAGATAACTTTATTCGTCCACCTATCAGGGACAAACAGTTTCTCCGCTGGGCAACGGTCAGGTCTATTAGCCTGAAATTTTTGCAGCACCCGCCGCAAATCAGGGGAGATGGCAGACAAAATTACCCCCTCTTTGAGAATACCCGCCGGCTCAGGCAAACCCGGAGAATCGGGCACAAAACTCCTTGACAGGGCATCCGCCTTCACATTTTTAGAGCCCGGAAGGTACGAAACCACAAAGTCAAAATGGGAGAAAAACAGCGACCAACGAGCCTGTCTAGGATTCAACCGTTTGGCAGACTCGAGATAAGTCAAGTTTTTGTGATCAGTCAAGACCACCACGCGATGCTTAGCTCCTTCAAGCCAATGACGCCACTCCTCGAATGCCCACTTCATGGCTAGCAACTCTCGATTGCCAACATCATAATTTCGCTCAGCAGGCGAAAATTTCCTGGAAAAGAAGGCGCATGGTTTCATCACCGAGCAATCAGAACTTCTCTGCGACAAAACAGCCCCTGCTCCAATTTCGGAAGCATCAACCTCGACCTGGAACGGAAGCGAAACATCTGGTTGGCACAACACAGGGGCAGAAGAAAAACGACGCTTCAACTCCTGAAAAGCTTCCACAGCAGCAGAAGACCAATTGACCACATCAGCACCCTTCTTGGTTAAATCAGTCAACAGTTTAGCAATGCTAGAAAAATTAGCGATGAAGCGACGATAAAAATTAGCAAAGGCCTGGAACTTCTGCAGACTCTTCAGAGATGTTGGCTGAGTCCAATCATAAATAGCCTGAACTTTAACAGGGTCCATCTCGATAGTAGAAGGAGAAAAAATGAACCCCAAAAATGAAATCTTCTGAACACCAAAGAGACACTTTGACCCCTTCACAAACAAAGAATTAGCACGCAGGACCTGGAACACCATTCTGACCTGCTTCACATGAGACTCCCAATCATCCGAGAAGACCAAAATATCATCCAAGTATACAATCAGGAATTTATCCAGGTACTCTCGGAAGATGTCATGCATAAAGGACTGAAACACTGATGGAGCATTAGAAAGTCCGAATGGCATAACCAGGTACTCAAAATGGCTCTTGGGCGTATTAAATGCTGTTTTCCATTCATCGCCCCGTTTAATACGCACAAGATTATACGCACCACGAAGATCTATCTTGGTGAACCAACTAGCCCCCTTAATCCGAGCAAACAAATCAGACAGCAGCGGCAAGGGGTACTGAAATTAGACCGTAATTTTATTTAGAAGGCGGTAATCAATACAAGGTCTCAGCGAACCATCCTCCTTGGCCACAAAAAAGAACCCCGCTCCCAATGGCGACGATGACGGGCGAATATGACCCTTCTCCAAAGACTCCTTCACGTAACTCCGCATAGCGGCGTGCTCAGGTACAGATAAATTAAACAGTCGACCCTTAGGAAACTTACTACCAGGAATCAAATCGATAGCACAATCACAATCCCTATGCGGAGGTAGGGCATTGGACTTGGGCTCATCGAATACATCCCGGTAATCAGACAAGAACTCTGGGACCTCAGAAGGGGTGGATGATGAGATAGACAGAAATGGAACATCACCATGTCAACCCCAGCTGGACACAGACATTGATTTCCAATCTATTACTGGGTTATGGACTTGTAGCCATGGCAACCCCAAAACGACCACATCATGCAGATTATGCAACACCAGAAAGCGAATATCCTCCTGGTGCGCAGGAGCCATGCACATGGTCAGCTGGGTCCAATACTGAGGCTTATTCTTGGCCAAAGGCGTAGCATCAATTCCTCTCAATGGAATAGGACACTGCAAGGGCTCCAAGACAAACCCACAGCGCCTAGCAAACTCCAAGTCCATCAAATTCAGGGCAGCGCCTGAATCCACAAATGCCATGACAGAATAGGAAGACAAAGAGCAGATCAAAGTAACGGACAAAAGAAATTTAGACTGTACCGTACCAATGGTGGCAGACCTAGCGAACCGCTTAGTGCGCTTAGGACAATCGGAGATAGCATGAGTGGAATCACCACAGTAGAAACACAGCCCATTCTGACGTCTGTGTTCCTGCCTTTCAGCTCTGGTCAAAGTCCTATCGCACTGCATAGGCTCAGGTTCATGCTCAGATAATACCGCCAAATGGTGCACAGATTTACGCTCGCGCAAGCGTCGACCGATCTGAATGGCCAAAGACATAGACTCATTCAGACCAGCAGGCATAGGAAATCCCACCATGACATCCTTAAGGGCTTCAGAGAGACCCTTTCTGAAAATAGCTGCCAGCGCACATTCATTCCATTGAGTGAGCACGGACCACTTTCTAAACTTCTGACAATAAATCTCTATCTCATCCTGACCCTGACACAGAGCCAGCACATTTTTCTCTGCCTGATCCACTGAATTTGGTTCGTCGTACAGCAATCCGAGCGCCAGAAAAAACGCATCAATATTACATAATGCAGGATCTCCTGGCGCAAGGGAAAATGCCCAGTCTTGAGGGTCGCCACGTAATAAAGAAATAATGATCTTAACTTGTTGAACTGGGTCACCAGAGGAGCGGGGTTTCAAAGCCAGAAATAGTTTACAATTATTTTTAAAATTCAAAAACTTAGCTCTATCTCCAGAAAATAACTCAGGAATAGGAATTTTAGGTTCTAACATAGGATTCTGAACCACTAAATCTTGAATATTCTGAACATTTATAGCGAGATTATCCATCAAAGAGAACAGACCTTGAATGTCCATGTCCACACCTGTGTTCTGAACCACCCTGATGTAAAGGGGAAAAGAAAGACAGAACACAGTGCAAAGAAAAAAAAATGGTCTCAGAACTTCTCTTTTCCCTTTATTGAGAAGCATTATTACTTTGGGCCTCCAGTACTGTTATGAATAGGTAATTCAGAACCACAATGGACATTGAAGTTCAGAGCACACAAAGTGACCTGACAAATACCAAAAACAAAGGACGAGCTCTGAGACGTGGGAACTCTGCTGACCGCAATCCCTAATCCTAACACACCACACTAGAGGCAGCCGTGGATTGCGCCTAACGCTCCCTATGCAACTCGGCACAGCCTGAGAAACTAACTAGCCCTGAAGATAGAAAAATAAGCCTACCTTGCCTCAGAGAAATTCCCCAAAGGAAAAGGCAGCCCCCCACATATAATGACTGTGAGTAAGATGAAAATACAAACACAGAGATGAAATAGATTTAGCAACTGAATAGACCGAGGATAGGAAAGATAGCTTTGCGGTCAACACAAAAACCTACAAACAACCACGCAGAGGGGCAAAAAGACCCTCCGCACTGACTAACGGTACGGAGGTGCTCCCTCTGCGTCTCAGAGCTTCCAGCAAGCAATAAAAACCAATATAGCAAGCTGGACAGAAAAAATAGCAAACAAAAATAACACAAGCAAAACTTAGCTTATGCAGGATAGACAGGCCACAGGAACGATCCAGGAGGAAGCAAGACCAATACTAGAACATTGACTGGAGGCCAGGATCAAAGCACCAGGTGGAGTTAAATAGAGCAGCACCTAACGACTTAACCTCATCACCTGAGGAAGGAAACTCAGAAGCCGCAGTACCACTCTCATCCACAGGAGGGAGCTTGGCCACAGAATTCACAACAGTCTGCCACCCAGTGGAGCTTCATACCCTGGCCTGTACCTGTGTTCTGTTACTCTTGTGTTTGCCACCCAGTGGGGCTTCATACCCTGGCCTGTACCTGTGTTCTGTGTCTCTTGTTTCTGCCGTCTGTATCCTCATTTCCGTGCATTATCTCGTACCTGTCCTTGTCTGAACTAAGTCCTATACCTGTCCGTTTGTGTTCCTGTCTTGAGTCTATCCTATCTCTCTGTGTGTTTTCTTGTATTCACTCCTTCTGCTCTCCGCTCCTCACCCTGCGGCTTTGCTCTGCTCCGCATTCTGCGGCTTTGCTCTGCTCTCGGCTCCACACTCTGTGGCTTTTGCTTTGCTCTCGGCTCCTCACTCTGCGGCTTTGCTCTGCTCTCGGCTCCGCACTGTGGCTTTTGCTCTGCTCTCATCTCTGTACTCTGCGGCTTTGTTCTGCTCTTGGCTTCGCACCCTGCGGCTTTGCTCTGCTCTTGGCTCTGCACTCTGCGACCTTGCTCTGCTCTTTGCTCTTCATCCTGATTTTGCTCTGCACCCTGCGGTTCTGCTCTGCTCTTTGCGCCACACCCTGCGGCTTTGCTCTGCTCCTTGCTGTTCTGCCCTGCTCTGCTCCTCACGGTTCTGCTCTGCTCTCGTTCCGCACCTCGCGGGTCTTTGTGCTCCCTGAATCAGTCCCTTCTCCTACAGTCTGAACAGGTCCCTACCTGTTCCCATATATCACTCGCACCTGTCCGTTTTCCTGTGCCTCCCAAGGCAGTTCCTGTCCCTTCTGTCTCAGCCGTGTCCACCTGCCTGTGTCTCAGCCGTACCTGTCCGCCTGCCTGTGTCTCAGCCGTACCTGTCCGCCTGCCTGTGTCTCAGCCGTACCTGTCCGCCTGCCTGTGTCTCAGCCGTGCCCACCTGCCTGTGTCTTAGCCGTACCTGTCCGCCTGCCTGTGTCTCAGCCGTACCTGTCCGCCTGCCTGTGTCTCAGCCGTACCTGTCCGCCTGCCTGTGTCTCAGCCGTGCCCACCTGCCTGTGTCTCAGCCGTGCCCACCTGCCTGTGTCTCAGCCGTACCTGTCCGCCTGCCTGTGTCTCAGCCGTACCTGTCCGCCTGCCTGTGTCTCAGCCGTACCTGTCCGCCTGCCTGTGTCTCAGCCGTACCTGTCCGCCTGCCTGTGTCTCAGCCGTACCTGTCCGCCTGCCTGTGTCTCAGCCGTACCTGTCCACCTGCCTGTGTCTCAGCCGTACCTGTCCGCCTGCCTGTGTCTCAGCCGTACCTGTCCGCCTGCCTGTGTCTTAGCCGTACCTGTCCGCCTGCCTGTGTCTCAGCCGTACCTGTCCGCCTGCCTGTGTCTCAGCCGTGCCCACCTGCCTGTGTCTCAGCCGTGCCCACCTGCCTGTGTCTCAGCCGTACCTGTCCGCCTGCCTGTGTCTCAGCCGTACCTGTCCGCCTGCCTGTGTCTCAGCCATACTTGTCCGCCTGCCTGTGTCTCAGCCGTACCTGTTCGCCTGCCTGTGTCTCAGCCGTACCTGTCCGCCTGCCTGTGTCTCAGCCGTACTTGTCCGCCTGCCTGTGTCTCAGCCGTACCTGTCCGCCTGCCTGTGTCTCAGCCGTACCTGTCCGCCTGCCTGTGTCTCAGCCGTGCCCACCTGCCTGTGTCTCAGCCGTACCTGTCCGCCTGCCTGTGTCTTAGCCGTACCTGTCCGCCTGCCTGTGTCTTAGCCGTGCTTACCTGCCTGTGTCTCAGCCGTGCCCACCTGCCTGTGTCTCAGCCGTGCCCACCTGCCTGTGTCTTAGCCGTACCTGTCCGCCTGCCTGTGTCTCAGCCGTACCTGTCCGCCTGCCTGTGTCTCAGCCGTACCTGTCCGCCTGCCTGTGTCTCAGCCGTACTTGTCCGCCTGCCTGTGTCTCAGCCGTGCCCACCTGCCTGTCAGGGTTCCGTCCCCCAGTGGGATCAGCAGCCACAGCCAGACCTCACCCTGGAGTGGTACCTGGCACCTACCTGCTGCACAAGCCTGACCTCACCACTAGAGGCTCCAGTGAACACAAGGAAGCTGCTTAGTCGCGCCCCTTCCAGGGTAGTCTGGTCTGTGGCACAGTGGGGCCACACTCCATCGCTCGTGCCAACCAGTCAGAGTGGACGTGACAGATGTATAGTCATTATACTCCATATCTGCCCCATTATATACTGTGATGTGTGATATATAGTCAATATACTCTATCTGCCCCATTACACTGCCTTTTCAACTTTTCATCCTTTCCCCACATATCATGCTTGAAACATAAAGATACCAAATGTTTTTTTTTGGTGAAGAATCAACAACAAGTGGAACACAATTGTGAAGTGGAACGAAATGTATTGGTTATTTTAAATTTTTGTGGAAAATCAAAAACTGAAAAGTGGGGCGTGCAATATTATTCGGCCCCTTTACTTTCAGTGCAGAAGTTCATTGTGGATCTCTGAATGATCCAGTGCTGTCCTAAATGCCTAATGATGATAAATATAATCCACCTGTGTGTAATCAAGTCTCCGTATAAATGCACCTGCTCTGTGATAGTCTCAGGGTTCTGTTTGACGCACAGAGAGCATCATGAAGACCAAGGAACACAACAGGCAGGTCCGTGATACTGTTGTGGAGAAGATTAAAGCCGGATTTGGATACAAAATGATTTCCAAAACTTTAAACATCCCAAGGAGCACTATGCAAGCGATCAAATTGAAATGGAAGGAGCATCATACCACTGCAAATCTACCAAGACCCGGCCGTCCCTCTAAACTTTCATCTCAAACAAGGAGAAGACGATCAGAGGTGCAGCCAAGAGGCCCATGATCACGCTGGATGAACTGCAGAGATCTACAGCTGAGGTGGGACAGTCTGTCCATAGGACAACAATCAGTCGTACACTGCACAAATCTGGCCTTTATGGAAGAGTGGCAAGAAGAAAGCCATTTCTCAAAGATATCCATAAAAAGTGTCATCTAAAGTTTGCAACAAGCCACCTGGGAGACACCAAACATGTGGAAGAAGGTGCTCTGGTCAGATGAAACCAAAATCGAACTTTTGGGCAACAATGTCAAAAGATATGTTTGGCGTAAAGGCAACACAGCTCATCACCCTGAACACACCATCCCCACTGTCAAACATGGTGGTGGCAGCATCATGGTTTGGGCCTGCTTTTCTTCAGCAGGGACAGGGAAGATGGTTAAAATTGATGGGAAGATGGATGGAGCCAAATACAGGACCATTCTTGAAGAAAACCTGTTGGAGTCTGCAAAAGACCTGAGACTGGGACGGAGATTTGTCTTCCAACAAGACAATGATCCCAAACATAAAGTAAAATCTACAATGGAACGGTTCACAAATATACGTATCCAGGTGTAGAATGGTCAAGTCAAAGTCCAGACCTCAATCCAATGGAGAATCTGTGGAAAGAGCTGAAAACTGCTGTTCACAAACGATCTCCATCAACCTCACTGAGCTCCAGCTGTTTGCCAAGGAAGAATGGGCGAGAATTTCAGTCTCTCAATGTACAAAACTGATAGAGACAAACCCCAAGAGACTTGTAATCGCAGCAAAAGGGGCGCAACAAAGTATTAAGGTACAGGGGCCGAATAATATTGCATGCCCCACTTTTCGAATTTCCACAAAAAGTTAAAATAAGCAATAATTTCGATCAACTTCACAATTGTGTTCCACTTGTTGATTCTTCACCAAAAATTTACATTTTGTATCTTTATGTTTGAAGCACGATATGTGGGAAAAGGTTGAAAAGTTCCAAGGAGTCGAATACTTTTGCAAGGCACTGTATATACTGTAATACAGTATGTGATCATTATACTCCATTTCTGCCCATTATCTACTGTAATGTGTGATATATAGTCATTATACTCCATATCTTACCTATATATACTGTAATATGTGATTGTAGGGATTTCACTCACTCAGGTGCGACGGCTGACACTCAAGAGGCACGTTCCTTTAAAAGTTCACAAAGGTTTATTGCATCATAAACCATTTGGTAAAAATAACAGAAAACAAATAGCCTCTGGCTCAGGGAAGAAAACAAGTGTCCAGTCCTTCAGGCTCAGTCCTGGAGCCTTAACACACTCAGAAGGGTTTCACCTCCACACATATCTGCTGTGTTAAACATTAGCCCTTCTTTTATAGGACTAACCACACCCAGGAACCCATCACATGATTAGACATGTGGTTATGACATCACCACAGGTCCTGAAACACATATAGATAGGCAGGGTTATGTTACAGCGACAAGCCACCTATGTGAAACATATCTCCCGTCGACTACACAACCTTTAGCCATGCTACAGTGATCTATAGACATTTTTACTGTATCTGCCCAGTTATATACTGTAGTACAGTATGTATAGTTATAATACTCCACACCTGCCCTGTTATATACTATAATATGTGATCTATAGACATTTTTCATACACTATCTGCCCCGTTATATACAGTAATATGTGATCTATAGACATTTTTCATACACTATCTGCCCGGTTGTGTGCTGTATATGTAGTTATTATACCTGTGCTCATATCACTCTCAATGGTTTGGCATTGTTCTTATGTCTCAGTGGCTCTTAGGTATGACACCATGACGATTGTCTGGATTTGCCTGACATTAATTACCGGACTTGTTATTCTCCTCGCTGTGCTGATCTGTAAAAAACGGTGAGATTCTGTGCGATGCAGCGTGGGCCGGGGACGGCGTGCTCGTCTATATGTATCTGCTCCCATGCGAGCTCCTCTGAGTGTTGTCTGTCTCCTTCCATAGCCACTGTGGATACAGCAAGGCTTTCCAGGACTCTGACGAGGAGAAAATGCATTACCAGAACGGACAAAGTACGTTGGATTCAGCGGAAGAAGATTAATCAGTTAATATCATTAGTTGCTTCCATCGCCACAAGTTATTATCATGCTGAGGAATTACAATTACAGAAGCAAAAGTTGAAATTTTGGATCTCAACTTCCTCTTTAACCTCCAGAACAAGCTAGATATATCCTTTGTAATGATATTGCTTCCGATCTATTCTGTAGTAAAGGTGGGCTTGACTGGAGGAGAAAGTGGGACAATTACCACTTTATTACTACTCTGCAGGTGTATTGGTGGATTGCTGGATCCCCTTATGTCATCAGTCTGGTGTCAGATAGAATGGGTTCTATGAGAAGTGATGGTGGACTCTCCATTTCTCTGTCTTGCAGTCACTTTGGCAGAGTCTAAGCTCTACGTTGATCCTCACACATACGAGGATCCTTGCCATGCTGTCCTTGAATTTGCTCGTGAGATCGAGGCTTCTAGAATCAAGATTGAAAAGATTATTGGATCTGGTTTGTACAATTATGCTACATTCTAATTATTGTTTGCATGCTAATGTCACCTGGGAGCCTGATCCCTAAATGCCCATACTAATATAGAACTCGAGTCCATGGTGAGCGACTGCTTGATGCCTCAACACTTGAAAGCCCAGGTAGACCTCTTCTCCAATTAAGAGTAATCCTTGTTGTGCCTCTTCTCCTATCACTATTAGTACTTGGCGTGCCTCTTCTCCCATCAGTAGCAATCCTATGTACTTCATCAGTACTCCTCCTATCTCCAGTAGTCCACTGTGCGCCTCTTCTCCTATGGCCAGTAGTCCTTGGCACTCCCCTTCTCCTATCACTAGTAGTCCTTGGCACTCCCCTTCTCCTTTCACTAGAAGTCCTTGGCACTCCCCTTCTCCTATCACTAGTAGTCATTGGCACTCCTCTTCTCCTATCACTAGTAGTCCTTGGCACTCCTCTTCTCCTATCAATAGAAGTCCTTGGCACTCCTCTCTTCCTATCACTAGAAGTCCTTGGCACTCCCCTTATCCTATCACTAAAAGTCCTTGGAACTCCCCTTATCCTATCACTAAAAGTCCTTGGCACTCCTCTTCTCCTATCACTAGTAATCCTTGGCACTCCTCTTCTCCTATCACTAGTAGTCCTTGGCACTCCTCTTCTCCTATCACTAGAAGTCCTTGGCAGTCCCCTTATCCTATCACTAGAAGTCCTTGGCACTCCTCTTCTCCTATCACTAGAAGTCCTTGGCACTCCTCTTCTCCTATCACTAGAAGTCCTTGGCACTCCTCTTCTCCTATCACTAGAAGTCCTTGGCACTCCTCTTCTCCTATCACTAGAAGTCCTTGGCACTCCTCTTCTATCACTAGAAGTCCTTGGCAATCCCCTTATCCTATCACTAGTAGTCCTTGGCTTTCCTCTTCTCCTATCACTAGTAGTCCTTGGCACTCCTCCTATCACTAGAAGTCCTTGGCACTCCTCCTATCACTAGAAGTCCTTGGCACTCCTCTTCTCCTATCACTAGAAGTCCTTGGCTTTCCTCTTCTCCTATCACTAGAAGTCCTTGGCACTCCTCTTCTCCTATCACTAGAAGTCCTTGGCACTCCTCCTATCACTAGAAGTCCTTGGCACTCCTCTTCTCCTATCACTAGAAGTCCTTGGCACTCCTCCTATCACTAGTAGTCCTTGGCACTCCTCTTCTCCTATAACTAGATGTCCTTGGCAATCCCTTTATCCTATCACTAGAAGTCCGACACCTTGGCACTGCTCTTCTATCACTAGAAGCCCTTGGCACTCCCCTTATCCTATCACTAGAAGTCCTTGGCACTCCCCTTATCCTATCACTAGTAGTCCTTGGCACTCCTCTTCTCCTATAACTAGATGTCGTTGGCACTCCTCTTCTCCTATCACTAGTAGTCCTTGGCACTCCTCTTCTCCTATCACTAGAAGTCCTTGGCACTCCTCTTCTCCTATAACTAGATGTCATTGGCACTCCTTCTCCTATCACTAGATGTCCTTGACACTCCTCTTCTCCTATCACTAGTAGTCCTTGGCACTCCTCTTCTCCTATAACCAATAGTCTTTGGAACTCCCCTCATCCTATCACTAGTAGTCCTTGGCACTCCTCTTCTCCTATAACTAGATGTCCTTGGCACTCCTCTTCTCCTATAACTAGATGTCGTTGGCACTCCTCTTCTCCTATCACTAGAAGTCCTTGGCAGTCCCCTTATCCTATCACTAGTAGTCCTTGGCACTCCTCTTCTCCTATCACTAGATGTCCTTGGCACTCCTCTTCTCCTATCACTAGAAGTCCTTGGCACTCCCCTTATTCAATCACTAGAAGTCCTTGGCACTCTTCTTCTCTTATGGCCAGTAGTCCTTGGCACTCCCCTTCTCCTATCACTAGTAGTCCTTAGCACTCCTCTTCTCCTATCACTAGAAGTCCTTGGCACTCCTCTTCTCCTATCACTAGAAGTCCTTGGCACTCCTCTTCTCCTATGGCCAGTATTCCTTGGCACTCCCCTTCTCCTATCACTAGTAATCCTTGGCACTCCTCTTCTCCTATCACTAGAAGTCCTTGGCACTCCTCTTCTCCTATGGCCAGTAGTCCTTGGCACTCCCCTTCTCCTATCACTAGAAGTCCTTGGCAATCCCCTTCTGCTATCACTAGTAATCCTTGGCACTCCCCTTCTCCTATCACTAGAAGTCCTTGGCACTCCTCTTCTCCTATCACTAGAAGTCCTTGGCACTCCTCTTCTCCTATCACTAGTAGTCCTTGGCACTCCTCCTATCAATAGAAGTCCTTGGCACTCCTCTTCTCCTATCACTAGAAGTCCTTGGCACTCCTCTTCTCCTATAACCAGTAGTCCTTGGCAATCCCCTTATCCTATCACTAGTAGTCCTTGGCAATCCCCTTATCCTATCACTAGTAGTCCTTGGCACTCCTATTCTCCTATAACCAGTAGTCCTTGGCAATCCCCTTATCCTATCACTAGTAGTCCTTGGCAATCCCCTTATCCTATCACTAGAAGTCCTTGGCACTCCTCTTCTCTTATAACCAGTAGTCCTTGGCAATCCCCTTATCCTATCACTAGAAGTCCTTGGCACTCCTCTTCTCCTATCACTAGAAGTCCTTGGCACTCCTCTTCTATAACCAGTAGTCCTTGGCAATCCCCTTATCTTATAACCAGTAGTCCTTGGCACTCCTCTTCTCCTATAACCAGTAGTCCTTGGCAATCCCCTTATCCTATCACTAGATGTCATTGGCAATCCCCTTATCCTATCACTAGTAGTCCTTGGCACTCCCCTTATCCTATAACCAGTAGTCCTTGGCACTCCCCTTATCCTATCACTAGTAGTCCTTGGCACTCCCCTTCTCCTATCACTAGTAATCCTTGGCACTCCTCTTCTCCTATCACTAGAAGTCCTTGGCACTCCTCTTCTCCTATGGCCAGTAGTCCTTGGCACTCCCCTTCTCCTATCACTAGAAGTCCTTGGCAATCCCCTTCTGCTATCACTAGTAATCCTTGGCACTCCCCTTCTCCTATCACTAGAAGTCCTTGGCACTCCTCTTCTCCTATCACTAGAAGTCCTTGGCACTCCTCTTCTCCTATCACTAGTAGTCCTTGGCACTCCTCCTATCAATAGAAGTCCTTGGCACTCCTCTTCTCCTATCACTAGAAGTCCTTGGCACTCCTCTTCTCCTATAACCAGTAGTCCTTGGCAATCCCCTTATCCTATCACTAGTAGTCCTTGGCAATCCCCTTATCCTATCACTAGTAGTCCTTGGCACTCCTCTTCTCCTATAACCAGTAGTCCTTGGCAATCCCCTTATCCTATCACTAGTAGTCCTTGGCAATCCCCTTATCCTATCACTAGAAGTCCTTGGCACTCCTCTTCTCTTATAACCAGTAGTCCTTGGCAATCCCCTTATCCTATCACTAGAAGTCCTTGGCACTCCTCTTCTCCTATCACTAGAAGTCCTTGGCACTCCTCTTCTATAACCAGTAGTCCTTGGCAATCCCCTTATCTTATAACCAGTAGTCCTTGGCACTCCTCTTCTCCTATAACCAGTAGTCCTTGGCAATCCCCTTATCCTATCACTAGATGTCGTTGGCAATCCCCTTATCCTATCACTAGTAGTCCTTGGCACTCCCCTTATCCTATAACCAGTAGTCCTTGGCACTCCCCTTATCCTATCACTAGTAGTCCTTGGCAATCCCCTTATCCGATCACTAGTAGTCCTTGGCAATCCCCTTATCCTATCACTAGAAGTCCTTGGCACTCCTCTTCTCCTATCACTAGAAGTCCTTGGCACTCCTCTTCTCCTATAACCAGTAGTTCTTGGCAATCCCCTTATCCTATCACTAGTAGTCCTTGGCACTCCTCTTCTCCTATAACCAGTAGTCCTTGGCAATCCCCTTATCCTATCACTAGTAGTCCTTGGCACTCCTCCTATCACTAGAAGTCCTTGGCACTCCTCTTCTCTTATCACTAGAAGTCCTTGGCACTCCTCTCCTCCTATCACTAGAAGTCCTTGGCACTCCTCTTCTCCTATCACTAGAAGTCCTTGGCACTCCTCCTATCACTAGAAGTGCTTGGCACTCCTCTTCTCCTATAACTAGATGTCCTTGGCAATCCCTTTATCCTATCACTAGAAGTCCGACTCCTTGGCACTGCTCTTCTATCACTAGAAGCCCTTGGCACTCCCCTTATCCTATCACTAGAAGTCCTTGGCACTCCTCTTCTATAACCAGTAGTCCTTGGCAATTCCCTTATCTTATAACCAGTAGTCCTTGGCACTCCTCTTCTCCTATAACCAGTAGTCCTTGGCAATCCCCTTATCCTATCACTAGATGTCGTTGGCAATCCCCTTATCCTATCACTAGTAGTCCTTGGCACTCCCCTTATCCTATAACCAGTAGTCCTTGGCACTCCCCTTTTCCTATCACTAGTAGTCCTTGGCAATCCCCTTATCCGATCACTAGTAGTCCTTGGCAATCCCCTTATCCTATCACTAGAAGTCCTTGGCACTCCTCTTCTCCTATCACTAGAAGTCCTTGGCACTCCTCTTCTCCTATAACCAGTAGTTCTTGGCAATCCCCTTATCCTATCACTAGTAGTCCTTGGCACTCCTCTTCTCCTATAACCAGTAGTCCTTGGCAATCCCCTTATCCTATCACTAGTAGTCCTTGGCACTCCTCCTATCACTAGAAGTCCTTGGCACTCCTCTTCTCTTATCACTAGAAGTTTTTGGCACTCCTCTTCTCCTATCACTAGAAGTCCTTGGCACTCCTCTCCTCCTATCACTAGAAGTCCTTGGCACTCCTCTTCTCCTATCACTAGAAGTCCTTGGCACTCCTTCTATCACTAGAAGTGCTTGGCACTCCTCTTCTCCTATAACTAGATGTCCTTGGCAATCCCTTTATCCTATCACTAGAAGTCCGACTCCTTGGCACTGCTCTTCTATCACTAGAAGCCCTTGGCACTCCCCTTATCCTATCACTAGAAGTCCTTGGCACTCCCCTTATCCTATCACTAGTAGTCCTTGGCACTCCTCTTCTCCTATAACTAGATGTCCTTGGCACTCCTCTTCTCCTATAACTAGATGTCGTTGGCACTCCTCTTCTCCTATCACTAGTAGTCCTTGGCACTCCTCTTCTCCTATCACTAGAAGTCCTTGGCACTCCTCTTCTCCTATCACTAGAAGTCCTTGGCACTCCTCTTCTCCTATAACTAGATGTCGTTGGCACTCTTTCTCCTATCACTAGATGCCCTTGACACTCCTCTTCTCCTATCACTAGTAGTCCTTGGCACTCCTCTTCTCCTATAACTAGATGTCCTTGGCACTCCTTTTCTCCTATAACTAGATGTCCTTGGCACTCCTTTTCTCCTATCACTAGATGTCCTTGGCACTCCTCTTCTCCTATAACTAGTAGTCCTTGGCACTCCTCTTCTCCTATAACTAGATGTCCTTGGCACTCCTCTTCTCCTATAACTAGTAGTCCTTGGCACTCCTTTTCTCCTATCACTAGATGTCCTTGGCACTCCTCTTCTCCTATAACTAGAAGTCCTTGGCACTCCTCTTCTCCTATAACTAGATGTCGTTGGCACTCCTTCTCCTATCACTAGATGCCCTTGACACTCCTCTTCTCCTATCACTAGTAGTCCTTGGCACTCCTCTTCTCCTATAACCAATAGTCCTTGGAACTCCCCTCATCCTATCACTAGTAGTCCTTGGCACTCCTTTTCTCCTATCACTAGATGTCCTTGGCACTCCTCTTCTCCTATAACTAGATGTCCTTGGCACTCCTTTTCTCCTATAACTAGATGTCCTTGGCACTCCTTTTCTCCTATCACTAGATGTCCTTGGCACTCCTCTTCTCCTATAACTAGATGTCCTTGGCACTCCTTTTCTCCTATCACTAGATGTTGTTCGCACTCCTCTTCTCCTATAACTAGTAGTCCTTGGCACTCCTCTTCTCCTATCACTAGATGTCCTTGGCACTCCCATTATCCTATAACTAGATGTTGTTGGCACTCCTCTTCTCCTATAACCAGTAGTCCTTGGCACTCCTCTTCTCCTATAACTAGATGTCCTTGGCACTCCTTTTCTCCTATCACTAGATGTCCTTGGCACTCCTCTTCTCCTATAACTAGATGTCCTTGGCACTCCTTTTCTCCTATCACTAGATGTCCTTGGCACTCCTCTGCTCCTATAACTAGTAGTCCTTGGCACTCCTCTTCTCCTATCACTAGATGTCCTTGGCACTCCCATTATCCTATAACTAGATGTTGTTGGCACTCCTCTTCTCCTATAACCAGTAGTCCTTGGCACTCCTCTTCTCCTATAACCAGTAGTCCTTGGCAATCCCTTTATCCTATCACTAGAAGTCCTTGGTACTCCTCTTTTCCTATTACCAGTGGTCCTCTGTATGCTCTTCTGTTACTTCCAACCACTGGTACTCCTATTCCGCTACCACCAGTTTTAGGCTCACCTGCTTAGCTGGGTTCATGAAGCTGCAGGTCACGGCGGACACACAGTCCCAGTTGCGGACAGAACAGGAGTGAGGACTTGGACATACTGTAAACCACAAGACCAGGAGGGCAGTCAAAGTGAGAAACGGCAAGTCTGGCACAGTACACACAGGAAGGCAGAGGAACCTCAGGCGTATTTGCAAGGACGAATACACAGTTTTTACAAAGTCCATTAACAGATCACATGTTACTGCAACCAATGAGTTACTGCAGGAGATGGCTAGCAGAGGGTTAACCAGAAAGAAAGAGGATCTCAGAGGTTTGGCAAGATGAATACACAATATAAGTAGATGGTGGAGCACTCCAAATAGCAACTGAACTCTAGAGACTCAATACCAAGACACAGGGATGTCTTTAAGCAAACCTTAAGAGGCCTAGGGAGATTGTCAAAACCTGAGGTGGAGAACAGCATTGAACATTCAGGAAGAGTGCCGAGCTCGTCAGACTTCCCAAGACGAGAGTAATTGAAGAAAGAAGCCTGACAAACAAGATGGAAGAACTAGAAGCAGAAATATCTACAGGTAACTTTGACATAGTGGGAATAACCGAGACATGGTTAGATGAAAGCTATGACTGGGCAGTTAACTTACAGGGTTACAGTCTGTTTAGAAAGGATCGTAAAAATCGGAGAGGAGGAGGGGTTTGTCTCTATGTAAAGTCTTGTCTAAAGTCCACTTTAAGGGAGGATATTAGCGAAGGAAATGAGGATGTCGAGTCCATATGGGTCGAAATTCATGGAGGGAAAAATGGTAACAAAATTCTCATTGGGGTCTGTTACAAACCCCCAAATATAACAGAAACCATGGAAAGTCTACTTCTAAAGCAGATAGATGAAGCTGCAACCCATAATGAGGTCCTGGTTATGGGGGACTTTAACTACCCGGATATTAACTGGGAAAGTGAAACCTGTGAAACCCATAAAGGCAACAGGTTTCTGCTAATAACCAAGAAAAATTATCTTTCACAATTGGTGCAGAATCCAACCAGAGGAGCAGCACTTTTAGACCTAATACTATCTAATAGACCTGACAGAATAACAAATCTGCAGGTGGTTGGGCATTTAGGAAATAGCGACCACAATATTGTACAGTTTCACCTGTCTTTCACTAGGGGGACTTGTCAGGGAGTCACAAAAACACTGAACTTTAGGAAGGCAAAGTTTGACCAGCTTAGAGATGCCCTTAATCTGGTAGACTGGGACAATATCCTCAGAAATAAGAATACAGATAATAAATGGGAAATGTTTAAGAACATCCTAAATAGGCAGTGTAAGCGGTTTATACCTTGTGGGAATAAAAGGACTAGAAATAGGAAAAACCCAATGTGGCTAAACAAAGAAGTAAGACAGGCAATTAACAGTAAAAAGAAAGCATTTGCACTACTAAAGCAGGATGGCACCATTGAAGCTCTAAAAAACTATAGGGAGAAAAATACTTTATCTAAAAAACTAATTAAAGCTGCCAAAAAGGAAACAGAGAAGCACATTGCTAAGGAGAGTAAAACTAATCCCAAACTGTTCTTCAACTATATCAATAGTAAAAGAATAAAAACTGAAAATGTAGGCCCCTTAAAAAATAGTGAGGAAAGAATGGTTGTAGATGACGAGGAAAAAGCTAACATATTAAACACCTTCTTCTCCACGGTATTCACGGTGGAAAATGAAATGCTAGGTGAAATCCCAAGAAACAATGAAAACCCTATATTAAGGGTCACCAATCTAACCCAAGAAGAGGTGCGAAATCGGCTAAATAAGATTAAAATAGATAAATCTCCGGGTCCGGATGGCATACACCCACGAGTACTAAGGGAACTAAGTAATGTAATAGATAAACCATTATTTCTTATTTTTAGGGACTCTATAGCGACAGGATCTGTTCCGCAGGACTGGCGCATAGCAAATGTGGTGCCAATATTCAAAAAGGGCTCTAAAAGTGAACCTGGAAATTATAGGCCAGTAAGTCTAACCTCTATTGTTGGTAAAATATTTGAAGGGTTTCTGACGGATGTTATTCTGGATTATCTCAATGAGAATAACTGTTTAACTCCATATCAGCATGGGTTTATGAGAAATCGCTCCTGTCAAACCAATCTAATCAGTTTTTATGAAGAGGTAAGCTATAGACTGGACCACGGTGAGTCATTGGACGTGGTATATCTCGATTTTTCCAAAGGGTTTGATACCGTGCCGCACAAGAGGTTGGTACACAAAATGAGAATGCTTGGTCTGGGGGAAATTGTGTGTAAATGGGTTAGTAACTGGCTTAGTGATAGAAAGCAGAGGGTGGTTATAAATGGTATAGTCTCTAACTGGGTCGCTGTGACCAGTGGGGTACCGCAGGGGTCGGTATTGGGACCTGTTCTCTTCAACATATTCATTAATGATCTGGTAGAAGGTTTACACAGTAAAATATCGATATTTGCAGATGATACAAAACTATGTAAAGCAGTTAATACAAGAGAAGATAGTATTCTGCTACAGATGGATCTGGATAAGTTGGAAACTTGGGCTGAAAGGTGGCAGATGAGGTTTAACAATGATAAATGTAAGGTTCTACACATGGGAAGAAGGAATCAATATCACCATTACACACTGAACGGGAAACCACTGGGTAAATCTGACAGGGAGAAGGACTTGGGGATCCTAGTTAATGATAAACTTACCTGGAGCAGCCAGTGCCAGGCAGCAGCTGCCAAGGCAAACAGGATCATGGGGTGCATTAAAAGAGGTCTGGATACACATGATGAGAGCATTATACTGCCTCTGTACAAATCCCTAGTTAGACCGCACATGGAGTACTGTGTCCAGTTTTGGGCACCGGTGCTCAGGAAGGATATAATGGAACTAGAGAGAGTACAAAGGAGGGCAACAAAATTAATAAAGGGGATGGGAGAACTACAATACCCAGATAGATTAGCGAAATTAGGATTATTTAGTCTAGAAAAAAGACGACTGAGGGGCGATCTAATAACCATGTATAAGTATATAAGGGGACAATACAAATATCTCGCTGAGGATCTGTTTATACCAAGGAAGGTGACGGGCACAAGGGGGCATTCTTTGCGTCTGGAGGAGAGAAGGTTTTTCCACCAACATAGAAGAGGATTCTTTACTGTTAGGGCAGTGAGAATCTGGAATTGCTTGCCTGAGGATGTTGTGATGGCGAACTCAGTCGAGGGGTTCAAGAGAGGCCTGGATGTCTTCCTGGAGCAGAACAATATTGTATCATACAATTATTAGGTTCTGTAGAAGGACGTAGATCTGGGGATTTATTATGATGGAATATAGGCTGAACTGGATGGACAAATGTCTTTTTTCGGCCTTACTAACTATGTTACTATGTTACTATGTTAAAGAGAAAGCTTAGCACAAACTCTCTAGACCAAGACTGAATCACTAATGTCCTCTTTAGGGATCCAGAATCTCTTCTCAGAACCATGTCCCTTCTAGTCTATTATTCCGGTCTGCCTCCTTTTTAAGATTCCATGCTGCCATGATTGTGTGGATGGTGCGTGAGCGGTGTGAGTCGGCGTCCTGTGTGCAGGACTTCAAAGAAGTATTGGCAGAGGCGGCGCATGCGCACAGATCAAGATTATGGCTCAGTACATTTTTTATTGAAGTCCTGCACAGGACGCCAACTCAAACTGCGTACGCGCCGTCCACACAATGATGGAGACGTGACAGGTCACTTAATAATCAATGAGTTGTAGAAGAAGCAGAGGAGGCTGGTGGGGGGAGGGCGGCGAACCAGAAGAAGACCCTGCCTCCATGTCCTGCCACGAAGCACACAAGACATAATTTTATGAAAACTTCACAAGGTGAGCATTCATCAGCCGCTGAGCGGATCCCTTCACATCAGGTATCTGATTGATCACCATCACAGCCATTATGGCCATGCCTTTAGTTTATAGGGTGAAATCCTGCTGACAGGTTCTATTTAATATACCGAACAATTTGGAATAGCACAATAAACCCAGTAGCCAACTTTTTTCAACAAATCATAAATTGGATATTTTTGGTGGAAAGCTAAATCTGGTCTAGATATTATCCATGTCCAGATCAATGATATTCATTACCAGAAGCAGACTTCTAGGTGTAAGTGGCAGGGGAAGATGAAGTTGTCGGCCATACACTGTAACAATCGATGATCTCCCAGAAGACTCTGAAACTTCATTGTTGTGGGTGGATTTGGTCCAAAGAAGCAAATTCAGACAATCATCTTGAAGAGAGTTGGAGGAAATTTGTAAATATTGCTCCAAGGACTTACTGATTCTCTCAATCTGTCCATTACTTTGGGAGTGATACACTTAGAAGAGGAGATCTTTAAGTTCTTGCAGAGTGCCCTCCAGAACCTGGAAACAATTGGCAAACGTGCTCGGAGACTACGCGAGCTGGGAGGCCGTTGTACCAGCTCATTTATTTTAAAACACTTAACCATGGAGAAAATGGAAGTGATTATAATTTAACAAGATTTTGTCAGTTTAGAGCGCAGTCCACAATGACTCGGATAGTAATGAATCTTTGCACCCTTGAAGATCAGTAACCAAGTCTATGGAAATCTTTGCACAGAGTTCTTGTGGTATAAGACAAGGCTGAAGAGAACCAGGAGGTGCTTGACATGAGGATTTGAACTGCACATGATGAGGGCCAGGTATTATGTACCTTGTCTCCATTTGGGTCACCATTAGAAACCAGAAAGTAGTTCAGCAGTTCATTTAACTGGGTAACAAGAGAGAAGAGAAGACTTCACAGCAAAGTGCTTCTAAGACTGGAAAATGACCTCTAGGTGACGAAATGAAAGGTGACGAGATGGCAGCAAGGATACATATAGGTTCAATTACATGTAAGGAATCGTCTTCAGAAACATCACATTGGTCTTCAGATCTAGAGAGGGCATCATATTTGCCGGAATGGTACACAAACTCTAAAAATCGTTGGCCTCTCGTGGAGACATTATCATTCTTTTTGACCAGAGAAAAGTCCATGAAATTCTCTGCTGCTCCAGAATCATTGAACGCTTGTACTGGGAGCAGGGAGGAACCAAAGAAAACGGACATAGGCACAATTAATACATTTGTCTTTAGTGTCACCAAAAAATTCTCAGTAGGCTTTAATACCTCTCTTCTATCACTAATTGGCCGTAGCTTCTATCCACTGTGCTCCTCAATATACCTTTTCTCCTATCCCCTGTAGGCCACCTTTTCTCCTTCCCAGTAGTTGGCACATTTTCAATAATGTTGTCCTTCATACTATTTGAGGTTCTGGTGAGATCTGATATTTTCTTCCTCCTATCCACCCATTGTATCCTCACAGAAATCTGCTGCAGTCCTGTCTGACGTATGCCTTTTGTGTCTCATATCTCTTCTTTCTTAGGGGAATTTGGAGAAGTCTGCTATGGGCGGTTGAAGCTACCAGGGAAACGTGAGATTCCAGTTGCCATCAAGACTTTAAAAGTCGGTCATAACGAGAAGCAGAGACGAGACTTTCTCAGTGAGGCCAGCATCATGGCCCAGTTTGACCACCCAAATGTCATTCACTTGGAGGGTGTCGTGACCAAGAGTATGTAATGCAATGCTTTCTCATAGAATACACCATGGGGTAGAGTCTAAATATTGGAGAAGGATGGCATGAGGCATATGGTGGCATTAGATTAGTAGTCTCATTGTGAACAATACACATCTCTCTCAATACAGATCTCTCCGTCCATTCACCTAATACGATTGTATACACTATCATGAATCCTCCCTGCTGTATGGAAGATTCTGGAAGGAGCTTCTTCTAGAGGATGTCCTTTCTTCTCAGCAATTGATCTATAAGAAGCAGATAACTAATTGTACATTACAACCACATAAAGTGCGAGAGTTTTTATTCCTTTGTCTTACTCAGAAAAATGTTTTTTTTTTTAAACCAATTCAAATCAAATATATAAAGAAGTGTTCATCCATCAACCAACCCAACTTAGGTTCCACCGTTCTATCACAAGATTTTTCTAGGGCTTCATTTGAATGGAAGTGCAATAATCGAATGCTGATGGTTTATGCCAGAATACAAACCATCATTATTGCCCACCACATGATCCATACAGGGGCAGAACCATTGTCAGTAAGCCTTGATTGCTCCCATCAGGACAGAAAACGATTGCAAAATGACTTGCTGGTCGGCACTCATTATCTAGCCAAAATCAGCCCCTCTAAATGCACAGCAATAGTAAGATAGTGTAAGTGAAATGTATCATGGCCGCTCACCCATGTAGTGACACTCCGCCTCTGCTTTACAGGCAAATTAACCATGATTATAACAGAATACATGGAGAACGGCTCCCTGGACTCATATCTCAGGGTACGTACATAGTAGGAAGCGCTCAGTCTACCATTCATTATACCTTATCTGTCACAAGTCAGTGAGGAGTGCGGGTGAGTCACTGGAGTCCAGGAGCTCGCGTGTGTGTGCGTTTGGAGTACGGGCTTGCGTCTGGAGTCGGAGCATGTGTCTGGACTACGGGCTCACATCTGGATTATGGGCTCACGTCTGTAGTCGGAGCGCGTGTCTGGAGTATGGGCTTGTGTCTGGAGTCGGAGCACGCATCTGGAGTATGGGCTTGTGTCTGGAGTCGGAGCACGCGTCTGGAGTATGGGCTTGTGTCTGGAGTCGGAGCGCGCGTCTGGAGTTGAAGCTCACGTCTGGAGTATGGGCTTGTGTCTGGAGTATGGGCTTGTGTCTGGAGTCGGAGCGCGCGTCTGGAGTATGGGCTTGTGTCTGGAGTATGGGCTTGTGTCTGGAGTATGGGCTTGTGTCTGGAGTATGAGCTTGTGTCTGGAGTACGGGCTTGCGTCTGGAGTCGGAGCATGTGTCTGGAGTCGGAGCGCGTGTCTGGAGTATGGGCTTGTGTCTGGAGTCGGAGCGCGTGTCTGGAGTCGGAGCATGTGTTTGGACTACGGGCTCACATCTGGAGTATGGGCTCGCGTCTGGAGTCGGAGCGCGCGTCTGGAGTCGGAGCTTGCGTCTGGGGTCGGAGCGCGTGTCTGGAGTATGGGCTTGTGTCTGGAGTCGGAGCATGTGTCTGGACTACGGGCTCACATCTGGGGTATGGGCGCGCATCTGGAGTACGGGCAGTTTTGTCTCTGGAGACTTGGTGCCTGTGTGTCCGGTTGCATTTCTGGAGTTCAGGTGCTCGTGTGTGTGGGTGTGTCTGTTGAGTCAGTTTTGTCTCTGGAGACTTGGTGCCTGTGTGTCCGGTTGCATTTCTGGAGTCCTGCTGCTCGTGTGTGTGGGTGCGTCTCTTGAGTCAGTTTCCTCTCTGGAGTACTGGTGCTCATGTGTGTGGGTGCGTCTCTTGAGTCAGTTTCCTCTCTAGAGTACTGGTGCTCGTGTGCGGGTGCGTCTCTTGAGTCAGTTTCCTCTCTGGAGTACTGGTGCTCGTGTGTGCGGGTGCGTCTCTTGAGTCAGTTTCCTCTCTAGAGTACTGGTGCTCGTGTGCGGATGCGTCTCTTGAGTCAGTTTCCTCTCTGGAGTACTGGTGCTCATGTGTGTGGGTGCGTCTCTTGAGTCAGTTTCCTCTCTAGAGTACTGGTGCTCGTGTGCGGGTGCATCTCTTGAGTCAGTTTAGTCTCTGGAGTACTGGTGTTCGTGTGTGTGGGTGTGTCTCGAGTCAGTTTAGTCTCTGGAGTACTGGAGCTCATGTGCGGTGCGTCTCTTGAGTGAGTTTAGTCTCTGGAGTACTGGTACTCGTGTGTGCGGGTGCGTCTCGAGTCAGTTTAGTCTATAGAGTACTGGTGCTCGTGTGTGGGTGCGTCTCTGTAGTCCATTTTGTCTCTGGAGTCCTGGTGCTCCTGTGTGTGGGTGCGTCTCGAGTCAGTTTTGGCTCTGGAGACCTGGTGCCCATATGTCCGGTTGCGTCTCTGGAGTACTGGTGCTCGTTTGTGTGAGTGCGTCTCTTGAGTCAGTTTTGTCTTTGAAGTACTGGTGCTTGTGTGTGTGGATGTGTTTCTTGAGTCAGTTTAATCTCTGTAGTACTGGTGCTCGTGTGCGGGTGCATCTCTTGAGTCAGTTTAGTCTTTGGAGTACTGGTGCTCGTGTGTGCGGGTGCGTCTCTTGAGTCAGTTTCCTCTCTAGAGTACTGGTGCTCGTGTGCGGATGCGTCTCTTGAGTCAGTTTCCTCTCTGGAGTACTGGTGCTCATGTGTGTGGGTGCGTCTCTTGAGTCAGTTTCCTCTCTAGAGTACTGGTGCTCATGTGCGGGTGCATCTCTTGAGTCAGTTTAGTCTCTGGAGTACTGGTGTTCGTGTGTGTGGGTGTGTCTCGAGTCAGTTTAGTCTCTGGAGTACTGGAGCTCATGTGCGGTGCGTCTCTTGAGTCAGTTTAGTCTCTGGAGTACTGGTACTCGTGTGTGCGGGTGCGTCTCGAGTCAGTTTAGTCTATAGAGTACTGGTGCTCGTGTGTGGGTGCGTCTCTGTAGTCCATTTTGTCTCTGGAGTCCTGGTGCTCCTGTGTGTGGGTGCGTCTCGAGTCAGTTTTGGCTCTGGAGACCTGGTGCCCATATGTCCGGTTGCGTCTCTGGAGTACTGGTGCTCGTTTGTGTGAGTGCGTCTCTTGAGTCAGTTTAGTCTCTGAAGTACTGGTGCTTGTGTGTGTGGATGTGTTTCTTGAGTCAGTTAAATCTCTGTAGTACTGGTGCTCGTGTGCGGGTGCATCTCTTGAGTCAGTTTAGTCTCTGGAGTACTGGTGTTCGTGTGTGTGGGTGTGTCTCGAGTCAGTTTAGTCTCTGGAGTACTGGAGCTCATGTGCGGTGCGTCTCTTGAGTCAGTTTAGTCTCTGGAGTACTGGTACTCGTGTGTGCGGGTGCGTCTCGAGTCAGTTTAGTCTATAGAGTACTGGTGCTCGTGTGTGGGTGCGTCTCTGTAGTCCATTTTGTCTCTGGAGTCCTGGTGCTCCTGTGTGTGGGTGCGTCTCGAGTCAGTTTTGGCTCTGGAGACCTGGTGCCCATATGTCCGGTTGCGTCTCTGGAGTACTGGTGCTCGTTTGTGTGAGTGCGTCTCTTGAGTCAGTTTAGTCTCTGAAGTACTGGTGCTTGTGTGTGTGGATGTGTTTCTTGAGTCAGTTAAATCTCTGTAGTACTGGTGCTCGTGTGCGGGTGCATCTCTTGAGTCAGTTTAGTCTCTGGAGTACTGGTGTTCGTGTGTGTGGGTGGGTCTCGAGTCAGTTTAGTCTTTGGAGTACTGGTGCTCGTGTGTGCGGGTGCATCTCTTGAGTCAGTTTAGTCTTTGGAGTACTGGTGCTCGTGTGTGCGGGTGCGTCTCTTGAGTCAGTTTCCTCTCTAGAGTACTGGTGCTCGTGTGCGGATGCGTCTCTTGAGTCAGTTTCCTCTCTGGAGTACTGGTGCTCATGTGTGTGGGTGCGTCTCTTGAGTCAGTTTCCTCTCTAGAGTACTGGTGCTCATGTGCGGGTGCATCTCTTGAGTCAGTTTAGTCTCTGGAGTACTGGTGTTCGTGTGTGTGGGTGTGTCTCGAGTCAGTTTAGTCTCTGGAGTACTGGAGCTCATGTGCGGTGCGTCTCTTGAGTCAGTTTAGTCTCTGGAGTACTGGTACTCGTGTGTGCGGGTGCGTCTCGAGTCAGTTTAGTCTATAGAGTACTGGTGCTCGTGTGTGGGTGCGTCTCTGTAGTCCATTTTGTCTCTGGAGTCCTGGTGCTCCTGTGTGTGGGTGCGTCTCGAGTCAGTTTTGGCTCTGGAGACCTGGTGCCCATATGTCCGGTTGCGTCTCTGGAGTACTGGTGCTCGTTTGTGTGAGTGCGTCTCTTGAGTCAGTTTAGTCTCTGAAGTACTGGTGCTTGTGTGTGTGGATGTGTTTCTTGAGTCAGTTAAATCTCTGTAGTACTGGTGCTCGTGTGCGGGTGCATCTCTTGAGTCAGTTTAGTCTCTGGAGTACTGGTGTTCGTGTGTGTGGGTGTGTCTCGAGTCAGTTTAGTCTCTGGAGTACTGGAGCTCATGTGCGGTGCGTCTCTTGAGTCAGTTTAGTCTCTGGAGTACTGGTACTCGTGTGTGCGGGTGCGTCTCGAGTCAGTTTAGTCTATAGAGTACTGGTGCTCGTGTGTGGGTGCGTCTCTGTAGTCCATTTTGTCTCTGGAGTCCTGGTGCTCCTGTGTGTGGGTGCGTCTCGAGTCAGTTTTGGCTCTGGAGACCTGGTGCCCATATGTCCGGTTGCGTCTCTGGAGTACTGGTGCTCGTTTGTGTGAGTGCGTCTCTTGAGTCAGTTTAGTCTCTGAAGTACTGGTGCTTGTGTGTGTGGATGTGTTTCTTGAGTCAGTTAAATCTCTGTAGTACTGGTGCTCGTGTGCGGGTGCATCTCTTGAGTCAGTTTAGTCTCTGGAGTACTGGTGTTCGTGTGTGTGGGTGGGTCTCGAGTCAGTTTAGTCTTTGGAGTACTGGTGCTCGTGTGTGCGGGTGCGTCTCGAGTCAGTTTAGTCTATAGAGTACTGGTGTTCGTGTGTGGGTGCGTCTCTGTAGTCCGTTTTGTCTCTGGAGTCCTGGTGCTCCTGTGTGCGGGTGCGTCTCGAGTCAGTTTTGGCTCTGGAGACCTGGTGCCCATATGTCCGGTTGCGTCTCTGGAGTACTGGTGCTCGTTTGTGTGAGTGCGTCTCGTGAGTCAGTTTAGTCTCTGAAGTGCTGGTGCTCGTGTGTGTAGGTGCGTCTCTTGAGCCAGTTTTGTCTCTGGAGACCTGGTGCCCATATGTCCGGTTGCGTCTCTGGAGTACTGGTGCTCGTTTGTGTGAGTGCGTCTCTTGAGCCAGTTTTGTCTCTGGAGTACTGGTGCTCGTGTGTGTGGATGTGTTTCTTGAGTCAGTTTAATCTCTGGAGTACTGGTGCTCGTGTGTGGATGCGTCTCTTGAGTCAGTTTTGTCTCTGGAGACCTGGTGCTCGTGTGTGTGGATGTGTTTCTTGAGTCAGTTTAATCTCTGTCCTGGTGCTCATGTGTGCTGGTGCGTCTCTTGAGTGAGATGCGTCTCTAGAGTATTGGTGCTCATGTGTGCGGGTGCGTCTCTTGAGTGAGATGCATCTCTAGAGTCCTGGTGCTCGTGTGTGTGGGTGCGTCTCTTGAGTCAGATGCGTCTCTGAAGACCTGGTGCCTGTGTGTTCGGTTGCGTCTCTGGGGTCCTGGTGCTCATGTGTGCGGGTGTGTCTCTTGAGTCAGTTGCATCTCTGGAGTCCTGGTGTTCGTGTGTGGGGGTGCATCTCTTGAGTAAGTTTAGTCTCTGAAGACCTGGTGCCTGTGTGTTCGGTTGCGTCTCTGGAGTCCTGGTGCACATGTGTGTGGGTGCGTCTCTGGAGTCCTGGTACTCGTGTGTGCGGGTGCATCTCTTGAGTCAGTTTGGTCTCTGAAGACCTGGTGCATGTGTGTTCGGTTGCGTCTCTGGAGTCCAGGTGCTCATGTGTGCGGGTGCCTCTCTAGAGTCAGTTTTGTCTCTGGAGTCCTGGTGTCTGTGCATATTTGAAGTTCATGTGTGTTCATGTTTGGAGCCCATATGTGTGCGTAGAGGCATGCGTAGAGATTACGGTTTGTGTAAAGCCTTTGACACATATGTTTATTCTAGAGCCGGGATGGCCACTTCACTATAATCCAACTTGTTGGCTTGTTAAGGGGAATTGCTTCTGGAATGAAATACCTTTCTGACTTGGGCTATGTTCACCGAGATTTAGCAGCTCGTAACATTTTGGTAAACAACAACTTGGTGTGTAAAGTGTCAGACTTTGGTTTGTCCAGGATACTTGAGGATGACCCAGATGCCGCATACACGACAACGGTGAGATGACCTGCAAGCTGCACATGCAGTCTGATTTTTCTTTTTTCACATTGACCACTTTATCCTCTTGTTGTCTTCTTGTCATATTTTTATTTATTCACATATCATCTGCTCACGTCATTTGGTCATGTTATGGTACTCTCAGGCTTTCCTCTGGTCATGCTGTTATCTATTCCCGCGGTCATCTGGTCATTTTCTCCTTTGGTCACACTGTAAGGCTGGTTTCACATTTGCGTTTTTTTGGGTGCGTTTTTGCGGTAAAAAACGCAAAAAAACGCATGGTGAAAAAACGCATGTAAACGCGTGCAAACGCTGCGTTTTTTGACGCACGCGTTTTTGCATGTGGTGAAAAAAATGCGGCGTTTTGACGCATTTACATGCGTTTTTTCATGCGTTTGCGTTTTTTAAACGCATGCTGAGAAATGTGTGACAGCTGCCAATCATCAAAATAAAGTAAAAAACCCACTATAAATAGAAATAGTTAGGGTTAGGGTTAGGGGTAGGGATAGGGGTAGGGATCATAACCCTAACCCTAACCCTAAAGGGATCCTAACCCTAACCCTACCGCTAACCCTAACCCTAAAGAGATCCTAACCCTACCCCTAACCCTAACCCTACCTCTAACCCTAAGGGATCCTAACCCTAACCCTACCCCTAACCCTAACCCTAAAGGGATTAGGGTTAGGGGTAGGGTTAGGGGTAGGGTTAGGGTTAGGGGTAGGGTTAGGGTTAGGGGTAGGGTTATGGTTAGGATCCCTTAGGGTTAGGGGTAGGGTTAGGGTTAGGGTTAGGGGTAGGGTTAGGGGTAGGGTTAGGGGTAGGGTTAGGATCCCTTTATCACCTTTATATTGGGGGGTGGCATATCAGTGTGTTTTCTGTTTTTTTTAATATAAAAACGCATGCACAAAAAAACGCATGCGTCCCCATTGACTCCAATGTATTTTTTGACCCAAAAAAAACGCATGAAAACGCATGCGGTTTTTTTGGTCCAAAAAACGCCTCTCAAAAATACTACAAGTTGCATTTCTGAAAATGAACGCATGCAGTAAAAAAGCGCATGCGTTGCAAAACGCGACCAAACGCGTACAAACAAAAACGCATGCATTTTAAATGTTAAATATAGGAAAAAAAACGCATGCGTTTTTTTGAAAAAAAAACGCTGCAGACAAAAACGCAAGTGTGAAACCACCCTTATCTAGTCACACCATCATCTGCTCACACTGTTTTGTGGTCACGCCATAGTCTGGTCAACCTGTTCTTTGGCCATGCTGTCATCTGGTTACAATGTTCTGTGGTCACACTATATTTGGGTCACATTGTTTTCTTGTCACACCATAGTCTGGTCACATTGTTCTATGGTCACACTGTTCTATGGTAACACTATTATCTGCTCAAACTGTTCTGTGGTCACGCCATAATCTGGTCACACCATAGTCTGGTCACCCTGTTCTTTGGTCATGCTGTCATCTGGTTACAATGTTATTTGCTCACAGCATCATCTGCTCACACTGTTCTATGGTCACACCATATTTTGGTCACATTGTTTTCTGGTCACACCATCATCTGCTCACACTGTTCTGTGGTCACACTGTAATGTGGTCACATTTTTTTCTGGTCACACTCTTCTATGGTCACGCTGTTATCTGCTCACATTGCTCTGTGGTCACACCATAGTCTGGTCACACTGTTCTGTGATCACGCCATAGGTCAAACTGTTTTTTGGTCACGCGGTCGTCTGGTTACAGTGTCCTGTGGTCATGCCGTCATCTGCTCACACTGTTGTGTGGTCACACCATAGTCTGGTCACACTGTTCTATGGTCACGCTGTAATGTGCTCACTGTGTTCTGTGGTCATGCCATAGTCTTGTCACATTGTTGTCTGGTCACACCATAGTCTGGTCACATTGTTGTCTGGTCACACCATAGTCTGGCCACACTGTTCTATGGTCACGCTGTAATATGCTCACACTGTTCTGTGGTCATGCCATAGTCTTGTCACATTGTTGTCTGGTCACACCATAGTCTGGACATCCTGTTTGGTTGTGCTGTCATCTGGTTACAATGTTCTGTGGTCATGCCGTCATCTGCTCACACTGTCATATATCATTGTTACTACCAAGTAGTAATTTCCAGTTGATATCTAAACACTATAAAAGTAACAACTGTACAAACTAATGTTAGAAAGTTAACAAAATAAGATATGATGAAACAACTATTCTGTATTTTTAGGGAGGGAAGATCCCCATCCGTTGGACAGCACCAGAAGCCATCACCTACCGTAAATTCTCCTCTGCCAGCGATGTGTGGAGTTTCGGAATTGTAATGTGGGAGGTTTTGGCTTACGGAGAGAGGCCCTATTGGAACATGACTAATCGCGATGTATGTATCCACTCTTTGTCCTGTGATTCCCATAGGAGGTGTAAGGACAAACAGGGCCATCAGAGTACAGATTTTCTATAAGTGGCTTGGGAACCCTCTTCAGGGATGGAGTCTCTCCACCATGTTGTCTCCAGATAAGTTCTACGGTCTTGCTTTGTATGTATCTTTGTAAGCTGCACTATGTATAAGCTGCCATTCCATAGCTCTCAAAAGGGTTGGAAGAAAAGCATAAGATGTGAGGAGAAATATCTAGTTATTTTCATTGGTTTCAGGTTATAAATTCCGTAGAAGAAGGGTATCGCTTGCCTGCTCCAATGGGCTGCCCAACAGCTTTACACCAACTTATGCTGGACTGCTGGCAGCGGGAGCGCAACGAGAGGCCCCGATTCTCCCTGATTGTCAGTATTCTGGACAAGCTTATTCGGAATCCAGAGCACTTGAAGCTGAGCGCCACAGTCAGCAGGTACAACAGACAGTCATCACTGCGTCCCTGTCATGCTTCACTGTAGGCATCATCGAGCCTCCGCCATGCTTCATTTTAGACATCTCTGCTGAGCCAAAATTGAGCTTCACTGTAGACCTTACTGAGCCCCTGCCATGGTTCACCTTACAAATCACCATGCCCCGCCATGCTTGACTTTACACATCACCAAGTCCTCCCCATGCTTCACCGTGGACCTCCACGATTAATTTTACACAGCACTGAGCCCCCGTTGTGTTGAGTGTTCTTTTCATCACCTGCTTCATTCTTGCTTCTCCATACACATCACGGAACCATAGGCCCAAATCGTTACAGTTGTGTGTCTTCACTCCACAGATCATAATCCCAAAACTTCTGTTATTTCCCCAGTCTGAGCAGATTAAAGGTGACTTTTCATATACTTTAGGGTCAGTAGAGGTGATGTCTTGGAGTTCAGTCATGAACCCTCAGCACCTGCTGACACCAACCCTCGCTGCAGACCACCTGCCTCTCCAGAAATCTAAGTTGTGGTATCAGTTATGGTCAGCTATTTGCATTGTTCTTGTTTCATTGGAAACTGTGGAAAATTTGGAAATTTTACTAATAAACCAAATTTAGAATGGATTTACAGTGGAAGGGGGTAATTCTGAATTTTCTTGCTGAAGTTTCATATGTCCATGTGAAGTAAAGCAAATCCCAGACACTGATGTAAATGACGTTCTGCGGCAGTTCAGCCAATGTGACCCCTTCATAACCAGGTGCACACACCCTCCCAAAAAATGATAATGAGATGATAAAAGTGAATATGAGTCAGTAAAGGCAACGTCGCCCCTTCATATCGGGCGGGGGCCGTAGCAGGACGTGATGCCATCTATTCTCATCCACATGGATGTCACCAAGTGTAGCTCCCAATACAGGCGACCTCTCTTCTTCTAGAATCGCCCAACCACGACTGGACCGGGGACTGTTTGATTTTACCAGCTGTGCCACAGTGGATGACTGGCTGGACACCATCAAGCTGGGGCAATACAAGGACAACTTTTTGATGGGTGGATACCGCTCTCTGGGCATGGTTATGAGGATGAACATAGAGTGAGTACCCTGGAACACATGGGAGATGGTGTGCATGTATTCTGGAAGAAGTAGTGCGGACATCCCAGAATGGGGGGTGTACATGGTGCACATGTCCCCTGGGGTAAATAGTGCATGGTGGAAATTGTGCGGATGTACCCTGGGAGGTAAAGCACATACATAGGGGGAACAATGAGTACATACCCTGGGAAGAAGGTGCAGATGTCTTATCATTGTATTACTGTAGCGCTAACATATTCCGCAGCCCGTTACAATAAGTGTGGACATCACAGAGTAACACACAGTTCACCAGTTACAGGAGCCGTGAGGGTCCATGCTACAATCGATAAAGAAATAAGGAAGGCACAGTAGGTAGAACGTGCCTCCATGTACGGTCCGGCGATCATTGTAATAAATCATGATTAAGACTTCATAGTTGAAACGCGTTGATCCTCCTTACTGGTGTGCCAGGTGTTTGCTATGCAAAGATTTTTTTGAAGAACGATATATCGTTTTAGTTGTCTAATAGAGTCTCACAAAGTTTGAACCACCTCCGCCTTCAGCTGGATCATCTCTCTTCTTATCTCTGTTTTAAAAGTATGTTTTAAAACATAGGAGCTAGGTATTAGCCGGATCGTCGGGGGTAGTACATTCCAGAAAACTGTTGCAGCAGGAGAGAAGTCTTGGAGACAGAGGTGGGAGGTTCAGGTTATAAAGGAGGTTCGGCTTAGACCAGTTGCAGAATGGAAAGCATGGGTAAGATGGTAGACAGGGAACAGAAGGAAATGTAGGGCGAAACTGAACAGTCAAGAGCTTTGTGCGTGAAACTACAAGTGTATATTGTATTCTGTAGTGGATGGGTAACCAGTGTAATGACTGGCACAGGGGTGGAGGCATCTGTGAAGCGGCTGGACAGAAATACAACCCAGGCTGCCACATTCAGACTAATCAGAAAAGAGTTGCAGTAGTCCAGACGAGAATGAATAAGACAGACCGTAAGGGTTTATGCAGTTTTAAGGTGAGAAAAGGTCGGATTCTGGTGACATGAGTGAGTGATTGGATATAGGGAATAAATGAAAGTTCTATGTCAAATGTAACCACAAGACAGTGAGTGTGCCACTGGGGAGAAACTGTTCTATGTTGAAGCTATTGTTTTAAGAAATGCAGACTCCCTTGAGGGGTCTCATTTATAAGATGGAGGTCAATCATAACTCTTGTACTCTGTCTCCACAGTGACATCAGGAGTTTGGGCATCTCATTAATAGGACATCAAAAGAAGATCCTAACAAGCATCCAAATCATGAGGGCTCATCTCATCAATACGCTAGGACCCAGAATGCACTTGTGATGACGCCCAACAGAGCAAACTGACTGTGCTGAAGCCCAAGACTATGGAGACCTTCTGCTTGAGATTGGGTCCCTCTGCAGAGGTCCTAACATGGGGCAGCTTGTGCAGGAGTTGGCTTTTCTATAGACTCATTCCAGGCATCTTGTCTTTGGGTTCCTGTGTGCTGTGTTTACATTTATATCTCTTAGTGCTGCAGTCTTATAGCAATAGTCCAGTGTAATAATTACAGGGAGCTTCATGTATACAGGGTGGAGCGAGCCTCGGACCACAGCTGTGTGGGAGGCCTGAGAGCTCCGATGGACAATCCAGATGGACAATCCAGAAGACGTGTCTCGTTCTTCAAACACATCATCATTCTGGGTATTACTCAACACCTCTGTAGGGAAATCCACAGACCAAAGTGGGAAGGAAAGAGAAGGATCATTTAAAATATTAACTTCACTGCATTTAAAGTGGTCGACCAGCAGCATGGAGGCCGACAGGTGGTCAGGTAATGGTCAGGCCGCGTGTGATTCCCATGTGCACAGAATGATTGGTGATAGATCACAATAAGTGGTCATGGTTCTTGCACACTTTTTATTTTTGGTCGCTCGTCGGCGGCCTGTTTACACTTTATGATGATCGGCCAGTGTGAATGCACCTGTATTGAGGATAGTCACAGGTAACACTTCTCTTTTGTAGGCTTTATGCAAGCTGCTGCCTTTGGTCCTACCGGAGTGCAGGCTGTAGCCAGTGTCAGCAGTCACTTCAATATGGTGTCGATTTTGGTATTCTCTACTATTTGAGCAAAGGAGGTAGGAGGTCTCTGTAGGCATGGAGGTGTCTGTACAATGGTTGGAGGTCTCTATAGACCGAATTATAGAGAACCATCATTGTAGGAACACTGGCTCTCTCTTCTATCTATAGAGAGGTCTCTACGTCTAGGAACTTCGGCTCTCTCTTCAACGTGTAGGAACGCCATCTCTTCTATGTGCAGGAATGTTGGCTCTCTCTTCTATCTATAGAGAGTTTTCTTCCTGTAGGAATGCCGTTTCTCTCTTCTACGTGTAGGAACGCTGGCTCTCTTCTACTTATAGAGAGGTCTCTAGATGTAGGAATGCCGTCTCTCTCGTCTATGTGTAGGAACACTGTCTATCTTTTTCACGTGTAGGAGTGCTCTCTCTTCTACGTGTAGGAATGCCAGCTCTCTCTTCTACATGCAGGAACGCTGGCTCTCTTCTATCTATAGAGAGGTCTCTACGTGTAGGAATTCCAGCTCTCTCTTCTATCTATAGAGAGTTCTCTACGTGTAGGAATTCCAGCTCTCTCCTATCTATAGAGAGTTCTCTACGTGTAGGAATTCCAGCTCTCTCCTATCTATAGAGAGTTCTCTACGTGTAGGAATGCCGTCTCTCTCGTCTATGTGTAGGAACACTGTCTATCTTTTTCACGTGTAGGAGTGCTCTCTCTTCTACGTGTAGGAATGCCAGCTCTCTTCTACATGCAGGAATGCTGGCTATCTATTCTACCTATAGAGAGGTCTCTATGTGTAGGAGCGCCGTCCCTCTTCTATCTATAGAGTTCTCTACGTGTAGGAGCGTCGTCTCTCTTCTATCTATCTGAGTTCTCTACATGTAGGAATGCCGTCTCTCTCTTCTACATGCAGGAACGCTGGCTCTCTTCTACCTATAGAGAGGTCTCTACGTGTAGGAATTCCAGCTCTCTTCCACCTATAGAGAGGTCTCTAGATGTAGGAATTCCAGCTCTCTTCTATCTATAGAGTTCTCTACGTGTAGGAGCGCCGTCTCTCTTCTATCTATCTGAGTTCTCTACATGTAGGAGCGCCGTCTCTCTTCTATCTATAGAGTTCTCTACATGCAGGAACGCTGGCTCTCTCCAATCTATAGAGAGTTCTCTACGTGTAGGAATTCCAGCTCTCTCCTATCTATAGAGAGTTCTCTACGTGTAGGAATGCTGTCTCTCTCGTCTATGTGTAGGAACACTGTCTATCTTTTTCACGTGTAGGAGTGCTCTCTCTTCTACATGCAGGAATGCTGGCTATCTATTCTACCTATAGAGAGGTCTCTACGTGTAGGAGCGCCGTCCCTCTTCTATCTATAGAGTTCTCTACATGTAGGAGCGCCGTCTCTCTTCTATCTATCTGAGTTCTCTACATGTAGGAATGCCGTCTCTCTCTTCTACATGCAGGAACGCTGGCTCTCTTCTACCTATAGAGAGGTCTCTACGTGTAGGAATTCCAGCTCTCTTCCACCTATAGAGAGGTCTCTAGATGTAGGAATTCCAGCTCTCTTCTATCTATAGAGTTCTCTACGTGTAGGAGCGCCGTCTCTCTTCTATCTATCTGAGTTCTCTACATGTAGGAGCGCCGTCTCTCTTCTATCTATAGAGTTCTCTACATGCAGGAACGCTGGCTCTCTCCAATCTATAGAGAGTTCTCTACGTGTAGGAATTCCAGCTCTCTCCTATCTATAGAGAGTTCTCTACGTGTAGGAATGCTGTCTCTCTCGTCTATGTGTAGGAACACTGTCTATCTTTTTCACGTGTAGGAGTGCTCTCTCTTCTACATGCAGGAATGCTGGCTATCTATTCTACCTATAGAGAGGTCTCTACGTGTAGGAGCGCCGTCCCTCTTCTATCTATAGAGTTCTCTACATGTAGGAGCGCCGTCTCTCTTCTATCTATCTGAGTTCTCTACATGTAGGAATGCCGTCTCTCTCTTCTACATGCAGGAATGCTGGCTCTCTTCTACCTATAGAGAGGTCTCTACGTGTAGGAATTCCAGCTCTCTCCAATCTATAGACAGTTCTCTACGTGTAGGAATTCCAGCTCTCTCCTATCTATAGAGAGTTCTCTACATGTAGGAATGCTGTCTCTCTCGTCTATGTGTAGGAACACTGTCTATCTTTTTCAAGTGTAGGAGTGCTCTCTCTTCTACATGCAGGAATGCTGGCTATCTATTCTACCTATAGAGAGGTCTCTACGTGTAGGAGCGCCGTCCCTCTTCTATCTATAGAGTTCTCTACATGTAGGAGCGCCGTCTCTCTTCTATCTATCTGAGTTCTCTACATGTAGGAATGCCGTCTCTCTCTTCTACATGCAGGAACGCTGGCTCTCTTCTACCTATAGAGAGGTCTCTACGTGTAGGAGCGCCGTCCCTCTTCTATCTATAGAGTTCTCTACATGTAGGAGCGCCGTCTCTCTTCTATCTATCTGAGTTCTCTACATGTAGGAATGCCGTCTCTCTCTTCTACATGCAGGAACGCTGGCTCTCTTCTACCTATAGAGAGGTCTCTACGTGTAGGAATTCCAGCTCTCTTCCACCTATAGAGAGGTCTCTAGATGTAGGAATTCCAGCTCTCTTCTACCTATAGAGGGCTCTATGTGTAGGAACACCGTCTATCTTTTTTTACTTGTAGGAGCGCCGTCTCGCTCTTCTGCATGTCACCTATCACATTCTTCAGCCTTCTTGGGGTAGTGAGGGTGATATTACACATGTAGTTGATTTTCCCCTTTCACTGATTGACCTGCATATTTTATCCTATGATTTTGGTTCTGGCTCGAAAATTCTGTAGATCTGGAGATTTCATTAATTTTTATTTTATGTTGTGTTTGGAGGGCAGAGACATCCTTGAATGGTGACTATAGAGAGATCCGCAAATCTTGATGAGAATGAGGGAAGTTCAGGCCATAAAGTCACACCAAGTTTCGGAAAGTCTTCACATGGGTAGGCTGATCATCTTATTGGAGGTTATTATGGGAGGAGGGGGAGTTTTGGAGGTTAGTCTTCTATGGATTCTGGTCCTTCAGAGATGATGGCATCGCACTTTAGTCTGCACATATTTGGACTTCATGTTGTGTCTAGTGATGTCTCTAAATCATGGAGCATTATGCACAAGAGAGCAACGTATGTAATGCTAATGTATGTATGTAACACAATAGAAGGGTCTTCAGATACTTGTAGACCTCAGCCAGGAGGAGCTGAGGTTCGAAATACCTCACCCATTTTAGACAAGCATTTTTTCAGGTTAAAGATGAAGCAGACAATCGATTTTCTGTAAAATTCATAGGTCAATCATAAATCAGATGACTGGAAGATGGTGGTGTGTAGCCATGTCCTCCACGCATCTCTGTTGATGGCACAATGGCATTAATGAGGTGGGATTATTCATGCTGTTCAAACGCACAAAGCAGAGTCTCCATTTATTTCTCTATACTGAAGCTGCTAATGGATGGATGGTGGCAAATCAGGGGTCTGGAGCTGCATCTAACATTCCTGGAAAACTCGGGTCACGAGCACCTCGGACACCGTCTCCACTGAGCGACAATCATTGAGGTGAAATCATTAAACCACTGGATACAATACTTCTGCAAGGCCGTGGCCATTCAATGATGCATCCAACAAGATGGACAATAAATGGCTCTTTCATTTGCAAAAATGTCAACATTTCTGTTTTTTCAGTCAAGATGGGATAGAGTGAACATTAATGAGGAAAAAAAATTAACTTTTTTGAAATTACTAAAAGGCTGCAATGAAACAGAGTGGAAAATTTAAAGGGGTCTGAATACTTTCCGTACCCACTGTACATAACTTTTTTGCAAATGTTTGGGTTACTCTTTGATGCTTCCTTCAATGCCCTGGACACACGGTGACTCCTTACCAAGGTTGTGAGCAGTTGGATCTCAGTCTCATTCCCTGATACGTTGTACTTTACATTCAAGCTGCTAACAACAGGAACTATTAAAGGGAAAGATGAGCGCTTTCTGGTCGAGGAGGATTGTGGGACCCCGATTATAGAGGACACCCTGATGTCTCCGGTGTCTCAGTATGTTAGGGGAGCAGAGTACGTGGTCTCATGGGCACTTTGGTGGATTTCTGGCCATCACGATAGTGCTAACTCTGACGCTACAACCAGCTCAGCGTCTCCGCCGTGTCCCGCACATACGTGTGGCTGCTGGATTCAGCCTTCTGGTCTTTATGTTTCATTTAAAAAATGTTCCTTTTTTAATCATTAAAAACATAACATGTCTGTGACGACACAGCATTTAATCTTAATTATCCAGACGTCTATTTTCAGCAGGCCAGGAAGAATAGACTTATCTTTATGTTGACTTAGGGTTATATAGGCTGAACTGGATGGACAAATGTCTTTTTTCGGCCTTGCTAACTATGTATATGTTACTATGACTTTTGTATTTATGTCTTTCTTTCTTTGGTTGGTCAAGAGTCTGAAATGTTGATGAATGGTTGTTATTTACCGTATTTTTCGGACTACAAGACACACTTTTTCCCCCAAAAAAAGGGGGGGAAAAGGGGGGTGCGTCTAATAGTCGCAATGCAGGCTTACCGTGGCGTCAGAGGTGCGGTGGCAGAGGTGCGGCGGCAGAGGTGCGGCGGCAGAGGAGGCGCAGTAAGCGGGGTCCCTTTCTCCGGTGAGGTGATGCAGCAGCCCGGTAAGCAGCAGAGCCGGGTGAATCCTGTTGTTATCGGTGGTGGCGGCCATTTTCCTGAGGCCGCGCGTGCGCAGATGGAGCGCTCTGCTTCCCGAGGCTTCAGGAAAATGGCCGCCGCGATCTCCATCTGCGCATGCGCGGCCTTCCGTGGCCATTTTCCTGAAGCCCCGGGAAGCAGAGCGCTTCATCTGCACACGCGCGGCCTCAGGAAGATGGCCGCCCCCACCAATAACAACAGGATTCACCCGGCTCTGCTGCTTACCGGGCTGCTGCATCACCTCACCGGAGAAAGGGACCCCGCTTACTGCGCCTCCTCTGCCGCCACACCTCTGCCGCCGCACCTCTGCCACCGCAGGATTCAACCGGCTCTGCTGCTTACCGGACTGCTGCATCACCATACCGGGGAAAGGGACCCCTCTCACGCCATACCTCTCACTGTGCCTCCTCATCCCAGCACCTCCTCATCCCAGCACCTCCCCACCTCTGCCGACACCATTCCTCCTGTGACCCTGCTCTGCCACCGCCAGCCCTCAGGTAAGATACTGTAAATTTGGACAAGAAGACGGACCCCCATCTTATAAAAAATCTTTTTTTCTGCAATTTTCACCCCAAATTTGGGGTGCGCCTTATGGTCCGGTGCGTCTTATAGTCCGAAAAATACGGTACCTCTTATATCATCTCTTACACAAAATGTGGATCCTTTTCTCTAAAATCTCACATTTCTAAAAGTCTTCGGCTAACGGAGGTTCGGGAAAAGGGATTTAGTGACTTCACTCCAATACACTAAAATCTGTCGCCACCACCAATCAAGAGCATCCATGCTGGAGACCATCCTGCGATTTTCTAATATAGTATAATCTCCAGACTCCTGACATGGTTTTAGCGTGGATGGTGTTCCAGCCTCCAGCGTGGTGCCGCATGTCCTCGTACATGACGCACTACCAGTGACACCGTATGACCCAAGCTCCTGGCGAGTAGGAGATGTCCTAGGACTGGATGGAGACCCTTCATATTTAGCTGCTGTAACCCGTCTCCAGGACAAGAACATTGGCTTATGTGACGCACATAGGAGCATGCAATACTCCACACCCCGCTAGACCTCAGCTTAACGAATGGTTCACTATCTACACATGGAGAACTCTCAATATATTCTATATTGGTCATTTCTTCCTATGGAAGTGGTTTTTGTATGAACCTTGATGCCATGTTTATTGTGCACCTCTCTGTGCTTCCTGGTGACCCGTGTACTTGTCGCCCTTCGTGACCTTATTACAGATTTAACATTCTCATAGGAATAAAATATTGTCCTAACAAATCTCCGTCTCTGTGATGAAACCACTGATCTGAGCTTCTCTAGTTCCTTCTGTGGGGCCTAGTGCCATCAGCAGTCTCCACGGAAGTTTCTGCTTACCTTCTGTATCATTACATGGGCTGCCCATATTAGCACTACACGTGATGTACTGTCTGGAGGTCAGGCTGGAGGTCGCAGGAGTCGACTGCCTCTATCAAAGAGTGAAACGTATCGAGGGGAAGATATCGACGATAGTGAGATTATTGTCCAGAAATTACAGAAAAAAACTCCGGGAGTATAAGATTATTATGACTCCCCCTAACATATTATAAAATGGGAGTAGGGGCAAATAACAACTGACTCGCTGATCAGAAACAAAGGGTGGTTATTAATGGAACACACTCGGATTGGGACACAGTTAACAGTGGGGTACCACAGGGGTCAGTATTGGGCCCTCTTTTTAACATTTAGTAATGTAGTAATGGCTTTCTACAGAGTAGACCTTCCATATTTGTTGCTTACCTTGCAGAGTTTAGTAACCCCAACCCTTCACTTGCATAGAGTAGGATAATGTTACAGATATATATAATAATAATAATTTTTATTCATATAGCGCCAACATATTCCGCAGCACTTTACAATTAAGATATATATAAATGAGAAGGTGTGTCCAAAGTTTTGGTCTGTACTGTATATACACACACACACACATACACTGGTGGCTTGGGCTTATAGATGGTAATTAAAGTTTAATGAAGATAAATATAAGATCATACACTTGGACAGAGGAAATAATTATACACTTTATTTATTAAATTGAAAAACACATCCCCCCACATAATATAATGTCCCCACAGTACATTCCTCACACACAGTGTGATGTCCCCACAGTACATTCCCCCCACACAGTATGATGTCCCCACAGTACATTCCCCCCACACAGTATGATGTCCCCACAGTACATTCCCCCCACACAGTATGATGTCCCCACAGTACATTCCCCCACACAGTATGATGTCCCCACCGTACATTCCCCCCACACAGCATGATGTCCCCACAGTACATTCCCCCCACACAGTATGATGTCCCCACAGTACATTCCCCCCACACAGTATGATGTCCCCACAGTACATTCCCCCACACACAGTATGGTGTCCCCACAGTACATTCCCCCACATACAGTATGATGTCTCCACAGTACATTCCCCCCACACAGTATGATGTTCCCACAGTACATTCCCCCACACACAGTATGATGTCCCCACAATACATTCCTCCACACAGTATGATGTTCCCACAGTACATTCCCCCCCACACAGTATGATGTCCCCACAGTACATTCCTCACACACAGTATGATGTCCTCACAGTACATTCCCCCACACACAGTATGATGTCCCCGCAGTATATTCCCCCCACACACAGTATGATGTCCCCACAGTACATTCCTCCACACAGTGTGATGTTCCCACAGTACATTCCCCCCACACAGTATGATGTCCCCACAGTACATTCCCCCCACACAGTATGATGTCCCCACAGTACATTCCCGCCACACAGTATGATGTTCCCATTAGTACATTCTCCCCCAGACAGTATGATGTTCCCATTAGTACATTCTCCCACACACAGTATGATGTCCCCACAGTCCATTTTCCCCACACAGTATGATGACCTCACAGTCCATTTTCCCCACACAGTATGATGTCCCCACAGTAAATTCTACCCCGGACAGTATGATGTTCCCATTAGTACGTTCTCCCACACACAGTATGATGACCCCACAGTACATTCCCCCCACACAGTATGATGTCCCCACAGTACATTCTACCCCGGACAGTATGATGTTCCCATTAGTACGTTCTCCCACACACAGTATGATGACCCCACAGTACATTCCCCCCACACAGTATGATGTCCCCACAGTACATTCCCCCCACACAGTATGATGTTCCCATTAGTACATTCTCCCCCAGACAGTATGATGTTCCCATTAGTACATTGTCCCCCACACAGTATGATGACCCCACAGTCCATTTTCCCCACACAGCATGATGTCCCCACAGTACATTCTACCCCGGACAGTATGATGTTCCCATTAGTACATTCTCCCCCAGACAGTATGATGTTCCCATTAGTACATTCAGTATGATGTCCCCACAGTACATTCTACCCCAGACAGTATGATGTTCCCATTAGTACATTCTCCCACACACAGTATGATAACCCCACAGTACATTCCCCCCACACAGTATGATGTCCCCACAGTACATTCTACCCCGGACAGTATAATGTCCCCACAGTACATTCTCCCCCAGACAGTATGATGACCCCACAGTACATTCTACCCCTGACAGTATGATGTTCCCATTAGTACATTCTCCCCCAGACAGTATGATGTTCCCATTAGTACATTCTGTATGATGACCCCACAGTCCATTTTCCCCATACCCACAGAGAATTGGCTTGCAATGCAAAAATAGCAATGGCAAACCTGGCAATGTCAGCATGGATCACATACATTACATCATCGTACAGACACTGTCAGTGTGCATCACAGTCTCTGTGGATCTGTTTGTGGCCACAGACAGTGCCCGCAGGTGACACCTATCTTGTACAGTAAATTGCTGCTTACTCAGGCACAAAATCTCTTATTTATTTCCACCGGCGTCTGACTACGCAGATTATTATATTTTCATTTCAGAGTTTGTCTACAATTTTCTTCAGTTTTCATTATCAGCTGCTGCTGTGTCTGCCAAGAGTGGGAGATCAAGGGCTGCCATCCACTCTTCCCCAGCAACCGCTCTCCCTCATCGAATCACTCTTCCTAGTTGACCACTTTCCCCCAGCGACCTATCTCCACGGGGACAGCTCTCCTCTAACGACTGCTCTCCATCAGCGACCGCTCTCCATCAGCGACCGCTCTACCTAAGGGAATTGCTTTCTCTCAGCAACGACTACTCCTCAGGGAACCACTCCCCCTCCCTCATCAACCGCTCTCCATCAGTGACCGCTCTCCCTCAGCAACCGTTCTCCCTCATTGATCGTACTCCCCCAGCAACAGCTCTCCATCAGCCAGAGTTCTCCCTCAGCGACCGCTGTCCTTCAGCGACCGCTGCTCTCCATCAGCAACCCCCTCTCCATCAGGAAACTACTCTTTTTCAGCTACCGCTCTCCCTCTCAAGCACGCATCAGCAACCGCACTCCATCAGTGAATCGCTCTCCCTCAGGGAACCCCCTTCAATCCTCAGGCTTTCTACATCAGCGAGTGCTCTCTATCAATGAGCACTCTCCATCAGCGAACCGCTCTCCCTTAGGGAACTGCTCTCCATCAGCAACTGCTCCCCATCAATGAGCGCTCTCCCTCAGAAACCCCCCAGCCACCGCTTTCCCCAATCAACCCCTCTTCTCCAGCAACTCCTCTTCCCCTGCAAATGCTCTCTCCCAGCAATCGCTCTACCTCAGCAACAACTCTCCCCTAGCAACAACAACCCTCCCCCAGCAACAGCTCTCCCTCAAGGAACCGTTCTCCCTCGTCGACCGCTCTCCCTCAGCAACCACTGTTCATCAGCAACCACGGTCCATCTGTGACCATTCTGCATCAGTAACCACTCATTTGATAACCACTCTCATTTAATCACCACTCTCCATTAGAGATAAGTGAACCTGTTGAGGTTCGGTTCTGTGAAATTCCTGAACATACCCGATCCCCATTGAATGAAATGGGAGGCAAAACCAACTGCATAGACAATACCTTCGGGAGCCGGCACAACATTTACAGCTTGGAATTTAAGTTTAAATTAAGATGAGGTGGGTGAGGGACCGATCTAAGCCTGTTTTGCTGGGAGCCCTGATACCTCATGCAACAGCTCAAACTGCTTGCTTTTTAGGCCGGCCACACTTAGGTGGTCCAAATATTAGCACGGTAGACCACAAGTCCTAGAAAAATGTAAGGTTAGTAACACAGGTAGTTGACTAAAATTAATTCACCCACAGTTGAAATTTGCTAATGGCACAGCAGCAGTGAGTCATAGGCCATGCTGAGGTATCAGGGTCTGGGCCAGCATTTATTGCTTTGAATTTAAGTTTAAATTAAGACGACGTGGGTGAGGGACTCATGTAAGACTTTTTTTGCTGGGAGCCCTGATACCTCATGCAACAGCTCAATCTGCTTTTTTGCGCAGCAACACTCAGGTGGCACAAATATGAGCTTGGAAGACCACTAGTATTAGGATAATTTAATGATAGTAACACAGGTAGTGGCCTGAAAAGTCTAAAAGTAAGTGCAGGCCTGCCGGTCTGGGAGCCCTACTGTTACAGGCAACAAACATGAAGACCCAACTTGGAGTCCAAATATTTCAAAGAATTATTGCCACACATTGCTAAAGTGGCATAATTTTCCCCAGAGTAGAAAAAGTATAATGGCGCTCTGACACCACTTTCACTACTGGCAACCCAACAGATGTAGACCCAATTTGGAGTCTCCACACTTCAAAACAATTGTTTTTAAAATCAGCAGCAGTAGCCACAGCAGGCACAGAAGCCACAACAAAGGTGTCCCAGACTGCAATAATGCAAGATCAATGCAACAGAATAAAAGCGAGACAAACACCTAGTCTGCACCGTCTGGCGAAAACCAGGCACTGCTCACCACCTGCCCAATACAATCCCAACAGTGAAACATGATGGTGGCAGCATCATGCTATGGGGGTGTTCTTCAGCTGCAGGGACAGAATGACTGGTTGTCATTGAAGGAAACATGAATGCGGCCAAGTATAGAGATATCCTGGATGAAAACCCATCCCAGAGTGCTCTGGGCCTCAGACTTGGCCAAAGGTTCACCTTCCAACAAGACAATGACCCTAAGCACACAGCTAAAATAACAAAGGAGCGGCTTCAGAACAACTCTGTGACCATTCCTGACTGGCCCAGCCAGAGCCCTGACCTAGACCTGAAAATGGCGTCCACCAACGTTCACCATCCAACCTGACAGAACTGGAGAGGATCTGCAAGGAAGAACGGCCGAGGATCCCCAAATCCAGGGGTAAAAAACTTGTTGTATCATTTCCAAGAAGACTCATGGCTGTACTAGCTCAAAAGGTACTTCTGCTCAGTACTGAGCAAAGGGTCTGATTACTTATGAGCATGTGATAATTCAGTTTTTCTTTTTTAATAAATTTGCAAAAATTGCTACATTTCTGTTTTTTTCAGTCTTGATGGGGTGCAGAGTGTACATTAATGAGAAAAAAATGAACTTTTTTGAATTTACCAAATGGCTGCAATGAAACAGTGACAAATTTAAAGGGGTCTGAATACTTTCCGTACCCACTGTACGTCTACACTCCTAATGGTTAAGGTTTGTTAGGCGTCGAGCTCCCGCTGCTGAACAGGGGGAATCTCAAGCCATTTCTTCTGCGGTCTCCCATTCTTCCTCAGCCGCAGAGGATCCTGCTCAGCAGAGACATCAGTCCCAGCGTCTTGCTCTAACCCTAAGGCTTGTTACCCCTTCCACATATACACCAACCATAAGAATCTCATTTATTTGCAGACGGCCCAGCGGCTAAATTCTCGCCAGGCCAGATGGTTCCTGTTCTCCCAATTCATCTCCACCCTCCACTTTCTTTCTGGGGAGAAGAACTCTCGTGCCGATGCTTTCTCCCGTTCCATAGTCTCATCTGAGGAGGGAGAGGAGCCTTGGCTTATTGTCCCATTGGAGAGCCTGAGAACCGTGGCTCCTGTTTTGCTTGAGTCTGTGCCCCCGGGCAAGACTTTTGTTCCACCTAATTTGCGACCGGAGCTTCTCTTTTGGGCTCATTCGTCCAGGGTGGGTTGATATTTGGGGACTAAGAGGACATCTGAGCTCTTGGCGTGGTCGTATTGGTGGCCACATATGGCCTTTGATGTCAGAGACTAGATTGGGGCATGTGTCACCTGTGCCAAAAATTGGTCTACTGTATCCCCTGCCGGTGGCGGATAGGCCCTGGGAGGTGATCTAAATACTCCCACTCAGGCAGTCGCTACAATGACTCCCAACTACCCAGTGAAAAGGTATGCTGCCACCAGCTTTGATTAAACGGGTCCGAAGCTAACCCAAAACAGTAGCGTAATTCCCTTCACAAAACTTAGGGTACGTTTTAGAGCAGAAGAACGAATCTAGTATTAAATATTATACTCCATCAAAGGTTTAAGGCAGTGTTTATAAAAGTTATATAAAGATGTTACAATATGAGACAATTGAAAATATGTACAAGGGTAATTATAAAAAAACAGGGATTACATGAGAAATCAACACTTATATCTGTTCAGAGCATTGCAGGCAACCAGGCTAGTTCCCATATGTCCCAATGCATCAGGACTGGCAGTCAGGCTCCTCAGGTCAAAAACTAAACTGCTGGGGCCTGGCAGAAACTTATCAACCACAGCCCGTGACATCACCAACAGGGCTGGCTTACCCAGACCCTCATCTCTCTTCAGTCTTAGTACATTTCACACAAGTTTGTCTAATGCCTGTATCTCCGCTCCAGAACATGTCAGAATCATAACACATCCAGCATTCATCTTGTACTAAGATTTGCTCTCTATAGATACTAAATTCAGGCTAGTAGGGACACTCAGTTCCAGAGAAATCCATACTCTGTCCCTCTTGGACTTGGAGGCTCCTGCTTACAGTGGCGGACAGATCCGCCGATGGACGTTAGCAATATGTATTTATTATTCTCCTAGCCCAAGGCGGTGACCCAGAATCTTATCATATTAGAACAAAGACCCTCATGGATTTTGGAGAACTTCTATACCAGTCCTAGCTAGTACAGATGGGAGGGGAACGAGTAAGTTGCTCTTAGCCTGGAATTTATGGCCAGGGCAATAAAAACCTCTTTTACCATACATTCAGAAACACACAAAGAAGCAAAGAGAGCCAGAGAGAGAAGGAAGGGGGGGGGAGGGGGGGGGTTAGCTCACAGCATGGGCTAGCAAGAGAAACTAATATTTATATTATACATCTTCCTCACACTCCACAATACATTCTCCCACATATAGTATAATGCCCCCATAGTAATATCCACCCTACAAGAATATCCATCATGTAGTAATATCCACCGTATAACAATGTCCATCATGAAATTTGATCCAATGAATAACAATATCCATCATGTAATAATATTCATCGTATAACAATATTCATCATCTAATAATATCCACCGTATAACAATATCCATCATGTGGAAATATTGTCACGATCCATTTTTGGATTTGTGGCAGCTCTGGTTCCACTCAGTTTAAACTTTTTTCCTTTTGGACTATTGAGGGTTAATGTCAGTTATCTCCCCCCTTTCTGCAGTGTTGCTGGGTCAGCTGATGCAGGTGGTGACCACTCCCCCCTTCCTTTGAATGGTCACATGATGCATCAGCTGACTGTTGGTGATACAGATCCTTTCTGGAGACCAGCCTGGCAGGAGCAGCTCTCTGGTGTCAGCCTCGTCTGGTTATTGGAGTCCAGTTGCTGTTATCTGCGGTGTGGAGCTTGGCAGCGGTGTCCATAAGCTTAGTGTGGTGTTTTTGTTACCTTGTCCCTTTGGTGTCTGTCACTGTCCCCTGTGTGTATTATCTGCAGAGGTGAGGCTAGTGCTCCTTGGTGGCCAGTGCACTAGCCATGGCAGTAATAGGTGACTACTAGGGATGAGGTATCGTGACGGCGGCGGTGGGAGTGAAGGTGACCATCCCCCATTCCCTACCGGGAGGGCCTTCCATTCACCTGTTCCATCCCGTTTGTGAGTTGTGCCATCGGTTGACCAACCACCAGTTGGGTCGGGTCACACCGTGACAAATATCCACCGTGTAACAATATACATCACATAATAATATCCATCGCATAACAATATCCATCATGTGGTAATATCCACCCTATAATTATATATCATGTACTTATCCATTGTGTAACAATATACATCATATAGTGATGTCCATCCTATAATAATAATATCTACCATATAACAAGATCCATCATTTCATAATGGCCATCCTATAATAATATATATAATGTACTAATAGCCACTTATAGCAATATATATATATATATATATATATATATATATATATATATATATATACCACCATACAGTGCTCATGTAATGCTGTGTACTATTATTGTGGAGGTATATGGAGGCACAGGGGAGGTGGATGTGGGGTGAGTATTTTTGAGTTCAGGTAATATGTAGAGCTATACTGATTGTAGGTATATAGAGACATGAGGTGCTGATTACTGTCCTTCCTCCCTTCAGGTGGCGGTGACTTGTATGGGATAAGACCCCAGAGTCCAGGGTAATACTGCTGGGGGTCATGTACAGGAATGTCCGTGACTGCTCCAGAGCCGAGTGTCTCCTCATGAAAGAAACATCAGTGATAATTGTATGAGAAGTCTAAGCTGCACGCCACCTCATGTATACTTCATACCGTGCCAGCGAGATGCAAAGAAGCTGCGCACCGCTGTGTCCCCAGTAGTCAGCCTCACATCTGCCTGCAGGGTGGAAGGACTCCTTTGGTCCACATCCTGCCTCCTCCGTCTATTAGCAATCATGCTCCCCCCCAGTTATTGTCCTGTTCCCCCCAGTTATCGCACCACTCCCTACCCTCAGTTATCGTCTTGCTCCCCCCATCCACTAGTTATCATTAGCCAGGAGTTATGTTACAGAGGTCTGAGGAGCACTAGGATGAGTTAGCCAGGTCTGAGGAGCACTTGGATGAGTTAGCCAGGAGTTATCCTACAGAGGTCTGAGGAGCACTAGGATGAGTTAGCCAGTTGTTATCCTACAGAGGTCTGATGAGCACTTGGATAAGTTAGCCAGGAGTTATGCTACAGAGGTCTGATGAGCACTTGGATAAGTTAGCCAGGAGTTATGCTACAGAGGTCTGAGGAGCACTAAGATGAGTTAGCCAGGAGTTATCCTACAGAGGTCTGAGGAGCACTAGGATGAGTTAGCCAGGAGTTATGCTACAGAGGTCTGAGGAGCAGTAGGATGAGTTAGCCAGGAGTTATGCTACAGAGGTCTGAGGAGCACTAAGATGAGTTAGCCAGGAGTTATGCTACAGAGGTCTGAGGAGCACTAGGATGAGTTAGCCAGGAGTTATGCTACAGAGGTCTGAGGAGCACTAAGATGAGTTAGCCAGGAGTTATGCTACAGAGGTCTGAGGAGCACTAGGATGAGTTAGCCAGGACCTATGCTACAGAGGTCTGAGGAGCACTAGGATGAGTTAGCCAGGAGTTATGCTACAGAGGTCTGAGGAGAACTTGGATGAGTTAGCCAGGAGTTATGCTTCAGAGGTCTGAGTAGCACTTGGATGAGTTAGCCAGGAGTTATGCTACAGAGGTCTGAGGAGAACTTGGATGAGTTAGCCAGGAGTTATGCTACAGAGGTCTGAGGAGCACTAGGATGAGTTAGCCAGGAGTTATCCTACAGAGGTCTGAGAAGCATTAGGATAAGTTAGCCAGGAGTTATCCTACAGAGGTCTGAGGAGCACTTGGATGAGTTAGCCAGGAGTTATGCTACAGAGGTCTGAGGAGCAGTAGGATGAGTTAGCCAGGAGTTATGCTACAGAGGTCTGAGGAGCACTAGGATGAGTTAGCCAGGTCTGAGGAGCACTTGGATGAGTTAGCCAGGAGTTATCCTACAGAGGTCTGAGGAGCACTAGGATGAGTTAGCCAGGTCTGAGGAGCACTTGGATGAGTTAGCCAGGAGTTATCCTACAGAGGTCTGAGGAGCACTAGGATGAGTTAGCCAGTTGTTATCCTACAGAGGTCTGATGAGCACTTGGATAAGTTAGCCAGGAGTTATGCTACAGAGGTCTGAGGAGCACTAGGATGAGTTAGCCAGTTGTTATCCTACAGAGGTCTGATGAGCACTTGGATAAGTTAGCCAGGAGTTATGCTACAGAGGTCTGAGGAGCACTTGGATAAGTTAGCCAGGAGTTATCCTACAGAGGTCTGAGGAGCACTTGGATGAGTTAGCCAGGAGTTATGCTACAGAGGTCTGAGGAGCACTTGGATGAGTTAGCCAGGAGTTATGCTACAGAGGTCTGAGGAGCACTTGGATGAGTTAGCCAGGAGTTATGCTACAGAGGTCTGAGGAGCACTAGGATGAGTTAGCCAGTTGTTATCCTACAGAGGTCTGATGAGCACTTGGATAAGTTAGCCAGGAGTTATGCTACAGAGGTCTGAGGAGCACTTGGATGAGTTAGCCAGGAGTTATGCTACAGAGGTCTGAGGAGCACTTGGATGAGTTAGCCAGGAGTTATCCTACAGAGGTCTGAGGAGCACTTGGATAAGTTAGCCAGGAGTTATGCTACAGAGGTCTGAGGAGCACTAAGATGAGTTAGCCAGGAGTTATCCTACAGAGGTCTGAGGAGCACTAGGATGAGTTAGCCAGGAGTTATGCTACAGAGGTCTGATGAGCACTTGGATAAGTTAGCCAGGAGTTATGCTACAGAGGTCTGAGGAGCACTAAGATGAGTTAGCCAGGAGTTATCCTACAGAGGTCTGAGGAGCACTAGGATGAGTTAGCCAGGAGTTATGCTACAGAGGTCTGAGGAGCAGTAGGATGAGTTAGCCAGGAGTTATGCTACAGAGGTCTGAGGAGCACTAAGATGAGTTAGCCAGGAGTTATGCTACAGAGGTCTGAGGAGCACTAGGATGAGTTAGCCAGGAGTTATGCTACAGAGGTCTGAGGAGCACTAAGATGAGTTAGCCAGGAGTTATGCTACAGAGGTCTGAGGAGCACTAGGATGAGTTAGCCAGGACCTATGCTACAGAGGTCTGAGGAGCACTAGGATGAGTTAGCCAGGAGTTATGCTACAGAGGTCTGAGGAGAACTTGGATGAGTTAGCCAGGAGTTATGCTTCAGAGGTCTGAGTAGCACTTGGATGAGTTAGCCAGGAGTTATGCTACAGAGGTCTGAGGAGAACTTGGATGAGTTAGCCAGGAGTTATGCTACAGAGGTCTGAGGAGCACTAGGATGAGTTAGCCAGGAGTTATCCTACAGAGGTCTGAGAAGCATTAGGATAAGTTAGCCAGGAGTTATCCTACAGAGGTCTGAGGAGCACTTGGATGAGTTAGCCAGGAGTTATGCTACAGAGGTCTGAGGAGCAGTAGGATGAGTTAGCCAGGAGTTATGCTACAGAGGTCTGAGGAGCACTAGGATGAGTTAGCCAGGTCTGAGGAGCACTTGGATGAGTTAGCCAGGAGTTATCCTACAGAGGTCTGAGGAGCACTAGGATGAGTTAGCCAGGTCTGAGGAGCACTTGGATGAGTTAGCCAGGAGTTATCCTACAGAGGTCTGAGGAGCACTAGGATGAGTTAGCCAGTTGTTATCCTACAGAGGTCTGATGAGCACTTGGATAAGTTAGCCAGGAGTTATGCTACAGAGGTCTGAGGAGCACTAGGATGAGTTAGCCAGTTGTTATGCTACAGAGGTCTGATGAGCACTTGGATAAGTTAGCCAGGAGTTATGCTACAGAGGTCTGAGGAGCACTTGGATAAGTTAGCCAGGAGTTATCCTACAGAGGTCTGAGGAGCACTTGGATGAGTTAGCCAGGAGTTATGCTACAGAGGTCTGAGGAGCACTTGGATGAGTTAGCCAGGAGTTATGCTACAGAGGTCTGAGGAGCACTAGGATGAGTTAGCCAGCTGTTATCCTACAGAGGTCTGATGAGCACTTGGATAAGTTAGCCAGGAGTTATGCTACAGAGGTCTGAGGAGCACTTGGATGAGTTAGCCAGGAGTTATGCTACAGAGGTCTGAGGAGCACTTGGATGAGTTAGCCAGGAGTTATCCTACAGAGGTCTGAGGAGCACTTGAATAAGTTAGCCAGGAGTTATGCTACAGAGGTCTGAGGAGCATTAGGATGAGTTAGCCAGGAGTTATGCTATAGAGGTCTGAGGAGCATTAGGATGAGTTAGCCAGGAGTTATGCTACAGAGGTCTGAGGAGCACTTGGATGAGTTAGCCAGGAGTTATGCTACAGAGGTCTGATGAGCACTTGGATAAGTTAGCCAGGAGTTATGCTACAGAGGTCTGAGGAGCATTAGGATGAGTTAGCCAGGAGTTATGCTACAGAGGTCTGAGGAGCACTTGGATGAGTTAGCCAGGAGTTATCCTACAGAGGTCTGAGGAGCACTAGGATGAGTTAGCCAGTTGTTATCCTACAGAGGTCTGATGAGCACTTGGATAAGTTAGCCAGGAGTTATGCTACAGAGGTCTGAGGAGCACTTGGATGAGTTAGCCAGGAGTTATGCTACAGAGGTCTGAGGAGCACTTGGATGAGTTTGCCAGGAGTTATCCTACAGAGGTCTGAGGAGCACTTGGATAAGTTAGCCAGGAGTTATGCTATAGAGGTCTGAGGAGCATTAGGATGAGTTAGCCAGATCTGAGGAGCACTTGAATGCAGTCAGATTACAGACACTCATCTGGTAGACACCATTCTGGATTGTTGCTCAGAGGTGCGTCTAAATGGACTTTAAGAAGCCTAAGGAGATGTTGCATTAGAGATACTCCAGGCCACTAAGGTAACCCAATGTAGAGCACAGCAAAGGGCAGTTGCCACATGGGAAAGGGGTGGAGGTCGGCAGAGGCAAGAAAGGTGAATGACCATTTATACCCTTGCACTACTCTCCTCGGTGCCTCTCCCTCTAATATCTGCCCTGTCCCCCCAAATCTCCCTTCTGCTACTGTCATGACCCCCTCTAGTTAGTGCTGTGCTAGTTCGTTTATAGAAAAGTAATCGGGCGAAATCTGAAAGTCATGCGCCCATCACCAGGTCATTACCATGGTGATTTGATTGTTGTACACTTGACAATTCCCTGTGACTTCTTTGTGCACGTGGAGCAGCACTCCGATTATGGCTGTGGTGCTGTCAGGGTTAAGCTTTCTAGTGGTGTTATGAGGATGGCGCCGTGCAGAGCATTGATCTGTTTGCATGTTTCCGTGACAGGATTTTCGTGCCTGGATGGCGTGTGGCGTTCTTTCTATTCCTGTCATCCTTGTGAGAGTTGACATGACGGTGATGGTGTGCTGGGATCTCAGTGACTTGGACGCGGAGGAGAGATGAATAGGGCTGCAGACGGGGAATGTTTGTTGACATGTACAGTAGGTGCTAGAATTGTGTAAGCTCATTGACCTGGCCGGTGCCCACTGCTCCGCTGCGTGGGGCGAAAAAACCCATACATGCATCCATGTCTGGGGTACCAGTGCAGAGGTCAAGTCTTGGGCAGTAACATAGTCATTTAGTATTTCTGGCGGCAGCATTTAGTCTCTGTTACCTGCGCTGAGCCTCGAGTCCATACACTGATGCGGTAGAGACGGTACGGGACACAGCACTGTTTGAGCCTAACGTGACTCGGAAAATATACAGCGGGGGGTCAGGGCGCAGATAACGGTCGCACACCCAGTGTGTCTCAGGTCTTTTTCAGTGACAGTTTTGCCCAGTGTTTTAGAATTAAGCACATAATTATTCAATTTATTTATTAACCCAAGTTGATGACCTTACATTTATCCCATTAAAGCTCATTTGCCATTCATCAGCCCAAGCTTCTAGTTTACATAAATCCTCCTGTATTATAAAATTGTATGTTAGGCGCCAGGATTCTCCCTCTGCACTGGATAGATCCCAAGCCTTGCCTTCTCCTGGAGTCTCGACCGCAGTAGATGCTGCTCAGCAAAGACATTGGTCTCAGTGTCTTGCTCAGACTCGGGCTGTGCGCATTGTTACTACTGTTTATCCAGGTTCAGCTAGCTGGAGCCACCCATGGTGCTGGAGACGCCCAGGGTGCTGGAAGAGGCCAGTGGTGCTGGAAGAGGCCCATGGTGCTGGAGACGTCCTGGTGCTGGAAGCGGCCCGTGGTGCTGGAGACATCTGTGGTGCTGGAAGAGGCCAGTGGTGCTGGAGACGTCCTGGTGCTGGAAGCGGCCCGTGGTGCTGGAGACATCTGTGGTGCTGGAAGAGGCCAGTGGTGCTGGAGACGTCCTGGTGCTGGAAGAGGCCCGTGGTGCTGGAGACATCTGTGGTGCTGGAAGAGGCCAGTGGTGCTGGAAGAGGCCCATGGTGCTGGAGACGTCCTGGTGCTGGAAGCGGCCCATGGTGCTGGAGACATCTGTGGTGCTGGAAGAGGCCAGTGGTGCTGGAGATGCCTGTGGTGCTGGAAGGGGCCCAAGGTGATGGAGATATCTGTGATGCTGGAAGAGGCCCGTGGTACTGGAGATGCCCGTGGTGCTGGAAGAGGCCCGTGGTGCTGGAACAGGCCCATGGTGCTGGAAGAGGCCCGTGGTACTGGAGATGCCCGTGGTGCTGGAAGAGGCCCATGGTGCTGGAAGAGGCCTCTGGTGCTGGAAGAAGCCCGTGGTGTTGGAAGAGGAAGGTGGTGCTGGAAGAGGCCCGTGGTGCTGGAGATGCCCGTGGTGCTGGAAGAGGCCCATGGTGCTGGAAGAGGTCCTTGGTTCTGGAGACTCCCATGGTGCTGAAAGAGGCCCATGGTGCTTGGGACGCCTGTAGTGCTTCTGCAATAAGTGAGCGCTGTTTTGTCCACTTGATTTGGCTGACCTGAGAGGACTGGAAGCTTCAGCTAATGGAGTGCCGCGCTGTGTGTGTGCGAAGAGAGAGGTAACCAGACATGATACCGGGGCCCTGGGGGAAGCTTGACACGCTATTCCTCTCGCATGGGCGACGCTTTACACGCAACTGTTGGCACAACACAGACAACAGCCAGAGATTTGTGCCCCCCTCCTCTGCTCGGTAAAAGCTACTGCTCGTCTTCTGTCAGTGAATCTCTGCTTCTGACCTCCATCCTCTAAATATATGACCATGACAGGGCGGCCTCTCTGCACCCCACTGCCTCGTTATCCTCAGCCTCAGTGCAGATTGTTATATTTCATCTATATGCGTATGAAGTTTGGGGGCCTTTGATATGCTGGGGTTCCCATGTTCTAATCCCTAAGTGTGAGTGTGAAGTATGCAGGGACATACAGGTCCTTCTCAAAAAATTAGCATATAGTGTTAAATTTCATTATTTACCATAATGTAATGATTACAATTAAACTTTCATATATTATAGATTCATTATCCACCAACTGAAATTTGTCAGGTCTTTTATTGTTTTAATACTGATGATTTTGGCATACAACTCCTGATAACCCAAAAAACCTGTCTCAATAAATTAGCATATTTCACCCATCCAATCAAATAAAAGTGTTTTTTAATAACAAACAAAAAAACCATCAAATAATAATGTTCAGTTATGCACTCAATACTTGGTGGGGAATCCTTTGGCAGAAATGACTGCTTCAATGCGGCGTGGCATGGAGGCAATCAGCCTGTGACACTGCTGAGAGGTTATGGAGGCCCAGGATGCTTCAATAGCGGCCTTAAGCTCATCCAGAGTGTTGGGTCTTGCGTCTCTCAACTTTCTCTTCACAATATCCCACAGATTCTCTATGGGGTTCAGGTCAGGAGAGTTGGCAGGCCAATTGAGCACAGTAATACCATGGTCAGTAAACCATTTACCAGTGGTTTTGGCACTGTGAGCAGGTGCCAGGTCGTGCTGAAAAATGAAATCTTCATCTCCATAAAGCATTTCAGCCGATGGAAGCATGAAGTGCTCCAAAATCTCCTGATAGCTAGCTGCATTGACCCTGCCCTTGATGAAACACAGTGGACCAACACCAGCAGCTGACATGGCACCCCACACCATCACTGACTGTGGGTACTTGACACTGGACTTCAGGCATTTTGGCATTTCCTTCTCCCCAGTCTTCCTCCAGACTCTGGCACCTTGATTTCCGAATGACATGCAAAATTTGCTTTCATCAGAAAAAAGTACTTGGGACCACTTAGCAACAGTCCAGTGCTGCTTCTCTGTAGCCCAGGTCAGGCGCCTCTGCCGCTGTTTATGGTTCAAAAGTGGCTTTACCTGGGGAATGCGGCACCTGTAGCCCATTTCCTGCACACGCCTGTGCACGGTGGCTCTGGATGTTTCCACACCAGACTCAGTCCACTGCTTCCTCAGGTTCCCCAAGGTCTGGAATCGGTCCTTCTCCACAATCTTCCTCAGGGTCCGGTCTCCTCTTCTCGTTGTACAGCGTTTTCTGCCACATTGTTTCCTTCCAACAGACTTACCATTGAGGTGCCTTGATACAGCACTCTGGGAACAGCCTATTTGTTGAGAAATTTCTTTCTGGGTCTTACCCTCTTGCTTGAGGGTGTCAATGATGGCCTTCTTGACATCTGTCAGGTCGCTAGTCTTACCCATGATGGGGGTTTTGAGTAATGAACCAGGCAGGGAGTTTATAAAAGCCTCAGGTATCTTTTGCATGTGTTTAGAGTTAATTAGTTGATTCAGAAGATTAGGGTAATAGGTCGTTTAGAGAACCTTTTCTTGATATGCTAATTTTTTGAGACAGGTTTTTTGGGTTATCAGGAGTTGTATGTCAAAATCATCAGTATTAAAACAATAAAAGACCTGACAAATTTCAGTTGGTGGATAATGAATCTATAATATATGAAAGTTTAATTGTAATCATTAAATTATGGTAAATAATGAAATTTAACACTATATGCTAATTTTTTGAGAAGGACCTGTATGTGTGATATAGTCTGAGATATAAAATGTGTGAGGTGTGATATATAATATTGCAAGATATATGATATAATGTTATGGGCAAGGTGGTGGAACCACTGTGCCGTGGCCCAAAGAAAGCCTGGAGGGGTGTAACTAGGTGCGCCATCAAATTCGACTTTGGACATGCTGCAGCAGGTGACATCGCGATCCGAGGAGAGACAAGGGAGGTGGAATCAGGTGCTGCTCCAGGATTGACCTCGGGTAGATGTCAGCTGACCCCCTAGGGGTAGGCAAGCAGGAACGGCCCGAAGGGGGAACAGTGGATGCAGGCAGGATCGACTGTAGACAGATGAACATTGGCAGGTGCGGACTGGACCGGCTGTAGACCGATGCGCTCTGGTAAGTGCGGACTGGACCGGCTGTACACACGTGAGCACTGGTGGATGTGGACTGGACCACCTGTAGACAGGTAAGCTGTGGTAGGTGTGGACTGGACCGGCTGTACATAAGTGAGCTCTGGCGGATGTGGGCTGGACCAGCTGTAGACAGGTGAGCACTGGCAGGTGTGGACTGGACCAGCTGTAGACAGGTGAGCACTGGCAGGTACAGGCTGGACGTACTGTAATACAGATGAGCATTGGCAGGTGTGGACTGGACCAGCTGTAGACAGGTGAGCACTGGCAGGTGCAGGCTGGACCAGCTGTACACAGGTGAGCACTGGCAGATGTGGACTGGACCAGCTGTACACAGGTGAGCTCTGGCGGATGTGGACTGGACCAGCAGTTAGACAGATGAGCTCTGGTAGGTGTGGACTGAACCAGCTGTAGACAGGTGAGCACTGGCAGGTACAGGCTGGACGGACTGTAATACAGATGAGCATTGGCAGGTGCGGGTTGGATCAGCTGCAGACTGTCATGCCATAAACGGCAATAAAGGGCCAGGACGGCGTACTGGAACCCGCACCTGTCCCTTTCACTTAAATGTGGCCCTGGCTTTCCTTTATCTCGGGGGTACCTATGATGGTTAGGAGGCCCGAGCCGCCAGCGTATCCCTGTCTCCTGTGCAGGCCCTATCAGGGGCCCCCTCTCCCCCCAAAGGAGGTGGACTGCACCAGTGTAATAATACAACAAATAACAGGGTATACAGACAGGGTAACTAAAAGTCTCAAACTCACCAAATGCTCACACAACCACAGAGGAAACACAGAGAAGGGAAGAGAAGGAATAAACTAGGAAGGAAAACAGGTTAAACATGCAACCAAAACAGCAGACACCAATCTCTGCAAATAAACCTCCAACCCCAACACTACGCTCCTTCAACCTCCAAGCCAGGCAGTAGAACTGATCACTGACAATAGCTGAAGTCAGGACTGGGTCTATATATAGGATCAGATTACAAAATCCACTTCAGCTGAGAGAGACCCAGCTCTCAGCAACTCAGCAATAAGGTTAACTCCTGCACTGCTGGCACAAAGCAGCCAGGTCAGAATATCTGCCCTTATTCACACACTGAGGTCAACTCTGACACATGGTAAGGTTTTTAATATTAGACAGTGTAGGACCGTCCCGATCAGGGGCACCTTGTTGATGGTGGGATGACTTTATGCTATTTTTGATCAAAAACAGTATTACTAAGGCTACTTTCACACATCAAGTTTTCAGTGTCAGGCACAATCCGGCGAATGTTGGAAAAATTGGATCCGGCGCAGATTGTGAAAAACTGATGCGACGGATCCGTTTTTTTTGACAGATCCGGCTAGTGTGTCTAGATTATTGGATTAAAAAAAAATTTGGAGCATGCTCAAATTTGGTGCCTTTTTCCGGATCCGGCACCTTCTGGTTCCCATAGGCTTCCATTCTAGCAAACAGCCGGAAGCGCCAGAACTGCCACTTCAGGCTTTTTCGCCGGAGACAAAAAACGTTGCAGTGGACGTTTTTTCAAGAAACCGGAAGTGGCAGATTTGCCGGCGAAAACTGGACGAAGCGCAATGTCATCCGGTGCAATCCGGCACTAATACAAGTCTATGGGAAAAAAAAAACAGATCCGGCGGCAACATTCGCCTGATCCGTTTTTTTTGAAAATTAGTCGGATTTAGCCTGACACTGAAAACCTGATGTGTGAAAGTCGCCTAAGAACTCTGTATTATTTCGATGCACTTTCTTTTTATATGATTTTATATGTGAACATGTGTTCATGTGCTGCATGTATATCAACTTAATCCAAGCTCAATTTTTGTGTTTTTTCTTTATTTTGAATGGGGTGAAAGGGGTTGATTTGAACTTTTATATATATTTTTTATATATATTTTTAAAAACTTTTTTTTTAACTTTTGGCATGCTTCAATAGTCTCCATGGGAGACTAGAAGCTGCCATAACTGGATCGGCTCAGCTATATATAGGCGATAATCAGATTGATTATATGTGGCAGAATTACTCACTTTCTATGAGTGCCAACCACTGGGCGGCGCTCACAGCAAGCCAGCAGTGACAACCATAGAGGTCTCCAGTAGACTGTTGTGAATTCCGCTCTTGGGCTCCCTCCGGTGGTTGTAAGTGGCACTTTTGTGAGTTCTGCTCTTGGGCTCCCTCCGGTGGTTTTAAGTGGAATGGCTGCTCCTTGGATTTAGCAGTCTGCAGCTGCTTCCACTGATTGTCTTTCTGCTCGGCTATTTATGCCTGGCTCTTCCCTTCAGCAGTGCCACTTGTCAATGGTTCCTGGTTGGATTCACATCTCTCTTGGATTTCCCTGATATCCTGACCAGTTCAGCAAAGATAAGTCCTTTCTTTGCTCTTTTCTGTCCACATGTTGTGGACTTATTCGTTCTGTGCATTCTATGTTTTGTCCAGCTTGTCAGTATAGATTAATTTCAGTTAAGCTGGAAGCTCTGGGAAGCAGATTTACCCTCCACACCTTTAGTCAGGTGTGGAGATTTTTGTAAACTCTGTGTGGATTTTTGTAGTTTTTAATACTGACCGCACAGTATTCCGTCCTGTCCTATCTATCTAGCTAGACTGGCCTCCTGTGCAACATCCTGGTTTCATTCTACGTATGTCTTTTCCCTCTCCACTCACAGTCATTACTTGTGGGGGGCCATCTATCCTTTGGGGATTTTCTCTGAGGCAAGATAGTTTTCCTGTTTCTATCTTTAGGGGTAGTTAGTTCTCAGGCTGTGACGAGGTGCCTAGGGAGTGACAGGAGCATCCCACGGCTACTTCTAGTGTTGTGTTGAGCTTAGGGACTGCGGTCAGTACAGGTACCACCTCCTTCAGAGCTCGTCCCATGTTGTTCCTAAACCACCAGTTCATAACAGTAGACCTCTTGTTGTCATGCCAACCCATCCGTGACCTGCGATCACGGGTCACCGGTGGGCGGATTTCCGGCACGTCTGCCAGAAGCACATGTTAAATGCCGCTGTCAGCATTTGACAGCAGCATTTAACGGGTTAGTGGCCGCGGGTGGATCGCGATTCCACCCGCAGCTGTTCCGGGCACATGTTAGCTGTTCAAAACAGCTGCCATGTGCCAGGAAAAATGTGGGAAAGATGTGGGCTCACCACCGGAGCCCACATCAGAGGGAGGGAGTCTGACATTGGCGTATTATTACACCCAATATCGGAAAGGGGTTATCGCAACAGAAAGGAGCCAGGAGAACGCAGGATCTGATTTTTCCTACTTCTGCACTGATTAGAAACACTTCACCTTAATCTTAAATGGTGGCAGTGTGTTTCAGCAGTGCAGGGTTACTCTGCTCAGCTGAGAGCTCCCGGAAGTTTTCCTGCATTAAGGCTCTCAGCTGTTCACTGTTAGCCACTCCCATCTCCTATATAATCTGGACCCTGGCTAGCACTCATTGTCAGAGTAGCTTATGCTGCATGGTTTGGAGATGATTGTTTGTGGTTGTTGTTTGAGAAGGCGTTTGGATTTATCTGAGACAGTTGCTAGGTTTTGGGTGTGTGCTAATCCTCTTCTTCTCCTCCTTTTGATTTTTCCCCATCCTCCACCCCCCGGAGTATACCTCTGTTGTTTGTGTTAGTATATTTGTATGATTGCTATTTTTCATTACCCATGTTTGTATTATCATGGAGGATTCAGAAGCTAAGGCAAGGTGCGCTGCCCCAGTGTCAGAGCAAATCACCGCCACCATTTGAAGAAATGCATACAGCAGGACAAGCTAGGGTGCCCCTAGCGTTAGGGACAGGGAAGGAGCCCCTGGGCCCGGGTCACCCGTCAGCAGAGCTGTGACACTCAGTATCCAGGAGTCCTTCTCATTCAACCTGCTCCCCCTCCTCCATAATGTCAGCTCAGAGCCTGGTAATCGCCAGGTAAGGATTTCTCAGTAATCCACAGGAGCAGAGGAGCCTCTAATTTCAGAGCAATTGTCTGAAATATGTTCTGTTTACTGCAAATATTCTGCAAATGATTTCTGAAATGAATATTTTGCTATCAGCAGAGAAACATGCAATCTATTCCTATGGGCCAACTGTTCTCTCTATTTACTAGGACGTCTTACTGCTCCTCCTGTCGCCGATTACTCAGCACTCGTGCTCCTCATACAGAAAATATGAGCTTCCCCCATCCACAACGGTCATATGGAAAGGCCTAGATAAATCTGGAGGAAAGAAGCGATTATCTCCATATAACATCCCATGCCGAGGATTACAATGCCGAGACTGAAGGAATGGAAGTCACAGAGAAGTGACATGGAAGAGTCACACAGAGGACCACCAGAGAAGTCATAGAGGGGACACATGGAGGAGTCATAGAGGGGACACATGGAGGAGTCATAGAGGGGACACATGGAGGAGTCATAGAGGGGACACATGGAGGAGTCATAGAGGGGTCACATGGAGGAGTCATAGAGGGGACACATGGAGGAGTCATAGAGGGGACACATGGAGGAGTCATAGAGGGGACACATGGAGGAGTCATAGAGGGGTCACATGGAGGAGTCATAGAAGAGTCATATAGAAGGGTAATACAGGACAGTCATAGAAGAGTCACACAGAGGACCATCAGAGAAGTCATAGAACAAGCAGACAGAGGAGTCATAGAGGGGTCACACACAGGAGTCATAGAGGGGTCACACGGAGGAGTCATAGAGGGGTCACATGGAGGAGTCATAGAAGGGTCACACAGAGGAGTCATAGAGGGGTCCAACATAGGAATCAAAGAAGAGTCACACAGAGGACCATCAGAGAAGTCATAGAACAAGCAGACAGAGGAGTCATAGAGGGGTCACACGGAGGAGTCATAGAGGGGTCACACAGAGGAGTCATAGAAGGGTCACACAGAGGAGTCATAGAGGGGTCACATGGAGGAGTCATAGAAGGGTGCGACATAGGAGTCATAGAATAGTCACACAGAGGACCACCAGAGAAGTCATAGAGGGGACACATGGAGGAGTCATAGAGGGGACACATGGAGGAGTCATAGAAGGGACACATGGAGGAGTCATAGAGGGGACACATGGAGGAGTCATAGAGGGGACACATGGAGGAGTCATAGAGGGGACACATGGAGGAGTCATAGAGGGGACACATGGAGGAGTCATAGAGGGGACACATGGAGGAGTCATAGAGGGGACACATGGAGGAGTCATAGAGGGGTCACATGGAGGAGTCATAGAGGGGACACATGGAGGAGTCATAGAGGGGTCACATGGAGGAGTCATAGAAGGGTGCGACATAGGAGTCATAGAATAGTCACACAGAGGACCACCAGAGAAGTCATAGAGGGGACACATGGAGGAGTCATAGAGGGGACACATGGAGGAGTCATAGAGGGGACACATGGAGGAGTCATAGAGGGGACACATGGAGGAGTCATAGAGGGGTCACATGGAGGAGTCATAGAAGAGTCATATAGAAGGGTAATACAGGACAGTCATAGAAGAGTCACACAGAGGACCATCAGAGAAGTCATAGAACAAGCAGACAGAGGAGTCATAGAGGGGTCACACAGAGGAGTCATAGAGTGGTCACACGGAGGAGTCATAGAGGGGTCACATGGAGGAGTCATAGAAGGGTCACACAGAGGAGTCATAGAGGGGTCACACAGAGGAGTCATAGAGGGGTCCAACGTAGGAATCAAAGAAGAGTCACACAGAGGACCATCAGAGAAGTCATAGAACAAGCAGACAGAGGAGTCATAGAGGGGTCACACAGAGGAGTCAGAGAAGAGTCACATAGAGGAGTCAGAGAAGTGTTACACAGAGGAGTCAGAGAGGAGTCACATAGAGGAGTCAGAGAAGTGTTACACAGAGGAGTCAGAGAGGAGTCACATAGAGGAGTCAGAGAAGTGTTACACAGAGGAGTTAGAGAGGAGTCACATAGAGGAGTCAGAGAAGTGTTACACAGAGGAGTCAGAGAGGAGTCACATAGAGGAGTCAGAGAAGTGTTACACAGAGGAGTCAGAGAGGAGTCACATAGAGGAGTCAGAGAAGTGTTACACAGAGGAGTCAGAGAGGAGTCACATAGAGGAGTCAGAGAAGTGTTACACGGTGGGAGTAACACAGAGGAGTTAAAGAAGAGTCATATAGTGGGGTAATACAGAGAGTCATAGAAGAGTCCAACAGGAGTGACAGAAAAAAGTGATAGAAGAGTCACACAGTCGCAGAACTTCACACACCAAAGAGTACAGGAGCAGCAAGCAGAGGTATGAGCAAATAAAAATGGGGCCAAGAAGGAGTTAGGCTACGTTCACATTTGCGTTGTGCGGTGCAGCGTCAGCGACGCAACGCACAACGCAAATGTGAACGTATGCACAACGCAGCATTTTGTGACGCATGCGTTCATTTTTTCATGATTTTTGGCACAGAAAAAACTGCATCATGCAGCGTCCTCTGCGCCCTGACAGTTGCGCCAAAGTGATGCATGCGTCACAAAACGCAAGAGCAACGCATGTCCATGCGCCCCCCATGTTAAATATAGGGACGCATGATGCATGCGTCGCCGCGGCTGCCCCCGACGCAACGCTAATGTGAACGTAGCCTTACAGGGGAGAGGTCTCCAGAAAGGAGACTCAGAGGAGTTGCTGCATTTCACAAGATGGGGACACCGGGGGAAGAGCAAACAAAAGGGTCATCCAAAAGGAGTCATACTGGGAAGTCACAATAGGGTCAGAGAAGAGTAGAAAAGAATTGCATACAGGGAAGTTTCTGGATCATTTGAGGTAAGGAATCAGCTGCTATCTTGGAATGTCTCAGATGTATTCTTATTTCAGAATAATTCCAATAGAGACTCATGAAAAACAGAAGATTTCCTTTTACCCTGCAGTCCTCGTGGCACCTGACCTGCCTGACCCAACTATCTGTGTCTGAGGGATGGTGAGGCTCCATCGGGCGTCTCTGGGGAGCTGGAGTGGAGATCAATCTCTCAGTGTTTTGTGAAGTTGGAAGGACACCTTGAAAACATCCCTTTTGCTGAAAAGAATAAAGAGACACAGATTTTTCCTTCTGTTCCATTTTGAAGAACTAAACATATATCCAAGAGCAGGAGTGAATGTGAACAGGGGGTGTGCTACAATTCATCTGCATTTACTTCTCCGACCACTCAGGACAAGCACATGTGTATGTGGCCATCTGAGCGGTCTCACAAGTCATCTTCCCTTTCGTCAGCCACTGCCTGTAATCATGAACTAAATCAGAGCTGCAGAGCAAGTATGAGGCTAGCATCTATTGAACCGTGGTCAGGCTAAGTATTATACGTAGAGAAGCTCATTATGACCTAGTCAGTCCAGGTGTAGGCCTATCAGTCATTGAGATATGGTGAGTCCAGGTGTAGGCCTATCAGTAATTGTGACATGGTCAGTCCAGGTGTAGACCTCTCAGTCAATGTGACATGGTCAGTCCAGGTGTATGCCTATCAGTCATTGTGACATGATCAGTCCAGGTGTAGGCCTATCAGTCATTGAGACATGGTCAGTCCAGGTGTAGGCCTATCAGTCATTCTGACATGGTCAGTACACGTGTATGCCTATCAGTCAATGTGACATGGTCAGTCCAGGTGCAGGCCTATCAGTCATTGTGACATGGTCAGTCCAGGTGTAGACGTATCAGTCATTATGACCTAGTCAGTCCAGGTGTAGGCCTATCAGTCATTGTGACATGGTCTGTCCAGGTGTAGGCCTATCAGTCATTGTGACATGATCAGTACACGTGTATGCCTATCAGTCATTGTGACATGATCAGTCCAGGTGTAGGCCTATCAGTCATTGTGACATGGTGAGTCCAGGTGTAGGCCAGGTGTAGGCCTATCAGTCAATGTGACATGGTCAGTCCAGGTGTAGACCTCTCAGTCAATGTGACATGGTCAGTCCAGGTGTAGACCTGTCAGTCATTGTGACATGGTCAGTCCAGGTGTAGGCCTATCAGTCATTGTGACATGGTCAGTCCAGGTGTAGGCCTATCAGTCAATGTGACATGGTCAGTCCAGGTGTAGACCTCTCAGTCATTGTGACATGGTCAGTCCAGGTGTAGGCCTATCAGTCATTGTGACATGGTGAGTCCAGGTGTATGCCTATCAGTCATTGTGACATAGTCAGTGCAGGTGTAGGCCTATCAATGTGACATGGTCAGTCCAGGTGTAGACCTATTAGTTAATGTGACATGGTCAGTCCACGTGTATGCCTATTAGTTAATGTGACATGGTCAGTCCACGTGTATGCCTATTAGTTAATGTGACATGGTCAGTCCAGGTGTAGACCTGTCAGTCATTGTGACATGGTCAGTCCAGGTGTAGGCCTATCAATGTGACATGGTCAGTCCAGGTGTAGGCCTATCAATGTGACATGGTCAGTCCAGGTGTAGGCCTATCAATGTGACATGGTCAGTCCAGGTGTAGGCCTATCAATGTGACATGGTCAGTCCACGTGTATGCCTATTAGTTAATGTGACATGGTCAGTCCAGGTGTAGACCTGTCAGTCATTGTGACATGATCAGTCCAGGTGTAGGCCTATCGGTCATTGTGATATGGGCAATCCAGGTGTAGGCCTATTTGTCATTGTGACATGGTCAGTCCAGGTGTAGACCTGTCAGTCATTGTGACATGGTCAGTCCAGGTGTAGACCTATCAGTCATTGTGACATGGTCAGTCCAGGTGTAGACCTCTCAGTCATTGTGACATGGTCAGTCCAGGTGTAGACCTCTCAGTCATTGTGACATGGTCAGTCCAGGTGTAGGCCTATCAGTCATTGTGACATGGTCAGTCCAGGTGTAGACCTATCAGTCATTGTGACATGGTCAGTCCAGGTGTAGACCTCTCAGTCATTGTGACATGGTCAGTCCAGGTGTAGGCCTATCAGTCAATGTGACATGGTCAGTCCAGGTGTAGACCTCTCAGTCATTGTGACATGGTCAGTCCAGGTGTAGGCCTATCAGTCATTGTGACATGGTGAGTCCAGGTGTAGGCCTATCAGTCAATGTGACATGGTCAGTGCAGGTGTAGGCCTATCAGTCATTGTGACATGGTCAGTCCAGGTGTAGACCTCTCAGTCATTGTGACATGGTCAGTCCAGGTGTAGGCCTATCGGTCATTGTGATATGTGCAATCCAGGTGTAGGCCTGTCAGTCATTGTGACATGGTCAGTCCAGGTGTAGGCCTATCAGTCATTGTGACATGGTCAGTCCAGGTGTAGGCCTATCGGTCATTGTGATATGGGCAATCCAGGTGTAGGCCTATCGGTCATTGTGACATGGTGAGTCCAGGTGTAGGCCTATCAGTCATTGTGACATGGTCAGTGCAGGTGTAGGCCTGTCAGTCATTGTGACATGGTCAGTCCAGGTGTAGACCTATCAGTCATTGTGACATGGTCAGTCCAGGTGTAGGCCTATCGGTCATTGTGATATGGGCAATCCAGGTGTAGGCCTGTCAGTCATTGTGACATGGTCAGTCCAGGTGTAGGCCTATCGGTCATTGTGATATGGGCAATCCAGGTGTAGGCCTATTTGTCATTGTGACATGGTCAGTCCAGGTGTAGACCTGTCAGTCATTGTGACATGGTCAGTCCAGGTGTAGACCTATCAGTCATTGTGACATGGTCAGTCCAGGTGTAGACCTATCAGTCATTGTGACATGGTCAGTCCAGGTGTAGACTTGTCAGTCATTGTGACATGTTCAGTCCAGGTGTAGGCCTATCGGTCATTCCGGGTGTAGGCCTATCAGTCATTGTGACATGGTCTGTCCAGGTGTAGACCTCTCAGTCATTGTGACATGGTCAGTCCAGGTGTAGACCTCTCAGTCAATGTGACATGGTCAGTCCAGGTGTAGGACTATCGGTCATTGTGACGTGGTCAGTCCAGGTGTAGACCTATTGTCACGATCGCCGATACTTACCTGTCTGGCCGGCGCGCTCCCAACGTCCCTTCTTCTTCTAGTCGGCTCAGCTTCTTTGCTTCTCGGTGCATCTGCGGTCCGCGCATGCGCCGTAGGGTCTCCTCCGCCGCTCTGCCTGCTGGGAGGTTGTGACCCGGTGGCTCCACCTCCAATATGGCGGCGCCCACCGGGTTTTTCTGTTCAGTGCTTCCTCAGGTAAGCGCCTGTGTATCTTCGCTGTAACATTTCTGCTAGTGCCAGCGTTGTATTTGGGCCCATCCTATGGATACCTCTCTGTGCTCCGTTCCTTCTGTGTATCCTGGTTCCTCCGGTTATCTTCTGTTCCCTGTTCCCTTCTGGTTCCTGGTTCTGCCTTCACCTAATATTTGTGCTTTTTCCTTTACAGCTCTCCGCCTCGTCTCCCTCTGCGTTCCTGCTCCGCTGCTTCACCCAGTCGTCCCTTTGGCTCCGGCATTTGCGGTTCCATCCTCCTTGGGCCTGCTCCTAACACTCCCTGTATAGGGGGTGCATCCATCAGGTTTGCTCGCCCTGGGGGGCTCTGGGACCGCGACCCAGAGGGTCCACTTTTGGGTTCACTTCGTCTCTTCATCTCACCCCCGTGTAGCGTTATACCTATCAGTCATTGTGACATGGTCAGTCCAGGTGTAGACCTCTCAGTCAATGTGACGTGGTCAGTCCAGGTGTAGGCCTATCAGTCAATGTGACATGGTCAGTCCAGGTGTAGGCCTACCAGTCATTGTGACATGGTCAGTCCAGGTGTAGACCTCTCAGTCAATGTGACATGGTCAGTCCAGGTGTAGACCTCTCAGTCAATGTGACGTGGTCAGTCCAGGTGTAGGCCTATCAGTCAATGTGACATGGTCATTCCACGTGTAGGCCTACCAGTCATTGTGACATGGTCAGTCCAGGTGTAGACCTATCAATCATTGTAACATGGTGAGTCCAGGTGTAGGACTATCAATCATTGTGACATGGTTAGTCCAGGTGTAGACCTATCAGGCATTATGACCTAGCCAGTCCAGGTGTAGACCTATCAGTCAATGTGACATGGTCAGTCCAGTTGCAGTAGAGCCCAGTGGCCCAGCAGTGCTGGGATGACAGGACTGTGAGGGATGACACCAGAGATATCACGCAGAATCCCACTGCTGTCACCACTTGTGTAGGATCACACTGGAGAGAATCCCACCGCTTGTCATGATCTGCTTAGCTGTGGGATTAGGTAGTTCAGAGGTTAATCTGATCGGCCTCACTCTGGGATTCTGGGAGGCTTCTTATAGCCTCATTGTGGGGTCATTCCTCATCGCTTATACTTTGACCCTTGGCCGAGTGTGTGTGACCCTGTTGTGCCTGTGCCTTGTGCGGGTGCTACCTTATGCTTGTCTGGTTCTGATCTGGTTGTGTCCCCATTAAGAGTTCAGCCTGTCCCTCCTGTACTGCGCTGCTATCTCCATGTATGACTCCCTGCCTACTGTTATGACCTGGTGGTTAGGAGCACCCGGAATGACCTGATAGTTAAACCTCATACAGGACGAGCTCTGGGATGTGGGAACTCTGCTGACCGCAAGCCCTAATCCTATCACACACACTAGAAATAGCCGTGGAGCGCTCCTGACCAGACCTAGGCGCCTCGTCACAGCCTAAGAACTATCTAGCCCTAGAGATGGAAAATAAAGCCTATCTTGCCTCAGAGAAATTCCCCAAAGGTAAAGGAAGCCCCCCACATATATTGACTGTGAGTAAAGATGAAAGTCACAAACGCAGAAATGAAACAGGTTACAGCAAAGGGAGGCCAGACTTACTAAATAGACAGAGGATAGGAAAGGTAACTTTGCGATCAGCACAAAAACCTACAAAAGACCACGCAGAGTGTGCAAAAAAGACCTCCGCACCGACTCACGGTGCGGAGGGACCACTCTGCATCCCAGAGCTTCCAGCTAGCAAGACAAAATCATGATAACCAGCTGGACAAGAAAACAAAGAACAAATAATGACTATCAGGAACTTAGCTTCTGCAGGAGAAGGCAGGTCACCAGAGAGATCCAGGAGCGAACTGAACAAATGCAAAAACATTGACAGCTGGCATGGAGTAACGATCTGAGAGGAGTTAAATAGAGCAGCCAACCAAAGGATAAACCACGTCACCTGTGTAAGGAACCTCAGAAGCCGCAGCTTCACTCATAGCCACCAGAGGGAGCCCATAGACAGAACTCGCCGAAGTACCATTCACGACCACAGGAGGGAGCTCGACAACAGAATTCACAACAGCCTACGTTCTGACTATTCTCTGCTCGCTCCTCCAGTACCGCGCCACGCTCTCCGTGTATGATCCCCGTTTGTCGGACCTGAGTTCTCCTCTCCTTTACTCGAGGGTCCCTGTAACATCCTGCACTAACCTCCAGCAGTAGGATGATAAGCCCCACCCCCTGTACTCACATCATCGCAGGTCCTTCTGCTTCCTTCTATCCTCAGCGTCCCCTCTCGCTACACTGCTTTGATCCCATCTATCTGAGCTTTCCCCGCAGCATCTGACCCCGGGCTCTCTCGCATTGTGGGTGAGTCACTCTGCTCAGCTGTGGCAGTTTGCCGTTGCTGACAGGATCCTGATACCGCTGTCACCACTTGTGTATTGTGACACTAGAGAGATCACAGAATCACACCGCTGCCACCACATGTAAGGAACCCGCACATTGCAACCCCGTCTGACGTCACTATTACGTCAGACAGATCACATAATGAGGTCTCACGACTTTCACCAATGTGATGTTTCTAAACCCCTGGGGAAGGTAAAGTTTGGTACAGTTTTACACAGATGACTCCTGTCCACACAGGCCCAGGGTGGTATGGGGAGTGAGAAGATGTGGTCCACATAGTCACTGATGTGACACCACACTCGCTTGCAACCCTGAGAGGCCCCTTTCACTAGCACCAGTGAAACAGAGCACTGCCAGCCAAGTAGGATTGCCACTAGTTCCTCATTAGATATAAACCCGATCCGTTAACGGGATTATATAGGGCCAGAAACCAGCCCCGATAGCATGGAATGTTAAACCGAGAAACAGACTTGTGGATTCATGGATCGAGATAAAAGAGCAGCCCAAGATTAAATTATATATTTAACCACGTTAAGGGCACACTAGACAATACACAATATACATGAGGGTTACACATATACAATAGCAGATATGCAAATACAATAGTGGTAGGACAAAAGATATAAGCAGAATATATGTCAATTACTGGATTGATGTTCAACTATGTGTGTGCTGGGCAGCAGGGGACATGGGCTGCCAGCTGTCTTCTCCGTCCCTTTTCAGAAGGTTGCTTGACGCGGCCCCCACTATTGAAGAGACCAGCAAGCATACCAGAGACAGAGACCACATGGCCTTTATCCCCTTTGAGTTACTCTCCTGCTGTGCTGAACCCAAATCCTCTCTGGATCGCCCCCATGGGGCCGTGGGGTACTCGGTACTCGATCCTGCAGTTCACAGGGGGGATGTCACGGTGACTGACCCGGTCTGTGGCCCTGGGGTGTCCGTGTAAAAGGGAAAGGTCTTTAAGGGGAAAGTTCATGAAGCCACCTGTGGTATTCGGTCAGGTTGACTAACGCTGCTTTAAGGGGTCCCCTGGCTGGGGTGTTGTTATGGCAGCTAGATGGTATACCTTCCCACAGGTGAAGTATGTCCCCAGAGCTTCCCGGTGTAGATGGTGGATAGTGAGAGGCGCAAAGAAGAACGAGGACACAGGTTTGCAGTCTCTTTACCTTTACTGAAGGCTTCAACATCCACAGTCCAGGACACCAGATCACAGGGCAGGCAGAGTCCGGCCGGTCTGAAGGCAAATCCAGAGTCCCCTTGTCCAGATGGAAATCAGTAGCCTTCACTTGCACTGCAGTGGTGTAGTCCCTTACTGCCTATGGCTTCACATAAGGGTCTCACAGATGTGGTGTCTCTCTCTGTCCCCCGTAGTCGGGTAGGAATAAACCCATATGACTGGTGACTTGAGGCTGCTTATGGGGACTCTACCACACCCCGGCCTCTAAGGGGTGCCACCGTGTCTCCTGGATATAGGTGCAGACAGGTAACCTGCAATTAGCTGTCCTGCCAGTCTCTGAAGTAAAGCATAAAGGTCCTTACTCTCTCGGTGTTCCGGCCACCATGATTCTGCACCTCAGAAGGAGGCAGCCTGTGCAGGGCTTGTCCCCCTCTAGTATCATCTCCATTGTTCTGACTTTCTTCACGCTCGCTGCAATACAATTCTGCCTTCTGAATGTCTCTTTCTGGGAGCTGCAGCTCTGATGGCATGCACAGCTCCTTGGACCCTCTGTCCACCTCAGACTCAGGTCTGGAACTCACTAGCTCTCCCTACAGACTACCAGTTATATATATATATAACTATATATATATAGGGAGTGACCTAATAAATAGGAGCAGAAGCTCCCCCTGGTGGTCTGGAGTGTGAAATGTATTGCATGTTTGTGATACCTGGATGCAGTTATCCTTCTTTGCCTCCAAACGTAGCATCACTCTCCCCGAGAGGAAAGCAATACCACTGCGACGACCAGGACCCTAGGGTGCCGCATCTCCCCTTGCTTCTAGCAGCTAAAAACTCTGAAACCTAAGATGGGTCATAATTCCTTAATAGACGGTTTTCAGAGGCGGTTTTGGTCCCATCAGATCCAGCGGGGCCACTGCTACGTGTTAAGACTAAACACGCTTTCACTACCTGGCTTCTACTAGCTGTTCTAAGTATCTCCTGTTATGTTTGCTAATGACAGGTGTTATGAAGGCAATCCAGAAACACAGTGTGCTTAGCGATCAGAGCGCACACAGTGATCTGACAAATACCCAAAAATACAAGAACGAGCTCTGAGACGTGGAAACTCTGTAGACTGCACACCTGATCCTATCCTAAACACAACTAAAAGCGGCTGTGGATTGCGCCTAACAACTACCTAGGCAACTCGGCACAGCCTAAGAAACTAGCTAGCCTGAAGATAGAAAAATAGGCCTGACTTGCCCCAGAGAAATTCCCCAAAGGAAAAGGCAGCCCCCCACATATAATGACTGTGAGTAAGATGAAAAGACAAAACGTAGGGATGAAATAGATTCAGCAAAGTGGGGCCCGATATTCTAGGACAGAGCGAGGACAGTAAAGCGAACTTTGCAGTCTACAAAAAACCCTAAAGCAAAACCACGCAAAGGGGGCAAAAAAAAAAACCACCGTGCCGAACTAACGGCACGGCGGTACACCCTTTGCGTCTCAGAGCTTCCAGCAAAACAAAAGACAAGCTGGACAGAAAAAAAGCAACAAAAAAGCAAAAAGCACTTAGCTATACAGAGCAGCAGGTCACAGGAACAATCAGGAGAAGCTCAGATCCAACACTGAAACATTGACAAGGAGCAAGGATAGCAGCATCAGGCGGAGTTAAGTAATGAAGCAGTTAACGAGCTCACCAGAACACCTGAGGGAGGAAGCTCAGAAGCTGCAGTACCACTTGTGACCACAGGAGTGAATTCAGCCACAGAATTCACAACAGTACCCCCCCCCTTGAGGAGGGGTCACCGAACCCTCACCAGAGCCCCCAGGCCGACCAGGATGAGCCGCATGAAAGGCACGAACAAGATCGGAAGCATGAACATCAGAGGCAAAAACCCAGGAATTATCTTCCTGAGCATAACCCTTCCATTTAACCAGATACTGGAGTTTCCGTCTAGAAACACGAGAATCCAAAATCTTCTCCACAATATACTCCAATTCCCCCTCCACCAAAACCGGGGCAGGAGGCTCAACAGATGGAACCATAGGTGCCACGTATCTCCGCAACAACGACCTATGGAATACATTATGTATGGAAAAGGAGTCTGGGAGGGTCAAACGAAAAGACACAGGATTGAGAACCTCAGAAATCCTATACGGACCAATAAAACGAGGTTTAAATTTAGGAGAGGAAACCTTCATAGGAATATGACGAGAAGATAACCAAACCAGATCCCCAACACGAAGTCGGGGACCCACACAGCGTCTGCGATTAGCGAAAAGTTGAGCTTTCTCCTGGGACAAGATCAAATTGTCCACTACCTGAGTCCAGATCTGCTGCAACCTATCCACCACAGAATCCACACCAGGACAGTCCGAAGACTCAACCTGTCCTGAAGAGAAACGAGGATGGAACCCAGAATTGCAAAAAAATGGAGAAACCAAGGTAGCCGAGCTGGCCCGATTATTAAGGGCGAACTCAGCCAACGGCAAAAAGGACACCCAATCATCCTGGTCTGCAGAAACAAAACATCTCAGATATGTTTCCAAGGTCTGATTGGTTCGTTCGGTCTGGCCATTAGTCTGAGGATGGAAAGCCGAGGAAAAGGATAGGTCAATGCCCATCCTACCACAAAAGGCTCGCCAAAACCTTGAAACAAACTGGGAACCTCTGTCAGAAACAATATTCTCAGGAATGCCATGCAACCGAACCACATGCTGAAAGAACAAAGGTACCAAATCAGAGGAGGAAGGCAATTTAGCCAAGGGCACCAGATGGACCATTTTAGAAAAGCGATCACAGACCACCCAAATGACTGACATCTTTTGAGAAACGGGAAGGTCAGAAATGAAATCCATCGAAATATGTGTCCAAGGCCTCTTTGGGACCGGCAAGGGCAAAAGCAACCCACTGGCACGAGAACAGCAGGGCTTAGCCCGAGCACAAATCCCACAGGACTGCACAAAAGTACGTACATCCCGTGACAGAGATGGCCACCAGAAGGATCTAGCCACTAACTCTCTGGTACCAAAGATTCCAGGATGACCAGCCAACACCGAACAATGAAGTTCAGAGATAAGTTTATTAGTCCACCTATCAGGGACGAACAGTTTCTCTGCTGGACAACGATCAGGTTTATTCGCCTGAAATTTTTGCAGCACCCGCCGCAAATCAGGGGAGATGGCAGACACAATTACTCCTTCCTTGAGGATACCCGCTGGCTCAGATAAACCCGGAGAGTCGGGCACAAAACTCCTAGACAGAGCATCCGCCTTCACATTTTTAGATCCCGGAAGGTACGAAATCACAAAGTCGAAGCGGGCAAAAAATAACGACCAACGGGCCTGTCTAGGATTCAAGCGCTTGGCAGACTCGAGATAAGTCAAGTTCTTATGATCAGTCAATACCACCACGCGATGCTTAGCTCCTTCAAGCCAATGACGCCACTCCTCGAATGCCCACTTCATGGCCAGCAACTCTCGATTGCCCACATCATAATTACGCTCAGCGGGCGAAAACTTCCTGGAAAAGAAAGCACATGGTTTCATCACTGAGCAATCAGAACCTCTCTGTGACAAAACCGCCCCTGCTCCAATCTCAGAAGCATCAACCTCGACCTGGAACGGAAGAGAAACATCTGGCTGACACAACACAGGGGCAGAACAAAAACGACGCTTCAACTCCTGAAAAGCTTCCACAGCAGCAGAAGACCAATTAACCAAATCAGCACCCTTCTTGGTCAAATCGGTCAATGGTTTGGCAATGCTAGAAAAATTACAGATGCAGTGACGATAAAAATTAGCAAAGCCCAGGAACTTTTGCAGACTTTTCAGAGATGTCGGCTGAATCCAATCCTGGATGGCTTGGACCTTAACTGGATCCATCTCGATAGTAGAAGGGGTAAAGATGAACCCCAAAAATGAAACTTTCTGCACACCGAAGAGACACTTTGATCCCTTCACAAACAAAGAGTTAGCACGCAGGACCTGAAAAACCATTCTGACCTGCTTCACATGAGACTCCCAATCATCTGAGAAGATCAAAATGTCATCCAAGTAAACAATCAGGAATTTATCCAGATACTCACGGAAGATGTCATGCATAAAAGACTGAAACACAGATGGAGCATTGGCAAGTCCGAACGGCATCACTAGATACTCAAAATGACCCTCGGGCGTATTGAATGCAGTTTTCCATTCATCTCCTTGCCTGATTCTCACCAGATTATACGCACCACGAAGATCTATCTTAGTGAACCAACTAGCCCCCTTAATCCGAGCAAACAAGTCAGATAACAATGGCAAGGGATACTGAAATTTAACAGTGATCTTATTAAGAAGGCGGTAATCAATACACGGTCTCAGCGAACCATCCTTCTTGGCTACAAAGAAGAACCCTGCTCCCAGTGGTGATGACGATGGGCGAATATGTCCCTTCTCCAGGGATTCCTTCACATAACTGCGCATAGCGGCGTGTTCGGGCACGGATAAATTAAATAATCGACCTTTAGGGAATTTACTACCAGGAATCAAATTGATAGCACAATCACAATCCCTATGCGGAGGTAGAGCATCGGACTTGGGCTCTTCAAATACATCCTGATAATCAGACAAGAACTCTGGGACCTCAGAAGGGGTGGATGACGAAATCGACAAAAATGGAACATCACCATGTACCCCCTGACAACCCCAGCTGGATACCGACATGGAATTCCAATCCAATACTGGATTATGGGTTTGTAGCCATGGCAACCCCAACACGACCACATCATGCAGATTATGCAAAACCAGAAAGCGAATAACTTCCTGATGTGCAGGAGCCATGCACATGGTCAGCTGGGCCCAGTATTGAGGTTTATTCTTGGCCAAAGGTGTAGCATCAATTCCTCTCAATGGAATAGGACACCGCAAAGGCTCCAAGAAAAACCCACAACGTTTAGCATAATCCAAATCCATCAGATTCAGGGCAGCGCCCGAATCCACAAACGCCATGACAGAAAACGACGACAAAGAGCATATCAAGGTAATGGACAGAAGGAATTTGGACTGTACAGTACCAATGACGGCAGACCTAGCGGACCGCTTAGTGCGCTTAGGACAATCAGAAATAGCATGAGTGGAATCACCACAGTAGAAACACAGACCATTCAGACGTCTGTATTCCTGCCGTTCAACTCTAGTCATAGTCCTATCGCACTGCATAGGCTCAGGTTTAACCTCAGGCAGTACCGCCAAATGGTGCACAGATTTATGCTCGCGCAAGCGTCGACCGATCTGAATGGCCAAAGACAAAGACTCATTCAAACCAGCAGGCATAGGAAATCCCACCATGACATCCTTAAGAGCCTCAGAGAGACCCTTTCTGAACAAAGCTGCCAGCGCAGATTCATTCCACTGAGTGAGTACTGACCATTTCCTAAATTTCTGACAATATACTTCTATATCATCCTGACCCTGGCACAAAGCCAGCAAATTTTTCTCAGCCTGATCCACTGAATTAGGCTCATCGTACAGCAATCCGAGCGCCAGGAAAAACGCATCGACACTACTCAATGCAGGGTCTCCTGGCGCAAGAGAAAATGCCCAGTCTTGAGGGTCGCCGCGCAAAAAAGAAATAATAATCAAAACCTGTTGAATAGGATTACCAGAAGAATGAGGTTTCAAGGCCAGAAATAGCTTACAATTATTTTTGAAACTTAGAAACTTAGTTCTATCTCCAAAAAACAAATCAGGAATAGGAATTCTTGGTTCTAACATAGATTTCTGATCAATAGTATCTTGAATTTTTTGTACATTTATAACGAGATTATCCATTGAAGAGCACAGACCCTGAATATCCATGTCCACGCCTGTGTCCAGAATCACCCAAATGTCTAAGGGAAAAAAAAAAAGTGAACACAGAGCAGAAAAAAAAAAATGATGTCAGAACTTTTTCTTTCCCTCTATTGAGAATCATTAGTTTGGCTCCTTGTACTGTTATGTTTGCTAATGACAGGTGTTATGAAGGCAATCCAGAAACACAGAGTGCTTAGCGATCAGAGCGCACACAGTGATCTGACAAATACCCAAAAATACAAGAACGAGCTCTGAGACGTGGAAACTCTGTAGACTACACACCTGATCCTATCCTAAACACAACTAAAAGCGGCTGTGGATTGCGCCTAACAACTACCTAGGCAACTCGGCACAGCCTAAGAAACTAGCTAGCTTGAAGATAGAAAAATAGGCCTGACTTGCCCCAGAGAAATTCCCCAAAGGAAAAGGCAGCCCCCCACATATAATGACTGTGAGTAAGATGAAAAGACAAAACGTAGGGATGAAATAGATTCAGCAAAGTGGGGCCCGATATTCTAGGACAGAGCGAGGACAGTAAAGCGAACTTTGCAGTCTACAAAAAACCCTAAAGCAAAACCACGCAAAGGGGGCAAAAAAAAAACCCACCGTGCCGAACTAACGGCACGGCGGTACACCCTTTGCGTCTCAGAGCTTCCAGCAAAACAAAAGACAAGCTGGACAGAAAAAAAGCAACAAAAAAGCAAAAAGCACTTAGCTATACAGAGCAGCAGGTCACAGGAACAATCAGGAGAAGCTCAGATCCAACACTGAAACATTGACAAGGAGCAAGGATAGCAGCATCAGGCGGAGTTAAGTAATGAAGCAGTTAACGAGCTCACCAGAACACCTGAGGGAGGAAGCTCAGAAGCTGCAGTACCACTTGTGACCACAGGAGTGAATTCAGCCACAGAATTCACAACAATCTCCATACCCCTGGGTGCTAGAATGGGTCAAAACCCTGGAAAGCATTCCCCATGTTCTGGAGATCTTGTAAATGTACACGATTTACGGCTAGGACGTATAGTATCTCCATAACACCTTAAAGAATTATGTTTATAGAATATTATTTGGCAGCATTAGCACAAATCTATATTTCAAGCAACCTTTGGCCTGTTCTGAGCTGGCCAAGGTCTGAGATCTGTCACTAACAGCCTTTGAGGCTTGACCCCCTGCTGAGCTAGCTGCACACTGAAGAGGGTCCAGGTGGTCTGCTATGGCTGTACACTGAAGGGGGGTTTATAATCCCATGCCACCAAGGATACAGATGATCGTCATGAAATTATATCTCCATATTCTTCACAAGGAGGAGGCTGCAAAAGGAAACACTTTGCGCATTTAAAATGATTACACGTGTAATTTAAGTTGCGTGCAGGGGGTGGTGTTAATTCCAGAATGCACACAGTTGGAAGGGATAATGCCAGAATGCACGAAAGATTTAATGACAGAATGCATGAAGGGTTAGGGGTTAATTACAAAATGCATGAAGGGGAGGAGTTAATGCCAGAAAGCATGCAGGGAGAAGGGTTAATTCCAGAATGTCTGCAGAGGAGAGGCTAATTCTAGAATGCGTGTAGAGTGAGGGGTTAATTCCAGAAAGTGTGCAGGGGAGGGGTTAATTTAAGAATGTGTACAGGGGTGGGGTTAATTCTAGAATTTGTGCAGAGCAGGGGTTAATTCAAGACTGTGTGCAGGGGAGGGGTTAATTTCAGAATGTGTGCAGGAGAGGGGTTAATTTCAGAATGTGTGCAGGGGAGGGGTTAATTTCAGAATGTGTGCAGGGGAGGGGTTAATTCCAGAATGTGTACAGGGGAGGGGTTAATTCTAGAATTTGTGCAGAGCAGGGGTTAATTCAAGACTGTGTGCAGGGGAGGGGTTAATTTCAGAATGTGTGCAGGAGAGGGGTTAATTTCAGAATGTATGCAGGGGAGGGGTTAATTTCAGAATGTGTGCAGGGGAGGGGGTAATTCCAGAATGTGTGCAGGGGAGGGGTTAATTTCAGAATGTGTGCAGGGGAGAGGTTAATTTCAGAATGTGTGCAGGAGAGGGGTTAATTTCAGAATGTGTGCAGGGGAGGGGTTAATTTCAGAATGTGTGCTGGGGAGGGGGTAATTCCAGAATGTGTGCAGGGGAGGGGTTAATTTAAGAATGTGTACAGGGGTGGGGTTAATTCTAGAATTTGTGCAGAGCAGGGGTTAATTCAAGACTGTGTGCAGGGGAGGGGTTAATTTCAGAATGTGTGCAGGAGAGGGGTTAATTTCAGAATGTGTGCAGGGGAGGGGTTAATTTCAGAATGTGTGCAGGGGAGGGGTTAATTTCAGAATGTGTGCAGGGGAGGGGTTAATTTAAGAATGTGTGCAGGGGAGGGGTTAATTCTAGAATTTGTGCAGAGCAGGGGTTAATTCAAGACTGTGTGCAGGGGAGGGGTTAATTTCAGAATGTGTGCAGGAGAGGGGTTAATTTCAGAATGTGTGCAGGGGAGGGGTTAATTTCAGAATGTGTGCAGGGGAGGGGGTAATTCCAGAATGTGTGCAGGGGAGGGGTTAATTTCAGAATGTGTGCAGGGGAGGGGTTAATTTCAGAAAGTGTGCAGGGGAGGGGTTAATTTAAGAATGTGTGCAGGGGAGGGGTTAATTTAAGAATGTGTACAGGGGTGGGGTTAATTCTAGAATTTGTGCAGAGCAGGGGTTAATTCAAGACTGTGTGCAGGGGAGGGGTTAATTTCAGAATGTGTGCAGGAGAGGGGTTAATTTCAGAATGTGTGCAGGGGAGGGGTTAATTTCAGAATGTGTGCAGGGGAGGGGGTAATTCCAGAATGTGTGCAGGGGAGGGGTTAATTTCAGAATGTGTGCAGGGGAGAGGTTAATTTCAGAATGTGTGCAGGAGAGGGGTTAATTTCAGAATGTGTGCAGGGGAGGGGTTAATTTCAGAATGTGTGCAGGGGAGGGGGTAATTCCAGAATGTGTGCAGGGGAGGGGTTAATTTCAGAATGTGTGCAGGGGAGAGGTTAATTTCAGAATGTGTGCAGGGGAGGGGTTAATTCCAGAATGTGTGCAGGGGAGGGGTTAATTCCAGAATGTGTGCAGGGGAGGGGTTAATTTCAGAATGTGTGCTGGGGAGGGGTTAATTCCAGAATGTGTGCAGGGGAGGGGTTAATTTTAGAATGTGTGCAGGGGAGGGGTTAATTTCAGAATGTGTGCAGATGGAGGGGTTAATTCCAGAATGTGTGTAAGGGAGGGGTCAATTACAGAATGTGTGCAGGGGAGGGGTTAATTTAAGAATGTGTACAGGGGTGGGGTTGATTCTAGAATTTGTGCAGAGCAGGGTTTAATTCAAGACTGTGTGCAGGGGAGGGGTTAATTTCAGAATGTGTGCAGGGGAACGGTTAATTTCAGAATGTGTGCAGGGGAGGGGTTAATTTCAGAATATGTAAAGAGGAGGGGTTAATTTCAGAATGTGTGCAGGGGAGGGGTTAATTTCAGAATGTGTGCAGGGGAGCGGTTAATTCCAGAAGGTGTGCAGGGGAGGGGTTAATTCCAGAATATGTAAAGAGGAGGGGTTAATTCCAGAATGTGTGTAGGGAGGGGTTAATTCCAGAATGTGTGCAGGGGAGGGGTTAATTCTAGGAAGTGTGCAGGGGAGATGTTCATTCTAAAATGTGTGCAGGGGAGGGGTTAATTCCAGATTGTGTGCAGGGGACGGGTTAATTTTAGAATGTGTGCAGGGGAGGGGTTAATTTCAGGATGTGTGCAGGGAAGGGGTTAATTCTAGAATGTGTGCACGGGACGGGTTAATTCTAGAATGTGTGCAGGGGAGGGGTTAATTCTAGAATGTGTGCACGAGAGGGGTTCATTCCAGATTGTGTGCAAGGGAGGGGTTAATTCTAGGAAGTGTGCAGGGGACGGGTTAATTTCAGGATATGTGCAGGGGAGGGGTTAGTTCCAGATTGTGTGCAGGGCACGGGTTATTTGTAGGAAGTATGCAGGGGATGGGTTAATTCTAAAAGGTGTGCAGGGGATGGGTTAATTCCAGAATGTGTGCAGGGGAGGGGTTAATTCCAGAATCTGTGCAGGGGATGGGTTAATTCCAGAATGTGTGCAGGGGAGGGGTTAATTCCAGAATCTGTGCAGGAGATGGGTTAATTCCAGAATGTGTGCAGGGGAGGGGTTAATTCCAGAATCTGTGCAGGAGATGGGTTAATACCAGAATGTGTGCAGGGGAGGGGTTAATTCCAGATTGTGTGCAGGGGAGGGGTTAATTCCAGATTGTGTGCAGGGGAGGGGTTAATTCCAGATTGTGGGCAGGGGTTATTTCTAGGAAGTGTGCAGGGGACGGGTTAATTCTAAAATGTGCGCAGGGGATGGGTTAATTCCAGAATGTGTGCAGGGGAGGGGTTAATTCCAGAATCTGTGCAGGGGATGGGTTAATTCCAGAATGTGTGCTGGGGAGGGGTTAATTCCAGAATCTGTGCAGGAGATTGGTTAATTCCAGAATGTGTGCAGGGGAGGGGTTAATTCCAGAATGTGTGCTGGGGAGGGGTTAATTCCAGAATGTGTGCAGGGGAGGGGTTAATTCCAGAATGTGTGCAGGGGAGGGGTTAATTCCAGAATGTGTGCAGGGGTGGGGTTAATTCCAGGATGTGTGCAGGGGTGGGGTTAATTCCAGAATGTGTGCAGGGGAGGGGTTAATTCCAGAATCTGTGCAGGGGAGGGGTTAATTCCAGAATCTGTGCAGGGGAGGGGTTAATTCCAGGATGTGTGCAGGGGAGGGGTTAATTCCAGAATGTGTGCAGGGGAGGGGTTAATCCCAGAATCTTGTCTGGCTCCTGCTTTTGCCGGCTCAATGGCAGGGTGAAGGGTTGTGGATGAGGTTACAGTTTGCTGCCAGTTACAAGCTACATGCATTTAGTGATGGAAAACGCTTCTCACCTACATCAGGGGGTCGTGCGCTCTAGAGACCACGAGCGGGGGCCACCAGATTAAAGCATGAAGAGTGAGAGGGAGCATCATTCTTGCCATTACTCACTATGTGCCCTTTCCCATATAATTGCCTTCCAGGTGTTCGGCCTTCCTGCATCTGATGGGGATGGCGGCCATTCCTCACCTACAAATGAACCCTGGACTCTGTAGTCTCCCTAAGAATCCATGACTTGTTTTTGTCTATGGAACAAGGCAGGAGCCCTGGCAATAATAATGGGGCAGCTATCAGCGTGTGGCTGGTGCGGGCCTCCTCCTCTGCTCCTCACATAGGCCTCTCTCCACTGAGATGACACTTTCTGATCTGATAGAAATGCTCATTTAGATGGAAAAAGGAAGATGAAGACAAGGAGGCCACCGCAAAGAACCTCCTGGAAATGGAGAAGATTGAGGCTGGGTGTAAACCTGTCACTAAAAAAAACTGCTGACAATGTGCAAAGTGCAACAAACCAGAGCAGGCAGGAAATAGAGAGTGAAGAAAGCAATGCAGCAGCATGTCAGGAGACACCAGTGAGGTTAATGGTGACAGGAAGCGTCACGGGTGATGTGGAGGCATCATGGAGGCATTGCGGGTGACATGAAGACATCATGAGTGACATGAAGACACCGTGGGTGACATTAAGTAAGGCGTTGCGAGTGACATGAAGGCATCGTGGGGAACATTAAGGCATCGTGGGTGACGTGAATGCTTAGTGGGTGACATGAAGGCCTCGTGGGTGACTTGAATACATCATGGTTTTGACAAGAAGGCCTCATAGGTGACATGAAAGCCTCATGGGTGACATGAATACCTCATGGGTGACATGAAAGCATTGTGGGTGACAGGAAGGCATTTTGGGTGACAGGAATGCATTGTGGGTGACACGAAGGCATCGCAAGTGACATGAAGGTATTGCAGATGATGTGTAGGCATCTCTGGTAATGTGAAGGCATCGCTGGTGACATAAAGGCATCACATCTGACATGGAGGCATCACGGGTGACATGAAGGCATCATGTGTTACATGAAGGCACCGCAGACGATATGAAAGTATTTGCAGGTGACGTCTAGGCATCACGGATGACGTGTATGCATTTCGGGTGACATGAAAGCATTGTGGGTGACATGGTGGCATCATGGGTGACATGGAGGCATAGCAGGCAACATGTAGGTATCTCGGGTGACATGGATGCATCGTGGGTAACATGAAGGCATCGTGGCTGACATGGTGGCATCGCAGGTGACACGTAGGCATCGTGGGTGACACAAAGGCATCTCAAGGGACATGAAGCATTATAGGTGACATAAATGTATTGCATCGTGGGTGACATAGAGGCACCTCAGGTGATGTGTAAGCATCTCGGATGACATCGGGGCTTTGCTGGTGACATGAAGGCATTGTAGATGACATGTAGGCATTGTGAATGACGTGTCCTCATCCCTGGGGAAATGAAGGCACCGTGAGAGACATGAAGACATCATGAGTGCCATAGAGGCATTTTGGGTGACATGGAGGCAACACGGTTGACATGAAGGCATTACAGGTGACAAGAAGGCATCGCGGGTGACATGAAGGCCTCGTGGGTGACGAGGCATTGTGGGGATTTGAAGCATCGCAGGCGACATGGAGGCATTGTGGGTGACATGGAGGCATCATCGGTGACATGAAGGCATTGCAGTTGACATGGAAGCATAGCAGGTGTCATGTAGGGATCTTGGGTGACATGGAGGCATCGTGGATTACATAAAGGCATTGCAGGTGATGTGGAGGCATTATGAGTACGCATTACGCATCTCGGATTACATGAAGGCATTGTGGGTGACATGGAGGCAACGTGGGGACATGGAGGCACCGCAGCTGACATGGCATCACCGGTGACATGAAGGCATTGCTGGTGACATGGAGGCATTTCGGGTGTCGTGTAGGGATCTCAGGTGACATGGAGGCATTACGCATCTTGGATGACAAGAAGACATCATGGGTGATGTGTAGGCAACTCGGGTGGCGTGTAGGCATTGTGGGTGACGAGTAGGCATGCGTCACACACGATGGATGTATTGCGGGTGACATGAAAGCATTGCAGATGACATGTAGGCATCTCCGGTGATGAATCAGTGACACGAAAGCATCGCAGGTGACATAGACATCACGGGTGACATGGAGACATGGCGGGTGACATGAAGGCATCGTGAGTGACATGTAGGCATCTCAGGTGATCTTGAGGCAACATGGGTGACATGAAGACATTATGGGTGACCTGTAGCCATCTCAGGTGACATGGAGGCATTGCAGGTGGCATTAAGACATTGTGGATTATGTGTAGGCATGTTGGGTGAAATGTAGGCATCGTAACATAGTAACATAGTAACATAGTTAGTAAGGCCGAAAAAAGCCATTTGTCCATCCAGTTCAGCCTATATTCCATCATAATAAATCCCCAGATCTACGTCCTTCTACAGAACCTAATAATTGTATGATACAATATTGTTCTGCTCCAGGAAGACATCCAGGCCTCTCTTGAACCCCTCGACTGAGTTCGCCATCACCACCTCCTCAGGCAAGCAATTCCAATTTCTCACTGCCCTAACAGTAAAGAATCCTCTTCTATGTTGGTGGAAAAACCTTCTATCCTCCAGACGCAAAGAATGCCCCCTTGTGCCCGTCACCTTCCTTGGTATAAACAGATCCTCAGCGAGATATTTGTATTGTCCCCTTATATACTTATACATGGTTATTAGATCGCCCCTCAGTCATCTTTTTTCTAGACTAAATTATCCTAATTTCGCTAATCTATCTGGGTATTGTAGTTCTCCCATCCCCTTTATTAATTTTGTTGCCCTCCTTTGTACTCTCTCTAGTTCCATTATATCCTTCCTGAGTACCGGTGCCCAAAACTGGACACAGTACTCCATATGCGGTCTAACTAGGGATTTGTACAGAGGCAGTATAATGCTCTCATCATGTGTATCCAGACCTCTTTTAATGCACCCCATGATCCTGTTTGCCTTGGCAGCTGCTGCCTGGCACTGGCTGCTCCAGGTAAGTTTATCATTAACTAGGATCCCCAAGTCCTTCTCCCTGTCAGATTTACCCAGTGGTTTCCCGTTCAGTGTGTAATGGTGATATTGATTCCTTCTTCCCATGTGTATAACCTTACATTTATCATTGTTAAACCTCATCTGCCACCTTTCAGCCCAAGTTTCCAACTTATCCAGATCCATCTGTAGCAGAATACTATCTTCTCTTGTATTAACTGCTTTACATAGTTTTGTATCATCTGCAAATATCGATATTTTACTGTGTAAACCTTCTACCAGATCATTAATGAATATGTTGAAGAGAACAGGTCCCAATACCGACCCCTGCGGTACCCCACTGGTCACAGCGACCCAGTTAGAGACTATACCATTTATAACCACCCTCTGCTTTCTATCACTAAGCCAGTTACTAACCCATTTACACACATTTTCCCCCAGACCAATGTGACCAATCGTGGGTGACATGAAAGCATTGTGGATGACATGAAGTCACCGCTGGTGGCGTGGAGGCATTGCCTTTGACGTGGATGCATTGTGGGTGACATGAAGACTTCATGGGTGACGTGTTGGCATCTCAGATGACATGAAGGCATCACGAGTGACATGAATATATCATGGGTGACGTGTAGGCATCTCAGATGACATGAAGGCATCACGAGTGACATGAATATATCATTGGTGACGTGTAGGCATCTCGAGTGATGTGGAGGCATCATGGGTGACATGTAGACATCTCAGGTGACAGGGAGGCATCTTGTGTGGCATTTAGGCATTGTGGGTGAGGTGTAGGCATCTCGGGTGATGTTGAGGCATCACAGGTAACATAGAGGCATGTAATAGGGTAACATAGTAACATAGTAACATAGTAACATAGTTAGTAAGGCCGAAAAAAGACATTTGTCCATCCAGTTCAGCCTATATTCCATCATAATAAATCCCCAGATCTACGTCCTTCTACAGAACCTAATAATTGTATGATACAATATTGTTCTGCTCCAGGAAGACATCCAGGCCTCTCTTGAACCCCTCGACTGAGTTCGCCATCGCCACCTCCTCAGGCAAGCAATTCCAGATTCTCACTGCCCTAACAGTAAAGAATCCTCTTCTATGTTGGTGGAAAAACCTTCTCTCCTCCAGACGCAAAGAATGCCCCCTTGTGCCCGTCACCTTCCTTGGTATAAACAGATCCTCAGCGAGATATTTGTATTGTCCCCTTATATACTTATACATGGTTATTAGATCGCCCCTCAGTCGTCTTTTTTCTAGACTAAATAATCCTAATTTCGCTAATCTATCTGGGTATTGTAGTTCTCCCATCCCCTTTATTAATTTTGTTGCCCTCCTTTGTACTCTCTCTAGTTCCATTATATCCTTCCTGAGCACCGGTGCCCAAAACTGGACACAGTACTCCATGTGCGGTCTAACTAGGGATTTGTACAGAGGCAGTATAATGCTCTCATCATGTGTATCCAGACCTCTTTTAATGCACCCCATGATCCTGTTTGCCTTGGCAGCTGCTGCCTGGCACTGGCTGCTCCAGGTAAGTTTATCATTAACTAGGATCCCCAAGTCCTTCTCCCTGTCAGATTTACCCAGTGGTTTCCCATTCAGTGTGTAATGGTGACATTGATTCCTTCTTCCCATGTGTATAACCTTACATTTATCATTGTTAAACCTCATCTGCCACCTTTCAGCCCAAGTTTCCAACTTATCCAGATCCATCTGTAGCAGAATACTATCTTCTCTTGTATTAACTGCTTTACATAGTTTTGTATCATCTGCAAATATCGATATTTTACTGTGTAAACCTTCTACCAGATCATTAATGAATATGTTGAAGAGAACAGGTCCCAATACTGACCCCTGCGGTCCCCACTGGTCACAGCGACCCAGTTAGAGACTATACCATTTATAACCACCCTCTGCTTTCTATCACTAAGCCAGTTACTAACCCATTTACACACATTTTCCCCCAGACCAAGCATTCTCATTTTGTGTACCAACCTCTTGTGCGGCACGGTATCAAACGCTTTGGAAAAATCGAGATATACCACGTCCAATGACTCACCGTGGTCCAGTCTATAGCTTACCTCTTCATAAAAACTGATTAGATTGGTTTGACAGGAGCGATTTCTCATAAACCCATGCTGATATGGAGTTAAACAGTTATTCTCATTGAGATAATCCAGAATAACATCCCTCAGAAACCCTTCAAATATTTTACCAACAATAGAGGTTAGACTTACTGGCCTATAATTTCCAGGTTCACTTTTAGAGCCCTTTTTGAATATTGGCACCACATTTGCTATGCGCCAGTCCTGCGGAACAGACCCTGTCGCTATAGAGTCACTAAAAATAAGAAATAATGGTTTATCTATTACATTACTTAGTTCTCTTAGTACTCGTGGGTGTATGCCATCCGGACCCGGAGATTTATCTATTTTAATCTTATTTAGCCGGTTTCGCACCTCTTCTTGGGTTAGATTGGTGACCCTTAATATAGGGTTTTCATTGTTTCTTGGGATTTCACCTAGCATTTCATTTTCCACCGTGAATACCGTGGAGAAGAAGGTGTTTAATATGTTAGCTTTTTCCTCGTCATCTACAACCATTCTTTCCTCACTATTTTTTAAGGGGCCTACATTTTCAGTTTTTATTCTTTTACTATTGATATAGTTGAAGAACAGTTTGGGATTAGTTTTACTCTCCTTAGCAATGTGCTTCTCTGTTTCCTTTTTGGCAGCTTTAATTCGTTTTTTAGATAAAGTATTTTTCTCCCTATAGTTTTTTAGAGCTTCAATGGTGCCATCCTGCTTTAGTAGTGCAAATGCTTTCTTTTTACTGTTAATTGCCTGTCTTACTTCTTTGTTTAGCCACATTGGGTTTTTCCTATTTCTAGTCCTTTTATTCCCACAAGGTATAAACCGCTTACACTGCCTATTTAGGATGTTCTTAAACATTTCCCATTTATTATCTGTATTCTCATTTCTGAGGATATTGTCCCAGTCTACCAGATTAAGGGCATCTCTAAGCTGTTCAAACTTTGCCTTCCTAAAGTTCAATGTTTTTGTGACTCCCTGACAAGTCCCCCTAGTGAAAGACAGGTGAAACTGCACAATATTGTGGTCGCTATTTCCTAAATGCCCAACCACCTGCAGATTTGTTATTCTGTCAGGTCTATTAGATAGTATTAGGTCTAAAAGTGCTGCTCCTCTGGTTGGATTCTGCACCAATTGTGAAAGATAATTTTTCTTGGTTATTAGCAGAAACCTGTTGCCTTTATGGGTTTCACAGGTTTCTGTTTCCCAGTTAATATCCGGGTAGTTAAAGTCCCCCATAACCAGGACCTCATTATGGGTTGCAGCTTCATCTATCTGCTTTAGAAGTAGACTTTCCATGCTTTCTGTTATATTTGGGGGTTTGTAACAGACCCCAATGAGAATTTTGTTACCATTTTTCCCTCCATGAATTTCAACCCATATGGACTCGACATCCTCATTCCCTTCGCTAATATCCTCCCTTAAAGTGGACTTTAGACAAGATTTTACATAGAGACAAACCCCTCCTCCTCTCCGATTTTTACGATCCTTTCTAAACATGCTGTAACCCTGTAAGTTAACTGCCCAGTCATAGCTTTCATCTAACCATGTCTCGGTTATTCCCACTATGTCAAAGTTACCTGTAGATATTTCTGCTTCTAGTTCTTCCATCTTGTTTGTCAGGCTTCTGGCGTTTGCGAGCATGCAGTTTAGAGGATTTTGTTTTGTTCCAATCTCCTCACTGTGGATTGTTTTAGAAATGTTCTTACCTCCCTTCTGAGTATGTTTTCCTGGGTCGTCTTTGTTCGAGTCTAATGTTTTTCTTCCCGTCCCCTCTTCTTCTAGTTTAACGCCCTCCTGATGAGTGTAGCGAGTCTTCTGGCGAATGTGTGTTTCCCAGGTTTGTTGAGGTGTAGTCCGTCTCTGGCGAGGAGTCCATCATACCAGTAATTCACACCGTGGTCCAGGAATCCGAATCCTTGTTGTCTGCACCATCGTCTTAGCCAGTTGTTTGCATCAAGGATCCTGTTCCATCTCCTGGTGCCATGCCCGTCTACTGGAAGGATAGAAGAAAAAACTACCTGTGCATCCAGTTCCTTTACTTTCTTCCCCAACTCTTCAAAGTCCTTGCAGATTGTCGGTAGGTCCTTCCTTGCCGTGTCATTGGTGCCAACATGTATCAGAAGAAATGGGTGGACGTCCTTGGAGCTGAAGAGCTTTGGTATCCTATCGGTCACATCCTTGATCATCGCACCTGGAAGGCAGCATACTTCTCTTGCAGTTATGTCCGGTCTGCAGATGGCTGCTTCGGTGCCTCTCAGTAGTGAGTCTCCCACCACCACCACTCTTCGTGTGAATTCACTATGATCTATGTGGATGTATTATGGGTAACAAGGAAAAATATTTAGAATTGAGAGTCCTCAGTGGTTGATACCTTTTAATGGCTAACTGAAAAGATGGTAACAAATTGCAGCTTTTGAGACTACACAGGTCTCTTCATCAGGCAAAGACTAAAAGAAATTCTGAAGAATCACATATTTATGCACAACATAGCACAGAGAAAAAAAGGAAAAGCCATGGATAAGACAGGTGACATGAAGCACAATTACCATGAGTGATAAACAGTTATGTGCATAAATGTTGGGCCAGCTCTTAGATAAGAATTGTTTTATTGTCCTGTGATTAGGGTCTCTGTTGTGATGACCCCGCATGGTCTGAGAGGCAAGTTCCTTAGTTGATGTAAAAATACATAAATCCAAGCGACACATTCATTCCTGTATTAAGTGTGTCAAAGGTCGTCCTGTGTAGTTTTGAAAGCTGCAATTTGTTCCCATCTTTTCAGTTAGCCATTAAAAGGTATAAACCACTGAGGACTCTCAATTCCAAATATTATTCGATCTACTGGCGAACACGGTACCAAGATATATATCTTTCCTGTATCAAAATGGGGGTAACATGGAGTCATTGTAGCTGATGTGGAGGCATCACAGGTGGAAGTGGTATCACGGGTGATGTAAATGCATGGCAAGTGTCGTGGAGGCATCATAGGCCATGTTGTAATGCCCCTTGCTGAATACCTTAGTGCTAGGAAGCACTTGACAAACATCCGAACTCCGAACTTGTGTTTTCTGTTTCTTAGGCGCCTGACAGTACAAAAGTTCATCTGTAATACGGCAGCATGCGCTGCTTCCAGCTGGATCCTGACAGATGCAGGCGCCGCTGCCTTTGAAGTGTCTTCTGATTTTCCATTCTGCCTGAAGTTCCTCTGGATGTTTATGCAGCAGATGGGGGATATTCCCAGGCTGCGCCACTCTCGCTTGCACATTGCACCAGACACTCTGACTCGCAGCTTCTTAAGTTGGTCAGATTCTTAAAAAGCAGCCAGGCCCCAGGGAAGGAGGAGGGGGACGGATCCTTTATCATTTCTCTTATTTAATCAGATAGATTTTTTTTATCTATGAGAAATTATTCCTGATAAGTCCAACATGCAAGGAAGAAAAGAAAACGAGAAGTTTACGTGGGGCACAAGGTGATGTATTAGCATCTGTTTGATGGCAAGTCACAGGAAGTTTAAGATGACTGCTGCCTGCAAGTTTAGGAAAAGCTTCTAAAAAAGGCGAATAAAATGGCGCTAAATGTTGTCAGGAATCTCCTGAAGCTTTTGTCACCCCAACAGGACTTGTCTCCAGATCAGCAAACCTGAAGAGAAACCCAACTGCACCTTGTGTCAATTGTGCAAAGCGGAAGTGTCCTACGGGAGGCTCCATCACCTGCAGTACACCTGTGGATAACGTGTAATGAGTGACATAGTAACATAGTAACATAGTTAGTAAGGCCGAAAAAAGACATTTGTCCATCCAGTTCAGCCTATATTCCATCATAATAAATCCCCAGATCTACGTCCTTCTACAGAACCTAATTGTATGATACAATATTGTTCTGCTCCAGGAAGACATCCAGGCCTCTCTTGAACCCCTCGACTGAGTTCGCCATCACCACCTCCTCAGGCAAGCAATTCCAGATTCTCACTGCCCTAACAGTAAAGAATCCTCTTCTATGTTGGTGGAAAAACCTTCTCTCCTCCAGACGCAAAGAATGCCCCCTTGTGCCCGTCACCTTCCTTGGTATAAACAGATCCTCAGCGAGATATTTGTATTGTCCCCTTATATACTTATACATGGTTATTAGATCGCCCCTCAGTCGTCTTTTTTCTAGACTAAATAATCCTAATTTCGCTAATCTATCTGGGTATTGTAGTTCTCCCATCCCCTTTATTAATTTTGTTGCCCTCCTTTGTACTCTCTCTAGTTCCATTATATCCTTCCTGAGCACCGGTGCCCAAAACTTGACACAGTACTCCATGTGCGGTCTAACTAGGGATTTGTACAGAGGCAGTATAATGCTCTCATCATGTGTATCCAGACCTCTTTTAATGCACCCCATGATCCTGTTTGCCTTGGCAGCTGCTGCCTGGCACTGGCTGCTCCATGTAAGTTTATCATTAACTAGGATCAACAAGTCCTTCTCCCTGTCAGATTTACCCAGTGGTTTCCCATTCAGTGTGTAATGGTGACATTGATTCCTTCTTCCCATGTGTATAACCTTACATTTATCATTGTTAAACCTCATCTGCCACCTTTCAGCCCAAGTTTCCAACTTATCCAGATCCATCTGTAGCAGAATACTATCTTCTCTTGTATTAACTGCTTTACATAGTTTTGTATCATCTGCAAATATCGATATTTTACTGTGTAAACCTTCTACCAGATCATTAATGAATATGTTGAAGAGAACAGGTCCCAATACTGACCCCTGCGGTCCCCACTGGTCACAGCGACCCAGTTAGAGACTATACCATTTATAACCACCCTCTGCTTTCTATCACTAAGCCAGTTACTAACCCATTTACACACATTTTCCCCCAGACCAAGCATTCTCATTTTGTGTACCAACCTCTTGTGCGGCACGGTATCAAACGCTTTGGAAAAATCGAGATATACCACGTCCAATGACTCACCGTGGTCCAGCCTATAGCTTACCTCTTCATAAAAACTGATTAGATTGGTTTGACAGGAGCGATTTCTCATAAACCCATGCTGATATGGAGTTAAACAGTTATTCTCATTGAGATAATCCAGAATAACATCCCTCAGAAACCCTTCAAATATTTTACCAACAATAGAGGTTAGACTTACTGGCCTATAATTTCCAGGTTCACTTTTAGAGCCCTTTTTGAATATTGGCACCACATTTGCTATGCGCCAATCCTGCGGAACAGACCCTGTCGCTATAGAATCCCTAAAAATAAGAAATAATGGTTTATCTATTACATTACTTAGTTCTCTTAGTACTCGTGGGTGTATGCCATCCGGACCCGGAGATTTATCTATTTTAATCTTATTTAGCCGGTTTCGCACCTCTTCTTGGGTTAGATTGGTGACCCTTAATATAGGGTTTTCATTGTTTCTTGGGATTTCACCTAGCATTTCATTTTCCACCGTGAATACCGTGGAGAAGAAGGTGTTTAATATGTTAGCTTTTTCCTCGTCATCTACAACCATTCTTTCCTCACTATTTTTTAAGGGGCCTACATTTTCAGTTTTTATTCTTTTACTATTGATATAGTTGAAGAACAGTTTGGGATTAGTTTTACTCTCCTTAGCACAGCATTTATTCTTAGTTCTGCCAGACGTATCTTTAGTAAGCCCAGGGACATGAGCTAGTGTTCATATGAGTCTGAACGTTGACTCTTGATGCAGATTGGATTGATGTTTGTGAATTGTTGAATATGGCTGCTGTTTACCTATTGTATCAGTCCTTGCAGCTTATTGTTCTACTATTCTTGAGAAACAAAGGCAAAGGATAAATGAACAATCAATGCTTGTTAAAATGTTGATTACCTATTGTATCCATCCATCAGCTTGTTGTTCAGCAAATGTTGAAGGACAGCTGTGGTATGAAAAGGGACCTATATCCTTCCACAAACAGACTCTAAAAGACAGAGTTTTCCTACTAACCTCTTTTTCAAGTCCAAAAACTCCCCCCCTTGAGTATCTGTCCAGCAGTAGAGGTATTGACTAAATTGGTTACCGCAGACCTTCACGCTCCCCAACCTTCCCAACCCTGTCTGGGAGAATAACCTTTGCCGTGTAGAAAGGAAGGCCTTACTTGAACTACAAACGGACGAGAGGGAAAATCTGGTCATTTGGCCTACCCATTTATATGGAAAACAGGCCCACAAATTGTTGAATGCCCCACTAGGATATAAAAACTAACATCTAACCCTTTGCCCAATTTTCAGGATGAGTTGCTTTCCGTCTTGGAAATAGGGGTAGAAAGGTAAGTAAGATTTATATCAACTTACAATACCCAATGGAAAGAAATGGCTGACATTTTACACAAACACTGGAAAATCTTACTTTCGGATCCAGTTTTATCCAGGTCTCTTCCCCCAGCTCCATCCTTAGTTGCACTATGATGCAAAAACCTAAAGGATTTCCTTGCCCATAGCTTTTATGGCTCTAATCGTAATACGAACCATCAAGGAGCCAGCAAAATAACAATATCTGGATTTTTTCCATGTGGTCTATGCAAGGCCTGTATCAACCTCGTAAAGACAAAGACCTTTGTCATTTTGATGGCATTCGGGTCTATGATATAAGGAAGCATCTCAGCTGCAGTACCAAGGGGGCATCTATCTTGCCGACTGCCCTTGCCATAAAATTTACATTGGGCTTCCAATAGGGAATTGAGGATAAGAGTTAGAGATCACGTTCGAGATATCGAGAAAGCAAAAAACACAGAGGAGCCTTCAACTCTGAAAACCATCCCACGCCATGGTAGACAGTACCACAACTGCTGTACTGGTGGCTTTAGGGTCAGAGGTATTGGCCTCCCGATATGGGTCCTAGAGGAGGAGATCTGGGTAGAGCCCTTGCACTAGAGAGCCGATGGATTTTTCTCCTTGGTACCTTTTCACCCCGAGGTTTAAATGGGACAACAGGTTTTGGGGCTTTTTTTTCTAATATATATACTGTATATATATATATAGTCATATTGAGTGACAGCATATCAATATTTGTCTCATGAAGTTTCATGGGGGTCTTCTCTAGGAGAAATTGTAGCTGTTCTTTAACTATCTTTTATTTGTTAATGCCTTTGCTTTCCGTGACTCTTTTGTAATGAATATTTTAGCACGTCCCTTTCCTGAATCTCCGGGAGGTGCTCTGGCCTTTTTGTAGGCCTTGTGTCTTGGAGCGGCCATTTCATTGAGCGGTTGTTAATACTCCAGTGGAATCAAGAGGAAAAAGTGCAATGTATGGTAAGAAGCTGGATGAATCGTCAGGGACTTGAAAACAATATTAATCATGTATGGACAATTTGTTTGATAATGTATATATTCACTATTTAAATATTAATCTGCATGCTTTTAATAATATATACAGTGGGGCAAAAAAGTATTTAGTCAGTCAGCAATAGTGCAAGTTCCACCACTTAAAAAGATGAGAGGCGTCTGTAATTTACATCATAGGTAGACCTCAACTATGGGAGACAAACTGAGAAAAAAAAATCCAGAAAATCACATTGTCTGTTTTTTTAACATTTTATTTGCATACTATGGTGGAAAATAAGTATTTGGTCAGAAACAAAATTTCATCTCAATACTTTGTAATATATCCTTTGTTGGCAATGACAGAGGTCAAACGTTTTCTGTAAGTCTTCACAAGGTTGCCACACACTGTTGTTGGTATGTTGGCCCATTCCTCCATGCAGATCTCCTCTAGAGCAGTGATGTTTTTGGCTTTTCGCTTGGCAACACGGACTTTCAACTCCCTCCAAAGGTTTTCTATAGGGTTGAGATCTGGAGACTGGCTAGGCCACTCCAAGACCTTGAAATGCTTCTTACGAAGCCACTCCTTCATTGCCCTGGTGGTGTGCTTTGGATCATTGTCATGTTGAAAGACCCAGCCACGTTTCATCTTCAATGCCCTTGCTGATGGAAGGAGGTTTGCACTCAAAATCTCACGATACATGGCCCCATTCATTCTTTCATGTACCCGGATCAGTCGTCCTGGCCCCTTTGCAGAGAAACAGCCCCAAAGCATGATGTTTCCACCACCATGCTTTACAGTAGGTATGGTGTTTGATGGATGCAACTCAGTATTCTTTTTCCTCCAAACACGACAAGTTGTGTTTCTACCAAACAGTTCCAGTTTGGTTTCATCAGACCATAGGACATTCTCCCAAAACTCCTCTGGATCATCCAAATGCTCTCTAGCAAACTTCAGACGGGCCCGGACATGTACTGGCTTAAGCAGTGGGACACGTCTGGCACTGCAGGATCTGGGTCCATGGTGGCGTAGTGTGTTACTTATGGTAGGCCTTGTTACATTGGTCCCAGCTCTCTGCAGTTCATTCACTAGGTCCCCCCGCGTGGTTCTGGGATTTTTGCTCACCGTTCTTGTGATCATTCTGACCCCACGGGGTGGGATTTTGCGTGGAGCCCCAGATCGAGGGAGATTATCAGTGGTCTTGTATGTCTTCCATTTTCTAATTATTCCTCCCACTGTTGATTTCTTCACTCCAAGCTGGTTGGCTATTGCAGATTCAGTCTTCCCAACCTGGTGCAGGGCTACAATTTTGTTTCTGGTGTCCTTTGACAGCTCTTTGGTCTTCACCATAGTGGAGTTTGGAGTCAGACTGTTTGAGGGTGTGCACAGGTGTCTTTTTATACTGATAACAAGTTTAAACAGGTGCCATTACTACAGGTAATGAGTGGAGGAAAGAGGAGACTCTTAAAGAAGAAGTTACAGGTCTGTGAGAGCCAGAAATCTTGGTTGTTTGTTTCTGACCAAATACTTATTTTCCACCATAATATGCAAAAAAAATGATAAAAAAACAGACAATGTGATTTTCTGGATTTTTTTTTCTCAGTTTGTCTCCCATAGTTGAGGTCTACCTATGATGTAAATTACAGACGCCTCTCATCTTTTTAAGTGGTGGAACTTGCACTATTGCTGACTGACTAAATACTTTTTTGCCCCACTGTACATGGTGTCATATTAATATCTGTAAGGCACCTACCACTCCTTAGCACTATTGCCCCTCATCTTCCATCCTGATACCCCTTCTACAGTGAGTACGGAAAGTATTCAGACCCCTTTAAATGTTTCACTTCGTTTCATTGCAGCCATTTTCTTCACTGAAAAAAAAACAGAAATGTAGAAATGTTTGCAAATTTATTAAAAAAGAAAACCTGAAATATCACATGGTCATAAGTATTCACACCCTTTGCTCAGTGTTGATAAGCCCTTTTCAGCTAGTACAGCCATGAGTCTTCTAGGGAATGATGAGACAAGTTTTTCTCCCCTGGATTTGGGGATCCTCTGCCATTCTTCCTTGCAGATCCTCTCCAGTTCCGTCAGGTTAGATGGTGAACGTTGGTGGACGCCATTTTCAGGTCTCTCCAGAGATGCTCCATTGGGTTTAGGTCAGGGCTCTGGCTGGGCCGGTCAGGAATGGTCACAGAGTTGTTCTGAAGCCGCTCCTCTGTTATTTTAGCTGTGTGCTTAGGGTCATTGTCTTGTTGGAAGATGAACCTTTGGCCAAGTCTGAGGTCCAGAGCCCTCTGGAAGAGGTTTTCATCCAGGATATCTCTGTACTTGGCTGCATTCATGTTTCCTTCAATGGCAACCAGTCGTCCTGTCCCTGCAGCTGAAAAACACCCCATATCATGATGCTGCAACCACCATGTTTCACTGTTGGGATTGTATTGGGCAGGTGATGAGCAGTGCCTGGTTTTCTCCACACATACCGCTTAGAATTATCACTAAAAAGGTCTATCTTCATCTCATCAGACCAGAGAATCTTATTTCTCATAGTCTGGGAGTCCTTCATGTGTTTCTTTTAGCAAACTCTATGTGGCTTTCATGTCTTGCACTGAGGAGAGGCTTCCATCGGGCCACTCTGCCATAAAGGCCCGACTGGTGGAGGGCTGCAGTGATAGTTGAGTTTGTGGAATTTTCTCCCATCTCCCTACTGCATCTCTGGGGCTCAGCCACAGTGATCTTGGGGCTTCTTCTTTACCTCCCACCAAGGCTCTTCTCCCACGATTGCTCAGTTTGGCTGGACGGCCAGGTCTAGGAAGACTTCTGGTGGTCCCAAACTTCTTCCATTTAGGGATTATGGGGCCACTGTGCTCTTAGGAACCTTGAGTCCTGCAGAAATTCTTTTGTAACCTTGGCCAGATCTGTGCCTTGCCACAATTCTGTCTCTGAGCTCCTTGGCCAGTTCCTTTGGCCTCATGATTCTCATGTGGTCTGACATGCACTGTGAGCTGTGAGGTCTTATATAGTCAGGTGTGCGCCGCTCCAAATCAAGTCCTATCAGTGTAATTACACACAGCTGGACTCCAATGAAGGAGTAGAACCATCTCAAGGAGGATCACAAGGAAATGGACAGCATGGGACTTAAATATCAGAGTCTGAGCAAAGGGACTGAAGACCTATGACCATGTGATATTTCAGTTTTTCTTTTTTAATAAATTTGCAAAAATCTCTACATTTCAGTTTTTTTTCCAGTCAAGATGGGATAGAGAAAGGGAAAATAATGAACTTTTTGAATTTACCAAATGACTGCAATGAAACAAAGTAAAAAATGTAAAGGGGTGTGAATACTTTCAGTACCCACTGTATATTCCTGCATCTGCAAGCTATTAAATTCACCGACTGTATGTACAGTGGGGAAAAAAGTTTTTAGTCATTCGCCAAGTGACCAGTAATTGACATCATAGGTAGACCACAACTATGAGATTCAACATGAGAAAACTGTTATACCCCTCTATATTCTGAAATACCCCTGTATATTCTGAAATACCCCTGTATATTCTGTAATTCCTGCACATCCCGTTATACCCCTGTATATTCTGTAATTCCTGCACGTCCCGTTATACCCCTGTATATTCTGTAATTCCTGCACATCCCGTTATATCCCTGTATATTCTGTAATTCCTGCACATCCCGTTATACCCCTGTATATTCTGTAATACCTGCACATACCGTTATACCCCTGTATATTCTGAAATACTCCTGTATATTCTGTAAAACCTGCACATCCCGTTATACCCCTGTATGTTTTGTAATACCTGCACATCCTCTAATATACCCCTGTATATTCTGTAATACCTGCACATACCGTTATACCCCTGTATATTCTGAAATACTCCTGTATATTCTGTAATACCTGCACATCCCGTTATACCCCTGTATATTCTGTAATTCCTGTACATCCCGTTATACTCCTGTATATTCTGTAATACCCCTGTATATTCTGTAATTCCTTCACATCCCGTTATACCCCTGTATATTCTGTAATTCCTGTACATCCCGTTATACCCCTGTATATTCTGTAATTCCTTCACATCCCGTTATACCCCGGTATATTCTGAAATACTCCTGTATATTCTGTAATACCTGCACATCCCGTAATACCCCTGTATGTTCTGTAATACCTGCACATCCTCTAATATACCCCTGTATATTCTGTAATACCTGCACATACCGTTATACCCCTGTATATTCTGAAATACTCCTGTATATTCTGTAATACCTGCACATCCCGTTATACCCCTGTATATTCTGTAATTCCTGCACATTCCGTTATACCCCTGTATATTCTGTAATACCTGCATATCCTCTAATATACCCCTGTATATTCTGTAATTCCTGCACATCCCGTTATACCCCTGTATGTTCTGTAATATCTGCACATCCTCTAATATACCCCTGTATGTTATGTAATACCTGCACATCCTCTAATATACCCCTGTATGTTCTGTAATACCTGCACATCCTCTAATATACCCCTGTATGTTCTGTAATACCTGCACATCCTCTAATATACCCCTATATATTCTGTAATTCCTGCACATCCCGTTATACCCCTGTATATTCTGTAATTCCTGCACATCCCGTTATACCCCTGTATATTCTGTAATACCTGCACATCCCGTTATACCCCTGTATATTCTGTAATTCCTGCACATCCCGTTATACCACTGTATGTACTGTAATTCCTGCACATCCCGTTATACCACTGTATGTTCTGTAATACCTGCACATCCCGTTATACCCCTGTATATTCTGTAATTCCTGCACATTCCGTTATACCCCTGTATATTCTGTAATACCTGCACATCCTCTAATATACCACTGTATATTCTGTAATTCCTGCACATCCCGTTATACCCCTGTATGTTCTGTAATATCTGCACATCCTCTAATATACCCCTGTATGTTATGTAATACCTGCACATCCTCTAATATACCCCTGTATGTTCTGTAATACCTGCACATCCTCTAATATACCCCTGTATGTTCTGTAATACCTGCACATCCTCTAATATACCCCTATATATTCTGTAATTCCTGCACATCCCGTTATACCCCTGTATATTCTGTAATTCCTGCACATCCCGTTATACCCCTGTATGTTCTGTAATATCTGCACATACCGTTATACCCCTGTATATTCTGTAATACCTGCACATCCCGTTATACCCCTGTATATTCTGTAATTCCTGCACATCCCGTTATACCACTGTATGTTCTGTAATTCCTGCACATCCCGTTATACCCCTGTATGTTCTGTAATACCTGCACATCCCGTTATACCCCTGTATATTCTGTAATACCTGCACATCCCGTTATACCCCTGTATATTCTGTAATTCCTGCACATCCCGTTATACCACTGTATGTTCTGTAATACCTGCACATCCTCTAATATACCCCTGTATATTCTGTAATACCTGCACATCCCATTATACCCCTGTATATTCTGAAATACCCCTGTATATTCTGTAATACCTGCACATCCCCTGTTATACCGCTGTATATTCTGAAATACCTGCACATACCGTTATACCCCTGTATATTCTGTAATACCTGCACGTCCCCTGTTATACCGCTGTATATTCTGATATACCTGTACATCCCCTGTTATACCGCTGTATATTCTGAAATACCTGCACATCCCCTGTTATACCGCTGTATATTCTGAAATACCTGCACGTCCCCTGTTATACCCCTGTATATTCTGAAATACCTGCACATCCCCTGTTATACCGCTGTATATTCTGAAATACCTGCACATCCCCTGTTATACCGCTGTATATTCTGAAATACCTGCACGTCCCGTTATACCCCTGTATATTCTGAAATACCTGCACATCCCCTGTTATACCGCTGTATATTCTGTAATACCTGCACATCCCCTGTTATACCCCTGTATATTCTGAAATACCCCTGTATGTTATGTAATACCTGCACATACCGTTATACCCCTATATATTCTGTAATACCTGCACATTCCCCTGTTATACCCCTGTATATTCTGAAATACCTGCACATCCCCTGTTATACCGCTGTATATTCTGTAATACCTGCACGTCCCCTGTTATACCGCTGTATATTCTGAAATACCTGCACGTCCCCTGTTATACCGCTGTATATTCTGAAATACCTGCACGTCCCCTGTTATACCGCTATATATTCTGAAATACCTGCACATCCTCTAATATACCCCTGTATATTCTGTAATACTCCTGTATATTCTGTAATACCTGCACATCCTCTATTATAACCCTATATATTCTGGAATACCTGCACATCCCCTGTTATACCGCTGTATATTCTGTAATACCCCTGTATATTCTGTAATACCTCTGTATGTTATGTAATACCTGCACATCCCGTTATACCCCTATATGTTCTGTAATACCTGCACATTCCCCTGTTATACCCCTGTATATTCTGTAATACCCCTGTATATTCTGTAATACCTGCACATCCTCTAATATACCCCTATATATTCTGCAATACCTGCACATCCCGTTATACCCCTGTATATTCTGTAATACTCCTGTATATTCTGTAATACCTCTGTATATTATGCAATACCTGCACATCCCGTTATACCCCTGTATATTCTGTAATACTCCTGTATATTCTGTAATACCTCTGTATATTATGCAATACCTGCACATCCTCTATTATAACCCTATATATTCTGTAATACCTGCACATTCCCCTGTTAGACCCCTGTATATTCTGTAATACTCCTGTATATTCTGTAATACCTGCACATCCTCTAATATACCCCTATATATTCTGCAATACCTGCACATCCCATTATACCCCTGTATATTCTGTAATACCCCTGTATATTCTGTAATACCTGCACATCCTCTAATATACCCCTATATATTCTGCAATACCTGCACATCCCGTTATACCCCTGTATATTCTGTAATACTCCTGTATATTCTGTAATACCTCTGTATATTATGCAATACCTGCACATCCTCTATTATAACCCTATATATTCTGTAATACCTGCACATTCCCCTGTTAGACCCCTGTATATTCTGTAATACTCCTGTATATTATGTAATACCTGCACATCCCCTTTTATACCCCTGTATATTCAGCCATGGGCCTTGAATTCTGACTGTTCTTGAAACTTGTCCATATTTTACACCATCTCCACAGTGGCCAACTGAGAGGAGCCCATAGAAATCCACTAAAGAATGTACAACAAACCGTGCTCTAGCACTGAGAGAATCCAAGGATCTCATAGAAATCCACCAAAGGATGGACAACGAACTGTGCTCCAGAGCTGAGAGAATCCAAGGATCTCATAGAAATCCACCAAAGGATGGACAACGAACTGTGCTCCAGAGCTGAGAGAATCCAAGGATCTCATAGAAATCCACCAAAGGATGGACAACGAACTGTGCTCCAGAGCTGAGAGAATCCAAGGATCTCATAGAAATCCACCAAAGGATGGACAACGAACTGTGCTCCAGAGCTGAGAGAATCCAAGGATCTCATAGAAATCCACCAAAGGATGGACAACGAACTGTGCTCCAGAGCTGAGAGAATCCAAGGATCTCATAGAAATCCACCAAAGGATGCACAACGAACTGTGCTCCAGAGCTGAGAGAATCCAAGGATCTCATAGAAATCCACCAAAGGATGGACAACGAACTGTGCTCCAGAGCTGAGAGAATCCAAGGATCTCATAGAAATCCACCAAAGGATGGACAACGAACCGTGCTCCGGAGCCAAGAGAATCCGATGAGTCCACACTAGGCATCACACCATCAAAATGTCCTCTACGAGAGCCGTCTGATGTGTGGCACCCCCAGACATGTCTGATGTCCGTGCTCTGATCGCAGCGGCGCCTCTGAGTGTTGCACCCTCACTCTGCTGCAATCACATCAGTACTGTCTGTGCCTGACCAGTCATCAGGCATGATGCAGAGACCTGTGTAGTCTCGAAATCTTGCAGTTTGTTACCATCTTTTCAGTAAGGCCGGGATCACACACAGCGAGACACGGCCGAGTCTCACAGGTTAAAACCAAGCTCTGGCACCGGCACTCCGGAGCGGAGCATGCGGCCGCAAAGCAATACATGGAGCCCCACGCTCCGCTCTGGAGTGCCGGTACCAGAGCTTGGTTTTAACCTGCGAGACTTGACCGTATCTCGCTGTGTGTGATCCCGGCCTTAGCCATTAAAAGGTATCAGCTACTGAGGACTCTCAATTCTAAATATTTTACTAAACCATCTCAGACAGATGTCTGTCCAACCTCTGTGTGAAGACTTCCATTGAAGTCACCTTAACTCACCACCTCTCGTGGCCGTCTGTTCCACTCATTGATCACCCTCACGGTCAAAAAGTTTTTTCTAATATCTAATCTGTATCTTTTCCCTTTCAGTTTCATTCTATTGATTCTCATGTTTCCATGTGCAAATGAGAATAATCATGACACCTCTACACTGTGACAGCCCTTCAGATATTTGTAGACAGCTATTAAGTCTCCTCTTACCCTACGTTTTTGCAGCTAAACATTCCCAGATCCTTCAACTGTTCCTCGTAGGACATACTTTACAGTCCGCTCACCATCCTGGTCGCTCTTCTCTGAACTTGCTCCAGTTTTCCAATGTATTTTATCTAATGTGGAGCTCAGAACTGGACACAGTATCCAGATGAGAGGAGTAGAGGAGATAATTACTTCACGTGATCTAGACTCTATTCTTCTCTTATTTATCCCAGAATTGTATTTGTATTTGCTGCTGCATCACACTGTTGACTCCTGTGCAGTCTGTGATCTATTAGTATACCCAAGTCTTTTTCACACGTGCTGTTGCTTAGTTCTAATCCTCGCATTCTGTTGATGTAGTTTTCATTTTTCTTGCCCAGATGTACAATCTTGCATTTCTCCCTGAAAATTCCATTCTATTAGTCGCTACTCATTGATCAAGCTTATCTAGATCCATCTGAATCTTTTCTCTGTCTTCTCTAGTGTTAGGTAGCACTTCTAGCTTTACATCGTCATCATATTTGATTAGTTTACCTTCAGTTCCTTTAACTAGATCATTTATAAAAATGTTGAAGGCGGGACATGTTGTGAATGATGTGAATAAGACAAACGAGTTGAATAATGTGAATGAGGGAAATAAGGTAAATTAGGAAAATGTTGTATATGAGGGGAATAAGGAAGATGAGGGAAATTATGTGAATGAGGCGAATAATATGAATGAGGTGTGTTATAAATGAAGCTATATTTGTGCAGGTCAGAGGCTGGGGTCCTTAGATCACTGCTTGCACCTTCTTGCTGTGAACAGGTAATTGTACCAGGTTAACTGATGGAGAGCAGATATGGAGTGGCTCACGGTGGCTCAGTGGTTAGCACTGCAGTCTTGCAGCTCTGGGGTCCTGGGTTCAAATCCCACCAAGGATGACATCTGCAAGGAGTTTGTATGTTCTCCCCGTGTTTGTGTGGGTTTCTTCTGGGTTCTCTGGTTTCCTCCCACACTCCAAAGACATACTGATAGGGAATTTAGATTGTGAGCCCCAATGGGGACAGTGATGAAAATGTCTGTAAAGCGCTACGGAATAAGAAAGCGCTATATAATCAAAGCATAAGAAACAAATAATGGAGTGTACACAGAGGGATTAACAAGCAGCGGACCCTTGTGGAAGTACAAACATTAATAAAGAGGTGCGTGTAAAGGCAAGGTGATAGACTCCATGTCATAATACCTTACATGGCAATGAAAGTAGAAGGTTTTCAATGCTATGGCATATATTCCGAGTTTGACACAATCCATGGATATATCCATGATTGGGGAACATGTTCGCATCTGTGGGTAAAATGATAAAAGTGTTGGTAGCTGGCAACCCACAGGAACGCAATATCTTCCCAAATTATGGATATATCATATTCATGTATAGTATGTATACAAAGCTAAAATCATGATATGGCGCTAATATCTCCCACCTGGGACCTCCATTGGTCAAATATCCTTACGATCGGGTAACTGATCATTTTTGGTACCTGACCTGCATCTCATTTACCAGCCCCAATCTGAGGTCACTAGGGAAGGTCGCTATCTGATCAAATCAAGTTCTGACCTAGAATTCATGTTTAGTGCTAGGAGATACAGCTCGCTGTAAGGACTGCGCCATTTTCTCTACAGACTGCTTCCCTTCACAAGATCTGTGACATTCCTGTGACATCGGGTCTCGTAACTTCCTTTTGTTTCTCCTTTTTATTTTATGTGACTCGTATATTGTCCTCTCAGTAACCTCTATTGTATATTGATAAGCGCAGACTAATTGTTTGATTAAATATATAAAATGTAACAGCTTTGTTTCTTTGGTTTCATAAACCGCACCCTCGAAGCCTCGTGAGGTCCCACATTACCACTAACGGGCGTCCAACCGGCCTGTAATAAACCATTGTATTGGAAGTGCATATACTGGGAAGTGCACAATAACCGGCCTAGTATTGGCCTGTGGCCTTATCCATCAATTGTGTGATTGACCTGACGATTGGTGGCAGCGGTGGGAGATCTTCATGATCTCTCAGACAAGGCGATTTATGTAAATGAGGCAAATTATGTGAATGAGAAATCTTATAATTACTAAAAATTAAGCATCAAGGTATGGAGGAAATAAGTATCACCTCTCAAATGATGGAGGCAATGTTACTTGGAAGGTGGGGCTGATGTCTCTGGGATGGTGGGGGTGATTTCTCTGGGATGGTGGGGGTGATGTCTCTGGGATGGTGGGGGTGATGTCTCTGGGATGGTGGGGGTGATGTCTCTGGGATGGTGGGGGTGATTTTTCTGGGATGGTGGGTGATGACTCTTGGATGATGGGGATGATGTTTTGTGAATCATGGGTATAAGATGTGATTCTCTGTTCGGTTGCCATGACAACTAGAGTTGTGAGATCGGAGTCGCATTGTAATTCAGCAGGCGGATGAGAGAAGTGCTGATTCCGGGGTCATCGAGAGTTCAGCGGCTGCCGCGCTCCCCGCTGACTGTTGCCTGCGCGGCTTTTGAAGTCTTTTGAAGCTGTCGGTACCTTATTAAACCATGTCGAATCCGCACTGATCGGGAACATCCTGGAACAGGACGAGACTCGGCTCAATCACCGGCTCCAGACACGACCGTCCTCCTGATTTTCATCATTCACTGTTATCTGCTTGTAAATTCGGGAATGAGAGGACAGCGGTCATCACAAGATGATGGTAAAAATGCTGCCAAAATCAAAGGGACACAGCACAAAAAGATGAGACCCGCCGCAACCACACCACCACTAATACCCCAGCTCCAACACAACCGGTGATCCCCGCCACCAGCAGACAACCACTAATACCCCAGCTCCAACCCAAACAGTGATCACCACCATCACAAGCCAACCACTGATCATGCCAGCTCCAACCCAACCAGTGATCAACACCACCCAAACATTGACCACCCTGCCACATCCCAACCTGTGATCACCGCCACTACAATTCAACCACTGATAACCATAGCCGGTACCCAACCGGTGATCACTGCCGCCACTACCACCCAACCACTGATGAACAATGCTGTGACCAAACTGGTGATCCTCACCAACACGGCCCAACCACTGATTGTGGAGACACGGGAGTCAGTGGATGCTCTCATCCACTGGCGTTAAAAAGGCCCCACAGGCCATGGCACATCCCACTGGACACCCGTACTCCTTTCCGCTAGGCAGAATAGTACTCAGGCAACACAGGGTGAGGGTAAAACACTGCACTAATACTTTATTTGATCACCAACAGTCAACAACATATAGTACATACCCAGCAAGCACACAATATGGTGCAAATGACAGTTTCACCATTCTGCTGGTTGGAACACTCAGGAATCTCTTGGCTTGAGACAAATAAGCAGCAGAACCAAATATAGTGATAAGTCTGTATTATTCAAAACCAGGGCTCCCACTAGAAATTTCAGGGCCCCATACTGGCAAAATTTTCGGGGCCCCTTTGAGACTCCGCCCAGGCTCCACCTCAGCCCCGCCTCCACGCTCCACTCCTCGAACTGTCGACAGTCCCACCGCTCTCTCTTGGAAAAACTCCACTTCTCACCTATCACACATTAACAGTTCCCATCACCAGATCACATACATAGCTGGCAGCTTTTTTTTTGGCCAAAAGATTTTTTAAGCCGCCACCATAACACGGTAGACACTTTTGGCCGGGCCCTACTCTACTGTAACCTATTAAATATTTGTTAAAATATGCAATACAATTTAGGTATATTTTTATTTATTTTTCAATTTTTAAAATGACCAATAATATCACATACAAGGAACAAATACCGCTACACCATGACCAGATGACATATTACCACCACAGTGATCGAATAATATCACATACAAGGAACAAATACCGCAACACCATGTCCAGACCACATATTACCACCACATAGTGACTGAATACTACAATTCTGATCAGTAATTAAAAAAAAGCACCATACTATCACCATAAGTGTCATTATACACAGGAGATCTCTACTTAGTATGCAGTGTCTGTGTACAGATAATACAGTGATCACTGGTGACATTGTACACAGGAGCTCTGTATATAGTATACAGTGTATAGTGTCAGTGTATAGGTAACACTGACTCACCAGTGACGTCTCTAGGTGAAGTCCTTCATCTTTCATCCAGCACAGACCGCCATCACTTCATCCAGCCAGGGCTCGTCTCTGCAGGAAATAACAGTTATCTCGAGCTCCGCTTGTAGAATACATTACTTAATTTTTCACAACATCTACATTATACCACATGAAGAAAAAGAGGCAACATAGTATCACTCTATACAGTAACAGGACCGCCCCCTCATTTAAAACAGTATACTAAAAAAATAAAATAAATACATCACTGCAGTAATAATATCCCTAAATTAGCCCCTATGGTAATAATATTCCCCATCCTGGCCACCGTGTGTCTCATTCCTGGCGTCAGCCATATGTTCTCCCATCCTGCCCTCATGAGTATCCATTCTGCCCCATATGATCTCCCCATCCTGCCCCATATGATCGCCCCATGTGATTTCTCCATGCGGCCCCATCTGTCTCCATCATATCCATCCTGCCCCATGATTCTGCACGATCTGTCTCCAATTCTGCCCCCAGTGTCTCCAATCATGCCCCATGTCTCCATTCTGCCCCCTATGTCTCCAACCATGCCCCCGTGTCTGCAATCCTGCCACTTGTCTCCAATTATGCCCCCTGTGTCTCCATTCTGCCCCATCTGTCTCCAGTCATGCCCCCATGTCTTTCATCCTGCCCCGTGTCTCCAATCATGCCCCGTATCTCCATTCTGCCCCGTGTCTCGCATTCTGCCCCAATGTCCAGCATTCTGCCCCAATGTCCAGCATTCTGCCTCTGTCACTGTGTCCAGCATTCTGCCCTTGTCACTGTATCCAGCATTCTGCCCCTGTCACTGTGTCCAGCCTTCTGCCCCTGTCACTGTGTCCAGCCTTCTGCCCCTGTCACTGTGTCCAGCATTCTGCCCCTGTCACTGTGTCCAGCATTCTGCCCCTGTCACTGTGTCCAGCATTCTGCCCCTGTCACTGTGTCCAGCATTCTGCCCCACTGTGTGTCCAGCATTCTGCCCCACTGTGTGTCCAGCATTCTGCCCCTGTCACTGTGTGTCCAGCATTCTGCCCCTGTCACTGTGTGTCCAGCATTCTGCCCCACTGTGTGTCCAGCATTCTGCCCCACTGTGTGTCCAGCATTCTGCCCCACTGTGTGTCCAGCATTCTGCCCCACTGTGTGTCCAGCATTCTGCCCCACTGTGTGTCCAGCATTCTGCCCCACTGTGTGTCCAGCATTCTGCCCCTGTCACTGTGTGTCCAGCATTCTGCCCCACTGTGTCCAGCATTCTGCCCCACTGTGTCCAGCATTCTGCCCCACTGTGTGTCCAGCATTCTGCCCCACTGTGTCCAGCATTTTGCCCCACTGTGTGTCCAGCATTCTGCCCCTGTGTGTCCAGCATTCTGCCCCTGTGTGTCCAGCATTCTGCCCCACTGTGTGTCCAGCATTCTGCCCCACTGTGTGTCCAGCATTCTGCCCCACTGTGTGTCCAGCATTTTGCCCCACTGTGTCCAGCATTCTGCCCCTGTGTGTCCAGCATTCTGCCCCACTGTGTGTCCAGCATTCTGCCCCACTGTGTGTCCAGCATTCTGCCCCACTGTGTGTCCAGCATTTTGCCCCACTGTGTCCAGCATTCTGCCCCACTGTGTGTCCAGCATTCTGCCACACTGTGTGTCCAGCATTTTGCCCCACTGTGTCCAGCATTCTGCCCTACTGTGTGTCCAGCATTCTGCCCCACTGTGTGTCCAGCATTTTGCCCCACTGTGTGTCCAGCATTTTGCTCCACTGTGTGTCCAGCATTCTGCCCCTGTGTGCCCAGCATTCTGCCCCACTGTGTGTCCAGCATTCTGCCCCTGTGCGTCCAGCATTCTGCCCCACTTTGTGCCCAGCATTCTGCCCCACTGTGTGTCCAGCATTCTGCCCCACTGTGTGTCCAGCATTCTGCCCCACTGTGTGTCCAGCATTCTGCCCCACTGTGTGTCCAGCATTCTGCCCCACTGTGTCCAGCATTTTGCCCCACTGTGTCCAGCATTCTGCCCCAATGTGTGTCCAGCATTCTGCCCCAATGTGTGTCCAGCATTCTGCCCCACTGTGTGCCCAGCATTCTGCCCCACTGTGTGCCCAGCATTCTGCCCCACTGTGTGCCCAGCATTCTGCCCCACTGTGTGTCCAGCATTCTGCCCCACTGTGTGTCCAGCATTTTGCCCCACTGTGTCCAGCATTTTGCCCCACTGTGTGTCCAGCATTCTGCCCCACTGTGTCCAGCATTCTGCCCCACTGTGTCCAGCATTCTGCCCCACTGTGTGCCCAGCATTCTGCCCCACTGTGTGCCCAGCATTCTGCCCCACTGTGTGCCCAGCATTCTGCCCCACTGTGTGTCCAGCATTCTGCCCCACTGTGTGTCCAGCATTCTGCCCCACTGTGTGCCCAGCATTCTGCCCCTGTGTGTCCAGCATTCTGCCCCTGTGTGTCCAGCATCCTGCCCCCCGGGCCCCTCTAGACCGCTGCTCTCAAAGAAAAAAAAAACACGAGTTCTTACCTAGCCGTGCTCCTGTGCCGGGCGAAGATCCCTCCAGGCTCCACTCAGACGCACTCGCTGGGCCTGGCGGCTGATAATGACGTCAGACGCCGGCGAAGCCGGCGAGTGCGCACTGCGGCCGTATTCAGCTGCCAGCCTCAGACTGGCTGGCGGCTGTTAACTATTGACGTGCGGGCGCGGGCCCGCACGTCAATAGTGTGCCGCAGCGCCTGCAGGGGGGGCCCGGTGAGCAGATGAGACTGCTCACCGGGCCCCATACACCAGTCACGGCTGTAATGCCCTGATGGCGGCCCTGTTCAAAACAAACACTGGTGCAAAGCGTGAGCAAGTTCAAAACACAGCAAATAAGGTGAAATCAGGATAAGTTCCTTGCAGCTCGGCTGCAGGCAAAGTCAATATTCAAACGCGCAAATGTGGGTGCAGCATGTGCACAACAGTTCAAGTGGACGGCAAACTCGGTCCTTCTTAGGAATAGTTTGTTTGCAGCTTGACTGCAGGCAAAGTCTTATGGGCGTAGCACTTTCTGGGGAAATGCAGATCATAAAACACAGTTCATACCAGGGCTGGCAGTATTAGCAAAGAGTACAGAAGAAGTGCAGAGCTTAGAGTCCAGAAACAGTCAAATAATCCAGCCGTGGAAATCAAACAAGCTTAGCTTGTTAGAGAAGAATGCAGAGTATGAGAGTAATGCAGGTGAACCTCATTATTCTGTGGATATCTGTGATAAATCCTCATTATTCTGTGGATATCTGAGGTAAATCCTCATTATTCTGTGGATATCTGTGATAAATCCTCATTATTCTGTGGATATCTGTGATAAACCATCATTATTCTGTGGATATCTGAGGTAAATCCTCATTATTCTGTGGATATCTGAGGTAAATCCTCATTATTCTGTGGATATCTGTGATAAATCCTCATTATTCTGTGGATATCTGTGATAAATCCTCATTATTCTGTGGATATCTGAGGTAAATCCTCATTATTCTGTGGATATCTGTGATAAATCATCATTATTCTGTGGATATCTGAGGTAAATCCTCATTATTCTGTGGATATCTGTGATAAATCCAAATTATTCTGTGGATATCTGTGATAAATCCAAATTATTCTGTGGATATCTGAGGTAAATACTCATTATTCTGTGGATATCTGAGGTAAATCCTCATTATTCTGTGGATATCTGTGATAAATCCTCATTATTCTGTGGATATCTGAGGTAAATCCTCATTATTCTGTGGATATCTGTGATAAATCCAAATTATTCTGTGGATATCTGTGATAAATCCTCATTATTCTGTGGATATCTGTGATAAATCCAAATTATTCTGTGGATATATGTGATAAATCCTCATTATTCTGTGGATATCTGTGATAAACCATCATTATTCTGTGGATATCTGAGGTAAATCCTCATTATTCTGTGGATATCTGTGATAAATCCAAATTATTCTGTGGATATCTGAGGTAAATCCTCATTATTCTGTGGATTTCTGTGATAAATCCTCATTATTCTATGGATATATGTGATAAATCCTCATTATTCTGTGTATATCTGAGGTAAATCCTCATTATTCTGTGGATATCTGTGATAAATCCTCATTATTCTGTGGATATCTGTGATAAATCCTCATTATTCTGTGGATATCTGAGGTAAATCCTCATTATTCTGTGGATATCTGTGATAAATCCTCATTATTCTGTGGATATCTGTGATAAACCATCATTATTCTGTGGATATCTGAGGTAAATCCTCATTATTCTGTGGATATCTGAGGTAAATCCTCATTATTCTGTGGATAGCTGATAAATCCTCATTATTCTGTGGATATCTGATAAATCATCATTATTCTGTGGATATCTGATAAATCCTCATTATTCTGTGGATATCTGATAAATCATCATTATTCTGTGGATATCTGATAAATCCTCATTATTCTGTGGATATCTGAGGTAAATCCTCATTATTCTGTGGATATCTGAGGTAAATCCTCATTATTCTGTGGATATCTGTGATAAATCCTCATTATTCTGTGGATATCTGAGGTAAATCCTCATTATTCTGTGGATATCTGTGATAAATCCTCATTATTCTGTGGATATCTGTGATAAATCCTCATTATTCTGTGGATATCTGTGATAAATCCAAATTATTCTGTGGATATATGTGATAAATCCTCATTATTCTGTGGATATCTGAGGTAAATCCTCATTATTCTGTGGATATCTGTGATAAATCCTCATTATTCTGTGGATATCTGTGATAAACCATCATTATTCTGTGGATATCTGAGGTAAATCCTCATTATTCTGTGGATATCTGTGATAAATCCAAATTATTCTGTGGATATCTGAGGTAAATCCTCATTATTCTGTGGATATCTGTGATAAATCCTCATTATTCTGTGGATATCTGTGATAAATCCTCATTATTCTGTGGATATCTGTGATAAATCCTCATTATTCTGTGGATATCTGTGATAAACCATCATTATTCTGTGGATATCTGAGGTAAATCCTCATTATTCTGTGGATATCTGTGATAAATCCTCATTATTCTGTGGATATCTGTGATAAATCCTCATTATTCTGTGGATATCTGAGGTAAATCCTCATTATTCTGTGGATATCTGTGATAAATCCTCATTATTCTGTGGATATCTGAGGTAAATCCTCATTATTCTGTGGATATCTGAGGTAAATCATCATTATTCTGTGGATATCTGTGATAAATCCTCATTATTCTGTGGATATCTGTGATAAATCCTCATTATTCTGTGGATATCTGTGATAAACCATCATTATTCTGTGGATATCTGAGGTAAATCCTCATTATTCTGTGGATATCTGAGGTAAATCCTCATTATTCTGTGGATAGCTGATAAATCCTCATTATTCTGTGGATATCTGATAAATCATCATTATTCTGTGGATATCTGATAAATCCTCATTATTCTGTGGATATCTGATAAATCATCATTATTCTGTGGATATCTGATAAATCCTCATTATTCTGTGGATATCTGTGATAAATCCTCATTATTCTGTGGATATCTGAGGTAAATCCTCATTATTCTGTGGATATCTGTGATAAATCCTCATTATTCTGTGGATATCTGTGATAAATCATCATTATTCTGTGGATATCTGATAAATCCTCATTATTCTGTGGATATCTGATAAATCATCATTCTGTGGATATCTGATAAATCATCATTATTCTGTGGATATCTGATAAATCCTCATTATTCTGTGGATATCTGATAAATCATCATTATTCTGTGGATATCTGATAAATCATCATTATTCTGTGGATATCTGATAAATCCTCATTATTCTGTGGATATCTGATAAATCATCATTATTCTGTGGATATCTGATAAATCCTCATTATTCTGTGGATATCTGTGATAAATCCTCATTATTCTGTGGATATCTGAGGTAAATCCTCATTATTCTGTGGATATCTGTGATAAATCCTCATTATTCTGTGGATATCTGTGATAAATCATCATTATTCTGTGGATATCTGATAAATCCTCATTATTCTGTGGATATCTGAGGTAAATCCTCATTATTCTGTGGATATCTGAGGTAAATCCTCATTATTCTGTGGATATCTGTGATAAATCCTCATTATTCTGTGGATATCTGAGGTAAATCCTCATTATTCTGTGGATATCTGTGATAAATCCTCATTATTCTGTGGATATCTGTGATAAATCCTCATTATTCTGTGGATATCTGTGATAAATCCAAATTATTCTGTGGATATATGTGATAAATCCTCATTATTCTGTGGATATCTGAGGTAAATCCTCATTATTCTGTGGATATCTGTGATAAATCCTCATTATTCTGTGGATATCTGTGATAAACCATCATTATTCTGTGGATATCTGAGGTAAATCCTCATTATTCTGTGGATATCTGTGATAAATCCAAATTATTCTGTGGATATCAGAGGTAAATCCTCATTATTCTGTGGATATCTGTGATAAATCCTCATTATTCTGTGGATATCTGTGATAAATCCTCATTATTCTGTGGATATCTGTGATAAATCCTCATTATTCTGTGGATATCTGTGATAAACCATCATTATTCTGTGGATATCTGAGGTAAATCCTCATTATTCTGTGGATATCTGTGATAAATCCTCATTATTCTGTGGATATCTGTGATAAATCCTCATTATTCTGTGGATATCTGAGGTAAATCCTCATTATTCTGTGGATATCTGTGATAAATCCTCATTATTCTGTGGATATCTGAGGTAAATACTCATTATTCTGTGGATATCTGAGGTAAATCATCATTATTCTGTGGATATCTGTGATAAATCCTCATTATTCTGTGGATATCTGAGGTAAATCCTCATTATTCTGTGGATATCTGAGGTAAATCCTCATTATTCTGTGGATATCTGCGAAAAATCCTCATTATTCTGTGGATATCTGTGATAAATCCTCATTATTCTGTGGATATCTGTGATAAATCCTCATTATTCTGTGGATATCTGTGATAAATCATCATTATTCTGTGGATATCTGTGATAAATCCTCATTATTCTGTGGATATCTGAGGTAAATCCTCATTATTCTGTGGATATCTACGAAAAATCATCATTATTCTGTGGATATCTGTGATAAATCCTCATTATTCTGTGGATATCTGAGGTAAATCCTCATTATTCTGTGGATATCTGTGATAAATCCTCATTATTCTGTGGATATCTGTGATAAATCATCATTATTCTGTGGCTATCTGAGGTAAATCCTCATTTTTCTGTGGATATCTGAGGTAAATCCTCATTATTCTGTGGATATCTGTGATAAATCCTCATTATTCTGTGGATATCTGAGGTAAATCATCATTATTCTGTGGATATCTGTGATAAATCCTCATTATTCTGTAGATATCTGAAGTAAATCCTCATTATTCTGTGGATATCTGTGATAAATCCTCATTATTCTGTGGATATCTGAGGTAAATCATCATTATTCTGTGGATATCTGTGATAAATCCTCATTATTCTGTGGATATCTGTGATAAATCCTCATTATTCTGTGGATATCTGTGATAAATCCTCATTATTCTGTAGATATCTGAGGTAAATCCTCATTATTCTGTGGATATCTGTGATAAATCCTCATTATTCTGTGGATATCTGTGATAAATCCTCATTATTCTGTGGATATCTGTGATAAATCTTCATTATTCTCTGGATATCTGTGATAAATCCTAATTATTCTGTGGATATCTGAGGTAAATCCTCATTATTCTGTGGATATCTGTGATAAATCCTCATTATTCTGTGGATATCTGTAATAAATCCTCATTATTCTGTGGATATCTGTGATAAATCATCATTATTCTGTGGATATCTGTGATAAATCCTCATTATTCTGTGGATATCTGTGATAAATCATCATTATTCTGTGGATATCTGTAATAAATCCTCATTATTCTGTGGATATCTGTGATAAATCATCATTATTCTGTGGATATCTGTGATAAATCCTCATTATTCTGTGGATATCTGTGATAAATCCTCATTATTCTGTGGATATCTGAGGTAAATCCTCATTATTCTGTGGATATCTGTGATAAATCCTCATTATTCTGTGGATATCTGTGATAAACCATCATTATTCTGTGGATATCTGAGGTAAATCCTCATTATTCTGTGGATATCTGAGGTAAATCCTCATTATTCTGTGGATATCTGTGATAAATCCTCATTATTCTGTGGATATCTGTGATAAATCCTCATTATTCTGTGGATATCTGAGGTAAATCCTCATTATTCTGTGGATATCTGTGATAAATAATCATTATTCTGTGGATATCTGAGGTAAATCCTCATTATTCTGTGGATATCTGTGATAAATCCAAATTATTCTGTGGATATCTGTGATAAATCCAAATTATTCTGTGGATATCTGTGATAAATCCAAATTATTCTGTGGATATATGTGATAAATCCTCATTATTCTGTGGATATCTGAGGTAAATCCTCATTATTCTGTGGATATCTGTGATAAATCCTCATTATTCTGTGGATATCTGTGATAAACCATCATTATTCTGTGGATATCTGAGGTAAATACTCATTATTCTGTGGATATCTGAGGTAAATCCTCATTATTCTGTGGATATCTGTGATAAATCCTCATTATTCTGTGGATATCCGAGGTAAATCCTCATTATTCTGTGGATATCTGTGATAAATCCTCATTATTCTGTGGATATCTGTGATAAATCCTCATTATTCTGTGGATATCTGTGATAAATCCAAATTATTCTGTGGATATATGTGATAAATCCTCATTATTCTGTGGATATCTGTGATAAACCATCATTATTCTGTGGATATCTGAGGTAAATCCTCATTATTCTGTGGATATCTGTGATAAATCCAAATTATTCTGTGGATATCTGAGGTAAATCCTCATTATTCTGTGGATATCTGTGATAAATCCTCATTATTCTGTGGATATCTGTGATAAATCCTCATTATTCTGTGGATATCTGTGATAAATCCTCATTATTCTGTGGATATATGTGATAAATCCTCATTATTCTGTGGATATCTGAGGTAAATCCTCATTATTCTGTGGATATCTGTGATAAATCCTCATTATTCTGTAGATATCTGTGATAAATCCTCATTATTCTGTGGATATATGTGATAAATCCTCATTATTCTGTGGATATCTGAGGTAAATCCTCATTATTCTGTGGATATCTGAGGTAAATCCTCATTATTCTGTGGATAGCTGATAAATCCTCATTATTCTGTGGATATCTGATAAATCATCATTATTCTGTGGATATCTGATAAATCCTCATTATTCTGTGGATATCTGATAAATCATCATTATTCTGTGGATATCTGATAAATCCTCATTATTCTGTGGATATCTGAGGTAATCCTCATTATTCTGTGGATATCTGAGGTAAATCCTCATTATTCTGTGGATATCTGTGATAAATCCTCATTATTCTGTGGATATCTGTGATAAATCCAAATTATTCTGTGGATATATGTGATAAATCCTCATTATTCTGTGGATATCTGAGGTAAATCCCCATTATTCTGTGGATATCTGTGATAAATCCTCATTATTCTGTGGATATCTGTGATAAACCATCATTATTCTGTGGATATCTGAGGTAAATCCTCATTATTCTGTGGATATCTGTGATAAACCATCATTATTCTGTGGATATCTGAGGTAAATACTCATTATTCTGTGGATATCTGAGGTAAATCCTCATTATTCTGTGGATATCTGTGATAAATCCTCATTATTCTGTGGATATCTGAGGTAAATCCTCATTATTCTGTGGATATCTGTGATAAATCCTCATTATTCTGTGGATATCTGTGATAAATCCTCATTATTCTGTGGATATCTGTGATAAATCCAAATTATTCTGTGGATATATGTGATAAATCCTCATTATTCTGTGGATATCTGTGATAAACCATCATTATTCTGTGGATATCTGAGGTAAATCCTCATTATTCTGTGGATATCTGTGATAAATCCAAATTATTCTGTGGATATCTGAGGTAAATCCTCATTATTCTGTGGATATCTGTGATAAATCCTCATTATTCTGTGGATATCTGTGATAAATCCTCATTATTCTGTGGATATATGTGATAAATCCTCATTATTCTGTGTATATCTGAGGTAAATCCTCATTATTCTGTGGATATCTGTGATAAATCCTCATTATTCTGTAGATATCTGTGATAAATCCTCATTATTCTGTGGATATATGTGATAAATCCTCATTATTCTGTGGATATCTGAGGTAAATCCTCATTATTCTGTGGATATCTGTGATAAATCCTCATTATTCTGTGGATATCTGAGGTAAATCCTCATTATTCTGTGGATATCTGTGATAAATCTTCATTATTCTGTGGATATCTGTGATAAACCATCATTATTCTGTGGATATCTGAGGTAAATCCTCATTATTCTGTGGATATCTGAGGTAAATCCTCATTATTCTGTGGATAGCTGATAAATCCTCATTATTCTGTGGATATCTGATAAATCATCATTATTCTGTGGATATCTGATAAATCCTCATTATTCTGTGGATATCTGATAAATCATCATTATTCTGTGGATATCTGATAAATCCTCATTATTCTGTGGATATCTGAGGTAAATCCTCATTATTCTGTGGATATCTGAGGTAAATCCTCATTATTCTGTGGATATCTGTGATAAATCCTCATTATTCTGTGGATATCTGAGGTAAATCCTCATTATTCTGTGGATATCTGTGATAAATCCTCATTATTCTGTGGATATCTGTGATAAATCCTCATTATTCTGTGGATATCTGTGATAAATCCAAATTATTCTGTGGATATATGTGATAAATCCTCATTATTCTGTGGATATCTGAGGTAAATCCTCATTATTCTGTGGATATCTGTGATAAATCCTCATTATTCTGTGGATATCTGTGATAAACCATCATTATTCTGTGGATATCTGAGGTAAATCCTCATTATTCTGTGGATATCTGTGATAAATCCAAATTATTCTGTGGATATCTGAGGTAAATCCTCATTATTCTGTGGATATCTGTGATAAATCCTCATTATTCTGTGGATATCTGTGATAAATCCTCATTATTCTGTGGATATCTGTGATAAATCCTCATTATTCTGTGGATATCTGTGATAAACCATCATTATTCTGTGGATATCTGAGGTAAATCCTCATTATTCTGTGGATATCTGTGATAAATCCTCATTATTCTGTGGATATCTGTGATAAATCCTCATTATTCTGTGGATATCTGAGGTAAATCCTCATTATTCTGTGGATATCTGTGATAAATCCTCATTATTCTGTGGATATCTGAGGTAAATCCTCATTATTCTGTGGATATCTGAGGTAAATCATCATTATTCTGTGGATATCTGTGATAAATCCTCATTATTCTGTGGATATCTGTGATAAACCATCATTATTCTGTGGATATCTGAGGTAAATCCTCATTATTCTGTGGATATCTGAGGTAAATCCTCATTATTCTGTGGATAGCTGATAAATCCTCATTATTCTGTGGATATCTGATAAATCATCATTATTCTGTGGATATCTGATAAATCCTCATTATTCTGTGGATATCTGATAAATCATCATTATTCTGTGGATATCTCATAAATCCTCATTATTCTGTGGATATCTGAGGTAAATCCTCATTATTCTGTGGATATCTGAGGTAAATCCTCATTATTCTGTGGATATCTGTGATAAATCCTCATTATTCTGTGGATATCTGAGGTAAATCCTCATTATTCTGTGGATATCTGTGATAAATCCTCATTATTCTGTGGATATCTGTGATAAATCCTCATTATTCTGTGGATATCTGTGATAAATCCTCATTATTCTGTGGATATCTGTGATAAATCCAAATTATTCTGTGGATATATGTCATAAATCCTCATTATTCTGTGGATATCTGAGGTAAATCCTCATTATTCTGTGGATATCTGTGATAAATCCTCATTATTCTGTGGATATCTGTGATAAACCATCATTATTATGTGGATATCTGAGGTAAATCCTCATTATACTGTGGATATCTGTGATAAATCCAAATTATTCTGTGGATATCTGAGGTAAATCCTCATTATTCTGTGGATATCTGTGATAAATCCTCATTATTCTGTGGATATCTGTGATAAATCCTCATTATTCTGTGGATATCTGTGATAAATCCTCATTATTCTGTGGATATCTGTGATAAACCATCATTATTCTGTGGATATCTGAGGTAAATCCTCATTATTCTGTGGATATCTGTGATAAATCCTCATTATTCTGTGGATATCTGTGATAAATCCTCATTATTCTGTGGATATCTGAGGTAAATCCTCATTATTCTGTGGATATCTGTGATAAATCCTCATTATTCTGTGGATATCTGAGGTAAATCCTCATTATTCTGTGGATATCTGAGGTAAATCATCATTATTCTGTGGATATCTGTGATAAATCCTCATTATTCTGTGGATATCTGAGGTAAATCCTCATTATTCTGTGGATATCTGTGATAAAGTTGCGTTTCGGCAAGACTATTCCCGCTGCCAGTGCTTTTCGTGGCCCGTGGCCGTATCATTAGAGCTCAGTCGCCCACTCTCCTCCATTCAGTGCTTCCATCGCTCTCTGGGGTCACCGGCGTACATCCAGGGGGAAGCTGCACTAATCTGCCGCCTGTGGAGGAGAAAATTCGCCATGCACTCGCTGATTAAACTTGTGTTGGCCCTTCAGGGACAAGTGAACGAAGAAGATACAGTGATTGTGCCGCTCTTACGGATAATAACCAGGAGACGTGTGATACTGAGGCTCATACCATCACCAGGACCAGCACAGACAGCTGGAAACATAGTATGTACACCGATACCCAGAGTCCACATACTGTATACACATACAGGAGATCTACAGTATATGCAGAAACACAGAAATAAATACATATATATAGGAGGCACCAACAAATACAGTGGAGGAAGTACCGTAAGTATTTCATCCCTTGCTGATTTTGTAAGTTTGCCCACTGTCAAAGACATGAACAGTGTTAGGGTTGGCGGATTGCACTAAATAAATTAAATAGTAAAGTGCAATCGTAACTCGGGGTCCACCGTGCAGAGATGTTAAACTGCAACTAGTGTGAACAATGACAGAAGACACAGCGAGTGATTGCTGGCATACACTGAGTTAACCCCTTAACCCCTGGAGTTTTTTTCGGATTTGCGTTTTCATTTTTCGCTCCCCTCCTTTTCAGAGCCATAACTTTTTTATTTTTTGCGGGACGAGTTGTACTTTTGAGCGACACCATTGGTTTTACCGTGTCGTGTACTAGAAAACGGGAAAAAAATTCCAAGTGCGGTGAAATTGCAAAAAAAGTGCAATCCCACACTTGTTTTTTGTTTGACTTTTTTACTAGGTTCACTACATGCTAAAACTGACCTGCCATTATGATTCTCCAGGTCATTACGAGTTCATAGACACCAAACATGTCTAGGTTCTTTTTTATCTAAGTGGTAAAAAAAGAATTCCACACTTCACTAAAAAAAAATAAATTAAAAATTGTGCCATTTTCCGATACCCGTAGCGTCTCCACTCTTCTTGATCTGGGGTTGGGTGAGAGCTTATTTTTTGCGTGCTGAGCTGACGTTTTTAGTGATGCCACTTTGGTGCATATATATTCTTTTGATCGCTCATTATTGCATTTTAATGCAATGTCGTGGCAGCCAAAAATACATAATTCTGGCGTTTTTACCATTTTTTATCACTACACCGTTTAGCGATCAGGTTAATCCTTTTTTTATTGACAGATTGGGCGATTCTGAACTCGGCGATACCAAATATGTGTAGGTTTAATTTTTTTATTTTTTTTATTTTGAATGGGGCAAAAAGGGGGGTGACTTGAACTTTTATATTGTTTTATTTTTTCATATTTTTTAAAACATTTATTTTTACTTTTGACATGCTTCAATAGCCTCAATGGGAGACTAGAAGATGGCACAGCCTGATCGGCCCTGCTACATAGGAGCGATGCTCAGATCGCCTCTATGTAGCTGAATTGCAGACTTGCTATTAGCGCCTACCTCAGGGTGGCGCTCACAGCAATCTGGCATCAACAACCATAGAGGTCTCAAGGAGACTTCTGGTTGTCATGCCGACGCATTGATGATCCCCGATCATGTGACGGGGTCACCGATGCGTTCATTTCCAGCAAGATGGCCGGAAGCGCTTGTTAAATGCCGCTGTCAGAGTTTGACACTGGTATTTAACTAGTTAATAGGCATGGGTGGATCGCGATTCAAAATAGCTGACATGTCCCGGTTTTGAGGTGGGCTTACTGCCGGAGCCCACATCAAAGGGAGGATAATGCCATCAGCGTAATAGTACTTCCGATGGCAGTAAGAGGTTAAAGACAGCTGTCTTACATAGTCACCTTTATAATAGACTCCTGTCCACAGACTCAATTAATCAGTCAAACTCTATCCTCTACAACATGGGCACGACCAAACAGCTTTATAGGTATGTCAGGGACAAGATCATAGACCTGCACAAAGCTGAAATGGGCTACAAAACCATAAGTAAGACATTGGGTGAGAAGAAGACAACTGTTAGTGCAATAGTAAGAAAATGGAAGAAATACAAAATGACTGTCAATTGACATTGATCTGGGGCACCATGCAAAATCTCACCTCGTGGGGCATCCTTGATCATGAGGAAGGTGAGAGATCAGCCTAAGGGTATGTACACACGTAGAATGGTCCGCTGCGTTTTTTCTGCGGATTTATCGCGTTTTCTAGTGCGGATTCCGCTGCGGATTTCCATCTGCGGTTTTCTATTGGAGCAGATGTAAAAACGCTGCGGATTCCGCACAAAGAATTGACATGCTGCGGAAAATAAAACGCTGCGCTTCCGCGCGTTTTGTTCCGCAGAATGGGCACAGCGTTTTTTGTTTCCCATAGGTTTACATTGTACTGTAAACTCATGGTAAACTGCTGCGGATCCGCAGCTGCGGAAACGCTGCGGATCCGCAGCAAGATCCGCAACGTGTGCAAATACCCTCAGACTACACAGGGGGAACTTATTAAAGATCTTAAGGCAGCTGGGACCACAGTCACCAAGAAAACCATTAACACATTACACCATAAAGGTTTAAAATCCTGCAGTGCCCGCAAGGTCCCCCTGCTCAAGAAGGCACATGTGCAGCCCGTCTGAAGTTTACCAAAGAACCCCTGGATGATTCTGTGAGTGATTGGGAGAAGGTACTGTGTCAGATGAGACAAAAAATTAGCTCTTTGGCATTAACTCAACTCGCCGTGTTTGGAGGAAGGTAAATGCTGCCTATGACCCAAAGAACACCATCCCCGTCCTCGCCGTAAAAGGGAAACCCCAGCTAATCCCACCGCATGACCCGTCACCATCCCTACTGTATAAGGAAACTCCAGCTAATCCCACAGCACGACCCGTCACCGTCCCTACCGTATAAGGGAAGTACTAGCTAATCCCACTGCATGATCCGTCACTGTCCTCGCCGTATAAGGGAAACGCCAGCTAATCCCACCGCACGACCCGTCACCATCTTCACCGTATAACAGAAACGCCAGCTAATCCCACCACATGACCCGTCACCGTCCCAACCGTATAAGGGAAACCCCAACTAATCCCACCACATGACCCTTCACCATCCCTACCGTATAAGGTAAGCACCAGCTAATCCCACCGCATGACCTGTCACCATCCCTACCGTAAAAGGGAAATGCTAACTAATCCCACTGCACGATTCGTCACTGTCCTCATCGTATAAGGGAAACGCCAGCTAATCCTACCACATGACCCGTCACTGTCTTCACCGTATAACCAAAATGCCAGCTAATCCCACCACATGACCCGTCACCATCCCTACCATATAAGGTAAGCACCAACTAATCCCACCGCATGACCTGTCACCATCCCTACCGTAAAAGGGAAATGCTAGCTAATCCCACTGCACGATTCGTCACTGTCCTCATCGTATAAGGGAAACACCACCTAATCCCACCACATGACCCGTCACTGTCTTCACCGTATAACTGAAATGCCAGCTAATCCCACCACATGACCCGTCACCATCCCTACCATATAAGGTAAGCACCAGCTAATCCCACCGCATGACCTGTCACCATCCCTACCGTAAAAAGGAAATGCTAGCTAATCCCACTGCACGATTCGTCACTGTCCTCATCGTATAAGGGAAACACCACCTAATCCCACCACATGACCCGTCACTGTCTTCACCGTATAACCGAAATGCCAGCTAATCCCACCACATGACCCGTCACCATCCCTACCACATAAGGTAAGCACCAGCTAATCCCACTGCATGACCTGTCACCATCCCTACCGTAAAAGGGAAATGCTAGCTAATCCCACTGCACGATTCGTCACTGTCCTCACCGTATAAGGGAAACACCACCTAATCCCACCACATGACCCGTCACTGTCTTCACCATATAACCGAAATGCCAGCTAATCCCACCACATGACCCGTCACCATCCCTACTGTATAAGGGAAACGCCAGCTAATCCCACAGCACGACCTGTCACCGTCCCTACCGTATAAGGGAAATACTAGCTAATCCCACCGCACGACCCGTCACCATCTCCACCGTATAAGGGAAACACCAGCTAATCACACCACATGACCCATCACCATCTCTACTGTATAAGGGAAACCCTAGCTAATCCCACCACATGACCCGTCACCGTCCCTACCGTATAAGGGGAATGCCAGCTAATTCCACAGCACGACCGGTCACCGTCCCTGCCGTAAAAGGTAAATGCTAGCTAATCCCACTGCACGATCCATCACTGTCCTCGCCGTATAAGGGAAACACCAGCTAATCCCACCGCATGACCCGTCACTGTCTTCACCGTATGACAGAAACGCCAGCTAATCCCACCACATGACCTGTCACCATCCCTACTGTATAAGGGAAACGCCAGCTAATCCCACCACATGACCCGTCACCGTCCCTACCGTATAAGGGAAACGCCAACTAATCCCACAGCAAGCCCCATCACCGTCCCTACCGTATAAGGGAAACGCCAGCTAATCCCACCGCGCAACCCGTCACTGTCCTCACCGTATAAGGGAAACACCAGCTAATCCCACCGCACGACCCGTCACTGTCCCTACCGTAAAAGGGAAATGCTAGCTAATCCCACTGCACGATCCGTCACTGTCCTCGCCATATAAGGGAAGCACCAGCTAATCCTACCACATGACCCGTCAATGTCTTTACCGTATAACAGAAATGCCAGCTAATCACACCACATGACCCATCACCGTGCCTACCGTATCAGGGAAACGCCAACTAATCCCACAGCACGACCGGTCACCGTCCCTACCGTATAAGGGAAATACTAGCTAATCCCACCGCACGACCCATCACCATCTTCACCGTATAACAGAAACGCCAGCTAATCCCACCGCATGACCCGTCACCATCCCTATTGTATAAGGGAAACACCAGCTAATCCCACCGCATGACCCATCACCGTGCCTACCGTATCAGGGAAACGCCAACTAATCCCACAGCACGACCCGTCACCGTCCCTACCGTATAAGGGAAATGCTAGCTAATCCCATTGCACGATCCGTCACTGTCCTCACCGTATAAGGGAAACACCAGCTAATCCCACCGCACGACCCGTCACTGTCCCTACCGTAAAAGGGAAATGCTAGCTAATCCCACTGCACGATCTGTCACTGTCCTCGCCATATAAGGGAAGCACCAGCTAATCCTACCACATGACCCGTCAATGTCTTTACCGTATAACAGAAATGCCAGCTAATCACACCACATGACCCATCACCGTGCCTACCGTATCAGGGAAACGCCAACTAATCCCACAGCACGACCGGTCACCGTCCCTACCGTATAAGGGAAATACTAGCTAATCCCACCGCACGACCCATCACCATCTTCACCGTATAACAGAAACGCCAGCTAATCCCACCGCATGACCCGTCACCATCCCTATTGTATAAGGGAAACACCAGCTAATCCCACCGCATGACCCATCACCGTGCCTACCGTATCAGGGAAATGCCAACTAATCCCACAGCACGACCCGTCACCGTCCCTACCGTATAAGGGAAATGCTAGCTAATCCCACCATATGACCCGTGACTGTCCTCGCCGTATAAGAGAAACACCAGCTAATCCCACCGCACGACCCGTCACGTCTTCATCGTATAACAGAAACGCCAGCTTATCCCACCACATGACCCGTTACCGTCCCTACCGTAAAAGGGAAATGCTAGCTAATCCCACTGCACTATCCGTCACTGTCCTCACCATATAAGGGAAACACCAGCCAATCCCACCGCACGACCCGTCACCATCCCTACTGTATAAGGGAAACGCCAGCTAATCCCACCACATGACCCGTCACCGTCCCTACCGTATAAGGGGAATGCCAGCTAATCCCACAGCACGACCGGTCACCGTCCCTACCGTAAAAGGTAAATGCTAGCTAATCCCACTGCACTATCCGTCACTGTCCTCACCATATAAGGGAAACACCAGCCAATCCCACCCCACGACCCGTCACCATCCCTACTGTATAAGGGAAACGCCAGCTAATCCCACCACATGACCCGTCACCGTCCCTACCGTATAAGGGGAACGCCAGCTAATCCCACAGCACGACCGGTCACCGTCCCTACCGTAAAAGGTAAATGCTAGCTAATCCCACTGCACGATCCATCACTGTCTTCGCCGTATAAGGGAAACACCAGCTAATCCCACTGCACGACCCTGCACTGCTAATCCCACTGCACTGTAGTATTCTGCTACAGATGGATCTGGATAAGTTGGAAACCTGGGCTGAAAGGTGGCAGATGAGGTTTAACAATGATAAATGTAAGGTTATACACATGGGAAGAAGGAATCAATGTCACCATTACACACTGAATGGGAAACCACTGGGTAAATCTGACAGGGAGAAGGACTTGGGGATCCTAGTTAATGATAAACTTACCTGGAGCAGCCAGTGCCAGGCAGCAGCTGCCAAGGCAAACAGGATCATGGGGTGCATTAAAAGAGGTCTGGATACACATGATGAGAGCATTATACTGCCTCTGTACAAATCCCTAGTTAGACCGCACATGGAGTACTGTGTCCAGTTTTGGGCACCGGTGCTCAGGAAGGATATAATGGAACTAGAGAGAGTACAAAGGAGGGCAACAAAATTAATAAAGGGGATGGGAGAACTACAATACCCAGATAGATTAGCGAAATTAGGATTATTTAGTCTAGAAAAAAGACGACTGAGGGGCGATCTAATAACCATGTATATGTATATAAGGGGACAATACAAATATCTCGCTGAGGATCTGTTTATACCAAGGAAGATGACGGGTACAAGGGGGCATTCTTTGCGTCTGGAGGAGAGAAGGTTTTTCCACCAACATAGAAGAGGATTCTTTACTGTTAGGGCAGTGAGAATCTGGAATTGCTTGCCTGAGGAGGTGGTGATGGCGAACTCAGTCGAGGGGTTCAAGAGAGGCCTGGATGTCTTCCTGGAGCAGAACAATATTGTATCATACAATTATTAGGTTCTGTAGAAGGACGTAGATCTGGGGATTTATTATGATGGAATATAGGCTGAACTGGATGGACAAATGTCTTTTTTCGGCCTTACTAACTATGTTACTATGTTACTATGTTACTATGACCCGTCACTGTCTTCACCGTATGACAGAAACGCCAGCTAATCCCGCCACATGACCTGTCACCATCCCTACTGTATAAGGGAAACGCCAACTAATCCCACAGCATGACCCGTCACCGTCCCTACCGTATAATGGAAACGCCAGCTAATCCCACCGCGCGACCCATCACCGTCCCTACCGTAAAAGGGAAATGCTAGCTAATCCCACTGCACGTTCCGTCACTGTCCTCGCCGTATAAGGGAAACACCATCTAATCCCACCGCACGACCCGTTACCGTCTTCACCATATAACGGAAACTGCAGCTAATCCCTCCACATGACCCCTCACCGTCCCTACCGTATAAGGGAAACGCCAGCTAATCCCACCGCATGACTCATCATCGCCCCTACCGTATAAGGGAAACACCAGCTATTCCCACCGTGCGACTCGTCACTGTATAACGGAAACGCCAGCTAATCCCACCACATGACCCGTCACTGTCCCTACTGTATAAGGGAAACGCCAGCTAATCCCACGGCACGACCGGTCACCGTCTTCACCGTATAACAGAAACGCCAGCTAATCCCACCACGTGACCCGTCACCATTCCTATTGTATAAGAGAAACGCCAGCTAATCCTGAGTTGCACACCAGGGCAATGGGGATACATGGTACTGGGTCCGGTCGCAATTAAAGGGGTGGTCATTGCGGCAGCGACCCGGTCCGTGGCCCTGGGCACTCAAGTAAAGGGAAAGGTCTTTTAAGGGAAGTTGTAATAAAGTTTATATTCATGATGCCACCTGTGGTTCTCAGTCAGAGGGGACTGACACTGCTTAAAGGGGTCCTCTGGGGTGATGATACTGCAGCATAGATGGTGACACTGCCCACAGGTGAAGCGGGATTCCCAGGGCTCCCAGTGTAGTGGGCAAGAGTGGTGAGTTACCTGTAAATAAACGGAGGACACAGGGTTGCAGTCTTTACCTGGTTTACTGATGGTAGCAGGCCACAGTCCAGGGTACCGGCACCCCCTTGTCTGGGCCTCTGAGTTTTATACCTTTGCCCAAAACTAAGGGTCTTCCCCCTGGATGACCTCATGGGGTGGGCAGAGCTATGGAATGCAGTCCTCTTTCTTGAGTATAGGAAAAACCATCATCCCGTATATCTTGGCGTATGAACCTCGTAGAAAGACGACACCCGTGTCGTTATTCTCAGCGTGACATAGGGATTCGTTTAAGTCTAGACATGGGGTAGCTGGGTGTCCCAGTTATGTAGTAATGTGTTTTTCACTTTCTGCTACGTGCTGGGCTCCCGAAACCCACCACTGTATATACTATATACAGGGGAGATGACACGTATATCCTATATACAGGAGGAGATGACACACAGGTATATACTATATACAGGAGCAGATGACACAGAGGTATATACTATATACAGGAGGAGATCACACAGAGGTATATACTATATACAGGAGGAGATGACACACAGGTATATACTATATACAGGAGGAGATGACATACAGGTACATACTATATACAGGAGGAGATGACATACAGGTACATACTATATACAGGGGAGATGACACAGAGGTATATACATAGTAACATAGTAACATAGTAACATAGTTAGTAAGGCCGAAAAAAGACATTTGTCCATCCAGTTCAGCCTATATTCCGTCATAATAAATCCCCAGATCTACGTCCTTTTACAGAACCTAATAATTGTATGATACAATATTGTTCTGCTCCAGGAAGACATCCAGGCCTCTCTTGAACCCCTCGACTGAGTTCGCCATCACCACCTCCTCAGGCAAGCAATTCCAGATTCTCACTGCCCTAACAGTAAAGAATCCTCTTCTATGTTGGTGGAAAAACCTTCTCTCCTCCAGACGCAAAGAATGCCCCCTTGTGCCCGTCACCTTCCTTGGTATAAACAGATCCTCAGCGAGATATTTGTATTGTCCCCTTATATACTTATACATGGTTATTAGATCGCCCCTCAGTCGTCTTTTTTCTAGACTAAATAATCCTAATTTCGCTAATCTATCTGGGTATTGTAGTTCTCCCATCCCCTTTATTAATTTTGTTGCCCTCCTTTGTACTCTCTCTAGTTCCATTATATCCTTCCTGAGCACCGGTGCCCAAAACTGGACACAGTACTCCATGTGCGGTCTAACTAGGGATTTGTACAGAGGCAGTATAATGCTCTCATCATGTGTATCCAGACCTCTTTTAATGCACCCCATGATCCTGTTTGCCTTGGCAGCTGCTGCCTGGCACTGGCTGCTCCAGGTAAGTTTATCATTAACTAGGATCCCCAAGTCCTTCTCCCTGTCAGATTTACCCAGTGGTTTCCCGTTCAGTGTGTAATGGTGATATTGATTCCCTCTTCCCATGTGTATAACCTTACATTTATCATTGTTAAACCTCATCTGCCACCTTTCAGCCCAAGTTTCCAACTTATCCAGATCCATCTGTAGCAGAATACTATCTTCTCTTGTATTAACTGCTTTACATAGTTTTGTATCATCTGCAAATATCGATATTTTACTGTGTAAACCTTCTACCAGATCATTAATGAATATGTTGAAGAGAACAGGTCCCAATACTGACCCCTGCGGTACCCCACTGGTCACAGCGACCCAGTTAGAGACTATACCATTTATAACCACCCTCTGCTTTCTATCACTAAGCCAGTTACTAACCCATTTACACACATTTTCCCCCAGACCAAGCATTCTCATTTTGTGTACCAACCTCTTGTGCGGCACGGTATCAAACGCTTTGGAAAAATCGAGTTTTATACCTACTATACCTACTATATACAGGAGGAGATGACACACAGGTATATACTATATACAGGAGGAGATGACATACAGGTACATACAATATACAGGGGAGATGACACACAGGTATATACTATATACAGGAGATGACACACAGATATATACTATATACAGGAGGAGATGACACACAGGTATCTATATATATAATTGCCTAAGGGTTTTTCTGTCTGTCTGTCTTTCTGTCTGTCTGTCTTTCTGTCTGTCTGTCTGTCCTGGAAATCCCGCCTCTCTGATTGGTCGAGGCCGCCAGGCCTCGACCAATCAGCGACGGGCACAGCATCGACGTAGAAATCCCGCGTCTCTGATTGGTTGAGGCCGCCAGGCCTCGACCAATCAGCAACGGGCACAGCGACGATGATGTCATAAAGGACGTAGAAATCCCGTGTTTCTGATTCAGCGACGGGCACAGTATCGACGTAGATGTCATAATGGTTGCCATGGCGACGATGATGTCATAAAGGTTACCTCGATCAATCAGCGACGGACACAGTCTGCCGCGAATTCTGGAATCATCATTGTCCATATACTACGGGGACATGCATATTCTAGAATACCCGATGCGTTAGAATCGGGCCACAATCTAGTATACTATATACAGGAGGAAGTACAAATCTCAAAGTACACATTAGTAGCATATTCAAATATTTCTATACCCACTATTCCAAAGTTCAATAAGGGCATACATCATATATGCTACATATGGCGGACCATATAAATATAGGCCATTCGTTATATAGACTAAAACAACAACACACGAAAAAACAACGAACAATAGGCCAGATATATTGAAAAATGTATAACAAATCTTTATTTAAATATATACAATAAAACAGGTGAAACAGTACGTGTCCCTACAAGACATGTATGTCAATATAGTCAGCATAAACGGGACATGGGAGGTCTGGTGTTAGTACCTACAAAATTATTCATGTATAATAGCTCAATATGTTATATTTTAGTGCTGACAAATTATAGTCCCCATTCATATAAACGGTGATCAAAGCAAAACCACTTATATTTGATAATTATACATAAAGGATAGTATAGAACACAAGGAAGATTGTTCCCAGTATTCATGTATTTTAGGGTATCGCCATTGTATTCTTACCAGATGAATGGAAATGCAAACGACCAAATCCTAATGAGGGGACACACCAGAGGCTTCCACGTCGCCCCGACGCGCGTTTCGGCACAGCCTTCGTCAGGGGGCATGTCTAAATCAAAAGTGCTCGGTTTAAAAAGGTACCCGGAACCAATAAGGAAAGACCCGGAAGTGCTAATAGTTGCCGTGGTGATAAAACATACACCATACCATGAGAACAATAGTAAACTGTTAGTCCATCCAAATAAGATTAAAATATCTCCGCATATAACGCGCATCATTGCGCCAATAGTATAGCGCAGTGATCACGTAATTATTCCTCTTTATTAGGGACACATCCTTCACCCACAGTGCCGCATCATAAGGGGGCAGAGCTAATCCGAATCACGTGACATAGTGTCACTCTGAGAAAAATAATAAAGTAGTAATACTTATATATGTAGTTGAAATATAGCCCCACATGATGCGCATCGTAGCGCCGATAATATCGTGCAGTGATCACATTGAAATTCCTATTTATTAGAGGTAATTCCTACGCTCATAGCGCCGCACCATAGAGGGGCGGAGATAGTCCAAATCATATGATGTATCTACGCTCTGAAAATGACGCATGCGCCGCTGGATCTCGGACCCTGACGAACGGCGTCGGCGTCAGCAGAGGGCGTGACTGTGACAACCAGTGCCACACCCACACCACTCCAAAAGCCGCCGAAAGCCAAACAACACAGACCGGTACAGCGCGCATGCGTGCCAGGCGTAAGGGTAGATTATTGGACCCACAATATATAATCGTCAGTTAAATTGTTAGCATTATGGCAATAAATGTAGTCTATGGCCAATTATTAATGAATACTATTATCATTGGACCCATAATATACAAACATCTGGGAAGCAATAAACATTATAGCCATTACTAAGTATTGTAACCAATTATTGTACAAATGAATGATAGTAGCCATTTCCAATAGCGTCCATTTTCTTGCGTTATGCGAGATGACGATAAAGAGATGGTAATTGTCCATATATCAACGTCTCATGGTGTGATCTCTACTCGGCGTCCAATATTTAAATATTATATCGATATATAACGGGGAACCTTAATTGGTAACACAGAAACCTATAATAAAAATTAAAAAAAGTTAAAATCAACATACTGAGAAAATTAACCACATGTCAGCGAGATGGAAACCACACAGTTTTCCGCATTCAAAGAAACGGGACAAAGCTGATTTGTTCATTCAGGCCATTTGGATGTATAGTATTTAGTGTCCAAATCCAGCGAGATTCTAGCCTGGCTAGTTTTTGTGACAATTTCCCTCCTCTGATGTCGATATCTAGGGAATCAATTCCCCTAATTTTTAATAATGTGGCATCACAATTATGGTGGAGCCAAAAGTGTCTTGGAATGGTCTTTAAAGTGGATGAGTCCGTGTGGTCCATGGCTGCTAATATGCCCAGCACATGTTCCCTAATTCGAACTTTCAAGGGGCGCGTGGTAAGTCCTATATAAATGAGACCGCAAGGACAGATAGCAAAGTACACGACATATCGTGTAGTGCAATTTATATATTTCCTTATACTGTATGTTCTGGATCTGTCAGAATTGAAAAACGAGTCACATTTTTCTACATTAGGACATGCCACGCATTTACCGCACGGGACACATCCACTTTTTTTAGGAAAAAGGTCCAAGAATGTAGATCTGCTCTCACCAATGTAGTGACTGTGAACAAGCATGTCACGAAGATTCCTAGAGCGTCTAGTGGTAATAGCCGGACGCTCTGGAATATATTTTGAGATTATTGGGTCCGCCTGTAAAATAGGCCATGACTTAGTGAGAGCTGCCCTCACTTGTGAAAACCGATTATGGTAGTTGGTAATGAATCTGACTTTTTCCCCTGTTGGTTTGTTTGTTGACTTATATACCAAATCATGGCGAGAGGAATATTTGGCGCGATTGTATGCGCGTTTTACCATCCTGTGGCTATATCCCCTATCATGAAACCTTCTAGTTAGGTCCAGTGCCTGTTTCTCAAAGTCGGCGTCACTGGAGCAGATCCTCCGAATGCGGAGGAACTGGCCCAGTGGAACCGACTGAATGACATGTCTTGGATGCGCGGAGGAGGCGTGCAGCAATGTATTAGTTGCTGTGGACTTCCTGAATATATCGGTCTGAATAACATCATCTTGATCACGTTTTACCAAAACATCCAGAAAGTCCACGTTTTTATTATCAAAATGAAACGTCAATTTAATATTACAATCATTATTATTGAGTGACTGCATGAATATCTGCAGTGACTCAATAGACCCCTGCCAGATCAGAAAAACATCATCTATGTACCGCGTCCATAGAAGGACGCGGTCCATAGATGAGGTCCGATCTGACAGGAGGAGGTCCCTTTCCCACAGCCCCAAGAACAGGTTGGCGTAGGACGGCGCAAAGGCCGCCCCCATAGCCGTTCCTTGGAGCTGCAGGAAAAAGGACCCCTTAAAAGTGAAGAAGTTATGGGTTAATGTAAACTCCAGAACCTCTAAAACTAAATTTTGAAATTTAAACGGAAAATTGGACATATTGAGGTAGTATTTCACAGCACGGAGCCCATCAGAATGCTTAATGCTCGTGTAGAGAGATTCTACATCTGCTACTACCATGATGGCATCGGTATCAATGTGTAGGTCATCAACTAATTTAAGGAAGGCTGTAGTGTCTTTCAAAAATGAAGGGAGACTTTCCACAAATGGCTGCAAGATGGAATCAATCCAACGATTGACATGTTCCAAGAAGTTCCCCACTCCAGAGATGATTGGACGGCCAGGGGGATTAATGCTGTTTTTATGTACTTTAGGAAGGAGGTAAAATGTCGAGATGGTGGGCTCTGCCACATTCAATGACAATGATAGTTCTTTAGTAATTACACCCTCCTCAACAGCCCTTAGTAAAATAGAATCTAGCTGTGATTTAAATTTTGAAAGGGGATTGAATGTTAATTTTTTATAGCAGACTCCATTATTCAACTGTCGATATACCTCCTTCTCGTACATATTTCTTGGCCACACTACCACATTGCCCCCTTTATCTGCAGGTTTGAATATTATGTCTGGAAGGGATTGGAGTGTTTTTAGGCGTTCCCGTTCCACATGCATCAAGTTGTCATTGCTAATATATTTAGGTATTTTCATTAGGTCCTTGGTAACAATCTGGACAAAGAGATCAACATTGGCGCATGTGGATAGAGGGGGGAACTTCTTGGAACGTGGTCTAATCGAGGGTGGAATCTTACCATCAATGGTGGTATTGTGTTCAATATGTAGCTCCTCCAAAATTCTTAGAGTGGATTGTTCCTCTTCTGTGGGAAATAAAATATGCAAATTACCATCGTGAAAATATTTTTTAAATAATAAAGACCTAGCAAATATATGTAGGTCTTTCACCACAGAGAATGTATCAAATCTAGACTCTGGTGAAAATGTGAGCCCTTTAGTCAGGATAGATAGATCAGTATCAGAAAACACATGGTCGCTTAGGTTAATTACCTTATTGTCATTGTTAGATGTTACAGGTGACCTGTGTTGATTGCGTCTGTATGGATGGTAGTTTCTTTCACGTGTTTTTTTATAATTTGTTCCTGATCTTGTGGTGTGAGAAACAGATGCCGAGTCAGATAATTCACTCACAGATGATGCTGAGGAAAACGAAGGAGTGCGCCTATTGCGTGTGGGTACTGATGTTTTTTTCCAAAAAAATACGTTATTCGTCTCATAATCCTTTACATCCCGACTAAATTTGACAGTTTGTGTCTCATTAATTTTTTTTACCACTAGGTCCAGCGCTTTATCCAGTTGTGCCTCATAATTAAGCAATGCATCCTGAGGGCATCTGGTTTTAAAGTCTAATAGCGCAGTGTCAATAGAAGAGTCCAATTCCAAAATGGACTTTGAATTTAAGTCAATAAGTAGCTGTATAAATGTCGATGAACAAATGCTGCAAGCCCCCTCCCACATAGAAACAAATGACATATCTTCCACAGGGAAAGCCGGAATCACCTTCACCCTTAGACCTCTCGGTATAATTTTACGCGTTTTATATTTCTCAAGAAATGCTCTGTTCCACCAAATCTTAGTTCTTTTTACCAACATATTTTTAATATCCAAGAAGAGGCTGTCCCAATTCGAACCAACGGGCAACTGTGTGTCAGAGGTATCACCACCGAACACCTGTTCAATCTGATTAAGCCAGGATTTTTCCTTGGCTTTGTAGTCCATTTTGAGAGAAGAAAAACCTGTGCAGAACACAGCAATAGCAATAAGTACAAATCTCAAAGTACACATTAGTAGCATATTCAAATATTTCTATACCCACTATTCCAAAGTTCAATAAGGGCATACATCATATATGCTACATATGGTGGACCATATAAATATAGGCCATTCGTTATATAGACTAAAACAACAACACACGGAAAAACAACGAACAATAGGCCAGATATATTGAAAAATGTATAACAAATCTTTATTTAAATATATACAATAAAACAGGTGAAACAGTACGTGTCCCTACAAGACATGTATGTCAATATAGTCAGCATAAACGGGACATGGGAGGTCTGGTGTTAGTACCTACAAAATTATTCATGTATAATAGCTCAATATGTTATATTTTAGTGCTGACAAATTATAGTCCCCATTCATATAAACGGTGATCAAAGCAAAACCACTTATATTTGATAATTATACATAAAGGATAGTATAGAACACAAGGAAGATTGTTCCCAGTATTCATGTATTATAGGGTATCGCCATTGTATTCTTACCAGATGAATGGAAATGCAAACGACCAAATCCTAATGAGGGGACACACCAGAGGCTTCCACGTCGCCCCGACGCGCGTTTCGGCACAGCCTTCGTCAGGGGCCTCGACCAATCAGCAACGGGCACAGCGACGATGATGTCATAAAGGACGTAGAAATCCCGTGTTTCTGATTCAGCGACGGGCATAGTATCGACGTAGATGTCATAATGGTTGCCATGGCGACGATGATGTCATAAAGGTTGCCTCGATCAATCAGCGACGGACACAGTCTGCCGCGAATTCTGGAATCATCATTGTCCATATACTACGGGGACATGCATATTCTAGAATACCCGATGCGTTAGAATCGGGCCACAATCTAGGATACTATATACAGGAGGAGATGACACACAGGTATATACTATATACAGGAACAGATGACACACAGGTATATACTATATACAGGAGGAGATGACACACAGGTATATACTATATACAGGAGCAGATGACACACAGGTATGTACTATATACAGGAGATGACTTACAGGTATATACTATATACAGGAGGAGATGACACACGTATATACTATATACAGGAGGAGATGACATACAGGTATTGTGATGCAGTGACCCCTGTAATTGGTAGGGGGCGCTGCATGGTCTCCCCAGTATACACACGGAGGCGTATTGAGGCTGTCAGAGTGCATGGCAGTTGCATGCATGGATGGATGTGATGATGTGTTATGATCTGGTGGCCTTGGAGCAGCATGAGACGTACTCTGGAGAAGGTGGTCCCTGTACTGACCGCAAACCCTGAACCTAGCAGCGCAACTAGAAGTAGCCGTGGGGGGTACCTAACACTCCCTAGACCCCTCGGCACAGCCTAAGATCTAACTACCCCTAAAGACAGAAACAGGAAACCTATCTTGCCTCAGAGAAAATCCCCAAAGGATAGATAGCCCCCCACAAATATTGACTGTGAGAGGAGAGGGAAATAACATACGCAGATATGAAATCAGATTTTAGCATAGGAGACCATACTAGCTAAAAAGAAAGGATAGAACAGAGTACTATGCGGTCAGTATAAAAACACTAGAAAATATCCACCACAGAAAATACAAATCACCACATCTGACTAAAGACATGGGGGGTATATCTGCATCTCCAGAGAAATAGCTAGGCTGCAAAAAATCCTTCACAGACCAAGCTGGACAAGACAAAAACATGAAAATGCACAGAACTATAAGGTCCACTGCAGGTGGATAGCAAAAACAAGGCCAGGACTTATCTTTGTAGAAAAACACAGCAAACTGGAGAGACCAGCAGGGAAGTGAATCCTTCAAGAACAATGGACAACTGGCACTGACTAAAGGATCCAGCAAAGCTATATACCCCAGTCAGTTTTGCAATTAGTAGATACACCTGTCCACTCCTGCAGTCCAGGCACAACTGCATTACCCTCTACAACCACCGGAGGGAGCCCAAAAGCTGAATTCACAACAATGATGTGACAAAGTCCGGCATTGTGGTGAATGGCCGATATGTGTGTCGCAGAGGAGACTCTGCACTGCCAGCCTGAAGCGATATGGTGTTCTGGGACCTGTAGTCCTACAAGTATAGTGTTGTATAATAGTCATGGGAGGTTGGCAGGGCTAGTTAAGTGAGATGGGCGGGACAAACTAGCCACACACCTACACTCTCACTCAGGGGAGTGGTTAAGGATATATAATGTGACCAGGGTATGGGTCACATGTCGCTGTGAGTTTCCTGTTTGAAGCCTGTGTTGGAAGACCTGGGAGGAGGCTTCCTGAAGAGCACATGGTGGGGCTTCAGACCTAGTGGCCTGGGGTGTTGGACTACCGTCCTGAATAGCACCCGGACAGGTCACATGCTGGTGTGTTGGGAGGTCCTGGGAGTAGGACCGGATCCCTGAAAAGCGCACAGTGAAACTGTTGGGGAAGCTACCGTCCTTTGGTGGGTCTGGAGTGACTAATATATGCGGTACAGGCAAGTTGGTGATTCCCATGAGGCAGCTTTCCCAGAGGACTGACAAGGAGTCAGCAGGTGGAGCAGGAGCTCCCGTAAGGTACCACAGACTGCTGGTGCTTGTGTTGATTTATAAACTGTGTGGTAACCCACGGCAACTGGTCAGGAGAGGACCAGCGTGTTTAGTTGCTGCAACCGTAATGTCATATGTTGGTGCCTGTTGTGCTCCATGGACACTAATCAACTACATGGCGTGTGGTCACCCACGATAACTGGACACAGAGGTTCAGCGTGATTAGTGACTGCGTTTTCAAAGCCGTATACTGTTAATGTGAAGATTGATGCAAAGACTGTTTGCTTATTGTTCATATTTCTGTGGTTTATGGTGCCATAATAAACCATGTGGACTGTTTTGTGTGAAAAGCCGTGCCCGTGTGCTTGAATCCCGTGCTAAGCGAGTGTCCCCCAATACACTCAGTAAGACCAATCTTACAGTATATACTATATACATGGGAGATGACATACATGTACATACTATATACAGGAGGTGATGACACACAGGTTTATACTATATACAGGAGGAGATGACATACAGGTATATACTATATACAGGGGAGATGACACACAGGTATATATTATATACAGGAGGAGATGACACACAGGTATATACAATATACAGGGAAGATGACACACAGGTATATACTATATACAGGAGGAGATGACACACAGGTATATACAGGAAGAGATGACACACAGGTATATACTATATACAGGAGGAGATGACACACAGGTATATACCATATACAGGGGAGATGACACACAGATATATACTATATACAGGAGATGACACACAGGTATATACTATATACAGGGGAGATGACACACAGATATATACTATATACAGGAGGAGATGACACACAGGTATTTACAGGAAGAGATGACATACAGGTTCTCCTCCTATCTCTCTGACCGATCCTTCACTGTATGTTTTGCTGGTTCCTCCTCCTCTCACCTTCCCCTTACTGTTGGGGTTCCTCAAGGATCAGTCCTAGGCCCCCTACTCTTCTCGTTGTATACTGCCCCTATTGGACAAACAATCAGTAGATTTGGTTTCCAGTACCATCTCTATGCTGACGACACCCAATTATACACTTCTGCTCCCGATATCACACCGACCTTTTTAGAAAACACCAGTGATTGTCTTACCGCTGTCTCTAACATCATGTCCTCCCTCTATCTGAAACTAAACCTGTCAAAAACTGAACTCCTCGTGTTCTCTCCCTCTACTAACCTACCTTTGCCTGACATTGCCATCTCCGTGTGCGGTTCCACCATTACTCCAAAGCAACATGCCCGCTGCCTTGGGGTCATCCTTGATTCTGACCTTTCATTCACCCCCTACATCCGATCACTGGCTCGCTCTTCTTACCTGCATCTCAAAAACATTTCTAGAATTCGCCCTTTTCTTAATTTCGACTCTGCAAAAACTCTGACTGTTTCACTTATTCATTCTCGTCTGGACTATTGTAACTCTCTACTAATCGGTCTCCCTCTTGCAAAATTCTCCCCGCTCCAATCTGTCCTGAATGCTGCAGCAAGGATCATATTCCTCACCAACCGTTACACCGATGCCTCTACCCTGTGCCAGTCATTACACTGGCTACCCATCCACTCCAGAATCCAGTACAAAACTACTACCCTCATCCACAAAGCACTCCATGGCTCAGCACCACCCTACATCTCCTCCCTGGTATCAGTCTACCACCCTACCCGTGCCCTCCGCTCCGCTAATGACCTCAGGTTAGCATCCTCAATAATCAGAACCTCCCACTCCCGTCTCCAAGACTTTACACGTGCTGCGCCGATTCTTTGGAATGCACTACCTAGGTTAATACGATTAATCCCCAATCCCCACAGTTTTAAGCGTGCCCTAAAAACTCATTTGTTCAGACTGGCCTACCGCCTCAATGCATTAACCTAACGATCCCTGTGTGGCCTATTTATAATAAAAAAAAAAAAAAGGTTCCTCGCATCATGTTCTCATACACTTTATGCAGTATTAGCCCTCTGTGTCTGTACTGCTACATACTTAGGCAGGTAACTGGTTGATGCAGCTTTACATGAACACCTGAGCCTTACACTATAGCTGGTCCGAATAACTAAAGCAATTGTTACCATCCACCTCTCGTGTCTCCCCTTTTCCCCATAGTTTGTAAGCTTGCGAGCAGGGCCCTCACTCCTCCTGGTATCTGTTTTGAACTGTATTTCTGTTATGCTGTAATGTCTATTGTCTGTACAAGTCCCCTCTATAATTTGTAAAGCGCTGCGGAATATGTTGGCGCTATATAAATAAAATTATTATTATTATTATTATTACAGGTATATACTATATACAGGAGGAAATGACACACAGGTATATAGAGGAGGAGATGACATACAGCAGGTATATACTATATACAGGAGATGACATACAGGTATATAGTATATAGGAGGAGATGACATACAGGTATATAATATATACAGAAAATATGACATACAGGTATATACTATATACAGGAGGAGATGACACACACATATATACTATATACAGGAGGAGATGACATACAGCAGGTATATACTATTTACAGTGGAGATGACATACAGGTATATACTATATACAGGAGATGACATACAGGTGTATACTATATATAAGGGAGATGACAAACATGTATATACTGAGGGGAAAATGAGAGGTGTGAGGTGAAAATGAGGGGTGTGAGTGCAAATGACAGATGTGAGGTTGAAATGACAAGTGTTAGGGGGGAATGAGAGGAGTGAGGGGGAAAATAAGAGTGAGGGGGAAAATGAGAGATGTGAGGGGAAAATGAGAGATGGGAGGGGAAAATGAGAGATGTAAGAGGAAAATGAGAGGTGTGAGGGAGAAAATGAGAGGCGTGATGGGAAAATAAGAGAAGTGAGGTGCTATAACTAACCACAGATATTTACTATGCCCAGGCAACGCCGGGCTCTTCAGCTAGTTTTGAATAAATCCCCAACAGTGTCACCAGCACAGCACCCCCACACCATCACACCTCCTCCTCCATGCTTCACGGTGGGAACCAGGCATGTAGAGTTCATCTGTTCACCTTTTCTGCGTTGCACAAAGACATGGTGGTTGGAACCAAAGATCTCAAATTTGGACTCATCAGACCAAAGCACAGATTTCCTCTGGTCTAATGTCCATTCCTTGTGTTCTTTAGCCCAAACAAGTCTCTTCTGCTTGTTGCCTGTCCTTAGCAGTGGTTTCCTAGCAGCTATTTTACCATGAAGGCCTGCTGCACAAATTCTCCTCTTAACAGTTGTTGTAGAGATGTGTCTGCTGCTAGAACTCTGTGTGGCATTGACCTGGTCTCTAATCTGAGCTGCTGTTAACCTGGATAAACTTATCCTCAGAAGCAGAGGTGACTCTTGGTCTTCCTTTCCTGGGGCGGTCCTCATGTGAGCCAGTTTCTTTGTAGCGCTTGATGGTTTTTGCCACTGCACTTGGGGACACTTTCAAAGTTTTCCCAATTTTCGGACTGACTGACCTTCATTTCTTAAAGTAATGATGGCCGCTCGTTTTTCTTTTCTTAGCTGCTTTTTTCTTTCCATAATACAAATTCTAACTCTATTCAGTAGGACTATCAGCTGTGTGTCCACCAGATTTCTGCACAACACAACTGATGGTCCCAACACCATTTATAAGGCAACAAATCCCACTTATTAAACCTGACAGGGCACACCTGTGAAGTGAAAACCATTTCCGGTGACTACCTCTTGAAGCTCATCAAGAGAATGCCAAGAGTGTGCAAAGCAGTCATCACAGCAAAAGGTGGCTACTTTGAAGAACCTACAATATAAGACATATTATCAGTTGTTTCACACTTTTTTGTTAAGTATATAATTCCACATGTGTCAATTCATAGTTTTGATGCCTCAGTGTCAATGTACAATTTTCATAGTCATGAAAATACAGAATTTTTTTAAATCAGAAGGTGTGTCCAAACTTTTGGTCTGTACTGCATATCATTATAGGCCGTAGCAACTGAATATGGCTGATGGGTGCCGTACCTGCTGGTGATTTCAGCCGAAGCGAGGACGGAGGGGTGTCTCCAGCACGTCCATTCAGTTTAAATAAAATTTCTTTTTATTCATTTAAAAAAAAATTGTAAAATTGAGAGAGATAATCTCTACCTTCCTATGACTAAGGACGCCGTGGTGCGCCAGAAATGCGTCGGGCAGAGAGTCTCTCTCTCAATTTTACTCTTGGTTTTAAAAATGTTCGAATAAAAAGAAATTGTATTTGAACTGGATGGACGTGCTGGAAACGCCCCTCCTTCGTCCCCACAATTAACAATAGTGTAGCTCCATGTGGGCCCCTCAGAGCAGGGCCCAGGTCATTGCTCTCTGTCCCCCTCCCAGTACTTTCCCTGCTCTCTACTGTAGATTTCCCATGTTACTATGTTGTAGGACATTGCCACCTTGTGTTCACTCTTGGTACTTCACCTTTAGACCATTCACTTGGATCATTCTAGGACTAGAATGGTGGTGCTTTCATTTGCAGTCAGTCTTCTACTCCAACCCCAATAACAAAATGCTGCTGAGCTCCCAAATACAGAAAGAGCATGAACCAGTGGCGCCAAAAGGTGGAAAAAGGGTCTAATATCATCTTCAAGGCTGTTTAAACATAGACATAATTAATGGAAATTTATTGTATGATTGTGCGAGACCTTAGAGCAGCGGTCCCCAACTCCAGTCCTCAAGGCCCACCAACAGGTCATGTTTTCAGGATTTCCTTTGCATTGCACAGGTGATGCAATTATTACCTGGGCAAGACTAAGGAAATCCTGAAAACATGACCTGTTGGTGGGCCTTGAGGACTGGAGTTGGGGACCTCTGCCTTAGAGGACTGTGCTGCTGCAGGGTGTTGGACCTTAGAGGACTGTGCTGCTGCAGGATGCTGGACCTTAGAAGACTGTGCTGCTGCAGGGTGCCAGACCTTAGAGGACTGTGCTGCTGCAGGGTGTCGGACCTTAGAAGACTGTGCTGCTGCAGGATGCCGGACCTTGGAGGCCTGTGCTGCTGCAGGGTGTCGGACCTTAGAAGACTGTGCTGCTGCAGGATGCCAGACCCTAGAGGACTGTGCTGCTGCAGGGTGCCAGACCTTAGAGGACTGTGCTGCTGCAGGGTGTCGGACCTTAGAAGACTGTGCTGCTGCAGGATGCCGGACCTTGGAGGCCTGTGCTGCTGCAGGGTGTCGGACCTTAGAGGACTGTGCTGCTGCAGGATGCCAGACCCTAGAGGACTGTGCTGCTGCAGGGTGTCGGACCTTAGAGGCCTGTGCTGCTGCAGGGTGTCGGACCTTAAAGGACTGTGCTGCTGCAGGGTGCTGGACCTTAGAGGACTGTGCTGCTGCAAGGTGCCATACCTTAGAGGACTGTGCTGCTGCAGGATGCCATACCTTAGAGGACTGTACTGCTGCAGGGTGCTGGACCTTAGAGGACTTTGCTGCTGTAGGATGCCAGACCTTAGAGGCCTGTGCTGCTGCAGGGTGTCGGATCTTCGAGGACTGTGCTGCTGCAGGATGCCATACCTTAGAGGACTGTGCTGCTGCAGGATGCCATACCTTAGAGGACTGTGCTGCTGCAGGGTGTCAGACCTTAGAGGCCTGTGCTGCTGCAGGGTGCTGGACCTTAGAGGACTGTGATGCTGCAGGGTGCTGGACCTTAGAGGACTGTGCTGCTGCAGGGTGCCATACCTTAGAGGACTGTGCTGCTGCAGGATGCCATACCTTAGAGGACTGTGCTGCTGCAGGGTGCCATACCTTAGAGGACTGTGCTGCTGCAGGATGCCATACCTTAGAGGACTGTGCTACTGCAGGGTGCCATACCTTAGAGGACTGTGCTGCTGCAGGATGCCATACCTTAGAGGACTGTGCTGCTGCAGGGTGCCAGACCTTAGAGGCCTGTGCTGCTGCAGGGTGCTGGACCTTAGAGGACTGTGATGATGCAGGGTGCCATACCTTAGAGGACTGTGCTGCTGCAGGATGCCAGACCTTACAGGACTGAGGACTATGCTGCTACAGGGTGCTGGACCTTAGAGGACTGTGCTGCTGCAGGATGCCATACCTTAGAGGACTGTGCTGCTGCAGGGTGCCAGACCTTAGAGGACTGTGCTGCTGCAGGATGCTGGACCTTAGAGGACTGTGCTGCTGCAGGGTTCTATACCTTAGAAGACTGTGCTGCTGCAGGATGCCGGACCTTAGAGGACTGTCCTGCTGCAGGATGCCGGACCTTACAGGACTGAGGACTGCTGTTGCAGGGTGCTGGACCATAGAAGACTTTGCTGCTGCAGGGTGCCATACCTTAGAGGACTGTGCTGCTGCAGGATGCCGGACCTTAGAGGACTGTGCTGCTGCAGGATGCCGGACCTTAGAGGACTGTGCTGCTGCAGGGTGCCAGACCTTAGAGGACTGTGCTTGTTATGGACCTGGTGGTTAGGAGCACCCGGAACGACCTGATGGTTAAACTCACACAGGACAAGCTCTGGGAAGTGGGAGCTCTGCTGACCGCAACCCCTAATCCTATCACACAACTAGAAATAGCCGTGGAGCGTACCTAACACGACCTAGATGCCTCTTCACAGCCTAAGAGCTAACTAGCCCTAAAGATAGAAAATAAAGCCTACCTTAGGACACCTGTGTCCTGAACCACCCAAAGGTTTAGGGGAAAAGAAAGACAAAACACAGTGCAAAGAAAAAAAAATGGTCTCAGAACTTCTCTTATCCCTCTATTGAGATGCATTAATACTCTTGGCCAGCTGTACTGTTATGACCTGGTGGTTAGGAGCACCCGGCACGACCTGATAGTTAAACTGACACAAAACAAGCTCTGGGATGTGGGAGCTCTGCTGACCGCAACCCCTAATCCTATCACACACACTAGAAATAGCCGTGGAGCGTTCCTGACTCTCCCTAGACGCCTCTTCACAGCCTAAGAGCTAGCTAGCCCTAGAGATACAAAATAAAGCCTACCTTGCCTCAGAGAAATTCCCCAAAGGAAAAGGCAGCCCCCCACATATATTGACTGTGAGTTAAGATGAAAGTCACAAACACAGAAATGAAACAGGTTTCAGCAAAGGGAGGCCAGACTTACTAAACAGACTGAGGATAGGAAAGGTAACTTTGCGGTCAGCACAAAAAACTACAAAAAGACCACGCAGAGTGTGCAAAAAGACCTCCGCACCGACTCACGGTGCGGAGGTGCCACTCTGCGTCCCAGAGCTTCCAGCTAGCAAGACAAGATCATGATAGCCAGCTGGACAAGGAAACAATGAACAAATAAATAACTAGCAGGGACTTAGCTTCTGCTGGAGTAGACAGGTAACCAGAAAGATCCAAGAGCGAACTGAACCAGTACAAGAACATTGACAGCTGGCATGGAGTAACGATCTGAGTGGAGTTAAATAGAACAGCCAGCCAAAGAATAAACTACGTCACCTGTGGAAGGAACCTCAGAAGCAGCAGCTCCACTCACAGCCACCAGAGGGAGTCCATGGACAGAACTCGCTGAAGTACCATTCATGACCACAGGAGGGAGTTCGATAACAGAATTCACAACATGTGCTGCTGCAGGATGCTGGACCTTAGAGGACTGTGCTGCTGCAGGGTGCCATACCTTAGAGGACTGTGCTGCTGCAGGATGCTGGACCTTAGAGGACTGTGCTGCTGCAGGGTGCCATACCTTAGAGGACTGTGCTGCTGCAGGATGCTGGACCTTAGAGGACTGTGCTGCTGCAGGGTGCCATACCTTAGAGGACTGTGCTGCTGCAGGATGCTGGACCTTAGAGGACTGTGCTGCTGCAGGATGCCGGACCTTAGAGGACTGTGCTGCTGCAGGGTGCTGGACCTTAGAGGACTGTGCTGCTGCAGGGTGCCATACCTTAGAGGACCGTGCTGCTGCAGGATGCCGGACCTTAGAGGACTGTGCTGCTGCAGGATGCCGGACCTTAGAGGACTGTACTGCTGCAGGGTGCCGGACCTTAGAGGACTGTGCTGTTACAGGATGCTGGACCTTAGAGGACTGTGCTGCTGCAGGGTGCCATACCTTAGAGGACTGTGCTGCTGCAGGGTGCCGGACCTTAGAGGACTGTGCTGCTGCAGGGTGCTGGACCATAGAAGACTTTGCTGCTGCAGAGTGCCGGACCTTAGAGGACTGTGCTGCTGCAGGATGCCATACCTTAGAGGACTGTGCTGCTGCAGGATGCCAAGCCTTAGAGGACTGTGCTGCTGCAGGATGCCGGACCTTAGAGGACTGTGCTGCTGCAGGGTGCCATACCTTAGAGGACTGTGCTGCTGCAGGGTGCCATACCTTAGAGGACTGTGCTGCTGCAGGATGCCGGACCTTAGAGGACTGTGCTGCTGCAGGGTGTCGGACCTTAGAGGACTGTGCTGCTGCAGGATGCCATACCTTAGAGGACTGTGCTGCTGCAGGGTGCCACATCTTACAGGACTGAGGACTATGCTGCTACAGGGTGCTGGACCTTAGAGGACTGTGCTGCTGCAGGATGCCATACCTTAGAGGACTGTGCTGCTGCAGGGTGCCGGACCTTAGAGGGCTGTGCTGCTACAGGATGCTGGACCTTAGAGGACTGTGCTGCTGCAAGGTGCCATACCTTAGAGGACTGTGCTGCCGCAGGATGCCGGACCTTAGAGGACTGTGCTGCTGCAGGGTGCTGGACCATAGAGGACTGTGCTGCTGCAGGATGCCATACCTTAGAGGACTGTGCTGCTGCAGGATGCCATGCCTTAGAGGACTGTGCTGCTGCAGGATGCCGGACCTTAGAGGACTGTGCTGCTGCAGGGTGCCAGATCTTACAGGACTGAGGACTATGCTGCTACAGGGTGCTGGACCTTAGAGGACTGTGCTGCTGCAGGATGCCATACCTTAGAGGACTGTGCTGCTGCAGGGTGCTGGACCTTAGAGGACTGTGCTGCTACAGGATGCTGGACCTTAGAGGACTGTGCTGCTGCAGGGTGTCGGACCTTAGAGGACTGTGCTGCTGCAGGATGCTGGACCTTAGAGGACTGTGCTGCTGCAGGATGCCATACCTTAGAGGAATGTGCTGCGGCAGGATGCTGGACCTTAGAGGACTGTGCTGCTACAGGATGCTGGACCTTAGAGGACTGTGCTGCGGCAGGATGCCGGACCTTAGAGGACTGAGCTGCTGCAGGGTGTCGGACCCTAGAGGACTGTGCTGCTGCAGGGTGCTGGACCATAGAAGACTGTGCTGCTGCAGGGTGCCGGACCTTAGAGGACTTAGCTGCGGCAGGATGCTGGACCTTAGAGGACTGTGCTGCTGCAGGATGCTGGACCTCAGAGGACTGTGCTGCTGCAGGGTGCTGGACCTTAGAGGACTGTGCTGCTGCAGGGTGCCAGACCTTAGAGGACTGAGGACTGTGCTGCTGCAGGGTGTCGGACCTTAGAGGACTGTGCTGCGGCAGGATGCTCGACCTTAGAGGACTGTGCTGCTGCAGGATGCTGGACCTTAGAGGACTGTGCTGCTGCAGGGTGCTGGACCTTAGAGGACTGTGCTGCTGCAGGGTGCCGGACCTTTGAGGACTGAGGACTGTGCTGCTGCAGGGTGCCGGACCTTAGAAGACTTTGCTGCTGCAGGGTGCCGGACCTTAGAGGACTGTGCTGCTGCAGGATGCTGGACCTTAGAGGACTGTGCTGCTGCAGGGTGCTGGACCTTAGAGGACTGTGCTGCTGCAGGGTGCCGGACCTTAGAGGACTGAGGACTGTGCTGCTGCAGGGTGCCGGACCTTAGAAGACTTTGCTGCTGCAGGGTGCTGGACCTTAGAGGACTGTGCTGCGGCAGGATGCTGGACCTTAGAGGACTGTGCTGCTGCAGGATGCTCGACCTTAGAGGACTGTGCTGCTGCAGGGTGCTGGACCTTAGAGGACTATGCTGCTGCAGGATGCCGGACCTTAGAGGACTGTGCTGCTGCAGGGTGCCAGACCTTAGAGGACTGTGCTGCTGCAGGGTGCTGGACCTTAGAGGACTATGCTGCTGCAGGGTGCCGGACCTTAGAGGACTGAGAACTGTGCTGCTGCAGGGTGCCGGACCTTAGAAGACTTTGCTGCTGCAGGGTGCCGGACCTTAGAGGACTGTGCTTCTGCAGGGTGCTGGACCTTAGAGGACTGTGCTGCTGCAGGGTGCCGGACCTTAGAGGACTGTGCTGCTACAGGGTGCCGGACCTTAGAGGACTGTGCTGCGGCAGGATGCCAGACCTTAGAGGACTGTGCTGCTGCAGGGTGCCGGACCTTAGAAGACTTTGCTGCTGCAGGATGCCGGACCTTAGAGGACTTTTTCCCCTGTTGGTTTGTTTGTTGACTTATATACCAAATCATGGCGAGAGGAATATTTGGCGCGATTGTATGCGCGTTTTACCATCCTGTGGCTATATCCCCTATCATGAAACCTTCTAGTTAGGTCCAGTGCCTGTTTCTCAAAGTCGGCGTCACTGAATGCGGAGGAACTGGCCCAGTGGAACCGACTGAATGACATGTCTTGGATGCGCGGAGGAGGCGTGCAGCAATGTATTAGTTGCTGTGGACTTCCTGAATATATCGGTCTGAATAACATCATCTTGATCACGTTTTACCAAAACATCCAGAAAGTCCACGTTTTTATTATCAAAATGAAACGTCAATTTAATATTACAATCATTATTATTGAGTGACTGCATGAATATCTGCAGTGACTCAATAGACCCCTGCCAGATCAGAAAAACATCATCTATGTACCGCGTCCATAGAAGGACGCGGTCCATAGATGAGGTCCGATCTGACAGGAGGAGGTCCCTTTCCCACAGCCCCAAGAACAGGTTGGCGTAGGACGGCGCAAAGGCCGCCCCCATAGCCGTTCCTTGGAGCTGCAGGAAAAAGGACCCCTTAAAAGTGAAGAAGTTATGGGTTAATGTAAACTCCAGAACCTCTAAAACTAAATTTTGAAATTTAAACGGAAAATTGGACATATTGAGGTAGTATTTCACAGCACGGAGCCCATCAGAATGCTTAATGCTCGTGTAGAGAGATTCTACATCTGCTACTACCATGATGGCATCGGTATCAATGTGTAGGTCATCAACTAATTTAAGGAAGGCTGTAGTGTCTTTCAAAAATGAAGGGAGACTTTCCACAAATGGCTGCAAGATGGAATCAATCCAACGATTGACATGTTCCAAGAAGTTCCCCACTCCAGAGATGATTGGACGGCCAGGGGGATTAATGCTGTTTTTATGTACTTTAGGAAGGAGGTAAAATGTCGAGATGGTGGGCTCTGCCACATTCAATGACAATGATAGTTCTTTAGTAATTACACCCTCCTCAACAGCCCTTAGTAAAATAGAATCTAGCTGTGATTTAAATTTTGAAAGGGGATTGAATGTTAATTTTTTATAGCAGACTCCATTATTCAACTGTCGATATACCTCCTTCTCGTACATATTTCTTGGCCACACTACCACATTGCCCCCTTTATCTGCAGGTTTGAATATTATGTCTGGAAGGGATTGGAGTGTTTTTAGGCGTTCCCGTTCCACATGCATCAAGTTGTCATTGCTAATATATTTAGGTATTTTCATTAGGTCCTTGGTAACAATCTGGACAAAGAGATCAACATTGGCGCATGTGGATAGAGGGGGGAACTTCTTGGAACGTGGTCTAATCGAGGGTGGAATCTTACCATCAATGGTGGTATTGTGTTCAATATGTAGCTCCTCCAAAATTCTTAGAGTGGATTGTTCCTCTTCTGTGGGAAATAAAATATGCAAATTACCATCGTGAAAATATTTTTTAAATAATAAAGACCTAGCAAATATATGTAGGTCTTTCACCACAGAGAATGTATCAAATCTAGACTCTGGTGAAAATGTGAGCCCTTTAGTCAGGATAGATAGATCAGTATCAGAAAACACATGGTCGCTTAGGTTAATTACCTTATTGTCATTGTTAGATGTTACAGGTGACCTGTGTTGATTGCGTCTGTATGGATGGTAGTTTCTTTCACGTGTTTTTTTATAATTTGTTCCTGATCTTGTGGTGTGAGAAACAGATGCCGAGTCAGATAATTCACTCACAGATGATGCTGAGGAAAACGAAGGAGTGCGCCTATTGCGTGTGGGTACTGATGTTTTTTTCCAAAAAAATACGTTATTCGTCTCATAATCCTTTACATCCCGACTAAATTTGACAGTTTGTGTCTCATTAATTTTTTTTACCACTAGGTCCAGCGCTTTATCCAGTTGTGCCTCATAATTAAGCAATGCATCCTGAGGGCATCTGGTTTTAAAGTCTAATAGCGCAGTGTCAATAGAAGAGTCCAATTCCAAAATGGACTTTGAATTTAAGTCAATAAGTAGCTGTATAAATGTCGATGAACAAATGCTGCAAGCCCCCTCCCACATAGAAACAAATGACATATCTTCCACAGGGAAAGCCGGAATCACCTTCACCCTTAGACCTCTCGGTATAATTTTACGCGTTTTATATTTCTCAAGAAATGCTCTGTTCCACCAAATCTTAGTTCTTTTTACCAACATATTTTTAATATCCAAGAAGAGGCTGTCCCAATTCGAACCAACGGGCAACTGTGTGTCAGAGGTATCACCACCGAACACCTGTTCAATCTGATTAAGCCAGGATTTTTCCTTGGCTTTGTAGTCCATTTTGAGAGAAGAAAAACCTGTGCAGAACACAGCAATAGCAATAAGTACAAATCTCAAAGTACACATTAGTAGCATATTCAAATATTTCTATACCCACTATTCCAAAGTTCAATAAGGGCATACATCATATATGCTACATATGGTGGACCATATAAATATAGGCCATTCGTTATATAGACTAAAACAACAACACACGGAAAAACAACGAACAATAGGCCAGATATATTGAAAAATGTATAACAAATCTTTATTTAAATATATACAATAAAACAGGTGAAACAGTACGTGTCCCTACAAGACATGTATGTCAATATAGTCAGCATAAACGGGACATGGGAGGTCTGGTGTTAGTACCTACAAAATTATTCATGTATAATAGCTCAATATGTTATATTTTAGTGCTGACAAATTATAGTCCCCATTCATATAAACGGTGATCAAAGCAAAACCACTTATATTTGATAATTATACATAAAGGATAGTATAGAACACAAGGAAGATTGTTCCCAGTATTCATGTATTATAGGGTATCGCCATTGTATTCTTACCAGATGAATGGAAATGCAAACGACCAAATCCTAATGAGGGGACACACCAGAGGCTTCCACGTCGCCCCGACGCGCGTTTCGGCACAGCCTTCGTCAGGGGCCTCGACCAATCAGCAACGGGCACAGCGACGATGATGTCATAAAGGACGTAGAAATCCCGTGTTTCTGATTCAGCGACGGGCATAGTATCGACGTAGATGTCATAATGGTTGCCATGGCGACGATGATGTCATAAAGGTTGCCTCGATCAATCAGCGACGGACACAGTCTGCCGCGAATTCTGGAATCATCATTGTCCATATACTACGGGGACATGCATATTCTAGAATACCCGATGCGTTAGAATCGGGCCACAATCTAGGATACTATATACAGGAGGAGATGACACACAGGTATATACTATATACAGGAACAGATGACACACAGGTATATACTATATACAGGAGGAGATGACACACAGGTATATACTATATACAGGAGCAGATGACACACAGGTATGTACTATATACAGGAGATGACTTACAGGTATATACTATATACAGGAGGAGATGACACACGTATATACTATATACAGGAGGAGATGACATACAGGTATTGTGATGCAGTGACCCCTGTAATTGGTAGGGGGCGCTGCATGGTCTCCCCAGTATACACACGGAGGCGTATTGAGGCTGTCAGAGTGCATGGCAGTTGCATGCATGGATGGATGTGATGATGTGTTATGATCTGGTGGCCTTGGAGCAGCATGAGACGTACTCTGGAGAAGGTGGTCCCTGTACTGACCGCAAACCCTGAACCTAGCAGCGCAACTAGAAGTAGCCGTGGGGGGTACCTAACACTCCCTAGACCCCTCGGCACAGCCTAAGATCTAACTACCCCTAAAGACAGAAACAGGAAACCTATCTTGCCTCAGAGAAAATCCCCAAAGGATAGATAGCCCCCCACAAATATTGACTGTGAGAGGAGAGGGAAATAACATACGCAGATATGAAATCAGATTTTAGCATAGGAGACCATACTAGCTAAAAAGAAAGGATAGAACAGAGTACTATGCGGTCAGTATAAAAACACTAGAAAATATCCACCACAGAAAATACAAATCACCACATCTGACTAAAGACATGGGGGGTATATCTGCATCTCCAGAGAAATAGCTAGGCTGCAAAAAATCCTTCACAGACCAAGCTGGACAAGACAAAAACATGAAAATGCACAGAACTATAAGGTCCACTGCAGGTGGATAGCAAAAACAAGGCCAGGACTTATCTTTGTAGAAAAACACAGCAAACTGGAGAGACCAGCAGGGAAGTGAATCCTTCAAGAACAATGGACAACTGGCACTGACTAAAGGATCCAGCAAAGCTATATACCCCAGTCAGTTTTGCAATTAGTAGATACACCTGTCCACTCCTGCAGTCCAGGCACAACTGCATTACCCTCTACAACCACCGGAGGGAGCCCAAAAGCTGAATTCACAACAATGATGTGACAAAGTCCGGCATTGTGGTGAATGGCCGATATGTGTGTCGCAGAGGAGACTCTGCACTGCCAGCCTGAAGCGATATGGTGTTCTGGGACCTGTAGTCCTACAAGTATAGTGTTGTATAATAGTCATGGGAGGTTGGCAGGGCTAGTTAAGTGAGATGGGCGGGACAAACTAGCCACACACCTACACTCTCACTCAGGGGAGTGGTTAAGGATATATAATGTGACCAGGGTATGGGTCACATGTCGCTGTGAGTTTCCTGTTTGAAGCCTGTGTTGGAAGACCTGGGAGGAGGCTTCCTGAAGAGCACATGGTGGGGCTTCAGACCTAGTGGCCTGGGGTGTTGGACTACCGTCCTGAATAGCACCCGGACAGGTCACATGCTGGTGTGTTGGGAGGTCCTGGGAGTAGGACCGGATCCCTGAAAAGCGCACAGTGAAACTGTTGGGGAAGCTACCGTCCTTTGGTGGGTCTGGAGTGACTAATATATGCGGTACAGGCAAGTTGGTGATTCCCATGAGGCAGCTTTCCCAGAGGACTGACAAGGAGTCAGCAGGTGGAGCAGGAGCTCCCATAAGGTACCACAGACTGCTGGTGCTTGTGTTGATTTATAAACTGTGTGGTAACCCACGGCAACTGGTCAGGAGAGGACCAGCGTGTTTAGTTGCTGCAACCGTAATGTCATATGTTGGTGCCTGTTGTGCTCCATGGACACTAATCAACTACATGGCGTGTGGTCACCCACGATAACTGGACACAGAGGTTCAGCGTGATTAGTGACTGCGTTTTCAAAGCCGTATACTGTTAATGTGAAGATTGATGCAAAGACTGTTTGCTTATTGTTCATATTTCTGTGGTTTATGGTGCCATAATAAACCATGTGGACTGTTTTGTGTGAAAAGCCGTGCCCGTGTGCTTGAATCCCGTGCTAAGCGAGTGTCCCCCAATACACTCAGTAAGACCAATCTTACAGTATATACTATATACATGGGAGATGACATACATGTACATACTATATACAGGAGGTGATGACACACAGGTTTATACTATATACAGGAGGAGATGACATACAGGTATATACTATATACAGGGGAGATGACACACAGGTATATATTATATACAGGAGGAGATGACACACAGGTATATACAATATACAGGGAAGATGACACACAGGTATATACTATATACAGGAGGAGATGACACACAGGTATATACAGGAAGAGATGACACACAGGTATATACTATATACAGGAGGAGATGACACACAGGTATATACCATATACAGGGGAGATGACACACAGATATATACTATATACAGGAGATGACACACAGGTATATACTATATACAGGGGAGATGACACACAGATATATACTATATACAGGAGGAGATGACACACAGGTATTTACAGGAAGAGATGACATACAGGTTCTCCTCCTATCTCTCTGACCGATCCTTCACTGTATGTTTTGCTGGTTCCTCCTCCTCTCACCTTCCCCTTACTGTTGGGGTTCCTCAAGGATCAGTCCTAGGCCCCCTACTCTTCTCGTTGTATACTGCCCCTATTGGACAAACAATCAGTAGATTTGGTTTCCAGTACCATCTCTATGCTGACGACACCCAATTATACACTTCTGCTCCCGATATCACACCGACCTTTTTAGAAAACACCAGTGATTGTCTTACCGCTGTCTCTAACATCATGTCCTCCCTCTATCTGAAACTAAACCTGTCAAAAACTGAACTCCTCGTGTTCTCTCCCTCTACTAACCTACCTTTGCCTGACATTGCCATCTCCGTGTGCGGTTCCACCATTACTCCAAAGCAACATGCCCGCTGCCTTGGGGTCATCCTTGATTCTGACCTTTCATTCACCCCCTACATCCGATCACTGGCTCGCTCTTCTTACCTGCATCTCAAAAACATTTCTAGAATTCGCCCTTTTCTTAATTTCGACTCTGCAAAAACTCTGACTGTTTCACTTATTCATTCTCGTCTGGACTATTGTAACTCTCTACTAATCGGTCTCCCTCTTGCAAAATTCTCCCCGCTCCAATCTGTCCTGAATGCTGCAGCAAGGATCATATTCCTCACCAACCGTTACACCGATGCCTCTACCCTGTGCCAGTCATTACACTGGCTACCCATCCACTCCAGAATCCAGTACAAAACTACTACCCTCATCCACAAAGCACTCCATGGCTCAGCACCACCCTACATCTCCTCCCTGGTATCAGTCTACCACCCTACCCGTGCCCTCCGCTCCGCTAATGACCTCAGGTTAGCATCCTCAATAATCAGAACCTCCCACTCCCGTCTCCAAGACTTTACACGTGCTGCGCCGATTCTTTGGAATGCACTACCTAGGTTAATACGATTAATCCCCAATCCCCACAGTTTTAAGCGTGCCCTAAAAACTCATTTGTTCAGACTGGCCTACCGCCTCAATGCATTAACCTAACGATCCCTGTGTGGCCTATTTATAATAAAAAAAAAAAAAAGGTTCCTCGCATCATGTTCTCATACACTTTATGCAGTATTAGCCCTCTGTGTCTGTACTGCTACATACTTAGGCAGGTAACTGGTTGATGCAGCTTTACATGAACACCTGAGCCTTACACTATAGCTGGTCCGAATAACTAAAGCAATTGTTACCATCCACCTCTCGTGTCTCCCCTTTTCCCCATAGTTTGTAAGCTTGCGAGCAGGGCCCTCACTCCTCCTGGTATCTGTTTTGAACTGTATTTCTGTTATGCTGTAATGTCTATTGTCTGTACAAGTCCCCTCTATAATTTGTAAAGCGCTGCGGAATATGTTGGCGCTATATAAATAAAATTATTATTATTATTATTATTACAGGTATATACTATATACAGGAGGAAATGACACACAGGTATATAGAGGAGGAGATGACATACAGCAGGTATATACTATATACAGGAGATGACATACAGGTATATAGTATATAGGAGGAGATGACATACAGGTATATAATATATACAGAAAATATGACATACAGGTATATACTATATACAGGAGGAGATGACACACACATATATACTATATACAGGAGGAGATGACATACAGCAGGTATATACTATTTACAGTGGAGATGACATACAGGTATATACTATATACAGGAGATGACATACAGGTGTATACTATATATAAGGGAGATGACAAACATGTATATACTGAGGGGAAAATGAGAGGTGTGAGGTGAAAATGAGGGGTGTGAGTGCAAATGACAGATGTGAGGTTGAAATGACAAGTGTTAGGGGGGAATGAGAGGAGTGAGGGGGAAAATAAGAGTGAGGGGGAAAATGAGAGATGTGAGGGGAAAATGAGAGATGGGAGGGGAAAATGAGAGATGTAAGAGGAAAATGAGAGGTGTGAGGGAGAAAATGAGAGGCGTGATGGGAAAATAAGAGAAGTGAGGTGCTATAACTAACCACAGATATTTACTATGCCCAGGCAACGCCGGGCTCTTCAGCTAGTTTTGAATAAATCCCCAACAGTGTCACCAGCACAGCACCCCCACACCATCACACCTCCTCCTCCATGCTTCACGGTGGGAACCAGGCATGTAGAGTTCATCTGTTCACCTTTTCTGCGTTGCACAAAGACATGGTGGTTGGAACCAAAGATCTCAAATTTGGACTCATCAGACCAAAGCACAGATTTCCTCTGGTCTAATGTCCATTCCTTGTGTTCTTTAGCCCAAACAAGTCTCTTCTGCTTGTTGCCTGTCCTTAGCAGTGGTTTCCTAGCAGCTATTTTACCATGAAGGCCTGCTGCACAAATTCTCCTCTTAACAGTTGTTGTAGAGATGTGTCTGCTGCTAGAACTCTGTGTGGCATTGACCTGGTCTCTAATCTGAGCTGCTGTTAACCTGGATAAACTTATCCTCAGAAGCAGAGGTGACTCTTGGTCTTCCTTTCCTGGGGCGGTCCTCATGTGAGCCAGTTTCTTTGTAGCGCTTGATGGTTTTTGCCACTGCACTTGGGGACACTTTCAAAGTTTTCCCAATTTTCGGACTGACTGACCTTCATTTCTTAAAGTAATGATGGCCGCTCGTTTTTCTTTTCTTAGCTGCTTTTTTCTTTCCATAATACAAATTCTAACTCTATTCAGTAGGACTATCAGCTGTGTGTCCACCAGATTTCTGCACAACACAACTGATGGTCCCAACACCATTTATAAGGCAACAAATCCCACTTATTAAACCTGACAGGGCACACCTGTGAAGTGAAAACCATTTCCGGTGACTACCTCTTGAAGCTCATCAAGAGAATGCCAAGAGTGTGCAAAGCAGTCATCACAGCAAAAGGTGGCTACTTTGAAGAACCTACAATATAAGACATATTATCAGTTGTTTCACACTTTTTTGTTAAGTATATAATTCCACATGTGTCAATTCATAGTTTTGATGCCTCAGTGTCAATGTACAATTTTCATAGTCATGAAAATACAGAATTTTTTTAAATCAGAAGGTGTGTCCAAACTTTTGGTCTGTACTGCATATCATTATAGGCCGTAGCAACTGAATATGGCTGATGGGTGCCGTACCTGCTGGTGATTTCAGCCGAAGCGAGGACGGAGGGGTGTCTCCAGCACGTCCATTCAGTTTAAATAAAATTTCTTTTTATTCATTTAAAAAAAAATTGTAAAATTGAGAGAGATAATCTCTACCTTCCTATGACTAAGGACGCCGTGGTGCGCCAGAAATGCGTCGGGCAGAGAGTCTCTCTCTCAATTTTACTCTTGGTTTTAAAAATGTTCGAATAAAAAGAAATTGTATTTGAACTGGATGGACGTGCTGGAAACGCCCCTCCTTCGTCCCCACAATTAACAATAGTGTAGCTCCATGTGGGCCCCTCAGAGCAGGGCCCAGGTCATTGCTCTCTGTCCCCCTCCCAGTACTTTCCCTGCTCTCTACTGTAGATTTCCCATGTTACTATGTTGTAGGACATTGCCACCTTGTGTTCACTCTTGGTACTTCACCTTTAGACCATTCACTTGGATCATTCTAGGACTAGAATGGTGGTGCTTTCATTTGCAGTCAGTCTTCTACTCCAACCCCAATAACAAAATGCTGCTGAGCTCCCAAATACAGAAAGAGCATGAACCAGTGGCGCCAAAAGGTGGAAAAAGGGTCTAATATCATCTTCAAGGCTGTTTAAACATAGACATAATTAATGGAAATTTATTGTATGATTGTGCGAGACCTTAGAGCAGCGGTCCCCAACTCCAGTCCTCAAGGCCCACCAACAGGTCATGTTTTCAGGATTTCCTTTGCATTGCACAGGTGATGCAATTATTACCTGGGCAAGACTAAGGAAATCCTGAAAACATGACCTGTTGGTGGGCCTTGAGGACTGGAGTTGGGGACCTCTGCCTTAGAGGACTGTGCTGCTGCAGGGTGTTGGACCTTAGAGGACTGTGCTGCTGCAGGATGCTGGACCTTAGAAGACTGTGCTGCTGCAGGGTGCCAGACCTTAGAGGACTGTGCTGCTGCAGGGTGTCGGACCTTAGAAGACTGTGCTGCTGCAGGATGCCGGACCTTGGAGGCCTGTGCTGCTGCAGGGTGTCGGACCTTAGAAGACTGTGCTGCTGCAGGATGCCAGACCCTAGAGGACTGTGCTGCTGCAGGGTGCCAGACCTTAGAGGACTGTGCTGCTGCAGGGTGTCGGACCTTAGAAGACTGTGCTGCTGCAGGATGCCGGACCTTGGAGGCCTGTGCTGCTGCAGGGTGTCGGACCTTAGAGGACTGTGCTGCTGCAGGATGCCAGACCCTAGAGGACTGTGCTGCTGCAGGGTGTCGGACCTTAGAGGCCTGTGCTGCTGCAGGGTGTCGGACCTTAAAGGACTGTGCTGCTGCAGGGTGCTGGACCTTAGAGGACTGTGCTGCTGCAAGGTGCCATACCTTAGAGGACTGTGCTGCTGCAGGATGCCATACCTTAGAGGACTGTACTGCTGCAGGGTGCTGGACCTTAGAGGACTTTGCTGCTGTAGGATGCCAGACCTTAGAGGCCTGTGCTGCTGCAGGGTGTCGGATCTTCGAGGACTGTGCTGCTGCAGGATGCCATACCTTAGAGGACTGTGCTGCTGCAGGATGCCATACCTTAGAGGACTGTGCTGCTGCAGGGTGTCAGACCTTAGAGGCCTGTGCTGCTGCAGGGTGCTGGACCTTAGAGGACTGTGATGCTGCAGGGTGCTGGACCTTAGAGGACTGTGCTGCTGCAGGGTGCCATACCTTAGAGGACTGTGCTGCTGCAGGATGCCATACCTTAGAGGACTGTGCTGCTGCAGGGTGCCATACCTTAGAGGACTGTGCTGCTGCAGGATGCCATACCTTAGAGGACTGTGCTACTGCAGGGTGCCATACCTTAGAGGACTGTGCTGCTGCAGGATGCCATACCTTAGAGGACTGTGCTGCTGCAGGGTGCCAGACCTTAGAGGCCTGTGCTGCTGCAGGGTGCTGGACCTTAGAGGACTGTGATGATGCAGGGTGCCATACCTTAGAGGACTGTGCTGCTGCAGGATGCCAGACCTTACAGGACTGAGGACTATGCTGCTACAGGGTGCTGGACCTTAGAGGACTGTGCTGCTGCAGGATGCCATACCTTAGAGGACTGTGCTGCTGCAGGGTGCCAGACCTTAGAGGACTGTGCTGCTGCAGGATGCTGGACCTTAGAGGACTGTGCTGCTGCAGGGTTCTATACCTTAGAAGACTGTGCTGCTGCAGGATGCCGGACCTTAGAGGACTGTCCTGCTGCAGGATGCCGGACCTTACAGGACTGAGGACTGCTGTTGCAGGGTGCTGGACCATAGAAGACTTTGCTGCTGCAGGGTGCCATACCTTAGAGGACTGTGCTGCTGCAGGATGCCGGACCTTAGAGGACTGTGCTGCTGCAGGATGCCGGACCTTAGAGGACTGTGCTGCTGCAGGGTGCCAGACCTTAGAGGACTGTGCTTGTTATGGACCTGGTGGTTAGGAGCACCCGGAACGACCTGATGGTTAAACTCACACAGGACAAGCTCTGGGAAGTGGGAGCTCTGCTGACCGCAACCCCTAATCCTATCACACAACTAGAAATAGCCGTGGAGCGTACCTAACACGACCTAGATGCCTCTTCACAGCCTAAGAGCTAACTAGCCCTAAAGATAGAAAATAAAGCCTACCTTAGGACACCTGTGTCCTGAACCACCCAAAGGTTTAGGGGAAAAGAAAGACAAAACACAGTGCAAAGAAAAAAAAATGGTCTCAGAACTTCTCTTATCCCTCTATTGAGATGCATTAATACTCTTGGCCAGCTGTACTGTTATGACCTGGTGGTTAGGAGCACCCGGCACGACCTGATAGTTAAACTGACACAAAACAAGCTCTGGGATGTGGGAGCTCTGCTGACCGCAACCCCTAATCCTATCACACACACTAGAAATAGCCGTGGAGCGTTCCTGACTCTCCCTAGACGCCTCTTCACAGCCTAAGAGCTAGCTAGCCCTAGAGATACAAAATAAAGCCTACCTTGCCTCAGAGAAATTCCCCAAAGGAAAAGGCAGCCCCCCACATATATTGACTGTGAGTTAAGATGAAAGTCACAAACACAGAAATGAAACAGGTTTCAGCAAAGGGAGGCCAGACTTACTAAACAGACTGAGGATAGGAAAGGTAACTTTGCGGTCAGCACAAAAAACTACAAAAAGACCACGCAGAGTGTGCAAAAAGACCTCCGCACCGACTCACGGTGCGGAGGTGCCACTCTGCGTCCCAGAGCTTCCAGCTAGCAAGACAAGATCATGATAGCCAGCTGGACAAGGAAACAATGAACAAATAAATAACTAGCAGGGACTTAGCTTCTGCTGGAGTAGACAGGTAACCAGAAAGATCCAAGAGCGAACTGAACCAGTACAAGAACATTGACAGCTGGCATGGAGTAACGATCTGAGTGGAGTTAAATAGAACAGCCAGCCAAAGAATAAACTACGTCACCTGTGGAAGGAACCTCAGAAGCAGCAGCTCCACTCACAGCCACCAGAGGGAGTCCATGGACAGAACTCGCTGAAGTACCATTCATGACCACAGGAGGGAGTTCGATAACAGAATTCAAAACATGTGCTGCTGCAGGATGCTGGACCTTAGAGGACTGTGCTGCTGCAGGGTGCCATACCTTAGAGGACTGTGCTGCTGCAGGATGCTGGACCTTAGAGGACTGTGCTGCTGCAGGGTGCCATACCTTAGAGGACTGTGCTGCTGCAGGATGCTGGACCTTAGAGGACTGTGCTGCTGCAGGGTGCCATACCTTAGAGGACTGTGCTGCTGCAGGATGCTGGACCTTAGAGGACTGTGCTGCTGCAGGATGCCGGACCTTAGAGGACTGTGCTGCTGCAGGGTGCTGGACCTTAGAGGACTGTGCTGCTGCAGGGTGCCATACCTTAGAGGACCGTGCTGCTGCAGGATGCCGGACCTTAGAGGACTGTGCTGCTGCAGGATGCCGGACCTTAGAGGACTGTACTGCTGCAGGGTGCCGGACCTTAGAGGACTGTGCTGTTACAGGATGCTGGACCTTAGAGGACTGTGCTGCTGCAGGGTGCCATACCTTAGAGGACTGTGCTGCTGCAGGGTGCCGGACCTTAGAGGACTGTGCTGCTGCAGGGTGCTGGACCATAGAAGACTTTGCTGCTGCAGAGTGCCGGACCTTAGAGGACTGTGCTGCTGCAGGATGCCATACCTTAGAGGACTGTGCTGCTGCAGGATGCCAAGCCTTAGAGGACTGTGCTGCTGCAGGATGCCGGACCTTAGAGGACTGTGCTGCTGCAGGGTGCCATACCTTAGAGGACTGTGCTGCTGCAGGGTGCCATACCTTAGAGGACTGTGCTGCTGCAGGATGCCGGACCTTAGAGGACTGTGCTGCTGCAGGGTGTCGGACCTTAGAGGACTGTGCTGCTGCAGGATGCCATACCTTAGAGGACTGTGCTGCTGCAGGGTGCCACATCTTACAGGACTGAGGACTATGCTGCTACAGGGTGCTGGACCTTAGAGGACTGTGCTGCTGCAGGATGCCATACCTTAGAGGACTGTGCTGCTGCAGGGTGCCGGACCTTAGAGGGCTGTGCTGCTACAGGATGCTGGACCTTAGAGGACTGTGCTGCTGCAAGGTGCCATACCTTAGAGGACTGTGCTGCCGCAGGATGCCGGACCTTAGAGGACTGTGCTGCTGCAGGGTGCTGGACCATAGAGGACTGTGCTGCTGCAGGATGCCATACCTTAGAGGACTGTGCTGCTGCAGGATGCCATGCCTTAGAGGACTGTGCTGCTGCAGGATGCCGGACCTTAGAGGACTGTGCTGCTGCAGGGTGCCAGATCTTACAGGACTGAGGACTATGCTGCTACAGGGTGCTGGACCTTAGAGGACTGTGCTGCTGCAGGATGCCATACCTTAGAGGACTGTGCTGCTGCAGGGTGCTGGACCTTAGAGGACTGTGCTGCTACAGGATGCTGGACCTTAGAGGACTGTGCTGCTGCAGGGTGTCGGACCTTAGAGGACTGTGCTGCTGCAGGATGCTGGACCTTAGAGGACTGTGCTGCTGCAGGATGCCATACCTTAGAGGAATGTGCTGCGGCAGGATGCTGGACCTTAGAGGACTGTGCTGCTACAGGATGCTGGACCTTAGAGGACTGTGCTGCGGCAGGATGCCGGACCTTAGAGGACTGAGCTGCTGCAGGGTGTCGGACCCTAGAGGACTGTGCTGCTGCAGGGTGCTGGACCATAGAAGACTGTGCTGCTGCAGGGTGCCGGACCTTAGAGGACTTAGCTGCGGCAGGATGCTGGACCTTAGAGGACTGTGCTGCTGCAGGATGCTGGACCTCAGAGGACTGTGCTGCTGCAGGGTGCTGGACCTTAGAGGACTGTGCTGCTGCAGGGTGCCAGACCTTAGAGGACTGAGGACTGTGCTGCTGCAGGGTGTCGGACCTTAGAGGACTGTGCTGCGGCAGGATGCTCGACCTTAGAGGACTGTGCTGCTGCAGGATGCTGGACCTTAGAGGACTGTGCTGCTGCAGGGTGCTGGACCTTAGAGGACTGTGCTGCTGCAGGGTGCCGGACCTTTGAGGACTGAGGACTGTGCTGCTGCAGGGTGCCGGACCTTAGAAGACTTTGCTGCTGCAGGGTGCCGGACCTTAGAGGACTGTGCTGCTGCAGGATGCTGGACCTTAGAGGACTGTGCTGCTGCAGGGTGCTGGACCTTAGAGGACTGTGCTGCTGCAGGGTGCCGGACCTTAGAGGACTGAGGACTGTGCTGCTGCAGGGTGCCGGACCTTAGAAGACTTTGCTGCTGCAGGGTGCTGGACCTTAGAGGACTGTGCTGCGGCAGGATGCTGGACCTTAGAGGACTGTGCTGCTGCAGGATGCTCGACCTTAGAGGACTGTGCTGCTGCAGGGTGCTGGACCTTAGAGGACTATGCTGCTGCAGGATGCCGGACCTTAGAGGACTGTGCTGCTGCAGGGTGCCAGACCTTAGAGGACTGTGCTGCTGCAGGGTGCTGGACCTTAGAGGACTATGCTGCTGCAGGGTGCCGGACCTTAGAGGACTGAGAACTGTGCTGCTGCAGGGTGCCGGACCTTAGAAGACTTTGCTGCTGCAGGGTGCCGGACCTTAGAGGACTGTGCTTCTGCAGGGTGCTGGACCTTAGAGGACTGTGCTGCTGCAGGGTGCCGGACCTTAGAGGACTGTGCTGCTACAGGGTGCCGGACCTTAGAGGACTGTGCTGCGGCAGGATGCCAGACCTTAGAGGACTGTGCTGCTGCAGGGTGCCGGACCTTAGAAGACTTTGCTGCTGCAGGATGCCGGACCTTAGAGGACTGTGCTGCTGCAGGGTGCTGGACCTTAGAGGACTGTGCTGCTGCAGGGTGCTGGACCTTAGAGGACTGTGCTGCGGGAAGATGCCGAACCTTAGAGGACTGTGCTGCTGCAGGGTGCCGGACCTTAGAAGACTTTGCTGCTGCAGGATGCCGGACCTTAGAGGACTGTGCTGCTGCAGGGTGCTGGACCTTAGAGGACTGTGCTGCTGCAGGGTGCCGGACCTTAGAGGACTGTGCTGCGGCAGGATGCCAGACCTTAGAGGACTGTGCTGCTGCAGGGTGTCGGACCTTAGAGGACTGTGCTGCTGCAGGGTGTCGGACCTTAGAGGACTGTGCTGCTGCAGGATGCTGGACCTTAGAGGACTGTGCTGCTGCAGGATGCCATACCTTAGAGGAATGTGCTGCGGCAGGATGCTGGACCTTAGAGGACTGTGCTGCTACAGGATGCTGGACCTTAGAGGACTGTGCTGCGGCAGGATGCCGGACCTTAGAGGACTGAGCTGCTGCAGGGTGTCGGACCCTAGAGGACTGTGCTGCTGCAGGGTGCTGGACCATAGAAGACTGTGCTGCTGCAGGGTGCCGGACCTTAGAGGACTTAGCTGCGGCAGGATGCTGGACCTTAGAGGACTGTGCTGCTGCAGGATGCTGGACCTCAGAGGACTGTGCTGCTGCAGGGTGCTGGACCTTAGAGGACTGTGCTGCTGCAGGGTGCCAGACCTTAGAGGACTGAGGACTGTGCTGCTGCAGGGTGTCGGACCTTAGAGGACTGTGCTGCGGCAGGATGCTCGACCTTAGAGGACTGTGCTGCTGCAGGATGCTGGACCTTAGAGGACTGTGCTGCTGCAGGGTGCTGGACCTTAGAGGACTGTGCTGCTGCAGGGTGCCGGACCTTTGAGGACTGAGGACTGTGCTGCTGCAGGGTGCCGGACCTTAGAAGACTTTGCTGCTGCAGGGTGCCGGACCTTAGAGGACTGTGCTGCTGCAGGATGCTGGACCTTAGAGGACTGTGCTGCTGCAGGGTGCTGGACCTTAGAGGACTGTGCTGCTGCAGGGTGCCGGACCTTAGAGGACTGAGGACTGTGCTGCTGCAGGGTGCCGGACCTTAGAAGACTTTGCTGCTGCAGGGTGCTGGACCTTAGAGGACTGTGCTGCGGCAGGATGCTGGACCTTAGAGGACTGTGCTGCTGCAGGATGCTCGACCTTAGAGGACTGTGCTGCTGCAGGGTGCTGGACCTTAGAGGACTATGCTGCTGCAGGATGCCGGACCTTAGAGGACTGTGCTGCTGCAGGGTGCCAGACCTTAGAGGACTGTGCTGCTGCAGGGTGCTGGACCTTAGAGGACTATGCTGCTGCAGGGTGCCGGACCTTAGAGGACTGAGAACTGTGCTGCTGCAGGGTGCCGGACCTTAGAAGACTTTGCTGCTGCAGGGTGCCGGACCTTAGAGGACTGTGCTTCTGCAGGGTGCTGGACCTTAGAGGACTGTGCTGCTGCAGGGTGCCGGACCTTAGAGGACTGTGCTGCTACAGGGTGCCGGACCTTAGAGGACTGTGCTGCGGCAGGATGCCAGACCTTAGAGGACTGTGCTGCTGCAGGGTGCCGGACCTTAGAAGACTTTGCTGCTGCAGGATGCCGGACCTTAGAGGACTGTGCTGCTGCAGGGTGCTGGACCTTAGAGGACTGTGCTGCTGCAGGGTGCTGGACCTTAGAGGACTGTGCTGCGGGAAGATGCCGAACCTTAGAGGACTGTGCTGCTGCAGGGTGCCGGACCTTAGAAGACTTTGCTGCTGCAGGGTGCCGGACCTTAGAGGACTGTGCTGCTGCAGGGTGTCGGACCTTAGAGGCCTGTGCTGCTGCAGGGTGTCGGACCTTAGAGGACTGTGCTGCTGCAGGGTGCCGGACCTTAGAGGACTGTGCTGCGGCAGGATGCCAGACCTTAGAGGACTGTGCTGCTGCAGGGTGTCGGACCTTAGAGGACTGTGCTGCTGCAGGGTGTCGGACCTTAGAGGACTGTGCTGCTGCAGGGTGTCGGACCTTAGAAGACTTTGCTGCTGCAGGGTGCCGGACCTTAGAAGACTTTGCTGCTGCAGGGTGCCGGACCTTAGAGGACTGTGCTGCTGCAGGGTGTCGGACCTTAGAAGACTTTGCTGCTGCAGGATGCTGGACCTTTGAGGACTGTGCTGCTGCAGGCTTCTCGGACTGGCTGGGACTGGACATCTGGAGCCTCTTTTGTACTTTCAGCTCCAGGTAACAAACGTGTGAGGGTGGGTGTGCGCCCCTCCACCCATCCAAGGGGCTGATCCCTACAGGGTTGAACAATAAGCCCATGGGTATACTATCCTTTTTCTGGGACCTGTGTGGTGTGAGGAGCGAGGATCTGCTGCTGCGGCCGGATCCTGGTGTCTGTCTATGATCTAGTGTTTTGTTTTCCCTGGAGTCGGATTATCGGGTTTCGCCGTGGATTTGTTATTTTGTTGCGGCCTTATTGTAAGTTGAAGAATCTGATCACTGTTTGCCGGAATATTCTCTCAGTTGCAATTAAAGTCTCTTGGATTATTCATCGGTCTGCTGTCCCTGCTTGCTCTGTCGCACACCCGTCACAGTCATGGCTTCAATTGTACAAACACCAGAAAAATGCTCGTACAGCAGACTTAGGGCCCGGTGTTCCCTGCTGACAGAACAGTGGAATACCACTCCAGGGGGCGACACAATGCCCCGGACGGAGACAGTAGGCAGCTCGCTGACGCCCTCTGCTGGCAGTGCCCAGGGAAATGCCCGGCCTGCCCTCCCCAGACACAGCCCAGGAGCTTTCTATCCTATCACAGTGCAGGACATGATATCAGGAAAGATTTCATTATTCCAGTGCATCATTCATACGTGGAACTTGTAGTCGCTCCTCACACCCTGTGTCATCAGCTCGTCCGAGAAGCAGAAGTGAAAAGGAGAGGAGAAACAGCAACAGAAGGTCAGTGACACCGCGCCGATCCCCCCGAAAATATATACATTGTATCCCATCACCCCGAAAATATAAACATTGTATGCGATCACCCTGAAAATATATACATTGTATCCCATCACCCTGAAAATATATACACTGTATCCGATCACCCCCGGAATATATACACTGTATCCCATCACCCCCGGAACATATACATTGTATCCCATCACCCCGAAAATATATACATTGTATGCGATCCCGCTGAAAATATATACACTGTATCCGATCACCCCCGGAACATATACATTGTATCGATCACTCCCCAGAATATATACATTGTATGCGATCCCCCCGAAAATATATACACTGTATCCGATCACACCAAAAATATATACATTGTATCTGATCACACCAAAAAATATATACACTGTATCCCATCACCCCGAAAATATATACACTGTATCCCATCACCCCGAAAATATATACATTATATCCCTCACACCCCAGAACACATACGTTATATCTGTCAGTGTTATTATACTCCAGTGTTACATTATCGCCTTATTATCTTCCTCAGGATCCGGCATCTTATAATGAAGCAGTTTGGGATTTTCTTCGTCCTTTTCCTGGTGGGATTCGCTGATTGGATCTGGTGCGAGTCACAAGACTGCTCTGCGGCCAATGGCCAGGACGGTGTCATGGGGCGCCCGGGTAGAGACGGACGGTCAGGACAGAAGGGAGATGGTGGTGATCCTGGTAAGATGAGTAACTGAGTACACCCCTGTGTTATCAGTACATTATATATATAATATATACAGCGCTCAGCACACAGGTGTATCCAGAGGTTCCATCCACTGTATATACAGACACATCCGCAGCTTTATCTCAATATCTGACATGAAACCAGAATAAACCTTTCCGGCTTTAGGCCAATTAGGATTATCATAATTATTAATATTTGCCAAATGCCAGAATAATGAGAGAGCGACAATGTATCAAGGCATTTTTATTACTTACTGCAAAGTCACAAGTTTCCATACACTGATTACTAGGCCTTTAACCCCTCAATGACAGAGCCAATTTGCTGCTTACTGACCGGGCCAATTTTTACCATTCTGACCACTGTCACTTTATGAGGTTATAACTCTGGAGCTTCCATGGATCCCGCTGATTCTGAGATTGTTTTTTCGTGATATATTGTACTTCATGATAGTGGTAACATTTCTTTGATATGACTTCCGTTTACTTATAAAAAAAATGGAAATATGGTGAAAATTTCGCTATTTTCAAAATTCAAATTTTTATGCTTTTAAATCAGAGAGATTTGTCACACAAAATACTTTATAAATAACATTTCCCACATGTCTACTTTACATCACCATAAGGGTTAAAAGTTAACCAGCGATTTCTCATTTCTACAACAAAATTTACAACACCATTTTTTTAGGGACCACCTCACATTTGAAGTCACTTTGAGGGGTCTACGTGACAGAAAATACCCCAAAGTGGCACCAATATAAAAACTGCACCCCTCAAGGTGCTCAACACCACATTCAAGAAGTTTATTAACCCTTTACGTGCTTCACAGGAACTGAAACAATGTGGAAGGGGGAAAATGAACATTTAACTTTTATTCACAAACATTTTACTTCAAAACCAATTTTTTATTTTCACAAGAGTAAAAAGAAAAAATTAACTACAAAAGTTCTTGTGCAATTTCTCCTGAATACGCCAATACCCCATATGTGGGGGTAAACTACTGTTTGGGTGCACAGCAGAGCTCAGAAGGGAAGGAGCGCCATTTGACTTTTTCAATGCAGAATTAGCTGGAATAGAGATTTGACACCATGTCGTGTTTGGAGAGCCCCTGATGTGCCTAAACAGTGGAAACCACCCACAAGTGACAACATTTTGGAAACTAGACCCCCAGAAGAACTTATCTAGATGTGCGATGAGAAGTTTGAACCCCCAAGTGCTTCACAGAAGTTTATAATGTAGAGCCTAAATTTCAAAATCCTGGTAGCCCCTTTACGGCATCTCTCTTATACCAGGTCCTACACTTGCCTTACCTCGCTGAGAATAAACGTCTCCATCTGAATGGGTACATGTGAAACCTCTTCCTAGACCAAAATTCTCTCTCTCTGTGGAGGGGTATTGGACCTGCTGTAATTAAAACACCTGAAGCTAGAAGGCGGAGTGCACGATCAGAAGGCTAGAGAATACATTTCAAAAACCTGACCTGCACATCCAAACATAGACTCAGTGTGAACAGGTGCATCTATAAGAGAGATGCCATAAAGGGGCTACCAGGTACACATAAAATTGGCCATTTTTATGCGCTAAACGCTCTCATTTTTCATTTTTCTAGTGCAGTAATGCAGTTCAAATTTCGTTTTTCAAGTTTGTATGTTCTAGCGCTGCAGTGTGATGCCTTATTTACTTAACTATATACGAGTTGGCGACTCTAGGTTCAGCACCTGTTCACACTGAGTCTATGTTTGGATGTGCCGGTCAGGTTTTTGAAATGTATTCTTTAGCCTTCTGATCGTGCACTCCGCCTCCTAGCTTCAGGTGTTTTAATTACAGCAGGTCCAATACCCCTCCACAGAGAGAGAGAATTTTAGTCTAGGAAGAGGTTTCACATGTACCCATTCAGATGGAGACGTTTATTCTCAGCGAGGTAAGGCAAGTGTAGGACCTGGTATAAGAGAGATGCCGTAAAGAGGCTACGAGGTACACATAAAATTGGCCATTTTTATGCGCTAAAAGCTCTCATTTTTCATATTTCTAGTGCAGTAATGCAGTTCAAATTTCGTTTTTCAAGTTTGTATGTTCTAGCGCTGCAGTGTGCTGCTTTATTTACTTAACCTCCATATACAGTATTATGGGCCCCATGTAATGCTCCTCCATACAGTATTATGGGCTTCATGCTCCTCCATACAGCATTATGGGCCCCATGTAATGCTCCTCCATACAGTATTATGGGCTTCATGCTCCTCCATACAGTATTATGGGCCCCATGCTCCTCCATACAGTATTATGGGCTTCATGCTCCTCCATACAGTATTATGGGCCCCATGTAATGCTCCTCCATACAGTATTATGGGCTTCATGCTCCTCCATACAGTATTACGGGCCCCATGCTCCTCCATACAGTATTATGGGCTTCATGCTCCTCCATACAGTATTATGGGCCCCATGCTCCTCCATACAGTATTATGGGCTTCATGCTCCTCCATACAGTATTATGGGCCCCATGTAAGGCTCCTCCATACAGTATTATGGGCTTCATGCTCCTCCATACAGTATTATGGGCTTCATGCTCCTCCATACAGTATTATGGGCCCCATGCTCCTCCATACAGTATTATGGGCTTCATGCTCCTCCATACAGTATTATGGGCCCCATGCTCCTCCATACAGTATTATGGGCTTCATGCTCCTCCATACAGTATTATGGGCCCCATGCTCCTCCATACAGTATTATGGGCTTCATGCTCCTCCATACAGTATTATGGGCCCCATGCTCCTCCATACAGTATTATGGGCCCCATGCTCCTCCATACAGTATTATGGGCTTCATGCTCCTCCATACAGTATTATGGGCCCCATGTAATGCTGCATACATTTAAACAAAAATCACATACTCACCTCTCCCGTTCCTGCAGCAGGTCCGGTATACTCAGCGTCTCTCCCGCATCTGCAATGCTCGGGACAGAGAGGCTGAGCGCGCAGTGATGACCTCATAGCTCCCTCTGCCATGAGATATCGCAGAATCAGAGGGCGCTGCAGACAGTACAGCTGCTGGGAATGAGGAGAGCGGAGAGGTGAGTATTAGAGGGGGCCCGTGCCAGTGCTGGCAATGGGCTCCCCCAACTCATGGACCCCATAGCGTGTGTCCCTCCCTCGTTTATACAGGGCCCCCAGCGCTTACCTGTGTTCACCGGGTGTGCTGCCACCCCTGGTTGTTGCAATGGGTCACGACTGTGTACACACACAGTTTTAAAGGGCCTGCGTCACTAAAAATGTTTTCCTTCTCTCTGGGGCCCACCGGGGATTTCACCGGTGTCCCCGCGGGCCAGTCTAACCTGCATCCATGATGTACTTGATGGAGCTTCTGTCAAAGCTCCTGTGTAATCACCGACCAATGAAGTCCCTGATGTGCCAGATGGAGACACTGCCGCAGCTCCTGTGTAATCCCAGACCAATGACATCCCTGATGTACTTGCTGGAGGTGCTGCTGGCAACTCCTTTGTAATCACCAACCAATGATGTCGGCAATGTGCTCGATGGAGACGGTGCAGGCAGCTTCTGTGTAATCACCGACCAATGATGTCCCTGATATGCTTGATGGAGATGCTGCTGGCAGCTCCTGTGTAATCACTGACCAATGATGTCCCTGATGTACTTGATGGAGGTGCTGCTGGCGGGTCTTGTGTAATCACCGATCAATGATGTCCCCAATGTGCTCGATGGAGACGCTTCCGCAGCTCCTGTCTAATCACCGATCAATGATGCCCCCCATGTTGTCAATGGAGAAAATGGAATGGAGACTAGATGGGTCTGGCTACCAAACATTATGCTCCCCTACACCACAATCATAGGAGTAGGACCGGTATGACGTTCGCACATGAAGGGTTGTCATTGAACAGCCGGGAGATCCAGCAGATATCTCCCCACTGTTGTCAAATGATCACAAAATCAGCACTCTGCAGCCTCCAATCATCAGGAAAATTATACAATTGACTGATGAATGTTGGACACTGCTTCAACTAACAGGTCGGCTATTGGGAGGCTCACAGTGGACGTATGGTATATACGTCTCCGATACCAGCTCATGGTATATATATATATATATATATGTACCCCTGGTCACTGACAGCTCCACAGTAACAATAGGAAATGCCCGCTGGCACCACCAATCATTTATACTGGCTGATTGGATGCCCATTACAGGTAGCCTATGACTTGAGGGGTGCGGTTTACAGAGCAAGAGGAACAGCGTTATTACATTATATCTATTTTTTTCCCAAAAAGTTATGTGGTCTAAAAATATACAAACATGATACAAAGTGAGAACAAAACAATACGATAGAAATAATTACATAAAGTAAAAAGTATAAACAGAAGAAATGTACTAAACCTGATGTCACAGGGTTGGATCTGGCTGTTATGAAGGGGAGCTCTTTTGTCTTTGTACAGGCAAGGGACAGAACTACAGTAAACTGCACCTCCCAGGACTGACAAATAACTAATCAAGGTTACGCCCACATACCCGCCATTGGTGAGCTCGTGGGGGAGCTGGTTGTGGAATGTGTAGGTCTTTAGGACATTATGAGATCTTGTACTTTCAGGATATCTTCGCCCCTGGAGGTCCCAGGTGGTGAATGCTGTCACGATTCCTATCACGATTTTACCTTTCCATAGAGACAAAACATGGCATGGATAGCATCATCCATCTACCGATATTAAGTTGGAGGTGTTATTCCGGCCTTACTGAAGTGTGAGTGAATGCATTACGTTCGTCACTTCGCCACTTATAATTAATCGCATAAGTTCAATGTGAGGGTGACATGTCCCCTCCCTGGAGATGTCTTTATGGATTTCACAATTTTTCTCTACAACAACGGTCTTTTCATGGCTTTGTCCACGTGGTCTCCAGGCCAATCTCTGGCTATCATTACACCCAAGAGAAAAGCTGGACTCCTTCTAGTAGCCATTGCAGTCTCATTCTGCCCCATAATAAACGTTCAGTGCAGTGGAGTAAGGTCAATTACGAGAAATGTTTGAAAATGTAGTTTCCATCATTTGCAAATCTTTATCACGTCTCCATCCTGTAATTTCCATAATTCCACCTCTTTTACTTCTTATAGTGTTATTATGGGATGTGTGATGATATAATCAGGAATGCCAAGGCTGACCAGTATCATATGGAACTTTTTTTTTACCTTTCAGGGGCTCCGGGCCATTCTTTGAAACTGACTATGAGTAAAGGGGATTCTGGAGATCCTGGGGCCCCTGGTGAAGCAGGTAATGTAGGCTACATAGGAACGGAGGGCCCCCCAGGACCTCCAGGAGATCAAGGCCTTAAAGGTGCAAGTGGATCAATGGCGGATTCTAAGGCTCAGCGAAGACCAGCATTTTCTGCTGTCCAACAAAAATTAAAAGACAACCGGCTCCTGTTTACCAAGATCATCACCAATGAGGCAAACGTGTATGACACCAGCACTGGGGCATTCTCCTGCACCGAGGCCGGGTACTACTATTTCACCTTTCAGGTAGTTTCGCTGGGGGACCTCTGTCTGCAGATCTGGGTGAAAAAACATGGAGAGGCTGGAAAGAAACTGCTGAGCTTCTGTGACCACAACATGCGCAGTCAACCACAGGTGAACTCGGGGGGCTCTGTCCTCAGTCTAGACCATGGCGATCAGGTCTGGATAGAAGCTGATGCCAAATTACGAAAAATGGCGGAAGCCGATGTCAGCAGCATATTCAGCGGCTTCTTGCTGTACCCAAGAGATTAGCAAATCATATAAAACAGAGCCCCCCCGAACTAGGCCATAAACTAGGACTTGTGACCTGTGATCATCCATAATCATAGTCGGGGATCCTTTGTGACTGGTGGTCCTCCGTGACTTAGGCCGCAGGTCATCAGTGACTGGTGGGCCTCTGTAACTTAGACCAGCGATCTTCCGTGACTGTGACCAAGGTTCCCCTTTGTTAAACTTTCTGCATTTTAGACCCTCAGCTTTGAGCTCTTTGTTTCTAGATCTATTTTGTCTATGTGTCCTCAGCACCTCGCTTTCTCTGCTGGTCCTGCAATAAAATGTCATTACATTTTCTCTTATGAGTTCTGCATTTTCTTACACAGACCCTTTTTCCCACTTCTAACGTGTGGGACTGGAGTATAAGATCTGCATCTGTGACAACTCCAGCGGCTCTGCAGTGGTTGCTCTTGGGTCACTCCACCAATGCTCCTGCTTTTCTCATTCTGTGGAATTATTGGGTGCACATCCTTAGGCATGGCCATGTGACCTTCTCCTGACCCATAGAAATCTCAACTATTTGGTAATTTTTCCAAGAATTGCCATTTTTGGATTTTGCGATGTGAGGTTGACTTAACTCCGAGTTCTAGTAGTTGACTAATGTCATTATGGGGCAGCTACGCCTCCATAAAGGAGATATGGGTGCTGGCTCTTGCCCTGAGATATCTGATTATATTTTACTAGCTATTGAACCCGTTCTACGCCCGGGTGGCGAGCATTTATATTGGTATATGGATATGGTCTCCATCCTGTCATGTGCTACTCCCATCCTGCGCCTCCATTCTGTCATGTGCTGCTCCCATCCTGCGTCCCCATCCTGTCATGCGCTGCTCCATCCTGCGTCCCTGTCACGATTCCCCTGACCGCTGTCACCAATGGGGCAGGATTCACACCGTGACCGTCGCCCCTACGTCACGGATCGGGGTGACTTTAGGCCAACAGACGGCTATCACATGTGCAGGGGGGCTTATCTTAGTTGTCCCTCCACTGCTAACAATGTGATGAAAAAAACCACACACAAGGCTATTGACCTCTTAGTTTACAGCAGGGGCTTATTCTAGGTATCCCACTGCTTTTCTATATACCACGAACTGCAGGGATTTATGTATATCCCGCTTACAGTTCCACTTAACACTTGCAGCTCTCTGGCGCCCCCCTTACTCTCAGGTCCGATTAGGTACTGCACCCTGGGTAATTAGTCGCCAGAAAGGCTGCCTGCTATGTACTGGCTATTGGGCACGCTGCAGCGACGCGATAACTACTCCCACTCAGGCAGGAACAATAGTTATTAACCCCGCAGTCGCTACAACATCCCTCAACAGTCAGCGCACTCTCGCTGCCACCAGCTTCGATTAAACGGGTCCGAAGCTAACCCAACACAACAGTAACAGTAGCGTATTTCACTTCAGAAGACTTAGGGTACGGTTTTTAGAGCATGGAGAAGAACTAACATATAATAGTATATCCCATTAAAAATAATTAGGCAGTGCTTTATCAAAAATAGTTTATAAAGATGTTACAAATGAGACAATGGCAAATATGTACATGGGTAATTATAACATAAAGGGAATAAAAGAGAAAAGATAACACTCACATGTTAAAAGCATGGCGGGCACCCCAGGCTAGTGCAGTTTCCATACATCCCAGTCCATGGGATGTACTCAGCTCTTCCAGAACAATAGGACAAGGAGTCCAGAAGAAGAAATCCAGCAGAAGGGTGCCTCCTCAGAGCCTGCCAGACACTTAAACCCTTAAGGCTGTGACATCACAGAAAGGCTGGCTTATCCAGACCCTCCTCTCTCTACATTCTGCCTAAACTTTAAACTATTCTCTCTAATTTCTATAACTTCACTACAAAACACGTCATAGTTCTAACAAACCCATCAATCATCTCGGGTTAACGTGAGCATTCTAATGAGATCAAATATGTCCTATCTGGGATACATATTTACAGAGAAAACCCTACTTCTTTACCAGACGGAGTTAGAAACCCGAGTTTCAAGGGATGGGTACCTACACCGAGTGGGAATACGAATATATATTTTCGTGTTCTTACCGTAAACATGGTGCATAATATCGTACCAAAACCAAACAAAGGATCTTTCATGAATTTTGGAGCCACTTTACCAGTTCTGACTAGTGAAGGTGGGAGGGGTGAGGGACTTTCCTCTGAGCCTGGAATTTACGACCCCAGGGCAATAAAACCCCCTTCTAGCATACAGTCCGTAGCCCAGAGAGAAACAAGTAGAGTCAGCTAGTGAAGGGGGGGTTTAGCCCACCTCATGAGCTGACGAGCAACTAAACTTATATGATATTTCATACCATATCGTGACACCTCCCCCTTTTGGTGTGCGCTAGGGAGGCAGTACCCCACGGTATGCCTCCATGGGCACCTCAGTAGGTTCACCCTGGCGGGAGAGTCCATCTGCATTCCCATGCTCTTTGCCCGTTTTATGTTCAATGGTGAAGTCAAACTGCTGAAGGGCAAGGCTCCAGCGTAGCAACCTGCCGTTGGTTCCACACATGGCATTTAGCCAGCGCAGAGGGTTGTGGTCGGTCACCACAGTGAAGGTGTGACCGTACAAGTAGGGCTGCAAGCGCTGCATGGCCCAGACTATGGCCAAGCACTCCTTCTCGATGGTGGAGTAGGCCACTTCCCTCGGCAAAAGTTTCCGGCTCAGGTATAACACGGGGTGCTCTTGGTCCTCCGAGTCAACCTGGCTGAGTACAGCACCAAGGCCAAACTCGCTGGCGTCGGTCTGCACCAAGAACGGTCGACTGCTGTCGACTGCTTTCAACACAGGGGCGTTGCACAGTGCAGTTTTCAACGCCTGGAAGGCCCCCTCACAGCCATCTGTCCAGTTGACAATGTGAGGTAGCTTCTTCCTGGTGAGGTCCGTCAAAGGTTTTGCCAGGCTACTATAGTGCTTTACGAAGCGCCTATAGTACCCTGCAGTGCCCAAGAAGGACATCACCTGTTTCTTGGTCACGGGAGTGGGCCAGTTCACGATCACTCCCACTTTGTCAGGCTCTGGCTTCAGGGTGTTCCCGCCTACCCGGTGTCCCAGGTAGTGAACCTCCCTCATGCCCATCTGGCACTTTCCCGGCTTGATAGTCAGTCCTGCTTGGTGAATTCGCCTGAGCACCTCCTCGAGATGCTGCAGGTGTTCCTTCCAGGAGGGACTGAAGATGGCAATGTCATCCAAGTACGCCACGGCGTACTTCTCCAGTCCCCGAAGCAGGAGGTTGACCATCCGCTGGAAAGTGGCAGGGGCATTCTTCATGCCGAAGGGCATGACCGTGGACTCGTACAGTCCGAAGGGCGTGATAAAGGCGGACTTCTCCTGCACCTCGGGGCTCAGGGGAATCTGCCAGTATCCTCTACTCAAATCCATTATTGTCAGGTATTTTGCGCCAGCTAACTTCTCAAGCAGCTCCTCGATGCGCGGCATGGGGTGCGCGTCCGAGGCTGTAATGGCGTTGAGCCCCCTGTAGTCCACGCAGAACCCGGTGGTCCGGTCCTTCTTTGGCACGAGAACTACAGGTGAGGCCCACGCACTCTTTGACCGTCGAATCACCCCCAGCTGTAACATCTCATCAATCTCTTGGCGCATAATCTGCTGCACCTGGTCAGAGATTCGATAGGGTGTTCGCCGTAGTGGGGCGTGATTCACGGTGTCCACCTCGTGGACTGCTAACTCAGTCCTCCCAGGTCGGTTGGAGAACACGACCCGGAAAGGTTCCAGTGTGGTTTGCAACTGCACCCGCTGGGGTTCAGTTAACGAGGCGCTTACCTCCACATCCTCGATGGACCCATTGGCCTTGGCTTGGGCCAGCAAGTCCAGGAGGGTGTCTTCCTCCCCGTCTTCGGGCAAGCTGCAGACCGGTAGGATGAAAGGTTCACGTTCGTGATGAGCCTTCATCATGTTGACGTGAAAGGCCTTTCGCCTACCCCGAGCGTGGTCAAGCGTGACCACGTAAGTGACCGGGTTGAGCTGTTGGTGGACGACGTACGGGCCCTCCCAGGCTGCCTGAAGCTTATCCGTTGGTACGGGGACCAGCACCCACACCTTTTGACCCACGTGGTAGGTCCGCTCCCGGGCGCTCTGGTCATACCAGTGCTTCTGATCAGCCTGAGCCTGCATCATGTTGTCATGCACCAACTGCGTCAAGGTCTGCATCTTGTCACGGAAGCGCATGACATACTCCACTATGGACACTTCAGAAGGGTTCGGCTCCTCTTCCCAGGATTCTCTTACCAACCCAAGGGGTCCCCGGACTCGCCTGCCGTACAGGAGCTCGAAGGGGGAGAACCCCGTCGAGGCCTGCGGAACCTCTTGGTAAGCTAACAGCAGGTGTGGGAGGTACCGCTCCCAGTCGCGCCCTTGGGTCTCAACCAGCATGTGTAGCATCTGTTTGAGGGTACCATTGAAGCGTTCACACAAGCCATTGGTCTGTGGGTGATACGCACTCGATACCAGGTGCTTCACCTGCATTTTCTTACAGAGAGCCTCCATTAGGCGAGACATAAATTGGGTCCCTTGATCAGTAAGCATTTCCCTGGGAAACCCTACACGTGAAAAGATGGCCAACAGGGCATCCGCCACCTTATCTGCCCTAGTTGACGACAGAGCTACTGCCTCTGGGTACCGGGTAGCGTAGTCTACCACAGTAAGGATATATCGCTTTCCAGAGCTGCTGGGGACGGCCAGCGGGCCCACAATGTCCACCGAGATTCTCTGGAATGGTTCCTCTATCACTGGTAAAGGGATCAGGGGAGCCTTAACAGCAGGCCTCGCCTTCCCCACTCTTTGACAAGTGATACAGGAGCGGCAGTAGTTTGACACATCTGTCCCCATCTTAGGCCAATAGAAGTGTTGAGACAGCCGGGCCTTAGTTTTGCTGATCCCCAAGTGTCCAGCTAGCGGGATCTCATGGGCAATCCGCAACAACTCACCCCGGAATTGCTGCGGGACGACCAGCTGTCTTTCCCTCAACCACTCCTTTTGTGATTCTCCGGGTACTGTCTCCCGGTACAACCTTCCTCTTTCCCAGAACACCTTCTCCTTATCAGCCTCGGAGAAGTGCGTCCCGGTAAGTTGTCTCAAACTCTCTAGGCTCGCATCTGTGTGCAGAGCGGCCTGAAACTCCTGGCTAGGGGAAGCCAGAAGCGACGTCAGGGTCCCTTCCCCACGGGAACCCTCTTGGACCTGCTCTGGGTCCACCTCTGGTTCAGTCACAGTGATGACTGAGGAGGGTCCGGAAGGCAGACAGTTATCTGCGTTCCGGGCACTCTGACTGCGGGTGACAGCAGCTACGTAGGCTGTCTCCCCGGGGGTTTCTACAGACCCATCAGCCGGCGCTGCTATGGGCTCTACCTCCCCATCCACCCCCAACACTCCAGGGGCAGTGCTACTTATGGGCCAGTTACCTTCCTCGGTGGCACTGGTCACTCTCATGGCATCACCTTCCTCACGGTTCCCATGCATCTCCCCATTTCCTGTAGCACCGACACTTGCCCCTGTTAGGGGTTCCTCAGCCGTCTCACTTCGCAGAGCGACGTGGCTGGGCACGCCTGTACCTATGGACACATTAACCTTCACAGAAAAATCATTATCAGGTTCAGCTGGCACAAGTACAACATTTTCACCATCAATCCTAGGAAGAAAATGGTTAATAGATGCATCATTACAAGATAAAGCATGGTCAGGTAACACATGCGATTTCCCATCATCATCATCATCAGGGTTAACTTTACCCTTATTAGTAGATTGGTGAGGGGTATCAGTGACGTAGTGTGCAACCAACCTCCCCAAATCAGTCCCCAACAAAACATCAGTGGGCAAATTATCAGACAGCCCCACTTCCTTCACCCCGCTCCCGGCACCCCAATCAATAAAAACCCGGGCCATCGGTAAGGGACAGCTGATGCCCCCAATCCCAGTGACAGTTAGGGTTTTCCCCGGAATGATTTCTTCAGGGGCCGCCAGTTCGGGTCGGATGAGGGTTCGTTCAGCCCCGGTGTCCTTGAGGCCTGTAGCAACATGGCCTCCCACAGTGATGGGCTGTACGTTGTCACACACCCTCCCAACCACACCACCCACCAAAATAACTGCTGCATTAGGCCCTGGGGCCTTGGCTTGGGTGTTCTTCTGCTTGGCTGGGCAGTAGGTACTGATATGACCAGTCTGATTGCAGTGGTAACACTTGCGAGGTTCGGTGGTAGGTCTGGTGCTGTTGGCTACGGGGACAGGACCTCTGGTGTGCTGGCTGGCAGGGGTACTGGCGTTGGTTGCAGGCTTACCCCCTCTCCAGCTGGTGGTGACTGGCTTCCGCGCTTCCGATCTACGGTTGGCCTCATAGGCATCGGCAATCTGCGCTGCTTTCGTCACGTCTTTGGGTTCTCTGTCCATCACGAACTGTCGCACCTCAGCTGGGCAAAGATGAAAGAACTGGTCTTTGATCATCAGGTCTCGCAGCTGTGCAAAGGTGGTCACTGACAGTCCTTGGGTCCACTTGTCAAAGTGGGTCCCCAGTCCATGCACCACATCACTGTAACTGTCGTGTGGGCCCCGTTGGAGGGTCCGGAACTTTCTACGGTACACCTCGGGTGTAAGCTGGTACTTGGCTATCAGAGCCTGCTTGATGGCCTCATAGTCACCATCTTGTTCTTGAGGGAGGGCAGCAAACGCCTCCAGAGCTTTACCTCTCAGCCCTTGTGTCAGGTATCGGGCCCATTCATCTGTAGGCAGCCGGTACTGTCTGCAGGCTTTCTCAAAGGCCCGCAGAAAAGTGTCCAAGTCTCCGTCCTTCTCCATAACAGGAAAGTGATCAGGCCGGGGCTTCGGTGTCTGAGCGCTGCTAGGCTCACGGTTGGTCTGGGACAACCCCTGCATTTGCAGTCGGGCCATCTGCAGCTGGTACTCCCGCTCCGCTTGGGCCTCTCGCTCGGCTCGCTCCTGGTATTGCTGGATCAGCTGCAGACGTCTCTCAAAGTCATCTGCGGAGCATTGTTGCAGAGCCAGCTGCAGGAGGAGGTCTGCGCCCCCCTGGTTGCCAGTAGGGCCCGTATTCAGGGGTTGGACCTCTGCTGCAGCACCATATTCACTTGTGCTGGCTTCTGCGGCCTCTGGGCTCTGTGAACTGGCTTGGTCGGCTTCAAATTGCACCAGTTCAGCGACCATTTGAGCCTTGGTCTTGCCCTGGGGGTTCAGGCCATGGCACGTGCATATCCCAGCAAGAAAGTCCTTCTTCTGCTGGTTGTACCAGGCTTCCCCTTTCGCAGCCATGGTTGCCAAATAAAAGATAGGATAGAAAAACGAAGAGAAAGGGAAGGGATAATTACCAGTACACAATTGTCTCACAACTAAAAAGCACTGAGTTCGTTCTCCAAACTTATTTGCGCAGAGTCCTCGCAAGAACTTTCTGCAAGTTTTTAGTGAGGGGAATGATTGCTCAAACCAAATCACTAATGCTCTAAGATATCCCACCGCCTTGCCACCAATTGTCACGATTCCCCTGACCGCTGTCACCACTGGGTCAGGATTCACAGCGTGACCGTCACCCCTACGTCACGGATTGAGGTGACTTGAGGCCAACAGACGGCTATCACATGTGCAGGGGGGCTTATCTTAGTTGTCCCTCCACTGCTAACAATGTGATGAAAAAAACCACACACAAGGCTATTGACCTCTTAGTTTACAGCAGGGGCTTATTCTAGGTATCCCACTGCTTTTCTATATACCACGAACTGCAGGGATTTATGTATATCCCGCTTACAGTTCCACTTAACACTTGCAGCTCTCTGGCGCCCCCCTTACTCTCAGGTCAGATTAGGTACTGCACCCTGGGTAATTAGTCGCCAGAAAGGCTGCCTGCTATGTACTGGCTATTGGGCACGCTGCAGCGACGCGATAACTACTCCCACTCAGGCAGGAACAATAGTTATTAACCCCGCAGTCGCTACAACATCCCTCAACAGTCAGCGCACTCTCGCTGCCACCAGCTTCGATTAAACGGGTCCGAAGCTAACCCAACACAACAGTAACAGTAGCGTATTTCCCTTCAGAAGACTTAGGGTACGGTTTTTAGAGCATGGAGAAGAACTAACATATAATAGTATATCCCATTAAAAATAATTAGGCAGTGCTTTATCAAAAATAGTTTATAAAGATGTTACAAATGAGACAATGGCAAATATGTACATGGGTAATTATAACATAAAGGGAATAAAAGAGAAAAGATAACAATCACATGTTAAAAGCATGGCGGGCACCCCAGGCTAGTGCAGTTTCCATACATCCCAGTCCATGGGATGTACTCAGCTCTTCCAGAACAATAGGACAAGGAGTCCAGAAGAAGAAATCCAGCAGAAGGGTGCCTCCTCAGAGCCTGCCAGACACTTAAACCCTTAAGGCTGTGACATCACAGAAAGGCTGGCTTATCCAGACCCTCCTCTCTCTACATTCTGCCTAAACTTTAAACTATTCTCTCTAATTTCTATAACTTCACTACAAAACACGTCATAGTTCTAACAAACCCATCAATCATCTCGGGTTAACGTGAGCATTCTAATGAGATCAAATATGTCCTATCTGGGATACATATTTACAGAGAAAACCCTACTTCTTTACCAGACGGAGTTAGAAGCCCGAGTTTCAAGGGATGGGTACCTACACCGAGTGGGAATACGAATATATATTTTCGTGTTCTTACCGTAAACATGGTGCATAATATCGTACCAAAACCAAACAAAGGATCTTTCATGAATTTTGGAGCCACTTTACCAGTTCTGACTAGTGAAGGTGGGAGGGGTGAGGGACTTTCCTCTGAGCCTGGAATTTACGACCCCAGGGCAATAAAACCCCCTTCTAGCATACAGTCCGTAGCCCAGAGAGAAACAAGTAGAGTCAGCTAGTGAAGGGGGGGTTTAGCCCACCTCATGAGCTGACGAGCAACTAAACTTATATGATATTTCATACCATATCGTGACAGTCCCCATCCTGTCATGCGCTGCTCCCATCCTGCGTCCCCATCCTGTGATGCGCTGCTCCCATCCTGTGATGCGCTGCTCCCATCCTGCGTCCCCATCCTGTCATGTGCTGCTCCATCCTGCGTCCCCATCCTGTCATGTGCTGCTCCATCCTGCGTCCCCATCCTGTCATGTGCTGCTCCCATCCTGCGTCCCTATCCTGTCATGCGCTGCTCCCATCCTGCGTCCCCATCCTGTCATGCGCTGCTCCCATCCTGCGTCCCCATCCTTATGTGCTGCTCCATCCTGCGTCCCCATCCTGTCATGTGCTGCTCCATCCTGCGTCCCCATCCTGTCATGTGCTGCTCCATCCTGCGTCCCCATCCTGTCATGTGCTGCTCCATCCTGCGTCCCCATCCTGTCATGTGCTGCTCCATCCTGCGTCCCCATCCTTATGTGCTGCTCCATCCTGCGTCCCCATCCTTATGTGCTGCTCCATCCTGCGTCCCCATCCTTTCATGTGCTGCTCCATCTTGCGTCCCCATCCTGTTATGTGCTGCTCCCATTCTGCGTCCCCATCCTTATGTGCTGCTCCATCCTGCGTCCCCATCCTGTCATGTGCTGCTCCATCCTGCGTCCCCATCCTGTCATGTGCTGCTCTCATCCTGCGTCCCCATCCTGTCATGTGCTGCTCCCATCCTGCGTCCCCATCCTTATGTGCTGCTCCATCCTGCGTCCCCATCCTTATGTGCTGCTCCATCCTGCGTCCCCATCCTTTCATGTGCTGCTCCATCCTGCGTCCCCATCCTTTCATGTGCTGCTCCATCCTGCGTCCCCATCCTGTTATGTGCTGCTCCCATCCTGCGTCCCCATCCTTATGTGCTGCTCCATCCTGCGTCCCCATCCTTATGTGCTGCTCCATCCTGCGTCTCCATCCTTATGTGCTGCTCCATCCTGCGTCCCCATCCTTTCATGTGCTGCTCCATCCTGCGTCCCCATCCTGTTATGTGCTGCTCCCATCCTGTGTCCCCATCCTTATGTGCTGCTCCATCCTGCGTCCCCATCCTTATGTGCTGCTCCATCCTGCGTCCCCATCCTTATGTGCTGCTCCATCCTGTGTCCCCATCCTTTCATGTGCTGCTCCATCCTGCGTCCCCATCCTGTTATGTGCTGCTCCCATCCAGCGTCCCCATCCTGTCATGTGCTGCTCCATCCTGCGTCCCCATCCTGTTATGTGCTGCTCCCATCCTGCGTCCCCATCCTTATGTGCTGCTCCATCCTGTGTCCCCATCCTTATGTGCTGCTCCATCCTGCGTCCCAATCTTTATGTGCTGCTCCATCCTGCGTCCCCATCCTTTCATGTGCTGCTCCATCCTGCGTCCCCATCCTGTTATGTGCTGCTCCCATCCTGCGTCCCCATCCTTATGTGCTGCTCCATCCTGCGTCCCCATCCTTATGTGCTGCTCCATCCTGCGTCCCCATCCTTATGTGCTGCTCCATCCTGCGTCCCCATCCTTTCATGTGCTGCTCCATCCTGCGTCCCCATCCTGTTATGTGCTGCTCCCATCCTGCGTCCCCATCCTGTCATGCGCTGCTCCCATCCTGCGTCCCCATCCTGTCATGTGCTGCTCCATCCTGCGTCCCCATCCTTATGTGTTGCTCCATCCTGTGTCCCCATCCTTATGTGCTGCTGCATCCTGCGTCCCCATCCTTATGTGCTGCTCCATCCTGCATCCCCATCCTTATGTGCTGCTCCATCCTGCGTCCCCATCCTTATGTGCTGCTCCATCCTGCGTCCCCATCCTTATGTGCTGCCCCATCCTGCGTCCCCATCCTTATGTGCTGCTCCATCCTGCGTCCCCATCCTTATGTGCTGCTCCATCCTGCGTCCCCATCCTTATGTGCTGCTCCATCCTGCGTCCCCATCCTTATGTGCTGCTCCATCCTGCGTCCCCATACTGCCTCTGACCTGCTCGGCGCTGAGTGCTGGGGGTCTGAGCAGGCGGGGACACCGGCACGCTGTGGGGGTCAGGTGCCGGTATCGCCGCCAGCTCAGGCCCCCCAGCACTTACTATATTCACCTGTCCTGCGTTCCAGCGCTGGGCGCCGCCATCTTCCCGGTCTCCTGGCTGTGACTGTTCAGTCAGAGGGCGGCGCCGGCGCGCATTAAGCGCGTCATCGCGCCCTCTGAACTGAAGGTCACAGGCCGAAGACCGGGAAGATGGCGGCGCTCAGCGATGGAACGCAGGACAGGTGAATATGGCTGATACTCACCCTCCTGGCGGTCCCTGCTTCTCTGTTGGAGATCGCGGTGTGCGTTCAGTGTGAACGCACACAGCGATCTCCCGGGAGCGTCACACTGTGAGGCCCAGACTGCGCCGGCGCTTGCGCCTGCGCAGTCTATAAAGGCTTCGGACAGAGTGACGCTCCCAGCGTTATATTATAGATATAACATTTTGTGGTGTAGCCAGTGACACATGGAAATAGAGCTCGGCAGCGGGGCAGACATATATTTCTATTTTCAGGTGAGGGGGATATTGCAGGGCGGTAATACTGATGGTAATCCAGTCAGTTGCACAGAGCCCGAGACACTGTGGGACCCATGGCCAGATTTCCCTCATGATATCTGGTGGGCAGGGAGCAATCCCTGCAGCTCCGCTGCCTACATTAGAAAGTGGCAGCGGAGCTGCAGAAATTCATCCTCTACTTCTTGCCACACAGACGCATGTGGCTTGATGACATCAGCATGCAGCACGCATCTGTGTCAGAGAGAAAGTTGCCGTTGATGAACAAAGAAGCAGCGATGCTTCAGGGAACATACAAAGAGGTGTGTGCTTTTCTTTTTTTCAATGCACTGGGGAGAGGACAATGAGGAGGATGGGGGTGCGGGAGATGACGATGGGATGTGTAGGAGAGGACAATGAGTGGGATGTGTGGGAGAGGGCAATGATGGATGTGGAGGAGACGACAATGATGGGATGTGTGGGAGAGGACACTGATGATGTGGAGGAGAGGACAATGATGGGATGTGGAGGAGAGGACATGAAGATGATAGGGGGTGGGAGAGGATAATAATGGGATGTGTGGGAGAGGACAATGAGGGGGGTGGGGGTGGGAGAGGACAATGATGGGATATGGTGGAGAAGACAATGATGGGTTGTGGGAGAGGACAATGGGATGTGAAGGAGAAGACAATGATGGAATGTGGAGGAGAGGACAATTATGTAATGTGGAGAGGATGATGGGATGTGTGAGAGAGGACAGTGGGATGTGTGGGAAATGACAATGAGGGGGTGGGAATGGAAACTAATAGTATATGGGGGAGAGTACAATGATGGATGTGAAGGAGACGACACTGTTGGGATGTAAGGGACAGGAGAATGAGGGTGATAATGGGATGTGGGAGATTACAATGATGAGATGTGTGGGAGAGGACACTGATGGATGTGGAGGAGAGAACAATGATGGGATGTGGAGAGGACAATGAGGAGGATGGGGAGTGGGAGAGGACAATGAGAGGGCTTGGGGTGTGGGAAAGGACAATGATGGGATATGTTGGAGAGGACACTGTTGGATGTGGATTGGAAGACAATGATGAGATGTGGAGGATAAGACAATAATGGATGTGGAGGAGAGGACAAAGATGAGATGTGGAGAGGACAATAAGGAGGATGGGGTGGTGGGACAGGACAATGATGGGATGTGTGGGAGAGGGCAATGAGGTGGATGGGGGTGGGAGAGGATAGTGTTGGGATGTGTGAGAGAGAACAATGATGGATATGCAGGAGAGGACAATAATGGATGTGAAGGAGAGGACAAAGATGGGATATTTGGGAGAGGACAATGATGAGAAGTGTGGGAAAGGACAATTAGGGGGTGAGGGGTGTGGATGAGGGTAGTGATGGGATATGGAGGAGAGGACAATGATGGGATGTGAGAGAGGACAATGGGATGTGACGGAGAGGACAATTATGGGATGTGAATGAGAGGACACTGTTGGAATGTGGAGAGAGGAAAATGAGGAAGCTGGGGATGTGGGAGAGGAAAATAATGAGATGTTTGGGAGAGGACAATGATGGGATGTGTGTGAGAGGACAATGATGGGATGTGTGTGAGAGGACCATGATGAGATGTGTGAGAGGACAATGATGGGATGTGTGGGAAAGAGCAATAATGGATGTGGAGGAAAGGACAATGATGGGATGAGAAGGGAGAGGCAATGATGCGATGAGTTGGAGAGGACAATGATGGAATGTGAGGGAGAGGACAATGATGAAATGAGAGGGAGAGGAAATTATGGGATGTGGAGGAGAGGACAATAATAAATGTGGAGGAGAGGACAAAGATGAGATGTGGAGAGGACAATAAGGAGGATGGGGTGGTGGGAGAGGACAATGATGTGATGTGTGGGAGAAGACAATGATGGAATGTGAGGGAGAGGACAATGATGGGATGTGTTTGAGAGGACAATGACGGATAAGGAGGAGAGGACAATTATGTGATGTGGAGGAGAAGAAAATGACGGAATGTGGGGGAGAGGACAATAATGAATGTGGAGGAGAGGACAATGATGGGATGTGGAAAGCACAATGAAGAGGATGGGGGGTGGGAGAGGACAATGATGGGATATGTGTGAGAGGACAATGATGGGATGTGTGTGAGAGGACCATGATGAGATGTGTGTGAGAGGGTAATGATGGGATGTGTGGGAAAGTGCAATGATGGATGTGGAGGAAAGGACAATGATGGGATGTGAGGGAGAGGACAATGATGCGATGTGTGGGAGATGACAATGATGGAATGTGAGATAGAGGACAATGATGCGATGTGTGGGAGAGGACAATGATGGAATGTGAGCGAGAGGACAATGATGAAATGTGAGGGAGAGGACAATGATGGGATATGTTTGAGAGAACACTGATGGACGTGGAGGAGAGGACAATGATGGGATGTGGAGAGGACAATGAGGAGGATGGGGAGTGGGAGAGGACAATGAGAGGGATGTGGGTGTGGGAGAGGACAATGAGAGGGCTGGGGGTGTGGGAGAGAACAATGATGGAATATGGTGGAGAGGACACTGATGGATGTGGATTGGAAGACAATGATGAGATGTGGAGGATAAGACAATAGTGAATGTGGAGGAGAGGACAAAGATGAGATGTGGAGAGGACAATAAGGAGGATGGGGTGGTGGGAGAGGACAATGATGGGATGTCTGGGAGAGGACAATGAGGTGGATGGGGGTGGGAGATGATAATGATGGGATGTGTGGGAGAGGACAATGAGAGGAATGATGGTGTGAGAGAGGTCAATGTTGGGATGCGTGGGAAAGGGCACTGATGGGATGTGTGGGAGAGAGCAATGATGGATATGGAGCAGAGGACAATAATGGATGTGGAGGAGAGGACAAAGATGGGATGTGGAGATGAAAATGAGGAGGATGGGGTGGTGGGAGAGGACAATAATGCGATGTGTGGGAGAGGACAGTGAGGTGGATGGGGGCAGGAGAGGATTATGATGGGATGTGTGGGAGAGGACAATGAGAGGAATGGTAGTGTGGGAGAGAGAAATGATGGATATGCAGTAGAGGACAATAATGGATGTGGAGGAGAGGACAAAGATGGGATGTGGAGAGGACAATGAGGAGGATGGGGCAGTGGGAGAAGACAATGATGGGATGTGTGGGAGACGACAAAGAGGATGGGGTGGTGGGAGAGGACAATGATGGGATGTGTGGGAGAGGTCAATGAGGTGGATGGGGGTGGGAGAGGATAGTGTTGGGATGTGAGAGAGAACAATAATGGATATGCAGGAGAGGACAATAATGGATGTAAAGGAGAGGACAAAGATGGGATATTTGGGAGAGGATAATGATGAGAAGTGTGGGATAGGACAATTAGGGGGTGAGGGGTGTGGATGAGGGTAGTGATGGGATATGGAGGAGAGGACAATGATGGGATGTGAGAGAGGACAATGAGGAGGATGGGGAGTGGGAGAGGACAATGAGAGGGCTTGGGGTGTGGGAAAGGGCAATGATGGGATATGTTGGAGAGGACACTGTTGGATGTGGATTGGAAGACAATGATGAGATGTGGAGGATAAGACAATAATGGATGTGGAGGAGAGGACAAAGATGAGATGTGGAGAGGACAATAAGGAGGATGGGGTGGTGGGACAGGACAATGATGGGATGTGTGGGAGAGGGCAATGAGGTGGATGGGGGTGGGAGAGGATAGTGTTGGGATGTGTGAGAGAGAACAATGATGGATATGCAGGAGAGGACAATAATGGATGTGAAGGAGAGGACAAAGATGGGATATTTGGGAGAGGACAATGATGAGAAGTGTGGGAAAGGACAATTAGGGGTGAGGGGTGTGGATGAGGGTAGTGATGGGATATGGAGGAGAGGACAATGATGGGATGTGAGAGAGAACAATGGGATGTGACGGAGAGGACAATTATGGGATGTGAATGAGAGGACACTGTTGGAATGTGGGGAGAGGAAAATGAGGAAGCTGGGGATGTGGGAGAGGAAAATGATGGGATGTGTGTGAGAGGACAATGATGGGATGTGTGTGAGAGGACCATGATGAGATGTGTGAGAGGACAATGATGGGATGTGTGGGAAAGAGCAATAATGGATGTGGAGGAAAGGACAATGATGGGATGAGAAGGGAGAGGCAATGATGCGATGAGTTGGAGAGGACAATGATGGAATGTGAGGGAGAGGACAATGATGAAATGAGAGGGAGAGGAAATTATGGGATGTGGAGGAGAGGACAATAATAAATGTGGAGGAGAGGACAAAGATGAGATGTGGAGAGGACAATAAGGAGGATGGGGTGGTGGGAGAGGACAATGATGTGATGTGTGGGAGAAGACAATGATGGAATGTGAGGGAGAGGACAATGATGGGATGTGTTTGAGAGGACAATGACGGATAAGGAGGAGAGGACAATTATGTGATGTGGAGGAGAAGAAAATGACGGAATGTGGGGGAGAGGACAATAATGAATGTGGAGGAGAGGACAATGACGGGATGTGGAAAGCACAATGAGGAGGATGGGGGGTGGGAGAGGACAATGATGGGATATGTGTGAGAGGACAATGATGGGATGTGTGTGAGAGGACCATGATGAGATGTGTGTGAGAGGGTAATGATGGGATGTGTGGGAAAGTGCAATGATGGATGTGGAGGAAAGGACAATGATGGGATGTGAGGGAGAGGACAATGATGCGATGTGTGGGAGATGACAATGATGGAATGTGAGGTAGAGGACAATGATGCGATGTGTGGGAGAAGACAATGATGGAATGTGAGCGAGAGGACAATGATGAAATGTGAGGGAGAGGACAATGATGGGATATGTTTGAGAGAACACTGATGGACGTGGAGGAGAGGACAATGATGGGATGTGGAGAGGACAATGATGGGATGTGGAGAGGACAATGAGGAGGATGGGGAGTGGGAGAGGACAATGAGAGGGATGTGGGTGTGGGAGAGGACAATGAGAGGGCTGGGGGTGTGGGAGAGAACAATGATGGAATATGGTGGAGAGGACACTGATGGATGTGGATTGGAAGACAATGATGAGATGTGGAGGATAAGACAATAGTGGATGTGGAGGAGAGGACAAAGATGAGATGTGGAGAGGACAATAAGGAGGATGGGGTGGTGGGAGAGGACAATGATGGGATGTCTGGGAGAGGACAATGAGGTGGATGGGGGTGGGAGATGATAATGATGGGATGTGTGTGAGAGGACCATAATGAGATGTGTGTGAGAGGGTAATGATGGGATGTGTGGGAAAGTGCAATGATGGATGTGGAGGAAAGGACAATGATGGGATGTGAGGGAGAGGACAATGATGCGATGTGTGGGAGATGACAATGATGGAATGTGAGGTAGAGGACAATGATACGATGTGTGGGAGAAGACAATGATGGAATGTGAGCGAGAGGACAATGATGAAATGTGAGGGAGAGGACAATGATGGGATATGTTTGAGAGAACACTGATGGACGTGGAGGAGAGGACAATGATGGGATGTGGAGAGGACAATGAGGAGGATGGGGAGTGGGAGAGGACAATGAGAGGGATGTGGGTGTGGGAGAGGACAATGAGAGGGCTGGGGGTGTGGGAGAGAACAATGATGGAATATGGTGGAGAGGACACTGATGGATGTGGATTGGAAGACAATGATGAGATGTGGAGGATAAGACAATAGTGGATGTGGAGGAGAGGACAAAGATGAGATGTGGAGAGGACAATAAGGAGGATGGGGTGGTGGGAGAGGACAATGATGGGATGTCTGGGAGAGGACAATGAGGTGGATGGGGGTGGGAGATGATAATGATGGGATGTGTGGGAGAGGACAATGAGAGGAATGATGGTGTGAGAGAGGTCAATGTTGGGATGCGTGGGAAAGGGCACTGATGGGATGTGTGGGAGAGAGCAATGATGGATATGGAGCAGAGGACAATAATGGATGTGGAGGAGAGGACAAAGATGGGATGTGGAGATGAAAATGAGGAGGATGAGATGGTGGGAGAGGACAGTAATGCGATGTGTGGGAGAGGACAGTGAGGTGGATGGGGGCAGGAGAGGATTATAATGGGATGTGTGGGAGAGGACAATGAGAGGAATGGTAGTGTGGGAGAGAGAAATGATGGATATGCAGTAGAGGACAATAATGGATGTGGAGGAGAGGACAAAGATGGGATGTGGAGAGGACAATGAGGAGGATGGGGCAGTGGGAGAAGACAATGATGGGATGTGTGGGAGACAACAAAGAGGATGGGGTGGTGGGAGAGGACAATGATGGGATGTGTGGGAGAGGACAATGAGGTGGATGGGGGTGGGAGAGGATAGTGTTGGGATGTGTGAGAGAGAACAATAATGGATATGCAGGAGAGGACAATAATGGATGTAAAGGAGAGGACAAAGATGGGATATTTGGGAGAGGATAATGATGAGAAGTGTGGGATAGGACAATTAGGGGGTGAGGGTGTGGATGAGGATAGTGATGGGATATGGAGGAGAGGATAATGATGGGATGTGAGAGAGGACAATGGGATGTGAGGAAGAGGACAATTATGGGATGTGAATGAGAGGACACTGTTGGGATGTGGGGAGAGGAAAATGAGGAAGCTGGGGATGTGGGAGAGGAAAATGATGAGATGTTTGGGAGAGGACAATGATGGAATGTGAGGGAGAGGACAATGATGAAATGAGAGGGAGAGGAAATTACGGGATGTGTTTGAGAGGACAATGATGTGATGTGGAGGAGAGGACAATGACGGAATGTGGGGGAGAGGACAATAAAGAATGTGGAGGAGAGGAAAAAGATGAGATGTGGATAGGACAATAAGGAGGATGGGGTGGTGGGAGAGGACAATGATGTGATGTGTGGGAGAAGACAATGATGGAATGTGAGGGAGAGGTGTTATGGCTGGCAATCAGGCAACACAGCGTGCAGTAATCAGCGCACATACAGAGATCTGGCAATAACCCAAAACAATAGGACGAGCTCTGAGACGTGGAATCTCTGTAGACTGCAGTACCTGATCTATCCTCACACAACTGGAAGCAGCAGTGGATTGCGCCTATCCACTACCTATGCAACTCGGCACTGCCTGAGGAGCTGACTAGCCTGAAGATAGAAATACAAGCCTGACTTACCTCAGAGAAATACCCCAAAGGAATAGGCAGCCCCCACATATAATGACTGTTAGCAAGATGAAAAGACAAACATAGGAATGAAATAGATTCAGCAAAGTGAGGCCCGATATTCTAGACAGAGCGAGGATAGCAAAGAGAACTATGCAGTCTACAAAAAACCCTAAAACGAAAACCACGCAAAGGGGCAAAAAGACCCACCGTGCCGAACTAACAGCACGGCGGTGCACCCCTTTGCTTCTCAGAGCTTCCAGCAAAAGATAATAACAAGCTGGACAGAAAAAACAGAAAACAAACTAGAAGCACTTATCTAGCAGAGCAGCAGGCCCAAGGAAAGATGCAGTAGCTCAGATCCAACACTGGAACATTGACAAGGAGCAAGGAAGACAGACTCAGGTGGAGCTAAATAGCAAGGCAGCCAACGAGCTCACCAAAACACCTGAGGGAGGAAGCCCAGAGACTGCAATACCACTTGTGACCACAGAAGTGAACTCAGCCACAGAATTCACAACAGTACCCCCCCCTTGAGGAGGGGTCACCGAACCCTCACCAGAACCCCCAGGCCGACCAGGATGAGCCACATGAAAGGCACGAACAAGATCTGGGGCATGGACATCAGAGGCAAAAACCCAGGAATTATCTTCCTGAGCATAACCCTTCCATTTGACCAGATACTGGAGTTTCCGTCTAGAGACACGAGAATCCAAAATCTTCTCCACAATATACTCCAATTCCCCCTCCACCAAAACAGGGGCAGGAGGCTCCACAGATGGAACCATAGGTGCCACGTATCTCCTCAACAACGACCTATGGAATACATTATGTATGGAAAAGGAGTCTGGGAGGGTCAGACGAAAAGACACCGGATTGAGAATCTCAGAAATCCTATACGGACCAATAAAACGAGGTTTAAATTTAGGAGAGGAAACCTTCATAGGTATATGACGAGAAGATAACCAAACCAGATCCCCAACACGAAGTCGGGGTCCCACACGGCGTCTGCGATTAGCGAAAAGCTGAGCCTTCTCCTGGGACACGGTCAAATTGTCCACTACCTGAGTCCAGATCTGCTGCAACCTGTCCACCACATTATCCACACCAGGACAGTCCGAAGACTCAACCTGTCCTGAAGAGAAACGAGGATGGAACCCAGAATTGCAGAAAAATGGAGAGACCAAGGTAGCCGAGCTGGCCCGATTATTAAGGGCGAACTCAGCCAACGGCAAAAATGACACCCAATCATCCTGGTCAGCGGAAACAAAACATCTCAGATATGTTTCCAAGGTCTGATTGGTTCGTTCGGTCTGGCCATTAGTCTGAGGATGGAAGGCCGAGGAAAAAGATAGGTCAATGCCCATCCTACCACAAAAGGCTCGCCAGAACCTCGAGACAAACTGGGAACCTCTGTCAGAAACAATATTCTCAGGAATGCCATGTAAACGAACCACATGCTGGAAGAACAAAGGCACCAAATCAGAGGAGGAAGGCAATTTAACCAAGGGCACCAGATGGACCATTTTAGAAAAGCGATCACAGACCACCCAAATGACAGACATCTTTTGAGAAACGGGAAGGTCAGAAATGAAATCCATCGAAATATGTGTCCAAGGCCTCTTCGGGACCGGCAAGGGCAAAAGCAACCCACTGGCACGTGAACAGCAGGGCTTAGCCCTAGCACAAATTCCACAGGACTGCACAAAAGCACGCACATCCCGTGACAGAGATGGCCACCAGAAGGATCTAGCAACCAACTCCCTGGTACCAAAGATTCCTGGATGACCGGCCAGCACCGAACAATGAAGTTCAGAGATAACTTTACTAGTCCACCTATCAGGGACGAACAGTTTCTCGGCCGGACAACGATCAGGTTTATTAGCCTGAAATTTCTGCAACACTCTCCGCAAATCAGGGGAGATGGCAGACACAATGACTCCTTCCTTGAGGATACTCGCCGGCTCAGATAACCCCGGAGAGTCGGGCACAAAACTCCTAGACAGAGCATCCGCCTTCACATTTTTAGAGCCCGGAAGGTATGAAATCACAAAATCAAAACGAGCAAAAAACAACGACCAACGGGCCTGTCTAGGATTCAAGCGCTTGGCAGACTCAAGATAAGTAAGGTTCTTATGATCAGTCAAAACCACCACGCGATGCTTAGCACCCTCAAGCCAATGACGCCACTCCTCGAATGCCCACTTCATGGCCAGCAACTCTCGGTTGCCCACATCATAATTACGCTCAGCAGCAGAAAATTTCCTGGAAAAGAAAGCACATGGTTTGAACACTGAGCAACCAGAACCTCTCTGTGACAAAACCGCCCCTGCACCAATCTCAGAAGCATCAACCTCGACCTGGAACGGAAGAGAAACATCAGGTTGACACAACACAGGGGCACAGCAAAAACGACGCTTCAACTCCTGAAAAGCTTCCACGGCAGCAGAAGACCAATTAACCAAATCAGCACCCTTCTTGGTCAAATCGGTCAATGGTCTGGCAATGCTAGAAAAATTACAGATGAAGCGACGATAAAAATTAGCAAAGCCCAGGAATTTCTGCAAACTTTTTAGAGATGTCGGCTGAGTCCAATCCTGGATGGCCTGAACCTTAACCGGATCCATCTCGATAGTAGAAGGGGAAAAGATGAACCCCAAAAATGAAACTTTCTGCACACCGAAGAGACACTTTGATCCCTTCACGAACAAGGAATTAGCACGCAGTACCTGGAAAACCATTCTGACTTGCTTCACATGAGACTCCCAATCATCTGAGAAGATCAAAATGTCATCCAAGTAAACAATCAAGAATTTATCCAGATACTCACGGAAAATGTCATGCATAAAAGACTGAAAAACAGATGGAGCATTGGCAAGTCCGAACGGCATCACCAGATACTCAAAATGACCCTCGGGCGTATTAAATGCCGTTTTCCATTCATCTCCCTGCCTGATTCTCACCAGATTATACGCACCACGAAGATCAATCTTAGTAAACCAACTAGCCCCCTTAATCCGAGCAAACAAGTCAGAAATCAATGGCAAGGGATACTGAAACTTAACAGTGATCTTATTAAGAAGGCGGTAATCAATACACGGTCTTAGCGAACCATCCTTCTTGGCTACAAAAAAGAACCCTGCTCCCAATGGTGACGACGATGGGCGAATATGTCCCTTCTCCAGGGACTCCTTCACATAACTGCGCATAGCGGTGTGTTCAGGTACGGACAAATTAAATAAACGACCCTTAGGGAATTTACTACCAGGAATCAAATCGATAGCACAATCACAATTCCTATGCGGAGGAAGGGCATCAGACTTGGACTCTTCAAATACATCCTGAAAGTCCGACAAGAACTCTGGGATGTCAGAAGGAATGGATGACGAAATAAACAAAAATGGAACATCACCATGTACTCCCTGACAACCCCAGCTGGTTACCGACATAGAGTTCCAATCCAATACTGGATTATGGGTTTGTAGCCATGGCAACCCCAACACGACCACATCATGCAAATTATGCAGTACCAAAAAGCGAATAACTTCCTGATGTGCAGGAGCCATGCACATGGTCAGCTGGGCCCAGTACTGAGGCTTATTCTTGGCCAGAGGTGTAGCATCAATTCCTCTCAACGGAATAGGACACCGCAAAGGCTCCAAGAAAAATCCACAACGTTTAGCATAATCCAAATCCATCAGATTCAGGGCAGCGCCTGAATCCACAAACACCATGACAGAATATGATGACAAAGAGCACATTAAGGTAATGGACAAAAGGAATTTGGACTGTACAGTACCAATAACGGCAGAGCTATCGAACCGCCTAGTGCGTTTAGGACAATTAGAAATAGCATGAGTAGAATCACCACAATAGAAACACAGTCTGTTCAGACGTCTGTGTTCGTGCCGTTCTACTTTAGTCATAGTCCTGTCGCACTGCATAGGCTCAGGTTTACTCTCAGACAATACCGCCAGATGGTGCACAGATTTACGCTCGCGCAAGCGACGACCGATCTGAATGGCCAAGGACATAGACTCATTCAAACCAGCAGGCATAGGAAATCCCACCATTACATCCTTAAGAGCTTCAGAGAGACCCTTTCTGAACAAAGCCGCTAGTGCAGATTCATTCCACAGAGTGAGTACTGACCATTTTCTAAATTTCTGACAATATACTTCTACATCATCCTGACCCTGGCATAAAGCCAGCAGATTTTTCTCAGCTTGATCCACTGAATTAGGCTCATCGTAAAGCAATCTGAGCGTCAGGAAAAATGCATCAACATTACTCAATGCAGAATCTCCTGGTGCAAGAGAAAACGCCCAGTCCTGTGGGTCGCCGCGCAAAAAAGAAATAATAATCAAAACCTGTTGAATAGGATTACCAGAAGAATGAGGTTTCAAGGCCAAAAATAGCTTACAATTATTTCTGAAGCTCAGGAACTTAGTTCTGTCACCAAAAAACAAATCAGGAATCGGAATTCTTGGTTCTAGCATCGATTTCTGATCAATAGTATCTTGAATCTTTTGTACATTTACAACGAGATTATCCATTGAGGAGCACAGAGCCTGAATATCCATGTCCACAGCTGTGTCCTGAAGCACTCTAATGTCTAGGGGAAAAAAAAGACTGAAGACAGAGCTAAGAAAAAAAAATGATGTCAGGATTTCTTTTTTCCCTCTATTGGAAATCATTGAATGGCTCCTTGTACTGTTATGGCTGGCAATCAGGCAACACAGCGTGCAGTAATCAGCGCACATACAGAGATCTGGCAATAACCCAAAACAATAGGACGAGCTCTGAGACGTGGAATCTCTGTAGACTGCAGTACCTGATCTATCCTCACACAACTATAAGCAGCAGTGGATTGCGCCTATCAACTACCTATGCAACTCGGCACTGCCTGAGGAGCTGACTAGCCTGAAGATAGAAATACAAGCCTGACTTACCTCAGAGAAATACCCCAAAGGAATAGGCAGCCCCCACATATAATGACTGTTAGCAAGATGAAAAGACAAACGTAGGAATGAAATAGATTCAGCAAAGTGAGGCCCGATATTCTAGACAGAGCGAGGATAGCAAAGAGAACTATGCAGTCTACAAAAAACCCTAAAACGAAAACCACGCAAAGGGGCAAAAAGACCCACCGTGCTGAACTAACAGCACGGCGGTGCACCCCTTTGCTTCTCAGAGCTTCCAGCAAAAGATAATAACAAGCTGGACAGAAAAAACAGAAAACAAACTAGAAGCACTTATCTAGCAGAGCAGCAGGCCCAAGGAAAGATGCAGTAGCTCAGATCCAACACTGGAACATTGACAAGGAGCAAGGAAGACAGACTCAGGTGGAGCTAAATAGCAAGGCAGCCAACGAGCTCACCAAAACACCTGAGGGAGGAAGCCCAGAGACTGCAATACCACTTGTGACCACAGAAGTGAACTCAGCCACAGAATTCACAACAGAGAGGACAACGATGGGATGTGTTTGAGAGGACAATGATGGATAAGGAGGAGAGGACAATTATGTGATGTGGAGGAGAGGACAACGACGGAATGTGGGGGAGAGGACAATAATAAATGTGGAGGAGAGGACAATGATGGGATGTGGAAAGGACAATGAGGAGAATTGGGGGTGGGAGAGGACAATGATGGGATGTGTGGGAGAGGACAATGATGGGATGTGTGTGAGAGGACCATGACGAGATGTGTGTGAGAGGACAATGATGGGATGTGTGGGAAAGTGCAATGATGGATGTGGAGGAAAGGACAATGATGGGATGTGAGGGAGAGGACAATGATGCGATTTGTGGGAGACGATAATGATGGAATGTGAGGTAGAGGACAATGATGCGATGTGTGGGAGAGGACAATGATGGAATGTGAGGGAGAGGACAATGATGAAATGTGAGGGAGAGGACAATGATGGGATGTGTTTGAGAGAACACTGATGACGTGGAGGAGAGGACAATGATGGGATGTGGAGAGTACAATGAGTAGGATGGGGAGTGGGAGAGGACAATGAGAGGGATGAGGGTGTGGGAGAGGACAATGAGAGGGCTGGGGGCGTGCGAGAGGACAATGATGGAATATGGTGGAGAGGACACTGATGGATGTGGATTGGAAGACAATAATGGATGTGGAGGAGAGGACAAAGATGAGATGTGGAGAGGACAATAAAGAGGATGGGGTGGTGGGAGAGGACAATGATGCGATGTGTGGGAGAGGACAATGATGGAATGTGACGGAGAGGACAATGATGAAATGTGAGGGAGAGGACAATGATGGGATGTGTTTGAGAGGACACTGATGGATATGGAGGAGAGGACAATGATGGAATGTGGAGAGGACAATGAGGAGGATGGGGAGTGGGAGAGGACAATGAGAAGGCTGGGGGTGTGGGAGAGGACAATTATGGAATATGCTGGAGAGGACACTGATGGATGTGGATTGGAAGACAATGATGAGATGTGGAGGATAAGACAATAATGATGTGGAGGAGAGGACAAAGATAGAATTTGGGGATAAGACAATAATGGATGTGAAGGAGAGGACAAAGACGAGATGTGGAGAGGACAATAAGGAGGATGGGGTGGTGGAAGAGGACAATGATGGGATGTGTGGGAGAGGACCATGAGGTGGATGGGGGGTGGGAGAGGATAATGATGAGATGTGTGGGAGAGGACAATGAGAGGAATGGTGGTGTGAGAGAGGTCAATGTTGGGATGCGTGGGAGAGGGCACTGATGGGATGTGTGTGAGAGAGCAATAATGGATATGGAGAGGACAATAATGGATGTGGCGGAGAGAACAAAGATGGGATGTGGAGAGGACAATGAGGAGGATGAGGTAGTGGGAGAGGACAATTATAGGATGTGGGAGAGGACAATGAGGTGGATGGGGGGTGGGAGAGGATAATGATGAGATGTGTGGGAGAGGACAATGAGAGGAATGGTGGTGTGAGAGAGGTCAATGTTGGGATGTGTGGGAGAGGGCACTGATGGATATGGAACAGAGGACAATAATGGATGTGGAGGAGAGGACAAAGATGGGATGTGGAGACAAAAATGAGGAGGATGGGGTGGTGGGACAGGACAATGATGGGATGTGTGGGAGAGGACACAGACCACGCACCCCGCTTCACACATGCTGCCACCACTCACCGAACACATGGGCGATGAGTCCCGGAAGTACTACTACTACTGTCTGCCAATCACCAGGATCATACACTCTAAGGCAATGGATTCTTTAGAGCATACGGGTTCAAAATATTAAAGTTTTAAGCTTTAATAGAAAAGGTACAGTGCTTACAATAAAAGTAAAAATATGGAAATAAAAGTGACATACAAATATGCAAAACAGTTATAAAAATAAAAGGGAGAAACTTATAGAAATATCTCATCTTTGCAGTCCGGTATTCTGTTTTCCTGAGGGAGGAAGTATGGAAAATGGATCACGTCAGCTTGGCTGCCCTCAAACTGTGAACACCTTTTTTATGTGGAGGGCCTAATTTATAGATTTAGCCTAGAGATCAGATTTCTGGCCCAGCCCTTCATGTTAATTTTCTAATTCCTGGTTTGTGACTGGACCATGGCTACTTTACCAATGAAAACATTATTTTTTTCTCTAAACACTCTTTGTGTAACCCTTCTTTCTCATAGTAAATAGAAATTATCAGGCTGCACTAGATCCCATTTTGAGTCTCCTTTCAAAGGCATCAGAAGGTGTGAAATGTTTCCAGTTCTGTGGTTCTCAGGGAGGCACCCTGGGGTCGGGGACAATGCGACCAAGACACATATATTATGACCTTTGTGAGACCTTAAGCCTAAAGGTACCGTCACACTCAGCGACGCTGCAGCGATATAGACAACGATCCGATCCCTGGAGTGTCACTCTTTAGGTCGCTGTAGAGACATCAAACACAGCAGCTCCAGAACGATGCAGGAGCGATCCAGTGACGTAACGGCGACTCACTTATCGTTCTCTCTGGTTGTTAGCTCCATGTAAAACATTGCTGGCATGGTTGCTTTTGATGTCAAACATGACGATACACGCCGACCTGACGACGAAATAAAGTTCTGGACTTCTAGATCCGACCAGCGATGTCACAGCGGGATCCAGATCGCTGCTGCATGTCAAACACAACGAGATCGCTATCCAGGACGCTGCAATGTCATGGATCGTTGTCATTCTCGTTGCAAAGTTGCTGAGTGTGACGGTACCTTAAGGACAGATGCCAGTTAACGGCCGGACATATATCGACATGGCCTACAAATACATATTTCCACTCCACTTAGTATACAGTGTACTCACTGTGGTAGAGTGCCAAGCACTCTTTTTGCACAATGGCATAGTTCTTCTCACAGGAGTAGAGTTTCCTTTGCAGGTATAGGACTGTATGTTCATCCCCCTCTATTTTCTGGGACAACACAGCTCCCAAACTGGCCTTGGAGGTGTGCGTCTGGAGCACAAACACCTTAGCGAAGTCTTGTGCAACTAAGACCGTCTGTGTGCACAGGACGAGCTTCAACTCCTGAAATGCCATCTCAGCTTCAGAGGACCATTTGACCATTGCCGACTTTGTGCCCTTAAGGAGATCCATCTGGGGGGGGCAGCTATCATGTTAAAATTCTGGATTAATCGGCAATAATATCCCACAATGCTTAGAAATGCCCTAACCTGCTTTTTGGAGACCGACTGAGGCCATTTCTGGATTGCCTCCACTTTGTCTACTTGCAGCTTTATCTCGCCTCTTCGAACGATGTAGCCTAAGTACTTTGCCTCTTCTTTTCTGAGGGTGCAGTTCTTTGTGTTTATGTTAAATCCTGCCTTCCTCGGTGCATCCAGTACCACCTGGACATTCTGCAAGTTACTTCCCCAATCTGAGCAGAAGATCACAATGTCATCCAAGTAAGCAGTGATTTACTTTTTGTGAGGGACTAGTATCAGGTTCATAGCCCTTTGGAAGGTAGTTGGGCTCCTTGTAGACCGAACGGCATCCGGGTATACTGAAAGCACCTGTCAGGTGTAGTGAAGGCCGTCTTAGCCTTGGCATTTGGAGACAGGAGAATTTGCCAGTACCCTTCCATTAGGTCCAGGGTACTGATATATCTGGCTGACCCCAGTCTCTCAAAAAGCTCATCATCCCAGAGCATCAGATAAGTCTTGGACTTAGACATCTCATTGAGCGTTATATAATCGTTACAGAAGCGCCACTCCCCATCCGGCTTTGGCACAAGGACAAAAGGGCTGGACCAGCCGATCTTTGACTCCTGTATGATGCCCAGGCTCAACATTATCTCCATTTACTTGGAGATCACCTTCCAGTGAACTTCAGGAATCCAATATGGCCTTCGGTTTACCCTCACATGCAGTTCAGTCAAAATTTCATGCTCCATAACCTGCGTACATCCTGGTAACTACGAAAACAGGTCTTGTTTCCGCTGAAGCAACTCATGGCATTGTTGTTTCTGGGCCGGTGACAGTGTCTCTGCCACTGTGACATTCTCGACCTTGGCTTCAAGATGGGCCCCTAGGCACATTGCTTCTACCGGTTCCCTCTTTGGCCACGGTTTCAGCAGGTTTATGTGGTACACCTGGTATGATTTTCTTCTCCCTGGTTGGTGGACCTTGTAGTTGACATCACTCAACTTTTCGATCACCTCATATGGCCCTTGCCACTTGGCAAGGAATATAGTTTCAACAGTGGGGATCAATACCAACACCACCCAGAGCTAAACTGTCTCAGTCTTGCCGACCGATTGTAGACCCTTGCCTGGGCCTCTTGGCTTGGAGGAGACTCTCCCTCAAAATCAGCATCACACTCACGATCCTCTTCTACATCTGGGCCACATGTTTGAGAATGTTTTGGTGGAGTGTTACCTCTGCTTCCCAGGTCTCCTTTGCAATGTCCAGAAGACCCCGAAGGTGCCATTCGTATGATAGCTTGAACGTCGAGAACCCCATAGAGGCCTGTGGGACTTCTCTAATGGAGAACAGTAGATATGGCAAGAGGCAATCCCAATCTCGGCCATCTTTCTCTACTACATTCTTCAACATGGATTTCAAGGTCTTATTGAAGCTTTCCAACAAGCAGTCAGTCTGTGGATGGTACACCGGCGTCCTAAGTTGGGTATTCTGGAGGGCCTTGCACAACTCCCTCATTACCTTGGACATGAATGATGTCCCTTGGTCTGTCAGGATCTCCTTTGGCTGGCCCCTCCAGGAGAAAATATAAACTAGCTCACATGCTATACTCTGAGGGGAGGAGTTTCTAAGTGATACCACCTCCAGGTACCGCGTAGCATAGTCCATTACTATCAGGATGTATTGATGATCCCTGGCGGACTAAACTAAAGGCCAGACCAGGTCTATGGCCCATGTGCTGGAGGAAAAACTCTGGGTTTTATGTGACTGACGCCATTAAGCACAGTGAAACATATCTCCCCTCCAGCACTTTGCCAGTGACTTTGTAATATCAATTATTATGTATAGCACAGTCCCTTAGTATATAGTGTACTTACTTATTGTGTAAAGCAGTCTCTTAGTATATAGTATGCTCACTAATTATGTATAGCACAGTGCTTAAGAATATCTTGCACTCACTTATTTATAGCAGTCTTAGTATATAGCGTACGCACTTATGTATAGCACAGTCACTTAGTGTATAGTGTACTCACTAATTATGTATAGCACAGACCTTTGGGCATAGTGTACTCACTTATTATGTGTTGAACAGTGCATTAGTTTATAGTATACTCACTTATTATGTATAGCATAGTGTACTCACTTATTATGTATAGCACTCTTCCTTAGTATATAGTGTACTCACTAATTACGTATGTATAGCACAGTCCCTTAGTAGTGTACTTAGTTATTATTTATAGCAGTCTCTTAGTATATAGCATACTCACTAATTATGTATAGCACAGTCTCTTAATGCATACTGTACTCACTTATGTGCTGCACATTCCCTTAGTATATAGTGTACTCACTTATTATGTGTAGCACACTCCCTTAGTGTATAGTGTACTCACTAATTATGTATAGCACAGTATCTTAGTATACAGCTCTGGCAAAAATTAAGAGACCACTTTAAAATTTTCAGTTTCTGATTTTTCGCTTTATAGGTATATTTTTGCATAAAATGTACATTGTACATTGTTGTTTTATTCTATAAACTACTGACAACATGTTTCCAAAATTCAAAGCTGCAAATTTTGTATTTTTTTTGCAGCGAATGAAAAATCATCCAAATAATAAAAAATAAACAGTGCTTTCAGGCCTCAAATAATGCAAAGAAAACACGTTTGTATTCGTTTAGAAACAACAATATTCATGTTTTACCTCAGGAAGAGTTCGGAAATCAATATTTGGTGGAATAACCATGATTATTAATCACAGCTTTCATGAGTCTTGGCATGCGTCTTGATCACTTAATCAGAAGCACATTAAGTAGAATGAGATGTACTTTAGTTGGAATTCAACTGACAATGGAATGGCTGTCAGACATGTAGAGATGGTGATTTTTAGAAAACTGTGCAGTGGTCTCTCTTCATTTTTGTGCAGTGGTCTCTTAATTTTTTGCCAGAGCTGAATAGTGTACTAAATTATTATGCATAGCACAGTGCCTTAGTATATTATGTACTCATTTATTATGTATAGCATAGCACAGTCCTTTAGTATATAGTGTACTCACTTATTATGTATAGCACAGTCCCAGAGCATATAGTGTACTCACTTATTATCTATAGCACAGTCCCTTAGTATATAATGGACTAACTTATTATGTATAATATAGTCCCTTAGTATACAGTGTACTCACTAAATATGTATAACGCATCCCCTTAGTATATAGTGTACTCACTTAATATGTATAGCAGTCTCTTAGTATATAGTGTACTCACTTATTATGTATAGAACAGTCCCTTAGAATATAGTGTACTCACTTATGTATAGCACAGTCTTATAGTGTATAGTGTACTCACTTATTATGTACAGCATTGCACAGTCCCTTAGTTTATAGTGTACTCACTTATTATGTATAAAGCAGTCCCTTAGTATATAGTGTACTTATTATGTATAGCACTGTACCTTAGTATATAGTGTACTCACTTATTATGTATAACATAGTCCCTTAGTATATAGTGTACACACTTACTATGTATAGCACAGTCCCTCAGTATATAGTGTATTCACTTACTATGCATAGCACAGTCCCTTAGTGTATAGTGTACTCACTGTAGAGCAGCAGTGTACTCGCTGTGCAGTGATGAGGCAGTGACCCATGAAAGTTCAAAGTAAATGTAGTTTTAATGTCCAAAACAAACGGTATCCTCCTAAACGCAGCTGGGAAACAAGACAGTCCGTAAATGCGTCTGGTTGACGATGACTGCCCCACCGTATTATGCTGCTGGGTGCCAGGAGTTCAGTCCGCTTGACTCTGTGTTCCCTCACACAGGCTGAAGCTTTTGCAGAGCCATTTGCTCTGCACCTTGCAAACTCCACACAGACACACCCAACCCTCTGCTGCAGGGGCTTCTATAAAGAACCTGTGGCCATAGGCCATATGGAAACCCGGCTAGGGAGGAAATGGACCGCCATACTACTTTCCTGTAGTCCATTTCAAAAGTAAAAGCTCATGGCAGGTTTTCCTAAATCTGCCTTGGACAAATAGCTTGCCCAAGACCAACACTCACTTTTATTCTGCATTGCAATCACAGTTATGCCTGTGACTGCAATGCACTCTCACAGCCTCAATATGCTTCTTTGTGCATCCTAGGGGACACATAGTGACCCTAGCATATGACCCCAGTCACTGCCTCACGTCACTTATTATGTATAGCACAGTCCCTCAGTATATTGTGTACTCACTTATTATGTATAGCACAGTCCCTTAGTATATAGTGTAGTCACTTATTATGTATAGCACAGTCCCTTATTACAAAGTGTACTCACTTATTATGTATAGCACAGTCCCTTAGTGTATAGTGTACTCACTTATTATGTATAGCACTGTCCTTTGGTATATAGTGTACTCACTTATTATATATAGCACAGTCCCTTAGTATACAGTGTACTCATTTAATATGTATGACATTGTCCCTTAGTATATAGTGAACTCAATTATTATGTATAGCACAGTCCCTTGGTGTATAGTGTATTCACTTATTATGTAAATCACAGTTCCGTAGTGTAGTGAAATATGTTAAGGTATGAATGTATGTCTAGCAGTAATTTAACATTTTAACATCTGTCCTGAGACTGCAGGTCTCACAGGGGGTCACAGCATATGTTATCCCGAGAAAGCAGTCTCCTGTCTACAATCTCGGCGGGGGGCTTCACTGAGAACCAGGAAGGGGAAACCTTTCACACCTTCTGGCTCTTTTGAAGAGAGATGTCAATTACAGCCTGACACTATCTATGAGAAACGTTACACAAAGAATTTCAGAGAAAATATATTCATTGGTGGAGTGGCCATGGTCCAGTCAAAAACAAGCAATTATAATATTAACATGAGAGGCTGGTCTAGAAATTTGACCTCCAGGGTGACTATAAATTAGGTCTACACACAAAGAAAGTTGTTCACAGACCGAGGGACAGCCAAGCTGATGTGATCCATTGCATATTCATTCCCCCCCTCAGGGAGCAGAAAGCAGACTACAAAGTAAGATATTTCTGTAAGTTTTCTCCCGTTTATTTTTATAACTGATATGCATATTTGTGTGTCACTTTTTATTCCCAGATTTGTATACCCTTTTTATTGTAAGCACTGTACCTTTTCTAATAAAGGTTAAAACTTTAATAAGTCTGAACCTTGCATGCTCTAAAGAATCCATAACTTTATGAATGGCAGACAGTAGTAGTAATATTTCCAGGACTCATCGCCCGCATGTTCAGTGAGTGGTGGCAGCGTGTATGAGCGGGGTGTGTGGACTGTGTCAGGGTGTGATTTATGCTCCCATTACAGCATAGGACAGAGGTTGAATGCTGGACTGAGAGGAGATAGGTTAACCCTTGCAGGCGCAACCCCAAGTCACATGCTGAGAAGCGGGTACGTGACACTTAGTATATAGTGCACTTCCTTATTATGTATAGCGCAGTCCCAATGTACATAGTGTACTCTCTTATTCTGTATAGCACAGTCCCTTAGTATACAGTGTATTCACTTATTATGTAAAGCACATTTCCTTAGTATATAGTGTACTCACTTATTATGTAACGCACAGTTCCTTAGTATATAGTGTACTCACTTTTAATGTATAGCGCAGTGCCACTGTATGTAGTGTACTCTCTTATGTATAGCACAGTCCCTTAGCATATAGCGTGCTCACTTATTATCTATAGCACAGTTCCTCAGTATACAGTGTACTCTCTTATTATGTACAGCACAGTCCCTTAGTATATAGCGTACTCACTTATTATGTATTGCACAGTCCCTTAGTATATTATATACTCACTTATTATGTATAGCTCTTCTGTGGCCTACCTTCTAACACTCTTGCACCCCTCCAGTCCGTCCTTAACTCTTCTACCCGACTAATTAATCTCTCTCCTCACTACACTCCTGCTTCCCCTCTTTGCAAATCTCTTCACTGGCTCCCAATTTCCCAGCGTATCCATTTTAAACTACTAACAATTAAATAGATGACGTAGGCACTACTAAAGGAGTGGTGCTCAAGTAGGGGCCCAAGCCGTCATAAACGTAGCGATAAACTTGGCACACACCAATATGTAGATGCAGTGAAAAAGGGGTTTAATGAGGTAAAGTACATACAGTAGTAGACGTTTCGGTCTATACAACAGACCTTCATCAATGTACGGAAAACAAAATGAAAATAAAGTATATACAAAATGGTGGGTCACTGTGTAGCGGTTGATTTAGAGAAATATAACATTTTATGGACGCAATCCAAATACATAGGTAAAACAGAAGCCATCAATAATATTATACCAAAATGGTAATAGCCACAAGATCGTGAGGATATGCAACCATATAGCCCAGTCAAATGTGATGGACAGATCAGATATATCTAATGTCAAATATTGTCCCCTGTTTGTGAGATGGAAAAACAATTTGAACCACACCTACCCTCACTCAATTGTTATATAGGGTACCCCGGGTCATGTGGAGGACAAGGAGTCCTAGAAAAAAAAGTGTAACACATGGTTACCGCAGGGTAGTGAGGTGAGAGGCTCCGTGGAGTAGTTAATGCAGACAAAACACACATACCCTGCTGTGGTCAGTAGGCTCCTGCTGTAAAGAGGGCCGCTAGGAGATCAGAAAGGAGCGGTGTTAGAGTCATGGCCATAATTGGGACCTGTCGTGTCACGAGGGAGCTAGTAGGCAGCAAAGTGTAGACTTACCAAAGAAAGATGAGAGGGATGCATGCGGACCTTGGACGCAGTATCCACCGCTTGTCCAGTGTGTCCAGAAGCATGGGTCGAATGTCTTTTATAAGCGTCCTGTATGCTCCTGCGGTGAGCGCGCGTGGCCGGATGTGCTGTCCCGGCAGTGACGCTTGTCATCACGTGACGTTTGTCTGCGTTCCACTGGGCTTTGTGAGTAGGTGGGTTCCACCCACCGCGCATGCGCACTAGGAGGATGTGAGGAGTATTCTGTGTATCCTCTGAGCGCCGGTGATGCTATCGGGAACTAGAACAGTGGGATCGTGAGCCTATGAACAGGTCCTAAAAACGGTGCACTTAGGGATCTTAGTAGGGTCGGTTCTGTGAAGAAAGTATAAATATGTTAATAAACTGAAATGTGCATCATAAACGCAACAATTTTAGCGCAACATTGTAAAGCGTACCATACCACATTTACAATAATACAGAATTGTATTGAGCCCTAGGTTAGTCAGATACGATCGATTGGATGTCATACTCCCTGTTCAGGCCTCGTGGGGCTAGTGTTTGATGTCATGTATCCAATAAGGAGGCGAACCCGATCCCCACTCCGCGAGGTGGTGCTACTGAGTCAATAACTGGGAATTTTAGTTGTGGAATGGTATGGCCGCAGGTTATGAAATGGTTAGGGACGGACAATAAGAAATTCTTACATCTAATTGTCGATTTATGCTTCGATATGCGATCACGTATGGGTTGTGTGGTTTCATTTTGTTGTATTTTGTTTTCAGTACATTGATGAAGGTCTGTTGTATAGACCGAAACGTCTACTACTGTATGTACTTTACCTCATTAAACCCCTTTTTCACTGCATCTACATATTGGTGTGTGCCAAGTTTATCGCTAAACTACTAACACTGACCTACAAAGCCATCCATAACCTTTCTCCTCCATATATTTCCAAACTAGTCTCCCGATATCTTCCCTCACGTAATCTCTGGTCCTCCCAAGACCTCCTACTCTCCTCCACGCTTATTCGCTCCTCACACAATCGCCTCCAAGACTTCTCCCGAATATCCCCCATCCTCTGGAGTTCTGTGCCTCAACACGTCCGGTTATCCGCCACATTTGGATCCTTCAAAAGAAACCTGAAAACCCGTCTCTTCAAGGAAGCTTACAACCTGTAATGACCACACAGCCACCTCAACACCATCGGAGCTACTGCAACTCTCCACCTACTGTCTCCTTCCCCACCATCCTGTAATGTAAGCCCCCCAGGGCAGGGTCCTCTCCCCTCTGTACCAGTCTGTCATTGTTAGTTTTCTTTAATGTGATATTTGTACTTTGATGTAACCCCTTCTCATGTACAGACCATGGAATTAATGGTGCTATATAAATAAATAATAATAATATAGCACAATCTCTTAGCATATATGCTCACTTCTTATGTATAGCATAGTTCCTCAGTATATAGTGTACTCTCTTATTATGTATAGCAGTCCCATAGTATTTAATGTACTCTCTTATGTATAGCACAGAACTTAAGTATATACTGTACTTACTTATGTATTGCGCAGTCCCACTGTATGTACTGTACTCTTATTATGTATAGCACAGTCGCATAGTATATAGTGTACTCTCTTATTATGTATAGCACAGTCCCTTAGTGTATAGTGTACTCACTTATTATGTATAACACTGCCCTTAGTTACATAGTTTCCTCTTTTATTATGTATAACATAATCCCTTATTATGCAGCTTCCTCTCTACTTATATATGGTGCTGTCCCTTATTATATAGCTTCCTCTGCTGTTATGTACAGTGCTGTCTCTTACATCGTTTATTCTTGTTATTTTTGTTATTCACAGTGTCCTCTTTTATTTCATAGTCCCCTCTCTTGTTAGATATAAAATGACAGCTGATGGATCAGCTTGAGACCAGATGAACAGTCCATCAGCTCCTCCATTAGAAAAGAAGCTTTCCCGTGCTCCACAGCCGCCATTGCATTACATATCTAACAAGACAGGACTGTATGTATAAAGACAGGGGATGCGGTAAATAATATGATATATAAAGGACAGTGCTGTATATAACAAGGGAGGGCACTGTGTAATAAGGGATGGCAATATACATAAAAATGAAGACTATGTAAGATATACATATGTATGTGCGTGTGGCTGTATATACAGTATATCTATATTATATATCAGTAGATTTGATTCTAGGAGGAAGGGGGCCCAGATACATTTCTTCCACAGGGGCCCCAAGCTGTCAGAGTCCGCCCCTGACTCGGCAGAATGAGTTCTGAAGTTTTTACATAACATGTGGTAACAGCAAAGAAGACTGCCACTCCACACAACTGACGAGAGCAGATCTGACGTATGGAAGCCGCTTAGGCGTGTGTCTTCCATAGTCCGATAATCACAGCCACATGCGGTGTCTGCGCGAGGCGCGGTGTCTGCGCGAGGCGCGGTGTCTGCGCGAGGCGCGGTGTCTGCGCGAGGCGCGGTGTCTGCGCGAGGCGCGGTGTCTGCGCGAGGCGCGGTGTCTGCGCGAGGCGCGGTGTCTGCGCGAGGCGCGGTGTCTGCGCGAGGCGCGGTGTCTGCGCGAGGCGCGGTGTCTGCGCGAGGCGCGGTGTCTGCGCGAGGCGCGGTGTCTGCGCGAGGCGCGGTATAGCAGGACAGACGTCGCCTTTTCCTGCTGTATCTTCTGTCCAGAAACTAATAAAAGATGGTTTTAGCAAGGGGTGAGGGCCACGTTTTTTCTTCCTCACTCTTCGGCTCTACCTGCCCTGCGTTCCTCATTTCACCTGTCACACACTGTAGTAAGCTTGTTGGACACCAGCATTGTTTTCTGCATCGACTCAGAAAGACCAGAAGCCAAAGACTCCAAGAAATAGTGGCCTTGTCATGTAGGCCCAGATACCATGATGTCTGCCAGGAGAACGCTCTAGCATTGTGGACACAGTGTCTGCCAGCTTCTCCATCCAGCTTTCTGGAAGTGGACATTCTTCATGTTCAGCATATTTCTAATTTCTCTTACAAGAAATGAAACTTGTGGTTCCAGTCACAGATGGAAAAAGCAGAAGAGAAAATCCTAGTGTCAGCACCAGCAATGGAGGAGGAAGGTAGATGTGAAATACAACACTATCTTCTGAGGCAGAGATTGCCAGTCACCGAGGATAGAGAATTCTTCAAAGGTGTCCAGAGACAGAGGTCAGTGCGCAAAATTATGTGGCCTATGGGGATGAGGACTGTGTGGAGCATGCAGATATAGAAGGGGCACAGACAACCTGCGCCGTCACCCCAAAGACTGCACCTTTCTCCATTCACTGCATCTTCCTAAAGTGACTGCACCTTCCTGTAATGACTGCACCTTCCTGTAGTGACTGCACCTTCCTGTAATGATTGCACCTTCCTGTAATGACTGCACCTTCCTGTAATGACTGCACCTCCCTGTAATGACTGCACCTTCCTGTAATGACTGCACCTTCCTGTAATGATTGCACCTTCCTGTAGTGACTGCACCTTCCTGTAGTGACTGCACCTTCCTGTAATGACTGCACCTTCCTGTAGTGACTGCACCTTCCTGTAGTGACTGCACCTTCCTGTAGTGACTGCACCTTCCTGTAATGACTGCACCTTCCTGTAATGACTGCACCTTCCTGTAATGACTGCACCTTCCTGTAATGATTGCACCTTCCTGTAATGACTGCACCTTCCTGTAATGACTGCACCTTCCTGTAGTGACTGCACCTTCCTGTAATGACTGCACCTTCCTGTAGTGACTGCACCTTCCTGTAGTGACTGCACCTTCCTGTAGTGACTGCACCTTCCTGTAGTGACTGCACCTTCCTGTAGTGACTGCACCTTCCTGTAGTGACTGCACCTTCCTGTAATGATTGCACCTTCCTGTAATGACTGCACCTCCCTGTAATGACTGCACCTTCCTGTAGTGACTGCACCTTCCTGTAGTGACTGCACCTTCCTGTAATGACTGCACCTTCCTGTAGTGACTGCACCTTCCTGTAGTGACTGCACCTTCCTGTAGTGACTGCACCTTCCTGTAATGATTGCACCTTCCTGTAATGACTGCACCTTCCTGTAATGACTGCACCTCCCTGTAATGACTGCACCTTCCTGTAGTGACTGCACCTTCCTGTAATGACTGCACCTTCCTGTAATGACTGCACCTTCCTGTAATGACTGCACCTTCCTGTAGTGACTGCACCTCCCTGTAATGACTGCACCTTCCTGTAATGATTGCACCTTCCTGTAATGACTGCACCTTCCTGTAGTGACTGCACCTTCCTGTAGTGACTGCACCTTCCTGTAATGACTGCACCTTCCTGTAATGATTGCACCTTCCTGTAATGATTGCACCTTCCTGTAATGACTGCACCTTCCTAAAGTGACTGCACCTCCCTGTAATGACTGCACCTCCCTGTAATGATTGCACCTTCCTGTAATGACTGCACCTTCCTGTAGTGACTGCACCTTCCTGTAATGACTGCACCTTCCTGTAATGACTGCACCTTCCTGTAGTGACTGCACCTCCCTGTAATGACTGCACCTTCCTGTAATGACTGCATCTTCCTAAAGTGACTGCACCTCCCTGTAATGACTGCACCTTCCTGTAATGATTGCACCTTCCTGTAGTGACTGCACCTTCCTGTAGTGACTGCACCTTCCTGTAGTGACTGCACCTTCCTGTAATGATTGCACCTTCCTGTAATGACTGCAGCTTCCTGTAATGACTGCACCTTCCTGTAGTGACTGCACCTTCCTGTAATAACTGCACCTTCCTGTAATGACTGCACCTTCCTGTAATGACTGCACCTTCCTGTAATGACTGCACCTCCCTGTAATGACTGCACCTTCCTGTAATGACTGCACCTTCCTGTAATGACTGCACCTTCCTGTAATGACTGCACCTTCCTGTAATGACTGCACCTTCCTGTAATGACTGCACCTTCCTGTAATGACTGCACCTTCCTGTAATGACTGCACCTTCCTGTAATGACTGCACCTTCCTGTAGTGACTGCACCTTCCTGTAGTGACTGCACCTTCCTGTAGTGACTGCACCTTCCTGTAATGACTGCACCTTCCTGTAATGACTGCACCTTCCTGTAGTGACTGCACCTTCCTGTAATGATTGCATCTTCCTAAAGTGACTGCACCTTCCTGTAATGACTGCACCTTCCTGTAGTGACTGCACCTTCCTGTAGTGACTGCACCTTCCTGTAGTGACTGCACCTTCCTGTAATGACTGCACCTTCCTGTAGTGACTGCACCTTCCTGTAGTGACTGCACCTTCCTGTAATGACTGCACCTTCCTGTAGTGACTGCACCTTCCTGTAATGATTGCATCTTCCTAAAGTGACTGCACCTTCCTGTAGTGACTGCACCTTCCTGTAATGACTGCACCTTCCTGTAGTGACTGCACCTTCCTGTAATGACTGCACTTTCCTGTAGTGACTGCACCTTCCTGTAATGACTGCACCTTTCTGTAGTGACTGCACCTTCCTGTAATGACTGCACCTTCCTGTAGTGACTGCACCTTCCTGTAGTGACTGCACCTTCCTGTAGTGACTGCACCTTCCTGTAGTGACTGCACCTTCCTGTAATGACTGCACCTTCCTGTAATGACTGCACCTTCCTGTAGTGACTGCACCTTCCTGTAATGATTGCATCTTCCTAAAGTGACTGCACCTTCCTGTAATGACTGCACCTCCCTGTAATGACTGCACCTTCCTGTAATGACTGCACCTTCCTGTAATGACTGCACCTTCCTGTAATGACTGCACCTTCCTGTAATGACTGCACCTTCCTGTAGTGACTGCACCTTCCTGTAGTGACTGCACCTTCCTGTAGTGACTGCACCTTCCTGTAGTGACTGCACCTTCCTGTAATGACTGCACCTTCCTGTAGTGACTGCACCTTCCTGTAGTGACTGCACCTTCCTGTAGTGACTGCACCTTCCTGTAATGACTGCACCTTCCTGTAGTGACTGCACCTTCCTGTAATGACTGCACCTTCCTGTAATGACTGCACCTTCCTGTAGTGACTGCACCTTCCTGTAATGACTGCACCTTCCTGTAATGACTGCACCTTCCTGTAATGACTGCACCTTCCTGTAATGATTGCACCTTCCTGTAATGACTGCACCTTCCTGTAGTGACTGCACCTTCCTGTAGTGACTGCACCTTCCTGTAATGACTGCACCTTCCTGTAGTGACTGCACCTTCCTGTAATGATTGCATCTTCCTAAAGTGACTGCACCTTCCTGTAGTGACTGCACCTTCCTGTAATGACTGCACCTTCCTGTAGTGACTGCACCTTCCTGTAGTGACTGCACCTTCCTGTAATGACTGCACCTTCCTGTAATGACTGCACCTTCCTGTAATGACTGCACCTTCCTGTAGTGACTGCACCTTCCTGTAATGACTGCACCTTCCTGTAGTGACTGCACCTTCCTGTAGTGACTGCACCTTCCTGTAATGACTGCACCTTCCTGTAATGACTGCACCTCCCTGTAATGACTGCACCTTCCTGTAATGACTGCACCTTCCTGTAATGACTGCACCTTCCTGTAATGACTGCACCTTCCTGTAGTGACTGCACCTTCCTGTAATGACTGCACCTTCCTGTAATGACTGCACCTTCCTGTAATGACTGCACCTTCCTGTAATGACTGCACCTTCCTGTAGTGACTGCACCTTCCTGTAATGACTGCACCTTCCTGTAGTGACTGCACCTTCCTGTAGTGACTGCACCTTCCTGTAGTGACTGCACCTTCCTGTAATGACTGCACCTTCCTGTAGTGACTGCACCTTCCTGTAGTGACTGCACCTTCCTGTAATGACTGCACCTTCCTGTAATGACTGCACCTTCCTGTAGTGACTGCACCTTCCTGTAGTGACTGCACCTTCCTGTAGTGACTGCACCTTCCTGTAATGACTGCACCTTCCTGTAATGACTGCACCTTCCTGTAATGACTGCACCTTCCTGTAATGACTGCACCTCCCTGTAATGACTGCACCTTCCTGTAGTGACTGCACCTTCCTGTAATGACTGCACCTTCCTGTAGTGACTGCACCTTCCTGTAATGACTGCACCTTCCTGTAGTGACTGCACCTTCCTGTAGTGACTGCACCTTCCTGTAATGACTGCACCTTCCTGTAATGACTGCACCTTCCTGTAATGACTGCACCTCCCTGTAATGACTGCACCTTCCTGTAATGACTGCACCTTCCTGTAATGACTGCACCTTCCTGTAATGACTGCACCTTCCTGTAGTGACTGCACCTTCCTGTAATCACTGCACCTTCCTGTAATGACTGCACCTTCCTGTAATGACTGCACCTTCCTGTAATGACTGCACCTTCCTGTAGTGACTGCACCTTCCTGTAATGACTGCACCTTCCTGTAGTGACTGCACCTTCCTGTAGTGACTGCACCTTCCTGTAATGACTGCACCTTCCTGTAATGACTGCACCTTCCTGTAATGACTGCACCTTCCTGTAATGACTGCACCTCCCTGTAATGACTGCACCTTCCTGTAGTGACTGCACCTTCCTGTAATGACTGCACCTTCCTGTAGTGACTGCACCTTCCTGTAATGACTGCACCTTCCTGTAGTGACTGCACCTTCCTGTAGTGACTGCACCTTCCTGTAATGACTGCACCTTCCTGTAATGACTGCACCTTCCTGTAATGACTGCACCTTCCTGTAATGACTGCACCTCCCTGTAATGACTGCACCTTCCTGTAGTGACTGCACCTTCCTGTAATGACTGCACCTTCCTGTAGTGACTGCACCTTCCTGTAGTGACTGCACCTTCCTGTAATGACTGCACCTTCCTGTAATGACTGCACCTTCCTGTAGTGACTGCACCTTCCTGTAGTGACTGCACCTTCCTGTAATGACTGCACCTTCCTGTAGTGACTGCACCTTCCTGTAGTGACTGCACCTTCCTGTAATGACTGCACCTTCCTGTAATGACTGCACCTTCCTGTAATCACTGCACCTTCCTGTAATGACTGCACCTTCCTGTAGTGACTGCACCTTCCTGTAATGACTGCACCTTCCTGTAGTGACTGCACCTTCCTGTAATGACTGCACCTTCCTGTAGTGACTGCACCTTCCTGTAATGACTGCACCTTCCTGTAGTGACTGCACCTTCCTGTAATGACTGCACCTTCCTGTAGTGACTGCACCTTCCTGTAATGACTGCACCTTCCTGTAGTGACTGCACCTTCCTGTAATGACTGCACCTTCCTGTAATGACTGCACCTTCCTGTAGTGACTGCACCTTCCTGTAATGACTGCACCTTCCTGTAATGACTGCACCTTCCTGTAATCACTGCACCTTCCTGTAATGACTGCACCTTCCTGTAGTGACTGCACCTTCCTGTAATGACTGCACCTTCCTGTAGTGACTGCACCTTCCTGTAATGACTGCACCTTCCTGTAATCACTGCACCTTCCTGTAATCACTGCACCTTCCTGTAATGACTGCACCTTCCTGTAGTGACTGCACCTTCCTGTAATGACTGCACCTTCCTGTAATGACTGCACCTTCCTGTAGTGACTGCACCTTCCTGTAATGACTGCACCTTCCTGTAATGACTGCACCTTCCTGTAGTGACTGCACCTTCCTGTAGTGACTGCACCTCCCTGTAATGACTGCACCTTCCTGTAATCACTGCACCTCCCTGTAGTGACTGCACCTTCCTGTAATGACTGCACCTTCCTGTAATGACTGCACCTTCCTGTAATGACTGCACCTTCCTGTAGTGACTGCACCTTCCTGTAGTGACTGCACCTTCCTGTAGTGACTGCACCTTCCTGTAATCACTGCACCTTCCTGTAATGACTGCACCTTCCTGTAGTGACTGCACCTTCCTGTAATGACTGCACCTTCCTGTAGTGACTGCACCTTCCTGTAATGACTGCACCTTCCTGTAGTGACTGCACCTTCCTGTAGTGACTGCACCTTCCTGTAATGACTGCACCTTCCTGTAGTGACTGCACCTTCCTGTAGTGACTGCACCTTCCTGTAATGACTGCACCTTCCTGTAATGACTGCACCTTCCTGTAATGACTGCACCTTCCTGTAATGACTGCACCTTCCTGTAGTGACTGCACCTTCCTGTAATGACTGCACCTTCCTGTAATGACTGCACCTTCCTGTAGTGACTGCACCTTCCTGTAATGACTGCACCTTCCTGTAATGACTGCACCTTCCTGTAGTGACTGCACCTTCCTGTAGTGACTGCACCTCCCTGTAATGACTGCACCTTCCTGTAATCACTGCACCTCCCTGTAGTGACTGCACCTTCCTGTAATGACTGCACCTTCCTGTAATGACTGCACCTTCCTGTAATGACTGCACCTTCCTGTAGTGACTGCACCTTCCTGTAGTGACTGCACCTTCCTGTAGTGACTGCACCTTCCTGTAATCACTGCACCTTCCTGTAGTGACTGCACCTTCCTGTAATCACTGCACCTTCCTGTAATGACTGCACCTTCCTGTAGTGACTGCACCTTCCTGTAATGACTGCACCTTCCTGTAATGACTGCACCTTCCTGTAGTGACTGCACCTTCCTGTAGTGACTGCACCTTCCTGTAATGACTGCACCTTCCTGTAGTGACTGCACCTCCCTGTAATGACTGCACCTTCCTGTAATGATTGCACCTTCCTGTAATCACTGCACCTTCCTGTAGTGACTGCACCTTCCTGTAATGACTGCACCTTCCTGTAATGATTGCACCTTCCTGTAATGACTGCACCTTCCTGTAGTGACTGCACCTTCCTGTAGTGACTGCACCTTCCTGTAATGACTGCACCTTCCTGTAATGACTGCACCTTCCTGTAATCACTGCACCTTCCTGTAATGACTGCACCTCCCTGTAGTGACTGCACCTTCCTGTAATGACTGCACCTTCCTGTAGTGACTGCACCTTCCTGTAATGACTGCACCTTCCTGTAATGACTGCACCTTCCTGTAGTGACTGCACCTTCCTGTAATGATTGCACCTTCCTGTAATGACTGCACCTTCCTGTAGTGACTGCACCTTCCTGTAGTGACTGCACCTTCCTGTAGTGACTGCACCTTCCTGTAATGACTGCACCTTCCTGTAATGACTGCACCTCCCTGTAATGACTGCACCTTCCTGTAGTGACTGCACCTTCCTGTAATGACTGCACCTTCCTGTAGTGACTGCACCTTCCTGTAATGACTGCACCTTCCTGTAATGACTGCACCTTCCTGTAGTGACTGCACCTTCCTGTAATGACTGCACCTTCCTGTAATGACTGCACCTTCCTGTAGTGACTGCACCTTCCTGTAGTGACTGCACCTTCCTGTAATGACTGCACCTTCCTGTAGTGACTGCACCTTCCTGTAATGACTGCACCTTCCTGTAATGACTGCACCTCCCTGTAGTGACTGCACCTTCCTGTAATGACTGCACCTTCCTGTAGTGACTGCACCTTCCTGTAATGACTGCACCTTCCTGTAATGACTGCACCTCCCTGTAGTGACTGCACCTTCCTGTAATGACTGCACCTTCCTGTAGTGACTGCACCTTCCTGTAATGACTGCACCTTCCTGTAGTGACTGCACCTTCCTGTAGTGACTGCACCTTCCTGTAATGACTGCACCTCCCTGTAGTGACTGCACCTTCCTGTAATGACTGCACCTTCCTGTAGTGACTGCACCTTCCTGTAATGACTGCACCTCCCTGTAGTGACTGCACCTTCCTGTAATGACTGCACCTTCCTGTAGTGACTGCACCTCCCTGTAGTGACTGCACCTTCCTGTAATGACTGCACCTTCCTGTAGTGACTGCACCTTCCTGTAATGACTGCACCTCCCTGTAGTGACTGCACCTTCCTGTAATGACTGCACCTTCCTGTAATGACTGCACCTTCCTGTAATGACTGCACCTTCCTGTAATGACTGCACCTTCCTGTAATGACTGCACCTCCCTGTAATGACTGCACCTTCCTGTAATGACTGCACCTTCCTGTAATGACTGCACCTTCCTGTAATGACTGCACCTTCCTGTAATGACTGCACCTTCCTGTAATGACTGCACCTTCCTGTAATGACTGCACCTTCCTGTAGTGACTGCACCTCCCTGTAGTGACTGCACCTTCCTGTAATGACTGCACCTCCCTGTAGTGACTGCACCTTCCTGTAATGACTGCACCTTCCTGTAGTGACTGCACCTTCCTGTAATGACTGCACCTTCCTGTAGTGACTGCACCTTCCTGTAGTGACTGCACCTTCCTGTAATGACTGCACCTCCCTGTAGTGACTGCACCTTCCTGTAATGACTGCACCTCCCTGTAGTGACTGCACCTTCCTGTAATGACTGCACCTCCCTGTAGTGACTGCACCTTCCTGTAATGACTGCACCTTCCTGTAGTGACTGCACCTTCCTGTAATGACTGCACCTCCCTGTAGTGACTGCACCTTCCTGTAATGACTGCACCTTCCTGTAATGACTGCACCTTCCTGTAATGACTGCACCTTCCTGTAATGACTGCACCTTCCTGTAATGACTGCACCTCCCTGTAATGACTGCACCTTCCTGTAATGACTGCACCTTCCTGTAGTGACTGCACCTCCCTGTAGTGACTGCACCTTCCTGTAATGACTGCACCTCCCTGTAGTGACTGCACCTTCCTGTAATGACTGCACCTTCCTGTAATGACTGCACCTTCCTGTAATGACTGCACCTTCCTGTAATGACTGCACCTTCCTGTAATGACTGCACCTCCCTGTAATGACTGCACCTTCCTGTAATGACTGCACCTCCCTGTAATGACTGCACCTTCCTGTAGTGACTGCACCTCCCTGTAGTGACTGCACCTTCCTGTAATGACTGCACCTTCCTGTAATGACTGCACCTTCCTGTAATGACTGCACCTCCCTGTAATGACTGCACCTTCCTGTAATGACTGCACCTCCCTGTAGTGACTGCACCTTCCTGTAATGACTGCACCTCCCTGTAGTGACTGCACCTTCCTGTAATGACTGCACCTCCCTGTAGTGACTGCACCTTCCTGTAATGACTGCACCTCCCTGTAGTGACTGCACCTTCCTGTAATGACTGCACCTTCCTGTAATGACTGCACCTTCCTGTAATGACTGCACCTTCCTGTAATGACTGCACCTTCTTGTAGTGACTGCACCTTCCTGTAATGACTGCACCTTCCTGTAATGACTGCACCTCCCTGTAATGACTGCACCTTCCTGTAATGACTGCACCTCCCTGTAGTGACTGCACCTTCCTGTAATGACTGCACCTCCCTGTAGTGACTGCACCTTCCTGTAATGACTGCACCTTCCTGTAATGACTGCACCTCCCTGTAATGACTGCACCTTCCTGTAGTGACTGCACCTTCCTGTAATGACTGCACCTTCCTGTAATGACTGCACCTTCCTGTAATGACTGCACCTTCTTGTAGTGACTGCACCTTCCTGTAATGACTGCACCTTCCTGTAATGACTGCACCTCCCTGTAATGACTGCACCTTCCTGTAATGACTGCACCTCCCTGTAGTGACTGCACCTTCCTGTAATGACTGCACCTCCCTGTAGTGACTGCACCTTCCTGTAATGACTGCACCTTCCTGTAGTGACTGCACCTTCCTGTAATGACTGCACCTTCCTGTAATGACTGCACCTCCCTGTAGTGACTGCACCTTCCTGTAATGACTGCACCTTCCTGTAGTGACTGCACCTTCCTGTAATGACTGCACCTTCCTGTAATGACTGCACCTTCCTGTAATGACTGCACCTTCCTGTAGTGACTGCACCTTCCTGTAATGACTGCACCTTCCTGTAATGACTGCACCTTCCTGTAATGACTGCACCTTCCTGTAGTGACTGCACCTTCCTGTAATGACTGCACCTACCTGTAATGACTGCACCTCCCTGTAGTGACTGCACCTTCCTGTAATGACTGCACCTTCCTGTAGTGACTGCACCTTCCTGTAATGACTGCACCTTCCTGTAATGACTGCACCTTCCTGTAATGACTGCACCTTCCTGTAGTGACTGCACCTTCCTGTAATGACTGCACCTTCCTGTAATGGCTGCACCTTCCTGTAATGACTGCACCTTCCTGTAGTGACTGCACCTTCCTGTAATGACTGCACCTTCCTGTAATGACTGCACCTTCCTGTAATGACTGCACCTTCCTGTAATGACTGCACCTTCCTGTAGTGACTGCACCTCCCTGTAGTGACTGCACCTTCCTGTAATGACTGCACCTTCCTGTAATGACTGCACCTTCCTGTAATGACTGCACCTTCCTGTAATGACTGCACCTTCCTGTAATGACTGCACCTTCCTGTAGTGACTGCACCTTCCTGTAGTGACTGCACCTTCCTGTAATGACTGCACCTTCCTGTAATGACTGCACCTTCCTGTAATGACTGCACCTTCCTGTAATGACTGCACCTTCCTGTAGTGACTGCACCTTCCTGTAGTGACTGCACCTTCCTGTAATGACTGCACCTTCCTGTAATGACTGCACCTTCCTGTAATGACTGCACCTTCCTGTAATGACTGCACCTTCCGGTAGTGACTGCATCTTCCTAAAGTGACTGCACCTTCCTGTAGTGACTGCACCTTCCTGTAATGACTGCACCTTCCTGTAATGACTGCACCTTCCTGTAATGACTGCACCTTCCGGTAGTGACTGCATCTTCCTAAAGTGACTGCACCTCCCTGTAGTGACTGCACCTTCCTGTAGTGACTGCACCTTCCTGTAGTGACTGCACCTTCCTGTAATGACTGCACCTTCCTGTAATGACTGCACCTTCCTGTAATGACTGCACCTTCCTGTAGTGACTGCACCTTCCTGTAATGACTGCACCTTCCTGTAATGACTGCACCTTCCTGTAATGACTGCACCTCCCTGTAGTGACTGCACCTTCCTGTAATGACTGCACCTCCCTGTAATGACTGCACCTCCCTGTAGTGACTGCACCTTCCTGTAATGACTGCACCTTCTTGTAGTGACTGCACCTTCCTGTAATGACTGCACCTTCCTGTAATGACTGCACCTTCCTGTAATGACTGCACCTTCCTGTAGTGACTGCACCTTCCTGTAATGACTGCACCTCCCTGTAATGACTGCACCTTCCTGTAATGACTGCACCTTCCTGTAATGATTGCACCTTCCTGTAATGACTGCACCTTCCTGTAATGACTGCACCTTCCTGTAATGACTGCACCTTCCTGTAATGACTGCACCTTCCTGTAGTGACTGCACCTTCCTGTAGTGACTGCACCTTCCTGTAGTGACTGCACCTTCCTGTAATGACTGCACCTTCCTGTAATGACTGCACCTTCCTGTAATGACTGCACCTTCCTGTAGTGACTGCACCTTCCTGTAATGACTGCACCTTCCTGTAATGACTGCACCTTCCTGTAATGACTGCACCTCCCTGTAGTGACTGCACCTTCCTGTAATGACTGCACCTCCCTGTAATGACTGCACCTCCCTGTAGTGACTGCACCTTCCTGTAATGACTGCACCTTCCTGTAGTGACTGCACCTTCCTGTAATGACTGCACCTTCCTGTAATGACTGCACCTTCCTGTAATGACTGCACCTTCCTGTAGTGACTGCACCTTCCTGTAATGACTGCACCTCCCTGTAATGACTGCACCTTCCTGTAATGACTGCACCTCCCTGTAATGACTGCACCTTCCTGTAATGACTGCACCTTCCTGTAATGACTGCACCTTCCTGTAATGACTGCACCTTCCTGTAATGATTGCACCTTCCTGTAATGACTGCACCTTCCTGTAATGACTGCACCTTCCTGTAATGACTGCACCTTCCTGTAATGACTGCACCTTCCTGTAATGATTGCACCTTCCTGTAATGACTGCACCTTCCTGTAGTGACTGCACCTTCCTGTAATGACTGCACCTCCCTGTAATGACTGCACCTTCCTGTAGTGACTGCACCTTCCTGTAATGATTGCACCTTCCTGTAATGACTGCACCTTCCTGTAGTGACTGCACCTTCCTGTAATGACTGCACCTCCCTGTAGTGACTGCACCTTCCTGTAGTGACTGCACCTTCCTGTAATGACTGCACCTTCCTGTAATGACTGCACCTCCCTGTAGTGACTGCACCTTCCTGTAATGACTGCACCTTCCTGTAGTGACTGCACCTTCCTGTAATGACTGCACCTTCCTGTAATGACTGCACCTCCCTGTAGTGACTGCACCTTCCTGTAATGACTGCACCTTCCTGTAGTGACTGCACCTTCCTGTAATGACTGCACCTTCCTGTAATGACTGCACCTTCCTGTAATGACTGCACCTTCCTGTAGTGACTGCACCTTCCTGTAATGACTGCACCTTCCTGTAGTGACTGCACCTTCCTGTAATGACTGCACCTTCCTGTAATGACTGCACCTTCCTGTAATGACTGCACCTTCCTGTAGTGACTGCACCTTCCTGTAATCACTGCACCTTCCTGTAATCACTGCACCTTCCTGTAATGACTGCACCTTCCTGTAGTGACTGCACCTTCCTGTAGTGACTGCACCTTCCTGTAGTGACTGCACCTTCCTGTAATGACTGCACCTTCCTGTAATGACTGCACCTTCCTGTAATGACTGCACCTTCCTGTAGTGACTGCACCTTCCTGTAATGACTGCACCTTCCTGTAGTGACTGCACCTTCCTGTAGTGACTGCACCTTCCTGTAATGACTGCACCTTCCTGTAATGACTGCACCTTCCTGTAGTGACTGCACCTTCCTGTAGTGACTGCACCTTCCTGTAATGACTGCACCTTCTTGTAATCACTGCACCTTCCTGTAATGACTGCACCTTCCTGTAGTGACTGCACCTTCCTGTAATGACTGCACCTTCCTGTAATGACTGCACCTTCCTGTAGTGACTGCACCTTCCTGTAATGACTGCACCTTCCTGTAATGACTGCACCTTCCTGTAATGACTGCACCTTCCTGTAATGACTGCACCTCCCTGTAATGACTGCACCTTCCTGTAATGACTGCACCTTCCTGTAATGACTGCACCTTCCTGTAGTGACTGCACCTTCCTGTAATGATTGCATCTTCCTGTAATCACTGCACCTTCCTGTAATGACTGCACCTTCCTGTAATGACTGCACCTTCCTGTAATGACTGCACCTTCCTGTAATGACTGCACCTCCCTGTAATGACTGCACCTTCCTGTAATGACTGCACCTCCCTGTAATGACTGCACCTTCCTGTAGTGACTGCACCTTCCTGTAATGACTGCACCTCCCTGTAATGACTGCACCTTCCTGTAATGACTGCACCTTCCTGTAATGACTGCACCTTCCTGTAATCACTGCACCTTCCTGTAGTGACTGCACCTTCCTGTAATGACTGCACCTTCCTGTAATGACTGCACCTCCCTGTAATGACTGCACCTTCCTGTAGTGACTGCACCTTCCTGTAATGACTGCACCTTCCTGTAATGACTGCACCTTCCTGTAGTGACTGCACCTTCCTGTAATGACTGCACCTTCCTGTAATCACTGCACCTTCCTGTAATGACTGCACCTTCCTGTAGTGACTGCACCTTCCTGTAATGACTGCACCTTCCTGTAATCACTGCACCTTCCTGTAATGACTGCACCTTCCTGTAGTGACTGCACCTTCCTGTAATGACTGCACCTTCCTGTAATGACTGCACCTTCCTGTAGTGACTGCACCTTCCTGTAATGACTGCACCTTCCTGTAATGACTGCACCTTCCTGTAATGACTGCACCTTCCTGTAATGACTGCACCTCCCTGTAATGACTGCACCTTCCTGTAATGACTGCACCTCCCTGTAATGACTGCACCTTCCTGTAATCACTGCACCTTCCTGTAGTGACTGCACCTCCCTGTAATGACTGCACCTTCCTGTAATCACTGCACCTTCCTGTAGTGACTGCACCTTCCTGTAATGACTGCACCTTCCTGTAATGACTGCACCATCCTGTAATGACTGCACCTTCCTGTAATGACTGCACCTTCCTGTAATGACTGCACCTCCCTGTAATGACTGCACCTTCCTGTAATGACTGCACCTCCCTGTAATGACTGCACCTTCCTGTAATCACTGCACCTTCCTGTAGTGACTGCACCTTCCTGTAGTGACTGCACCTTCCTGTAATGACTGCACCTTCCTGTAATGACTGCACCTCCCTGTAATGACTGCACCTTCCTGTAATGACTGCACCTCCCTGTAATGACTGCACCTTCCTGTAATCACTGCACCTTCCTGTAGTGACTGCACCTTCCTGTAATGACTGCACCTTCCTGTAATGACTGCACCTTCCTGTAGTGACTGCACCTTCCTGTAATGACTGCACCTCCCTGTAATGACTGCACCTTCCTGTAATGACTGCACCTTCCTGTAATGACTGCACCTCCCTGTAGTGACTGCACCTTCCTGTAATGACTGCACCTTCCTGTAATGACTGCACCTTCCTGTAGTGACTGCACCTTCCTGTAGTGACTGCACCTTCCTGTAATGACTGCACCTTCCTGTAATGACTGCACCTTCCTGTAATGACTGCACCTTCCTGTAATGACTGCACCTTCCTGTAATGACTGCACCTCCCTGTAATGACTGCACCTTCCTGTAATGACTGCACCTTCCTGTAATGACTGCACCTTCCTGTAATGACTGCACCTTCCTGTAGTGACTGCACCTTCCTGTAATGACTGCACCTTCCTGTAGTGACTGCACCTTCCTGTAATGATTGCACCTTCCTGTAATGATTGCACCTTCCTGTAATGACTGCACCTCCCTGTAATGACTGCACCTTCCTGTAATGACTGCACCTCCCTGTAATGACTGCACCTTCCTGTAATGACTGCACCTCCCTGTAATGACTGCACCTTCCTGTAATCACTGCACCTTCCTGTAGTGACTGCACCTTCCTGTAATGACTGCACCTTCCTGTAATGACTGCACCTTCCTGTAGTGACTGCACCTTCCTGTAATGACTGCACCTCCCTGTAATGACTGCACCTTCCTGTAATGACTGCACCTTCCTGTAATGACTGCACCTCCCTGTAGTGACTGCACCTTCCTGTAATGACTGCACCTTCCTGTAATGACTGCACCTCCCTGTAATGACTGCACCTTCCTGTAATGACTGCACCTTCCTGTAATGACTGCACCTCCCTGTAGTGACTGCACCTTCCTGTAATGACTGCACCTCCCTGTAATGACTGCACCTTCCTGTAGTGACTGCACCTTCCTGTAGTGACTGCACCTTCCTGTAATGACTGCACCTTCCTGTAATGACTGCACCTTCCTGTAATGACTGCACCTTCCTGTAATGACTGCACCTTCCTGTAATGACTGCACCTCCCTGTAATGACTGCACCTTCCTGTAATGACTGCACCTTCCTGTAATGACTGCACCTTCCTGTAATGACTGCACCTTCCTGTAGTGACTGCACCTTCCTGTAATGACTGCACCTTCCTGTAGTGACTGCACCTTCCTGTAATGATTGCACCTTCCTGTAATGATTGCACCTTCCTGTAATGACTGCACTTTCCTGTAATGACTGCACCTTCCTGTAATGACTGCACCTCCCTGTAATGACTGCACCTTCCTGTAATGACTGCACCTTCCTGTAATGACTGCACCTTCCTGTAATGACTGCACCTTCCTGTAATGACTGCACCTTCCTGTAATGACTGCACCTTCCTGTAATGATTGCACCTTCCTGTAGTGACTGCACCTTCCTGTAGTGACTGCACCTTCCTGTAATGACTGCACCTTCCTGTAATGACTGCACCTCCCTGTAATGACTGCACCTTCCTGTAATGACTGCACCTTCCTGTAATCACTGCACCTTCCTGTAATCACTGCACCTTCCTGTAGTGACTGCACCTTCCTGTAATGACTGCACCTTCCTGTAATGACTGCACCTTCCTGTAGTGACTGCACCTTCCTGTAATGACTGCACCTTCCTGTAATGACTGCACCTTCCTGTAATGACTGCACCTCCCTGTAGTGACTGCACCTTCCTGTAATGACTGCACCTCCCTGTAATGACTGCACCTTCCTGTAATCACTGCACCTTCCTGTAGTGACTGCACCTTCCTGTAATGACTGCACCTTCCTGTAATGACTGCACCTTCCTGTAATGACTGCACCTCCCTGTAGTGACTGCACCTTCCTGTAATGACTGCACCTTCCTGTAATGACTGCACCTTCCTGTAATCACTGCACCTTCCTGTAGTGACTGCACCTTCCTGTAATGACTGCACCTTCCTGTAATGACTGCACCTTCCTGTAGTGACTGCACCTCCCTGTAATGACTGCACCTTCCTGTAATGACTGCACCTTCCTGTAATGACTGCACCTTCCTGTAGTGACTGCACCTTCCTGTAATGACTGCACCTTCCTGTAATGACTGCACCTTCCTGTAGTGACTGCACCTTCCTGTAATGACTGCACCTCCCTGTAATGACTGCACCTTCCTGTAATGACTGCACCTTCCTGTAATGACTGCACCTTCCTGTAATCACTGCACCTTCCTGTAATGATTGCACCTTCCTGTAATGACTGCACCTTCCTGTAATGACTGCACCTTCCTGTAATGACTGCACCTTCCTGTAATGACTGCACCTTCCTGTAGTGACTGCACCTTCCTGTAATGACTGCACCTTCCTGTAATGACTGCACCTTCCTGTAGTGACTGCACCTCCCTGTAATGACTGCACCTTCCTGTAATGACTGCACCTTCCTGTAATGACTGCACCTTCCTGTAGTGACTGCACCTTCCTGTAATGACTGCACCTTCCTGTAATGACTGCACCTTCCTGTAGTGACTGCACCTTCCTGTAATGACTGCACCTCCCTGTAATGACTGCACCTTCCTGTAATGACTGCACCTTCCTGTAATGACTGCACCTTCCTGTAATCACTGCACCTTCCTGTAATGATTGCACCTTCCTGTAATGACTGCACCTTCCTGTAGTGACTGCACCTTCCTGTAATGACTGCACCTTCCTGTAATGACTGCACCTTCCTGTAATCACTGCACCTTCCTGTAGTGACTGCACCTTCCTGTAATGACTGCACCTTCCTGTAATGACTGCACCTCCCTGTAATGACTGCACCTTCCTGTAATGACTGCACCTTCCTGTAATGACTGCACCTTCCTGTAATCACTGCACCTTCCTGTAGTGACTGCACCTTCCTGTAATGACTGCACCTTCCTGTAATGACTGCACCTCCCTGTAGTGACTGCACCTTCCTGTAGTGACTGCACCTTCCTGTAATGACTGCACCTTCCTGTAGTGACTGCACCTTCCTGTAGTGACTGCACCTTCCTGTAGTGACTGCACCTTCCTGTAATCACTGCACCTTCCTGTAATGACTGCACCTTCCTGTAATGACTGCACCTTCCTGTAGTGACTGCACCTTCCTGTAATGACTGCACCTTCCTGTAATGACTGCACCTTCCTGTAATGACTGCACCTCCCTGTAGTGACTGCACCTTCCTGTAATGACTGCACCTCCCTGTAATGACTGCACCTTCCTGTAATCACTGCACCTTCCTGTAGTGACTGCACCTTCCTGTAGTGACTGCACCTTCCTGTAATGACTGCACCTTCCTGTAGTGACTGCACCTCCCTGTAATGACTGCACCTTCCTGTAATCACTGCACCTTCCTGTAGTGACTGCACCTTCCTGTAGTGACTGCACCTTCCTGTAATGACTGCACCTTCCTGTAATGACTGCACCTCCCTGTAATGACTGCACCTTCCTGTAATCACTGCACCTTCCTGTAGTGACTGCACCTTCCTGTAGTGACTGCACCTTCCTGTAATGACTGCACCTTCCTGTAGTGACTGCACCTTCCTGTAGTGACTGCACCTTCCTGTAATCACTGCACCTTCCTGTAGTGACTGCACCTTCCTGTAGTGACTGCACCTTCCTGTAATGACTGCACCTTCCTGTAGTGACTGCACCTTCCTGTAGTGACTGCACCTTCCTGTAATCACTGCACCTTCCTGTAGTGACTGCACCTTCCTGTAGTGACTGCACCTTCCTGTAATGACTGCACCTTCCTGTAGTGACTGCACCTCCCTGTAATGACTGCACCTTCCTGTAATCACTGCACCTTCCTGTAGTGACTGCACCTTCCTGTAGTGACTGCACCTTCCTGTAATGACTGCACCTTCCTGTAATGACTGCACCTCCCTGTAATGACTGCACCTTCCTGTAATCACTGCACCTTCCTGTAGTGACTGCACCTTCCTGTAATGACTGCACCTTCCTGTAATGACTGCACCTTCCTGTAATGACTGCACCTTCCTGTAATCACTGCACCTTCCTGTAGTGACTGCACCTTCCTGTAATGACTGCACCTTCCTGTAGTGACTGCACCTTCCTGTAATGACTGCACCTTCCTGTAATCACTGCACCTTCCTGTAGTGACTGCACCTTCCTGTAATGACTGCACCTTCCTGTAATCACTGCACCTTCCTGTAGTGACTGCACCTTCCTGTAATCACTGCACCTTCCTGTAGTGACTGCACCTTCCTGTAGTGACTGCACCTTCCTGTAGTGACTGCACCTTCCTGTAATGACTGCACCTTCCTGTAATCACTGCACCTTCCTGTAGTGACTGCACCTTCCTGTAGTGACTGCACCTTCCTGTAGTGACTGCACCTTCCTGTAGTGACTGCACCTTCCTGTAATGACTGCACCTTCCTGTAGTGACTGCACCTTCCTGTAATCACTGCACCTTCCTGTAGTGACTGCACCTTCCTGTAATGACTGCACCTTCCTGTAATGACTGCACCTTCCTGTAATCACTGCACCTCCCTGTAGTGACTGCACCTTCCTGTAGTGACTGCACCTTCCTGTAGTGACTGCACCTTTGTTAAAAATCATTATTGCTCAAAAATATCTAATCAAGACTTAACCAGGTGCGTTATTCTTAAAAGAAAAATGTCATGATATTCTGACGAAAGTATAGTGGTTTATTGAGTTATCCACCATCGCAGCAAAAACATAAAAGGTAGATGAAACAATTACAAACAGAGTGTCCATGTGTAAATATCAGCGCTTCTCCTGTTACTCATCTTTCCAGGGTCCTGAATGGTAGAAGTCATCTGTCTGTGTGAAAGTCTGAAGTCATCATGGCATGGAGTAGCTAACAGCTGTTGTTCCTCGTGTCTTGTCCCATGTCCATGGAGAATGATGGTGAAGGAAGGGAGGTGACCGTCCCACGTGACAAAAAGCCCCCCACCCCCTCCTAAGAGACATTTATATATGCTCAACACTGATCACGTGTTCCCTGTATATGGAGTTAACTTATACTCTGAGCTACATACACAGAAATAGCTTTGGATAATGTCAGCAAGAAACCATGTGCTCGGTACAGAATAAAAATAAGAATAATTAATATTTAACAACCTTCCTGTAATGACTGCACCTTCCTGTAATGACTGCACCTTCCTGTAATGACTGCACCTTCCTGTAATGACTGCACCTTCCGGTAGTGACTGCATCTTCCTAAAGTGACTGCACCTTCCTGTAGTGACTGCACCTTCCTGTAATGACTGCACCTTCCTGTAATGACTGCACCTTCCTGTAATGACTGCACCTTCCTGTAGTGACTGCATCTTCCTAAAGTGACTGCACCTCCCTGTAGTGACTGCACCTTCCTGTAGTGACTGCACCTTCCTGTAGTGACTGCACCTTCCTGTAATGACTGCACCTTCCTGTAATGACTGCACCTTCCTGTAATGACTGCACCTTTCTGTAATGACTGCACCTTCCTGTAGTGACTGCACCTTCCTGTAGTGACTGCACCTTCCTGTAATGACTGCACCTTCCTGTAATGACTGCACCTCCCTGTAATGACTGCACCTTCCTGTAATGACTGCACCTTCCTGTAATGACTGCACCTTCCTGTAATGACTGCACCTTCCTGTAATGACTGCACCTTCCTGTAGTGACTGCACCTTCCTGTAGTGACTGCACCTTCCTGTAATGACTGCACCTTCCTGTAATGACTGCACCTTCCTGTAATGACTGCACTTTCCTGTAGTGACTGCACCTTCCTGTAATGACTGCACCTTCCTGTAATGACTGCACCTTCCTGTAATGACTGCACCTTCCTGTAGTGACTGCACCTTCCTGTAATGACTGCACCTTCCTGTAATGATTGCACCTTCCTGTAATGATTGCACCTTCCTGTAAAGATTGCACCTTCCTGTAATGATTGCATCTTCCTAAAGTGACTGCACCTTCCTGTAGTGACTGCACCTTCCTGTAATGACTGCACCTTCCTGTAGTGACTGCACCTTCCTGTAATGACTGCACCTTCCTGTAATGATTGCACCTTCCTGTAATGACTGCACCTTCCTGTAATGACTGCACCTTCCTGTAATGATTGCATCTTCCTAAAGTGACTGCACCTTCCTGTAGTGACTGCACCTTCCTGTAATGACTGCACCTTCCTGTAGTGACTGCACCTTCCTGTAATGACTGCACCTTCCTGTAATGATTGCACCTTCCTGTAATGATTGCACCTTCCTGTAATGACTGCACCTTCCTGTAATGACTGCACCTTCCTGTAATGATTGCATCTTCCTAAAGTGACTGCACCTTCCTGTAGTGACTGCACCTCCCTGTAATGACTGCACCTTCCTGTAGTGACTGCACCTTCCTGTAATGACTGCACCTTCCTGTAATGATTGCACCTTCCTGTAATGACTGCACCTTCCTGTAGTGACTGCACCTTCCTGTAATGACTGCACCTTCCTGTAATGACTGCACCTTCCTGTAATGACTGCACCTTCCTGTAGTGACTGCACCTTCCTGTAATGACTGCACCTTCCTGTAGTGACTGCACCTTCCTGTAGTGACTGCACCTCCCTGTAATGACTGCACCTTCCTGTAATGACTGCACCTTCCTGTAGTGACTGCACCTTCCTGTAATGACTGCACCTCCCTGTAATGACTGCACCTTCCTGTAATGACTGCACCTTCCTGTAGTGACTGCACCTTCCTGTAGTGACTGCACCTTCCTGTAATGACTGCACCTTCCTGTAGTGACTGCACCTTCCTGTAATGACTGCACCTTCCTGTAGTGACTGCACCTTCCTGTAATGACTGCACCTCCCTGTAATGACTGCACCTCCCTGTAATGACTGCACCTTCCTGTAGTGACTGCACCTTCCTGTAATGACTGCACCTTCCTGTAATGACTGCACCTTCCTGTAGTGACTGCACCTTCCTGTAGTGACTGCACCTTCCTGTAATGACTGCACCTTCCTGTAATGACTGCACCTTCCTGTAGTGACTGCACCTTCCTGTAATGACTGCACCTTCCTGTAGTGACTGCACCTCCCTGTAATGACTGCACCTTCCTGTAATGACTGCACCTTCCTGTAGTGACTGCACCTTCCTGTAATGACTGCACCTTCCTGTAGTGACTGCACCTTCCTGTAATGACTGCACCTTCCTGTAGTGACTGCACCTCCCTGTAAAGAAGGGGGGCTGTAATGGGCGCAGCTGGATGAAAGCCCCCACATGACTGCGTTGCCAAGAAGGGAGTTTTAGAGTTTTGAATAAAAAAAGGGATCTTATAGGTGATTGGTGGAAATTTTTGAATAAGGGGTGGACCTAGTGGGGAAAGGAGGCAGGGGCTGGAGAAGTGCGGGAAGGATCACTTGTGAGGTGAATCATCAGGAGAGAAGAAGTGTGCAGCTACTCACCATGGCCTCCATAGACAGCCTCGTGGAGCAGCTGCGCAGGGAATCCAGGTCCAGGAGCGATGGATGGCTGGAAGAGCAGCTCACCAGGCTGCTGGGCGACTGCGGGAGCCGGGGCAGCAGGACCAGGAGAACCCGGCCCCCAGAAAGATTGTCCCCCGACATGTCACCGCGCGGCAGGCGCAGGCCGCGGAGCCCCTCCGGGGACCCTGCGGGGGCTGCGGGACGCGGCGCGACCATCCTGCCCGTCCCCCCCTCCGGCAGGAATCCACCCGGCGGCTCTGCCGGCGCGAGGCGGCGACGTGGAGCGGCGACCAGCCAGGCACGGCCCGATGCCAGGGCCGCAGCGGAAGCCAGGGCCGCAACGGAAGTGCGGCCTAGTCCGGGAGCGAGCGGCGGTGCGGCGCCCTCTAGCGGTGCCAGAAGCAGCCGGAGCACAGCGCGGGCAGCGGCGGCAGAGTCAGGAGGAGTAGGGAGCACAGCGACGTCAGCGGTGAGGGCCGCACAGGTAGTGCAGCCTAGTCCGGGATCGAGGGGAAGTGCGGCGCCCCCCAGCGGCGCCAGGAACAGCAGACTTACAGCACAGTTAGCGGCGGCGACAACAGGAGGAGCCAGGAGTCCAGCGACGGCAGCAGTGAGGGGGAGCTATGGAGCAGCGGTGACAGCGGCGGGCTCACCTCCCCTAGGTGGGCCTGGCAGCGGCACGAGACGACAGAGTAGGGCGACGGGCAGGCTGGCATCGGTGGTTCAGCTGGGCCCGGGACGCGTTGGTCGTGGGGCAGGTGCCGGTCGGGCAAGTAGGCCAGGAGGCCGAGGTGGATTGCAAACAGCCGTCAGGTCAAGATCCGCCAGGAGGTCCAGCGACAGGAGTGTATCGCCAGTCTCGGTCCCCCCTGGTGACGTGGAGGCCAGGGGCGCGGGCCTGGGGCAATTCAGCGGCAGCGACGACCCCGGATCTGAGAGCGAACATCCAGAAGATGGCGAACAGCGGGATTCCGGAGACACGGCTGGTGGGGACACAGCACCTGCGCAGCCTCGTGAGTACATGTCTATTCCTATTTCGGTGCCGGGTACGGTGGGGTTAGTGGAGGGGGTAGGGGACGCTGGTTCTGGGCTTCCTGGCGTTAGAGAGCTTTTGGCAGGTATGTCGCATATTTTGAGGCGATTGGACGCGGGGCCAGCAAGTAATATGGGAGGGTCACCTGCTGGGGCTTGGTTGGTGGATCCTGTTAGTACAGCCGGGGGAGGGGGCTCCGGTGAATTAGTGAGGTCTGGGGCGGCCGCGTCGGCCCAGGCAGCTGGGGTGTCAGTGTCGGTTCAAACGGAGACGGGTAAGAAGGATGAGATAAAGTTGGATGATCGGGCAAAAGGGGAGGTCTTTGTGTGCTTTGAGGGTCCCCTCGGTGCCCATTTAAAGAAGGAGGTGAAGGAGAAGATCTGGAAGGATGAATTTGTCGAGATTTTCTCCCTCCTCCCTTTGGAAAAATTTAATCTGGACAAAGGGAAAAAAGATGATAGCAAAAAGGAAGAGGAGGAAAAAAGGCGTTGGCGCCTGATTCCGCAAACGTTTGTTAATTGGCAACAGGCTTTTGCTATCTTGGCCAGTGTGATAGGAGAAAAATTCCCGGAAAATTGCTCGGGTCTTTTCTGTTACTTTGATTCTATTGGTGAGGCACATCGTACGTATGGGGGCCAGGCTTGGCAGCGTTACGATGAACAATTCAGGCAGCGGAAGGCGGTTAGGCCTGAGATAAAATGGGAGCATAAGGACATTGGATTGTGGCTGAAGGTGATGGCCCCTGTGAGGTACGGGCAGTCCTTTCAAGGGGGCGCGGGGAGTAGTAGTCAGCAATCAGGACAAGGGGGAGGAGGAGGACAGGGGTATCAAGGGGCGAAGGAAAAAACGGGAACGTGCTGGCAGTTCAACGACGGCCAGTGCAAGTATGGCAATACCTGCAGGTTTAAGCACGTGTGTTCCCATTGTAGCGGAGCTTCACACGGGGCTTCAAAATGTTTCAGAAAAGCAAGGGGCAAGCCAGCAGGGGGTAGCGGTCATGGGGGTGACGCCGGTGAGGCTTCAAAAGATGGCCCCTTATCTAAGTAGATATCCGGACCGGTTGAAGGCGGTGGTGATTAGGGACGGTTTTGCTGAAGGTTTTAGGATTCCTCACCCGAATCATACGGTCCCCTTTTCTACAAAAAATCTGAGGTCAGCAAGTTTACATGCGGATGTTGTTTCGAGTAAGTTAGCAAAAGAGGTGGAGTTAGGAAGAATGGCGGGCCCGTTTAGTTCGCTGCCTATGGAAGGGGTGATCGTTTCTCCATTGGGGGTGGTGCCCAAGAAGGAGCCAAATAAGTTTCGTTTAATCCAGCACCTATCGTACCCAAAAGGTTGTTCTGTTAACGATGGCATTGCGGAGGAATTATGCTCGGTTGTATACACGTCGTTCGATGCGGCAGTGCAATGGGTTCGTATGTACGGAGCGGGGGCCTTGATGGCGAAGACAGACATCGAGTCTGCCTTTCGGCTTCTGCCGGTACATCCGGAGAGCATTCCGTTACTAGGTTGTTTTTGGAATGGAGAATTTTATTTAGACAGGTGTTTGCCGATGGGCTGTTCCATTTCTTGCTCGTTGTTTGAAACTTTCAGTACTTTTTTGGAATGGGTTGTTAGAGACGTTTCTGATGTTGCTTCGGTCATTCATTATTTGGATGACTTCATGTTTGTGGGCCCCCCGGACTCTGCGGTTTGCGGTAATTTATTGGCCACCATGGAATGGGTGTCCGGGCATTTCGGGGTCCCTTTGGCGCAGGAGAAAACAGAGGGTCCCTGTACGGTCTTAAGTTTTCTCGGGATTCTTATCGATTCTAGAAAGATGGAATGCAGGTTGCCCGACGACAAATTGTTGTTGCTGAAGCAGGAGGTGTCCAGAATCGGAAAATTGAGGAAAGTGACGTTGAAGGAGTTACAGTCGTTGCTAGGGCGCTTAAATTTTGCGTGCCGGATCATGCCTATGGGCCGGATTTTTTGCCGAAGGTTGTCCAGAGCTACGGCGGGAGTCCGTGCAGCTCATCATTTCATACGTTTGAGCCGGGAGCACAAGGACGATCTGTTGGTTTGGCAGCGTTTCTTGGAAAATTATAATGGCAGATCATTGATTCAGCAGGAGGATTTGAACGCCTTTGATTGTGAAATTTATACGGACGCAGCAGGGGGAGCCGGTTATGGCGCCTACTGTGCAGGCAAATGGAGTGTCGGAGTGTGGCCGGAAGAATGGCGGCAAAACGGGCTAACCAAAAATTTGGCATTGTTGGAGTTGTTCCCAATTGTAGTGGCAGCGTTTATTTGGGGCGAGAATTTTAAGGATCGTCGGGTACGATTCCATTGTGATAACTTGAGTGTCGTGTCAGTTATCAACAGTTTATCTTCCTCTTCTCCCCCCGTGATTAGGTTGGTTAGGGAATTGGTGTTGAGGTGTTTGGAATTGAATTCGTGGATTTCGGCGGTGCATGTACCAGGTGTCCAAAACAATATAGCTGATGCTTTATCTCGTTTTCAGTGGGACCGATTCCGGGAACTGGCGCCAGATTCGGAACCTACAGGAGCGGGATGTCCTTCGCATCTGTGGCAGATTGTTGCGGAAGGGGAGGTCGCTTGATACAGGCCTCACTGTCGAGCAGGACATGGTCGGATTATGCAGCGGCGTGGGAGATGTGGGAAGGTTGGTTGGTCCAATGCGGCCCAGTGGAATCCGACGGCGATAAGATTATGGCTCTGCTGGCTTTGATGGGTAAGGCGGCCGAATGGGGATGGTCCGTTTCGAGGTTAAACAAAGTTGTTGCGGGTCTGGCCTTTGGTTTTCGGTTGCAAGGTTCAGCTGATCTGACAAAAGATTTTTTGATAAGGCAGGCTTTGAAGGGTTTTCGGAAGGGCAATGTGTCTTTTGATAAGCGTAGGCCGATTTCTTTTGGTATGCTGGAACGGCTTGGGGAGGCTTTGGGCGGTATTTGTAGTTCGCAGTTTGAGGTTGTATTGTTTAGGTTAGCCTTCTCTTTAGCGTTCTTTGGCGCTTTGCGCCTGGGGGAGCTGGTGTCCCCAAATAAAAATAAGGTGGGTGGTCTGTTAGCGGAAGATGTTGACTTTTGGGCAGGAGGTATTGTATTTTGGATCAGGCGTTCTAAGACTGATCAGCTTGGTAGGGGTAGGCGAGTGGTGCTGGGGAGAGTTGACGGTAGCGGGATGTGCCCGCAGCACTGTTTGGAATCTTATTGGCGTCTGTCGGCACTGAGGGCAGGCCCTTTGTTACGACATCAGAACGGGGAATTTTTGTTGCGCTACCAATTTACGGCGCTGTTGAAGAGGGGTTTGGGATCGTTGGGTGTTGACCCGAAGAATTTCGGGTCGCATTCATTTCGAATTGGTGCTGCGTCCGAGGCGGATGGTCTGGGCCTAGGCGTTGATGTTATCAAAAGAATAGGCAGATGGAGTTCGGATCGATATCTGTCTTATATTAGGAATTAGGTCTGTGGGGGAGAGAGCCTTGTTATGGTGTTAATCATTGTTGTGTTTTTTCAGGTCGAACCTCCCTCCTGGCATGGATTATCGGACATTCATTTGTTCATTGGGGTGCGCTTCGTGCGGAGGTCAGGCGAAATGGTAGGCAATTAGGCTTTGTAAGGGATTCGGTGGTTATTAGATGGTTGGGATTTCGGGGTATGTTATGGCGGAGTTTGTTGCCGGCAGTTGCCAACGCCGCTAGATTGGATCGACCCCCGGACATTTTGGTGGTTCACCTTGGAGGAAATGATTTGGGAGTTAGGCCAGTGAGGGAGTTGATCAGAGACATTCGTTTTGATTTTTTACGGTTGTGGGTATCTTTCCCGGGTGTTGTGACGGTGTGGTCGGACATTGTACCAAGGCGGAAGTGGCGTGATGTACGGTCCCATAGAGGGATCAATAGAGCCCGGGTGAAGCTGAATAGGGCGGTGGCAGGATTTGTGTCTCGGAACGGGGGTATTGCCGTTAGACATTTGGAGCTGGAGGATGGGATTGGCAATTATTGGAGGGATGATGGAGTGCATCTTAATGATGTTGGTATGGATTTATGGGCACTCGGGCTACAGGAAGGAGTCGAGAGAGCTTTGGTGGCGGTGGGGCACTCACGAGCCTGAGGTGGTCAGGGCTGTTCGTGTGTGGCGGGGGGTGGGGTTCTTGGAGGTGGTGATGACGTTTTTACGGGGTTGATCTGGCTTTTGTTTACGGGCTCTGGACGGGGAATTTACCTCGGGAGCTTTGGGGTTTTGGTTTGCCCGAAATGGGTTACATGGTGCCCTTGAGCTGGTGGTCACGGCTGAGGGTAAAGAAGTGTTTGGTTTTAAAGTTGGTGGTGGCTTTATGCCTATTTTTGAGCCAGATTTCTTACCCCCAAGAACCCTCCCCTCCAGGTTTTTACATATGGTATATATGTTGTTATTTATGTTATTGTTTGTTTAATAAAATGGCCGCTGTGGCCAAAATTATCCAAAGAAATTTACGTGTTGGTGTTTAATTTAAATTTACAGGAGAAGGGGAGAATGGCCCCCTGGGGATGGGGTGGGGGTCAGGAAGATTGAGTACGGGAAAGACCCTGTTTTGGCGATACGCGGTCAAGAAGGGGGGCTGTAATGGGCGCAGCTGGATGAAAGCCCCCACATGACTGCGTTGCCAAGAAGGGAGTTTTAGAGTTTTGAATAAAAAAAGGGATCTTATAGGTGATTGGTGGAAATTTTTGAATAAGGGGTGGACCTAGTGGGGAAAGGAGGCAGGGGCTGGAGAAGTGCGGGAAGGATCACTTGTGAGGTGAATCATCAGGAGAGAAGCCCACCCTCCCTCCCTTTATTGTGGATTAGTTTAAGTGAACAGTTTGATGGAGGGGTAGCCGGGGAGTTGGGTTTTTTCTCATCTCGGTTTTTTAATCAGTTATTGCCAGAGGGGAGTTTTCGTTATCATTGTCACAGTGGCAGTTTTGGCGGGGGGTGGGGTTCTTGGAGGTGGTGATGACGTTTTTACGGGGTTGATCTGGCTTTTGTTTACGGGCTCTGGACGGGGAATTTACCTCGGGAGCTTTGGGGTTTTGGTTTGCCCGAAATGGGTTACATGGTGCCCTTGAGCTGGTGGTCACGGCTGAGGGTAAAGAAGTGTTTGGTTTTAAAGTTGGTGGTGGCTTTATGCCTATTTTTGAGCCAGATTTCTTACCCCCAAGAACCCTCCCCTCCAGGTTTTTACATATGGTATATATGTTGTTATTTATGTTATTGTTTGTTTAATAAAATGGCCGCTGTGGCCAAAATTATCCAAAGAAATTTACGTGTTGGTGTTTAATTTAAATTTACAGGAGAAGGGGAGAATGGCCCCCTGGGGATGGGGTGGGGGTCAGGAAGATTGAGTACGGGAAAGACCCTGTTTTGGCGATACGCGGTCATGACTGCACCTTCCTGTAGTGACTGCACCTTCCTGTAATGACTGCACCTTCCTGTAATGACTGCACCTTCCTGTAGTGACTGCACCTTCCTGTAATGACTGCACCTTCCTGTAGTGACTGCACCTCCCTGTAATGACTGCACCTTCCTGTAATGACTGCACCTTCCTGTAGTGACTGCACCTTCCTGTAGTGACTGCACCTTCCTGTAATGATTGCACCTTCCTGTAATGACTGCACCTTCCTGTAGTGACTGCACCTTCCTGTAATGACTGCACCTTCCTGTAATGACTGCACCTTCCTGTAATGACTGCACCTTCCTGTAATGATTGCACCTTCCTGTAATGACTGCACCTTCCTGTAGTGACTGCACCTTCCTGTAGTGACTGCACCTCCCTGTAATGACTGCACCTCCCTGTAATGACTGCACCTTCCTGTAGTGACTGCACCTTCCTGTAATGACTGCACCTTCCTGTAGTGACTGCACCTCCCTGTAATGACTGCACCTTCCTGTAGTGACTGCACCTTCCTGTAGTGACTGCACCTTCCTGTAATGACTGCACCTTCCTGTAATGACTGCACCTTCCTGTAATGACTGCACCTCCCTGTAATGACTGCACCTTCCTGTAATGACTGCACCTTCCTGTAGTGACTGCACCTTCCTGTAGTGACTGCACCTTCCTGTAATGATTGCACCTTCCTGTAATGACTGCACCTTCCTGTAATGACTGCACCTTCCTGTAATGACTGCACCTCCCTGTAATGACTGCACCTTCCTGTAATGACTGCACCTTCCTGTAATCACTGCACCTTCCTGTAGTGACTGCACCTTCCTGTAATCACTGCACCTCCCTGTAGTGACTGCACCTTCCTGTAATGATTGCACCTTCCTGTAATGACTGCACCTTCCTGTAATGACTGCACCTTCCTGTAGTGACTGCACCTTCCTGTAATGACTGCACCTTCCTGTAATGATTGCACCTTCCTGTAGTGACTGCACCTCCCTGTAATGACTGCACCTTCCTGTAATCACTGCACCTTCCTGTAATCACTGCACCTTCCTGTAGTGACTGCACCTTCCTGTAATCACTGCACCTTCCTGTAATGACTGCACCTTCCTGTAATCACTGCACCTTCCTGTAGTGACTGCACCTTCCTGTAATGACTGCACCTTCCTGTAATGACTGCACCTTCCTGTAATCACTGCACCTTCCTGTAGTGACTGCACCTTCCTGTAATGACTGCACCTTCCTGTAATGACTGCACCTTCCTGTAGTGACTGCACCTTCCTGTAATGACTGCACCTTCCTGTAGTGACTGCACCTCCCTGTAGTGACTGCACCTTCCTGTAATGACTGCACCTTCCTGTAATGACTGCACCTTCCTGTAATGACTGCACCTTCCTGTAATCACTGCACCTTCCTGTAGTGACTGCACCTTCCTGTAATGACTGCACCTTCCTGTAATGACTGCACCTTCCTGTAGTGACTGCACCTTCCTGTAATGACTGCACCTTCCTGTAATGACTGCACCTTCCTGTAGTGACTGCACCTTCCTGTAATGACTGCACCTTCCTGTAGTGACTGCACCTTCCTGTAGTGACTGCACCTTCCTGTAGTGACTGCACCTTCCTGTAATGACTGCACCTTCCTGTAATGACTGCACCTTCCTGTAGTGACTGCACCTTCCTGTAGTGACTGCACCTCCCTGTAGTGACTGCACCTTCCTGTAATGATTGCATCTTCCTAAAGTGACTGCACCTTCCTGTAGTGACTGCACCTTCCTGTAATGACTGCACCTTCCTGTAGTGACTGCACCTTCCTGTAGTGACTGCACCTTCCTGTAATGACTGCACCTTCCTGTAATGACTGCACCTTCCTGTAGTGACTGCACCTTCCTGTAATCACTGCACCTTCCTGTAATGACTGCACCTTCCTGTAATGACTGCACCTCCCTGTAATGATTGCACCTTCCTGTAATGACTGCACCTTCCTGTAGTGACTGCACCTTCCTGTAATGATTGCATCTTCCTAAAGTGACTGCACCTTCCTGTAGTGACTGCACCTTCCTGTAGTGACTGCACCTCCCTGTAGTGACTGCACCTTCCTGTAATGACTGCACCTTCCTGTAATGACTGCACCTTCCTGTAATGACTGCACCTTCCTGTAATCACTGCACCTTCCTGTAGTGACTGCACCTTCCTGTAATGACTGCACCTTCCTGTAATGACTGCACCTTCCTGTAGTGACTGCACCTTCCTGTAGTGACTGCACCTTCCTGTAGTGACTGCACCTTCCTGTAATGACTGCACCTTCCTGTAATGACTGCACCTTCCTGTAATGACTGCACCTTCCTGTAGTGACTGCACCTTCCTGTAGTGACTGCACCTTCCTGTAATGACTGCACCTTCCTGTAGTGACTGCACCTTCCTGTAGTGACTGCACCTTCCTGTAGTGACTGCACCTTCCTGTAGTGACTGCACCTTCCTGTAGTGACTGCACCTTCCTGTAGTGACTGCACCTTCCTGTAGTGACTGCACCTTCCTGTAGTGACTGCACCTTCCTGTAGTGACTGCACCTTCCTGTAATGACTGCACCTTCCTGTAATGACTGCACCTTCCTGCAGTGACTGCACCTTCCTGTAGTGACTGCACCTTCCTGTAATGACTGCACCTTCCTGTAGTGACTGCACCTTCCTGTAGTGACTGCACCTTCCTGTAGTGACTGCACCTTCCTGTAGTGACTGCACCTTCCTGTAATGACTGCACCTTCCTGTAATGACTGCACCTCCCTGTAATGACTGCACCTTCCTGTAATCACTGCACCTCCCTGTAGTGACTGCACCTTCCTGTAATGACTGCACCTTCCTGTAATCACTGCACCTTCCTGTAATGACTGCACCTTCCTGTAATGACTGCACCTTCCTGTAATGACTGCACCTTCCTAAAGTGACTGCACCTTCCTGTAGTGACTGCACCTTCCTGTAATGACTGCACCTTCCTGTAGTGACTGCACCTTCCTGTAGTGACTGCACCTCCCTGTAATGACTGCACCTTCCTGTAATGACTGCACCTTCCTGTAGTGACTGCACCTTCCTGTAATGACTGCACCTTCCTGTAATGACTGCACGTTCCTGTAGTGACTGCACCTTCCTGTAATGACTGCACCTTCCTGTAGTGACTGCACCTTCCTGTAATGACTGCACCTTCCTGTAATGACTGCACCTTCCTGTAATCACTGCACCTTCCTGTAATGACTGCACCTTCCTGTAATCACTGCACCTTCCTGTAATGACTGCACCTTCCTGTAATGACTGCACCTTCCTGTAATGACTGCACCTTCCTGTAATGACTGCACCTTCCTGTAATCACTGCACCTTCCTGTAATGACTGCACCTTCCTGTAATGACTGCACCTTCCTGTAATGACTGCACCTTCCTAAAGTGACTGCACCTTCCTGTAGTGACTGCACCTTCCTGTAATGACTGCACCTCCCTGTAGTGACTGCACCTTCCTGTAGTGACTGCACCTTCCTGTAATGACTGCACCTTCCTGTAATGACTGCACCTTCCTGTAATGACTGCACCTCCCTGTAGTGACTGCACCTTCCTGTAATGACTGCACCTTCCTGTAATGACTGCACCTTCCTGTAATGACTGCACCTTCCTGTAATGACTGCACCTTCCTGTAATCACTGCACCTTCCTGTAGTGACTGCACCTTCCTGTAATGACTGCACCTTCCTGTAATGACTGCACCTTCCTGTAATGACTGCACGTTCCTGTAGTGACTGCACCTTCCTGTAATGACTGCACCTTCCTGTAATGACTGCACCTTCCTGTAATCACTGCACCTTCCTGTAATGACTGCACGTTCCTGTAGTGACTGCACCTTCCTGTAATGACTGCACCTTCCTGTAATGACTGCACCTTCCTGTAATGACTGCACCTTCCTGTAATGACTGCACCTTCCTGTAATCACTGCACCTTCCTGTAATGACTGCACCTTCCTGTAATGACTGCACCTTCCTGTAATGACTGCACCTTCCTAAAGTGACTGCACCTTCCTGTAGTGACTGCACCTTCCTGTAATGACTGCACCTCCCTGTAGTGACTGCACCTTCCTGTAATCACTGCACCTCCCTGTAGTGACTGCACCTTCCTGTAATGACTGCACCTTCCTGTAATCACTGCACCTTCCTGTAATGACTGCACCTTCCTGTAGTGACTGCATCTTCCTAAAGTGACTGCACCTTCCTGTAGTGACTGCACCTTCCTGTAATGACTGCACCTTCCTGTAATGACTGCACCTTCCTGTAATGACTGCACCTTCCTGTAATGACTGCACCTTCCTGTAATCACTGCACCTTCCTGTAATGACTGCACCTTCCTGTAATGACTGCACCTTCCTGTAATGACTGCACCTTCCTGTAATGACTGCACCTTCCTGTAGTGACTGCACCTTCATCTAATGACTGCACCTTCCTGTAGTGACTGCACCTCCCTGTAGTGACTGCACCTTCCTGTAATGACTGCACCTTCCTGTAGTGACTGCACCTTCCTGTAATGACTGCACCTTCCTGTAATGACTGCACCTTCCTGTAATCACTGCACCTTCCTGTAGTGACTGCACCTTCCTGTAGTGACTGCACCTTCCTGTAATCACTGCACCTTCCTGTAGTGACTGCACCTTCCTGTAGTGACTGCACCTTCCTGTAATGACTGCACCTTCCTGTAATCACTGCACCTTCCTGTAATGACTGCACCTTCCTGTAGTGACTGCATCTTCCTAAAGTGACTGCACCTTCCTGTAGTGACTGCACCTTCCTGTAATGACTGCACCTTCCTGTAATGACTGCACCTTCCTGTAATGATTGCACCTTCCTGTAATGACTGCACCTTCCTGTAATGACTGCACCTTCCTGTAGTGACTGCACCTTCCTATAGTGACTGCACCTTCCTGTAATGATTGCACCTTCCTGTAGTGACTGCACCTTCCTGTAATGACTGTACCTTCCTGTAATGGCTGCACCTTCCTGTAGTGACTGCACCTTCCTGTAATGACTGCACCTTCCTGTAATGACTGCACCTTCCTGTAATGACTGCACCTTCCTGTAATGACTGCACCTTCCTGTAGTGACTGCACCTTCCTGTAATGACTGCACCTTCCTGTAGTGACTGCACCTTCCTGTAATGACTGCACCTTCCTGTAATGACTGCACCTTCCTGTAATGACTGCACCTTCCTGTAGTGACTGCACCTTCCTGTAATGACTGCACCTTCCTGTAGTGACTGCACCTTCCTGTAATGACTGCACCTTCCTGTAATGACTGCACCTTCCTGTAATGACTGCACCTTCCTGTAGTGACTGCACCTCCCTGTAGTGACTGCACCTTCCTGTAGTGACTGCACCTTCCTGTAATGACTGCACCTTCCTGTAATGACTGCACCTTCCTGTAATGACTGCACCTTCCTGTAATGACTGCACCTCCCTGTAATGGCTGCACCTTCCTGTAGTGACTGCACCTTCCTGTAGTGACTGCACCTTCCTGTAATGACTGCACCTTCCTGTAATCACTGCACCTTCCTGTAGTGACTGCACCTTCCTGTAATGACTGCACCTTCCTGTAATGACTGCACCTTCCTGTAATCACTGCACCTTCCTGTAATGACTGCACCTTCCTGTAATGACTGCACCTCCCTGTAGTGACTGCACCTTCCTGTAATGACTGCATCTTCCTGTAATGACTGCACCTTCCTGTAATGACTGCACCTTCCTGTAGTGACTGCACCTTCCTGTAATGACTGCACCTTCCTGTAATGATTGCACTTTCCTGTAATGACTGCACCTTCCTGTAATCACTGCACCTTCCTGTAGTGACTGCACCTTCCTGTAATGACTGCACCTCCCTGTAGTGACTGCACCTCCCTGTAGTGACTGCACCTTCCTGTAATCACTGCACCTTCCTGTAATGACTGCACCTTCCTGTAATGACTGCACCTTCCTGTAGTGACTGCACCTTCCTGTAATGACTGCACCTTCCTGTAATGACTGCACCTTCCTGTAGTGACTGCACCTTCCTGTAATGACTGCACCTTCCTGTAATGATTGCACTTTCCTGTAGTGACTGCACCTTCCTGTAATGACTGCACCTTCCTGTAGTGACTGCACCTTCCTGTAATGACTGCACCTTCCTGTAATGACTGCACCTTCCTGTAATGACTGCACCTTTCTGTAATGACTGCACCTTCCTGTAGTGACTGCATCTTCCTGTAATGACTGCACCTTCCTGTAATCACTGCACCTTCCTGTAATGACTGCACCTTCCTGTAATGACTGCACCTCCCTGTAGTGACTGCACCTTCCTGTAATGACTGCACCTCCCTGTAGTGACTGCACCTTCCTGTAGTGACTGCACCTTCCTGTAGTGACTGCACCTTCCTGTAATGACTGCACCTTCCTGTAATGACTGCACCTTCCTGTAATGACTGCACCTTCCTGTAGTGACTGCATCTTCCTGTAATGACTGCACCTTCCTGTAATGATTGCACCTTCCTGTAATGACTGCACCTTCCTGTAATGACTGCACCTTCCTGTAATGACTGCACCTCCCTGTAATGACTGCACCTTCCTGTAGTGACTGCACCTTCCTGTAATGACTGCACCTTCCTGTAATGACTGCACCTTCCTGTAGTGACTGCATCTTCCTGTAATGACTGCACCTTCCTGTAATGACTGCACCTTCCTGTAATGACTGCACCTTCCTGTAGTGACTGCACCTTCCTGTAATGACTGCACCTTCCTGTAATGATTGCACTTTCCTGTAGTGACTGCACCTTCCTGTAATGACTGCACCTTCCTGTAGTGACTGCACCTTCCTGTAATGACTGCACCTTCCTGTAATGACTGCACCTTCCTGTAATGACTGCACCTTCCTGTAATGACTGCACCTTCCTGTAGTGACTGCATCTTCCTGTAATGACTGCACCTTCCTGTAATGACTGCACCTTCCTGTAATGACTGCACCTTCCTGTAGTGACTGCACCTTCCTGTAATGATTGCACCTTCCTGTAATGATTGCACTTTCCTGTAGTGACTGCACCTTCCTGTAATGACTGCACCTTCCTGTAATGACTGCACCTTCCTGTAATGACTGCACCTTCCTGTAATGACTGCACCTTCCTGTAATGATTGCACCTTCCTGTAATGACTGCACCTTCCTGTAATGACTGCACCTTCCTGTAATGACTGCACCTTCCTGTAGTGACTGCACCTTCCTGTAATGACTGCACCTTCCTGTAATGACTGCACCTTCCTGTAATGACTGCACCTTCCTGTAATGACTGCACCTTCCTGTAATGACTGCACCTTCCTGTAATGATTGCACCTTCCTGTAATGACTGCACCTTCCTGTAGTGACTGCACCTTCCTGTAATGACTGCACCTTCCTGTAATGATTGCACTTTCCTGTAATGACTGCACCTTCCTGTAATCACTGCACCTTCCTGTAGTGACTGCACCTTCCTGTAATGACTGCACCTCCCTGTAGTGACTGCACCTCCCTGTAGTGACTGCACCTTCCTGTAGTGACTGCACCTCCCTGTAGTGACTGCACCTTCCTGTAATGACTGCACCTTCCTGTAATGACTGCACCTTCCTGTAATGACTGCACCTCCCTGTAGTGACTGCACCTTCCTGTAATCACTGCACCTTCCTGTAATGACTGCACCTTTCTGTAATGACTGCACCTTCCTGTAATGACTGCACCTTCCTGTAATGACTGCACCTCCCTGTAGTGACTGCACCTTCCTGTAATGGCTGCACCTTCCTGTAGTGACTGCACCTTCCTGTAATGACTGCACCTTCCTGTAGTGACTGCACCTCCCTGTAATGACTGCACCTTCCTGTAGTGACTGCACCTTCCTGTAATGACTGCACCTTCCTGTAGTGACTGCACCTCCCTGTAGTGACTGCACCTTCCTGTAGTGACTGCACCTTCCTGTAATCACTGCACCTTCCTGTAGTGACTGCACCTCCCTGTAGTGACTGCACCTTCCTGTAATCACTGCACCTCCCTGTAGTGACTGCACCTTCCTGTAATGACTGCACCTTCCTGTAATCACTGCACCTTCCTGTAGTGACTGCATCTTCCTAAAGTGACTGCACCTTCCTGTAGTGACTGCACCTTCCTGTAATGACTGCACCTTCCTGTAATGACTGCACCTTCCTGTAGTGACTGCACCTTCCTGTAGTGACTGCACCTTCCTGTAGTGACTGCACCTCCCTGTAATGACTGCACCTTCCTGTAATGACTGCACCTTCCTGTAATGACTGCACCTTCCTATAGTGACTGCACCTTCCTGTAGTGACTGCACCTTCCTGTAGTGACTGCACCTCCCTGTAGTGACTGCACCTTCCTGTAATGACTGCACCTTCCTGTAATGACTGCACCTTCCTGTAATGACTGCACCTTCCTGTAATGACTGCACCTTCCTATAGTGACTGCACCTTCCTGTAGTGACTGCACCTTCCTGTAGTGACTGCATCTTCCTAAAGTGACTGCACCTCCCTGTAATGACTGCACCTTCCTGTAATGACTGCACCTTCCTGTAATGACTGCACCTTCCTGTAGTGACTGCACCTTCCTGTAGTGACTGCACCTTCCTGTAGTGACTGCACCTCCCTGTAGTGACTGCACCTTCCTGTAATGACTGCACCTTCCTGTAATCACTGCACCTTCCTGTAGTGACTGCATCTTCCTAAAGTGACTGCACCTTCCTGTAGTGACTGCACCTTCCTGTAATGACTGCACCTTCCTGTAATGACTGCACCTTCCTGTAGTGACTGCACCTTCCTGTAGTGACTGCACCTTCCTGTAGTGACTGCACCTCCCTGTAATGACTGCACCTTCCTGTAATGACTGCACCTTCCTGTAGTGACTGCACCTTCCTATAGTGACTGCACCTTCCTGTAATGATTGCATCTTCCTAAAGTGACTGCACCTTCCTGTAGTGACTGCACCTTCCTGTAATGACTGCACCTTCCTGTAATCACTGCACCTTCCTGTAGTGACTGCATCTTCCTAAAGTGACTGCACCTTCCTGTAATGACTGCACCTTCCTGTAATGACTGCACCTTCCTGTAGTGACTGCACCTTCCTGTAGTGACTGCACCTTCCTGTAGTGACTGCACCTTCCTGTAATGACTGCACCTTCCTGTAATGACTGCACCTTCCTGTAGTGACTGCACCTTCCTATAGTGACTGCACCTTCCTGTAATGATTGCATCTTCCTAAAGTGACTGCACCTTCCTGTAGTGACTGCACCTTCCTGTAATGACTGTACCTTCCTGTAATGGCTGCACCTTCCTGTAGTGACTGCACCTTCCTGTAATGACTGCACCTTCCTGTAGTGACTGCACCTCCCTGTAATGACTGCACCTCCCTGTAATGACTGCACCTTCCTGTAATGACTGCACCTTCCTGTAGTGACTGCACCTTCCTGTAATGACTGCACCTTCCTGTAATGACTGCACCTCCCTGTAATGACTGCACCTTCCTGTAATGACTGCACCTTCCTGTAGTGACTGCACCTTCCTGTAATGACTGCACCTTCCTGTAATCACTGCACCTTCCTGTAATCACTGCACCTTCCTGTAGTGACTGCACCTTCCTGTAATGACTGCACCTTCCTGTAATGACTGCACCTTCCTGTAATGACTGCACCTTCCTGTAATGACTGCACCTCCCTGTAATGACTGCACCTTCCTGTAATGACTGCACCTTCCTGTAGTGACTGCACCTTCCTGTAATGACTGCACCTTCCTGTAATGACTGCACCTTCCTGTAGTGACTGCACCTTCCTGTAATGACTGCACCTCCCTGTAATGACTGCACCTTCCTGTAATGACTGCACCTTCCTGTAGTGACTGCACCTTCCTGTAATGACTGCACCTTCCTGTAATGACTGCACCTTCCTGTAGTGACTGCACCTTCCTGTAATGACTGCACCTCCCTGTAGTGACTGCACCTCCCTGTAGTGACTGCACCTTCCTGTAATCACTGCACCTCCCTGTAGTGACTGCACCTTCCTGTAATGACTGCACCTTCCTGTAGTGACTGCACCTTCCTGTAATGATTGCACTTTCCTGTAATGACTGCACCTTCCTGTAATCACTGCACCTTCCTGTAGTGACTGCACCTTCCTGTAATGACTGCACCTCCCTGTAGTGACTGCACCTCCCTGTAGTGACTGCACCTTCCTGTAATCACTGCACCTTCCTGTAGTGACTGCACCTTCCTGTAATGACTGCACCTTCCTGTAATCACTGCACCTTCCTGTAATCACTGCACCTTCCTGTAGTGACTGCACCTCCCTGTAATGACTGCACCTTCCTGTAATGACTGCACCTTCCTGTAGTGACTGCACCTTCCTGTAATGACTGCACCTTCCTGTAATGACTGCACCTTCCTGTAATGACTGCACCTTCCTGTAATCACTGCACCTTCCTGTAGTGACTGCACCTTCCTGTAGTGACTGCACCTTCCTGTAATGACTGCACCTTCCTGTAATCACTGCACCTTCCTGTAATGACTGCACCTTCCTGTAATGACTGCACCTCCCTGTAGTGACTGCACCTTCCTGTAATGACTGCACCTTCCTGTAATGACTGCACCTTCCTGTAGTGACTGCACCTTCCTGTAATGACTGCACCTTCCTGTAATGACTGCACCTTCCTGTAGTGACTGCACCTTCCTGTAATGACTGCACCTTCCTGTAATGACTGCACCTTCCTGTAGTGACTGCACCTTCCTGTAATGACTGCACCTTCCTGTAATGATTGCACTTTCCTGTAATGACTGCACCTTCCTGTAATCACTGCACCTTCCTGTAGTGACTGCACCTTCCTGTAATGACTGCACCTCCCTGTAGTGACTGCACCTCCCTGTAGTGACTGCACCTTCCTGTAATCACTGCACCTCCCTGTAGTGACTGCACCTTCCTGTAATCACTGCACCTCCCTGTAATGACTGCACCTTCCTGTAATGACTGCACCTTCCTGTAATGACTGCACCTTCCTGTAATGACTGCACCTTCCTGTAGTGACTGCACCTTCCTGTAATGACTGCACCTTCCTGTAATGACTGCACCTTCCTGTAGTGACTGCACCTTCCTGTAATGACTGCACCTTCCTGTAATGACTGCACCTTCCTGTAGTGACTGCACCTTCCTGTAATGACTGCACCTTCCTGTAGTGACTGCACCTTCCTGTAGTGACTGCACCTTCCTGTAATGACTGCACCTTCCTGTAGTGACTGCACCTTCCTGTAATGACTGCACCTTCCTGTAATGATTGCACCTTCCTGTAGTGACTGCACCTTCCTGTAATGACTGCACCTTCCTGTAATGACTGCACCTTCCTGTAATGACTGCACCTTCCTGTAATGACTGCACCTTCCTGTAATGACTGCACCTTCCTGTAATGACTGCACCTTCCTGTAATGACTGCACCTTCCTGTAGTGACTGCACCTTCCTGTAATGACTGCACCTTCCTGTAATGACTGCACCTTCCTGTAATCACTGCACCTTCCTGTAATGACTGCACCTTCCTGTAATGACTGCACCTTCCTGTAGTGACTGCACCTTCCTGTAATGACTGCACCTTCCTGTAGTGACTGCACCTTCCTGTAATGACTGCACCTTCCTGTAATGACTGCACCTTCCTGTAGTGACTGCACCTTCCTGTAATGACTGCACCTTCCTGTAATGATTGCACTTTCCTGTAGTGACTGCACCTTCCTGTAATGACTGCACCTTCCTGTAGTGACTGCACCTTCCTGTAATGACTGCACCTTCCTGTAATGACTGCACCTTCCTGTAATGACTGCACCTTCCTGTAATGACTGCACCTTCCTGTAGTGACTGCACCTTCCTGTAATCACTGCACCTTCCTGTAGTGACTGCACCTTCCTGTAATGACTGCACCTCCCTGTAGTGACTGCACCTCCCTGTAGTGACTGCACCTTCCTGTAATGACTGCACCTTCCTGTAATGACTGCACCTTCCTGTAATGACTGCACCTTCCTGTAATGATTGCACCTTCCTGTAGTGACTGCACCTTCCTGTAATGACTGCACCTTCCTGTAATGACTGCACCTTCCTGTAATGACTGCACCTTCCTGTAATGACTGCACCTTCCTGTAGTGACTGCACCTTCCTGTAATGACTGCACCTTCCTGTAATGACTGCACCTTCCTGTAATGACTGCACCTTCCTGTAATGACTGCACCTTCCTGTAATGACTGCACCTTCCTGTAATGACTGCACCTTCCTGTAATGACTGCACCTTCCTGTAGTGACTGCACCTTCCTGTAATGACTGCACCTTCCTGTAATGACTGCACCTTCCTGTAATCACTGCACCTTCCTGTAATGACTGCACCTTCCTGTAATGACTGCACCTTCCTGTAGTGACTGCACCTTCCTGTAATGACTGCACCTTCCTGTAGTGACTGCACCTTCCTGTAATGACTGCACCTTCCTGTAATGACTGCACCTTCCTGTAGTGACTGCACCTTCCTGTAATGACTGCACCTTCCTGTAATGATTGCACTTTCCTGTAGTGACTGCACCTTCCTGTAATGACTGCACCTTCCTGTAGTGACTGCACCTTCCTGTAATGACTGCACCTTCCTGTAGTGACTGCACCTTCCTGTAATGACTGCACCTTCCTGTAATGACTGCACCTTCCTGTAGTGACTGCACCTTCCTGTAATCACTGCACCTTCCTGTAGTGACTGCACCTTCCTGTAATGACTGCACCTCCCTGTAGTGACTGCACCTCCCTGTAGTGACTGCACCTTCCTGTAATGACTGCACCTTCCTGTAATGACTGCACCTTCCTGTAATGACTGCACCTTCCTGTAATGACTGCACCTTCCTGTAATGACTGCACCTTCCTGTAATGACTGCACCTTCCTGTAATCACTGCACCTTCCTGTAATGACTGCACCTTCCTGTAATGACTGCACCTCCCTGTAGTGACTGCACCTTCCTGTAATGACTGCACCTTCCTGTAATGACTGCACCTTCCTGTAGTGACTGCACCTTCCTGTAATGACTGCACCTTCCTGTAGTGACTGCACCTTCCTGTAATGACTGCACCTTCCTGTAATCACTGCACCTTCCTGTAATCACTGCACCTTCCTGTAGTGACTGCACCTTCCTGTAGTGACTGCACCTTCCTGTAATGACTGCACCTTCCTGTAGTGACTGCACCTTCCTGTAATGACTGCACCTTCCTGTAATGACTGCACCTCCCTGTAGTGACTGCACCTTCCTGTAATGACTGCACCTTCCTGTAATGACTGCACCTTCCTGTAATGACTGCACCTTCCTGTAGTGACTGCACCTTCCTGTAATGACTGCACCTTCCTGTAATGACTGCACCTTCCTGTAGTGACTGCACCTTCCTGTAGTGACTGCACCTTCCTGTAATGACTGCACCTTCCTGTAATGACTGCACCTTCCTGTAGTGACTGCACCTTCCTGTAATGACTGCACCTTCCTGTAATGATTGCACTTTCCTGTAATGACTGCACCTTCCTGTAATCACTGCACCTCCCTGTAGTGACTGCACCTTCCTGTAATGACTGCACCTTCCTGTAGTGACTGCACCTTCCTGTAGTGACTGCACCTTCCTGTAGTGACTGCACCTTCCTGTAGTGACTGCACCTCCCTGTAGTGACTGCACCTTCCTGTAATGACTGCACCTTCCTGTAATGACTGCACCTTCCTGTAATCACTGCACCTTCCTGTAATGACTGCACCTTCCTGTAGTGACTGCACCTTCCTGTAATGACTGCACCTCCCTGTAGTGACTGCACCTCCCTGTAGTGACTGCACCTTCCTGTAGTGACTGCACCTTCCTGTAATGACTGCACCTTCCTGTAATGACTGCACCTTCCTGTAGTGACTGCACCTTCCTGTAATGACTGCACCTTCCTGTAATGACTGCACCTTCCTGTAGTGACTGCACCTTCCTGTAATCACTGCACCTTCCTGTAGTGACTGCACCTTCCTGTAATGACTGCACCTCCCTGTAGTGACTGCACCTCCCTGTAGTGACTGCACCTTCCTGTAATGACTGCACCTTCCTGTAGTGACTGCACCTTCCTGTAATGACTGCACCTTCCTGTAGTGACTGCACCTTCCTGTAATCACTGCACCTTCCTGTAGTGACTGCACCTTCCTGTAATGACTGCACCTCCCTGTAGTGACTGCACCTTCCTGTAATGACTGCACCTTCCTGTAGTGACTGCACCTCCCTGTAGTGACTGCACCTCCCTGTAGTGACTGCACCTTCCTGTAGTGACTGCACCTTCCTGTAGTGACTGCACCTTCCTGTAATGATTGCACCTTCCTGTAATGACTGCACCTTCCTGTAGTGACTGCACCTTCCTGTAATGACTGCACCTCCCTGTAATGACTGCACCTCCCTGTAGTGACTGCACCTCCCTGTAGTGACTGCACCTTCCTGTAATGACTGCACCTTCCTGTAGTGACTGCACCTTCCTGTAGTGACTGCACCTTCCTGTAGTGACTGCACCTTCCTGTAGTGACTGCACCTTCCTGTAATCACTGCACCTTCCTGTAATGACTGCACCTTCCTGTAGTGACTGCACCTTCCTGTAGTGACTGCACCTTCCTGTAGTGACTGCACCTTCCTCTAATGACTGCACCTTCCTGTAGTGACTGCACCTTCCTGTAGTGACTGCACCTTCCTGTAATCACTGCACCTTCCTGTAATGACTGCACCTTCCTGTAGTGACTGCACCTTCCTGTAATGACTGCACCTTCCTGTAATGACTGCACCTTCCTCTAATGACTGCACCTTCCTGTAGTGACTGCACCTTCCTGTAGTGACTGCACCTTCCTGTAATCACTGCACCTTCCTGTAATCACTGCACCTTCCTGTAGTGACTGCACCTTCCTGTAATGACTGCACCTCCCTGTAGTGACTGCACCTCCCTGTAGTGACTGCACCTTCCTGTAATGACTGCACCTTCCTGTAGTGACTGCACCTTCCTGTAATGACTGCACCTTCCTGTAGTGACTGCACCTTCCTGTAATGACTGCACCTTCCTGTAATGATTGCACCTTCCTGTAGTGACTGCACCTTCCTGTAGTGACTGCACCTTCCTGTAGTGACTGCACCTTCCTGTAGTGACTGCACCTTCCTGTAATGACTGCACCTTCCTGTAGTGACTGCACCTTCCTGTAGTGACTGCACCTTCCTGTAATCACTGCACCTTCCTGTAATGACTGCACCTTCCTGTAGTGACTGCACCTTCCTGTAATCACTGCACCTTCCTGTAGTGACTGCACCTTCCTGTAGTGACTGCACCTTCCTGTAATGACTGCACCTTCCTGTAGTGACTGCACCTTCCTGTAGTGACTGCACCTCCCTGTAGTGACTGCACCTTCCTGTAGTGACTGCACCTCCCTGTAGTGACTGCACCTCCCTGTAGTGACTGCACCTTCCTGTAGTGACTGCACATTCCTGTAATGACTGCACCTTCCTGTAATGACTGCACCTTCCTGTAATCACTGCACCTTCCTGTAATGACTGCACCTTCCTGTAGTGACTGCACCTTCCTGTAGTGACTGCACCTTCCTGTAATGACTGCACCTTCCTGTAATGACTGCACCTTCCTGTAATCACTGCACCTTCCTGTAATGACTGCACCTTCCTGTAGTGACTGCACCTTCCTGTAGTGACTGCACCTCCCTGTAGTGACTGCACCTTCCTGTAATGACTGCACCTTCCTGTAATGACTGCACCTTCCTGTAGTGACTGCACCTTCCTGTAGTGACTGCACCTCCCTGTAGTGACTGCACCTTCCTGTAATCACTGCACCTTCCTGTAATGACTGCACCTTCCTGTAGTGACTGCACCTTCCTGTAGTGACTGCACCTTCCTGTAGTGACTGCACCTTCCTGTAATGACTGCACCTTCCTGTAATGACTGCACCTTCCTGTAATCACTGCACCTTCCTGTAATGACTGCACCTTCCTGTAGTGACTGCACCTTCCTGTAGTGACTGCACCTTCCTGTAATCACTGCACCTTCCTGTAGTGACTGCACCTTCCTGTAATGACTGCACCTTCCTGTAGTGACTGCACCTTCCTGTAGTGACTGCACCTTCCTGTAGTGACTGCACCTTCCTGTAGTGACTGCACCTTCCTGTAGTGACTGCACCTTTCTGTAGTGACTGCACCTTCCTGTAGTGACTGCACCTTCCTGTAGTGACTGCACCTTCCTGTAGTGACTGCACCTTCCTGTAGTGACTGCACCTTCCTGTAGTGACTGCACCTTCCTGTAGTGACTGCACCTTCCTGTAGTGACTGCACCTTCCTGTAATGACTGCACCTTCCTGTAATCACTGCACCTTCCTGTAATGACTGCACCTTCCTGTAATGACTGCACCTCCCTGTAATGACTGCACCTCCCTGTAATGACTGCACCTCCCTGTAATGACTGCACCTCCCTGTAATGACTGCACCTTCCTGTAATGACTGCACCTTCCTGTAATGACTGCAACTTCCTGTAATGACTGCACCTTCCTGTAGTGACTGCACCTTCCTGTAATGATTGCACCTTCCTGTAATGACTGCACCTCCCTGTAATGACTGCACCTTCCTGTAATGACTGCACCTTCCTGTAGTGACTGCACCTTCCTGTAATGACTGCACCTTCCTGTAGTGACTGCACCTTCCTGTAATGATTGCACCTTCCTGTAATGACTGCACCTCCCTGTAATGATTGCACCTTCCTGTAATGACTGCACCTTCCTGTAGTGACTGCACCTTCCTGTAATGACTGCACCTTCCTGTAATGACTGCACCTTCCTGTAGTGACTGCACCTTCCTGTAATGACTGCACCTTCCTGTAGTGACTGCACCTTCCTGTAATGACTGCACCTTCCTGTAATGACTGCACCTTCCTGTAATGACTGCACCTCCCTGTAATGACTGCACCTTCCTGTAATGACTGCACCTTCCTGTAGTGACTGCACCTTCCTGTAATGACTGCACCTTCCTGTAGTGACTGCACCTTCCTGTAATGATTGCACCTTCCTGTAATGACTGCACCTCCCTGTAATGATTGCACCTTCCTGTAATGACTGCACCTTCCTGTAGTGACTGCACCTTCCTGTAATGACTGCACCTCCCTGTAATGACTGCACCTTCCTGTAGTGACTGCACCTTCCTGTAGTGACTGCACCTTCCTGTAATGACTGCACCTTCCTGTAATGACTGCACCTTCCTGTAATGACTGCACCTTCCTGTAATGACTGCACCTTCCTGTAATGACTGCACCTTCCTGTAGTGACTGCACCTTCCTGTAATGACTGCACCTTCCTGTAATGACTGCACCTTCCTGTAGTGACTGCACCTTCCTGTAGTGACTGCACCTTCCTGTAATGACTGCACCTTCCTGTAATGACTGCACCTTCCTGTAGTGACTGCACCTTCCTGTAGTGACTGCACCTTCCTGTAATGATTGCACCTTCCTGTAATGACTGCACCTCCCTGTAATCACTGCACCTTCCTGTAATGACTGCACCTTCCTGTAATGACTGCACCTTCCTGTAGTGACTGCACCTTCCTGTAGTGACTGCACCTTCCTGTAATGACTGCACCTTCCTGTAATGACTGCACCTTCCTGTAGTGACTGCACCTTCCTGTAGTGACTGCACCTTCCTGTAATGACTGCACCTTCCTGTAATGACTGCACCTTCCTGTAGTGACTGCACCTTCCTGTAGTGACTGCACCTTCCTGTAGTGACTGCACCTTCCTGTAATGACTGCACCTTCCTGTAGTGACTGCACCTTCCTGTAGTGACTGCACCTTCCTGTAATGACTGCACCTTCCTGTAATGACTGCACCTTCCTGTAGTGACTGCACCTTCCTGTAGTGACTGCACCTTCCTGTAGTGACTGCACCTTCCTGTAATGACTGCACCTTCCTGTAGTGACTGCACCTTCCTGTAGTGACTGCACCTTCCTGTAGTGACTGCACCTTCCTGTAATGACTGCACCTTCCTGTAGTGACTGCACCTTCCTGTAATGACTGCACCTCCCTGTAATGACTGCACCTTCCTGTAGTGACTGCACCTTCCTGTAATGACTGCACCTTCCTGTAGTGACTGCACCTTCCTGTAGTGACTGCACCTTCCTGTAGTGACTGCACCTTCCTGTAATGACTGCACCTTCCTGTAATGACTGCACTTTTCTCCTTTGACTGAACCTTCCTTTTGTGTTACAGTACTTTTCTCCAATGACTGTTCTTTCTTTTGTGACTGCTCCTTACTTCAGTGACTGCACTTTTCTCCAGTGACTGCACTCAATTTATCAATTTACCGCAGGGGCTTATTTTAGTTATCCCACTGCTGCTACAATATCACGAACTGCAGGGATTTATGTATATCCCGCTTTTCAGTTCCTCTTTGGAGCTTACAGCTCTCTGGCGCCCCCTTACCTTCAGGTCAGTCAGGGAACTACACCTGGGATAATTAGTCGCTGGATGGGCTGCTTCACTGTGGACTGGCTAGCAGGCACGCTGCAGCAAGAGAATTATAAATGCTCAGGCCGCAGCCAGACAATAGCTTATAAAACCCCATTCCGTTGCTGCCAGCGGCACCCACCCAGAACACACTTCGCTGCCACCAGCTCAGATTTATCACAGAGAGGGGTTCAGAGCCAACCCAATTTAGTAGCGCAATTTTTTCAGGTACGTGAAAATTCGCACAGAGCATGGAGAAGACCAAACTAGTAAATTTTATAGTTTACTCCAAAAGATTAGGCAGCGTTTATAAAAGATATAGAAAGATGTTGCAATAAGAGACAATTTAAACTATGTACAGCAATTATAAAATAAACAGGGATTCAAGAAAGATAAAACTCACATTTTGCTTAAGTCATTTCAGGCTAACCAGGTTGGTAGGCGGAGCCAAATGTTCCAGTTCATCAGACAAGACCTGCTGTAACCGCTCCTCAAGCAAGACTGAAGATTGGGCTCATTGGCAGTAACTTATACTTGTAGGCTTGTGACATCACGAAAGCCTTTCCCTTTCCCTCAAAGTTACAGATTTGCCAGCCTAACTTAATATTATCATGTCTTCCCTGGACAACCTAGCAGAGTAACAGCACCCACATCATTCATCTTGCATTAAAATTTACTTTCTAAGGATACCGCTCTCGGACTAGTTGGTCCACACAGTTCAGGAGAAATCCTCACTTTGTACTCGTTGTGTTTAGCTGCTAGTGCTTACAGTGATTGACACATCTACCGATGGGAATTCGCAATATGTACTCCATAGTTTTCTAGCCCAAATCGGTGGCCCAATATCTTACTATAATAGTACAAAGAACTTCATGTCTTTTTAGAGAGACTAGACCAGTTTCAGCTGATACTGGATGGGAGAATTGTCTACTGCAGCTACAGAGGTCGTAAAAATTCTTGTGGTGGGAGGGAATGAGGGATTTGGGATCCACACACACACACATCTCAGCAAGCCGAAGCACAAAGAGAAGGGGGGTCAGAGCCCACAGCATGTGTGCTAACAGGGAAAGCTAAAAATCATATTATATATTATCGTCACAAGAGTCTCATTGTCTATTCTTGTAGAGAACATCAATTATGTTGATTGAAACTGGTGTCCTTGTCCTGATGCTGTTCACGTTGGTGGAAAGTTATGACTCTCCATGCTTCGTAGCGATGCCAGGTATGCCAGGAATACCAGGAATCCCAGGCAGAGATGGACGAGATGGGCAGAAAGGAGCAAAAGGAGAGAAAGGTAAATTACTTTCCCAGCTGATTATTCCTTAAAATTCCCCTGAAATCTCATGTGGGGTCAAGGGCTATGTGTGCTATCTACAGAAAAGATGTCCTTGGAAAGATAAAGGTCTCAACTCCCTGTGACTAAAGGTACCGTCACACTAAGCGACGCTGCAGCGACACCGACAACGATCCGGATCGCTGCAGCGTCGCTGTTTGGTCGCTGGAGAGCTGTCACACAGACCGCTCTCCAGCGGCCAACGATGCCGGTAACCAGGGTAAACATCGGGTTACTAAGCGCAGGGCCGCGCTTAGTAACCCGATGTTTACCCTGGTTACCATCGTTAAAGTAAAAAAAAAACCACTACATGCTTACCTACCGCTGTCTGTCCCCGGCGCTGTGCTTCTCTGCCCTGTGTAAGCACAGCGCCGGGGACAGACAGTGGTAGGTAAGTATGTAGTGGTTGCTTTTTTTACTTTAACGATGGTAACCAGGGTAAACATCGGGTTACTAAGCGTGGCCTTGCGCTTAGTAACCCGATGTTTACCCTGGTTACCAGCGAAGACATCGCTGAATCGGCGTCACACACGCCGATTCAGCGATGTCAGCGGGAGATCCAGCGACGAAATAAAGTCCTGGCCTTTCTGCCCCGACCAGCGATATCACAGCAGGATCCAGATCGCTGCTGCCTGTCACACTGGACGATATCGTTATCCAGGACGCTGCAACGTCACGGATCGCTAGCGATATCGACCAGTGTGACGGTACCTTAAATCATTGTGAACTAGCCATGGGCTAGAGATCCATGTCTCCTCCTGTTCCTCCAACTTTGTTTACAGGGCACTATCCTCTGCTTGTTCTTCTATCGTTGATTTACAGGTTACTATCATCACCTGATACTCCTCCTCCTTGGTTTACAGGGAATTGTTATCTCCTGGCTCTCCTGTTGCCTTCCTTGAGTTACAGATCCTTGTTCTGTTTAGGTTTTCCTCTCCTTTGGCTTGCAGTTAACACTTTCCTAAGCTGGTTTTCTTCCATTGTGTACAGGTCACTTCCCTCTCCAGTTTCTTCTCCCGTTGGTTTGTCTTCTTCTAGCCCAACTCCATGATTTACAAGTCACTGTCCTCTGCTGGTTTTCTTTTGCTTGATTTAGAGGTCACTGTCCTCTTTTAGTTCTGCGGTTCTTCGTCCTGATTTACATATCCCTATCCTCTTCTGGTTCTCTTCTCCTTAGCTTACAGTTCAATGTCCACTTCTGGTTCTTTTCTACATCTTATAGGTCAATATGCTCTTCTGGTTCTCCTCGCCTTACTGGTCAATGCCCTCTGCTGGTTCATTTTTTTGGTTTACAGGTCACTGTTAGTGATGATTGAATAGTGAGATATTCGGATTTGGGAAATCGGCACAAACAATTTCTAATATCCATATATTCATACTGAATAACGAATACAATACAAGTCAATGGGAAATCCGAAAATTTTTCTGCTGGATCCAACAAACAGGTCTGGGGGCCAGAGAAAAAAGCTAAAATGCATGGGAAAGAGCTAAAACTAATGGGAACAGCATGGAGAAGATGCCTGCACGCTTTTCTGACTCTCATATGGTATCTAGGAATAATGTCAGATTATTGAACCGGTTTTACGGATTTTTAAGAAGATCTGAATAGATCTCTGGAGCATATTAACCCAGTCTCTCCGTGTGCACATACCGGTCATAAGCATTTAAATAGTCCTTATGATGCTGGAAGGCCAGCCAATCACAGTAATGCCACACCAAAGATGGCGCCGGCATTACTGTGATTAGCAAGCCAGCCCAGCATGTTCATTGGCTGCAAATAACGTGCTAAACGTGGTGGGCGGGTCACTCAAATATACCGAGGCGAATAGCAACTTACTTGCCAAGTAAGGAATAGCCCGAATACCGTACTATTCGTGCAAGTAACGAATAGTGTTGAATGTATTCGCACATCACTAGTCACTGTCCATTCTAGGTTATCTGTTCATTTGATTTACAGTTCACACTGTCCTCTGCTGACTTTCATTTATTGTTTCCAGGTCAATCAATGTCTTCTTCTGGTTCTCCTCTCCTTGACTGACCAGTTAATATCTTCATCTGGTTCTCCTCTCCTTGGCTGACTGGTCAATTTCTTCTTGTGGTTCTCCTCTTTGCTTTACAGGTCACTGTCCATTCTTGATTCTCCGTTCCTTTGCCTTACAGTTCACACTGCCCTCTGCTGACTTTCATTTATTGTTTCCAAGTCAATATATTCTTCTGGTTCTCCTCTCCTTGACTGACCAGTTAATATCTTCTTCTGGTTCTCCTCTCCTTGGCTGACTGGTCAATGTATTCTTCTGGTTCTCCTCTTTGCTTTACAGGTCACTGTCCATTCTTGATTCTCCGTTCCTTTGCCTTACAGTTCACACTGCCCTCTGCTGACTTTCATTTATTGTTTCCAAGTCAATATATTCTTCTGGTTCTCCTCTCCTTGGCTGACTGGTCAATGTCTTCTTCTGGTTCTCCTCTTTGCTTTACAGGTCACTGTCCATTCTTGATTCTCCGTTCCTTTGCCTTACAGTTCACACTGCCCTCTGCTGACTTTCATTTATTGTTTCCAAGTCAATATATTCTTCTGGTTCTCCTCTCCTTGGCTGACCGGTCAATGTCTTCTTCTAGTTCTCCTCTTTGCTTTACAGGTCACTGTCCTTTCTTGATTCTCCGTTCCTTTGGCTTACAGTTCACACTGTCCTCTGCTGACTTTCCTCCATTGTTTCCAGGTCATTATTCTTCTGGTTCTTTGCTCCTTGGTTTTCAAATCACTGTCTCCTGGTTCTCTGCCAGTTTGACTTATAGGACACCGTCCGTTCCTCCTCCTTGTTTCATACAGTATGTCCGTGTTCTTCCTGCTTCAGTGCTCAGAGACCTATTTTGTCTTGACTCCATTCCTATGTTTCTATTAGTAATTTGTTCCTTTTCATGTCTTTGATGTTCATGTTTTTGCTCTGGTTTATATTTGAACCATGTCACATTATGCACTCTGATGTCCTCTTGTCATCACAGGGATTCCAGCCAGCTCTAACATGGTCAATCTCAAAGGTGAAAAAGGGATTAAGGGGCTCCCAGGTCCAATGGGAAAAAATGGACCAAAGGGGCCACCTGGTCCTCCTGGGGACCAAGGCGAGCAAGGTCCCCATGGGGACAAAGGAATTTCGGGCAACCACAAGCAACAATATCAATCAGCTTTCACAATGGCAAGAGCAACAGAAATACACCCGGCAAAGAACACTCCCATCAAATTCAACAGAGTCATCACCAATGACCACCAGGACTATAATGCCACTTCAGGGGCTTTTGTGTGTCGGATCCCTGGACTTTATTACTTTGTGTATCATGCTTCACATTCCTCCAACCTTTGTGTCTCTCTATACGCAGCCAATGAGCGAAAGGTCAGCTTCTGTGACCATATGTCCAACACTCTGCAGGTCACATCAGGGGGAGTGCTGGTCCAGCTGAAAAGGAGCCAAGAGGTGTGGCTGTCTGCCAATGACTACAATGGTATGATAGGAATCGAGGATAACGACAGCGTCTTCTCCGGGTTCCTTGTATTTCCAGATTAGAATTTGATCTGAGCAAGTCCTTCACCACCTCCACCGTCTCGTGTCCTACACAGTGCTGTGCAATTTAGCTGAGCTGGAGGATCAATCTGACCATACACAAAAGATTGCCATGCGCGTTCAGCCATCTGTAATTTCCATGACTCACCCTTAAAGGGAATCTGCCAGTAGGATGGTCCCTCCTGAGCCTTCTATGCTGGCTCGTAGGAATTGTCCCTCCTGAGCCTTCTATGTTGGCTCGTAGGAATTGTCCCTCCTGAGCCTTCTATGTGGGCCAGTAGGATGGTCCCTCCTGAGCCTTCTATGTTGGCTCGTAGGAATTGTCCCTCCTGAGCCTTCTATGTGGGCCAGTAGGATGGTCCCTCCTGAGCCTTCTATGTTGGCTCGTAGGAATTGTCCCTCCTGAGCCTTCTATTTGGGCATATAGGTCATAGGAAGCAGAACAAAATAATATATTGATGTCTGCAATCCGATTTCTTATTCCAGAGAAATCCACATTTTATTAATATGTAAATTAGCTGTTAAGATTGATGGGCAGGACACAGACCTCCCTGATCCTCCTCCTCCAGAGCTTATTGTAAATGTCAGGGGGCGTTGCCAATGTGAGACGTGCAATGACTGACAGTCTGCTCTCATAATCACACACAGAGAGCGGTCATCACTCATCACACTGGTAACACCTAATGTCATTTACAATAAGCTGTGGAGGGGTAGTCTTAGGGAGATCTATGCCCCACCCATAGATCCTAACTCATTTACATATTAAGAAGATGTGGATTTCACTGGAATAAGATATCAGATTGCAGATATCAAGGTATCATTGCATTCAGCTAACTATGACCTGTGTGTCCATATACAGTTTACGGCTCAAAAAGGACGAGCATAATAACAAATCTTCTTTTTTTTAAATCAGATATTTTTTATTAAAGTTTTCAGAACATAACAGTATTTTCTCCAAAACACCCCACAATCTTTTCCCCATTCCCAACCCACAAATGTCCATTAAACCTCTACACCCCAACCAGCCAAGCATACGTATATGAGGTGGTGGAAGAAGCTGATCTTTCCGACCTATCTGGATGGCTCTGCCCTCGTCCAGACTTTCCTGTCCTCTCTGTCCTCTGTCTTCTCTGTCTTCATCCTCCTCTTCCAGACCTCTCTGTCCTTTTCGTCTTCCTCCTAATGTCCTCTCTGCCATCCTCCTCCAGATCTCCATCCTCCTCCAGATCTCCATCCTCCTCCTCCTCCAGCCCTCTCTGTCATTTTACTCCTCCTCCTGTCCTCTCTGCCCTCCTTCTCCAGATCGCTCTCTCCATTTCCTCCTCACCCTGTCCACTCTGTCCTTCTTCCCATTTCTCCAGACCTCTGTCCTCTTACTCCTCCTTCAGACACCTTTGTCCATTTCCTCCTCCTCCTGTCCTATTTGCTCTTCTTCCTCCTTCAACCTCCTCCAGACTCTCTGTCCCTTTCCTCTTCCTGTCCTTTTTGTCCTCCTCCTTCCTCTAGTCCTCTCTGTCCTCCTTCCTCCTCCTCCAGACTTCTCTGTATTCCTCCTCCAGACCACTCTGTCCATTTCTTCCTATTCATCATCCTGTCTGCTCTGTCCTCCTTCCGGTTCTCCAGACCTCTGTCCTCTTACTCCTCATCCAGACACTTTTGTCCTTTTCCTCCTTCACTTGTCCTTTTTGTCCTCCTTCCTCCTCTTGTCCTCTGTCCTCCTTCTCCAGACTTCTGTCCTTCTCCTCCTTCTGTCCCCGCTATCCTCTTTCCTTCTCCTCTAGACCAATCTGTCCATTTCCTCCTCCTCCTTATCCTGTCTGCTCTGTCCTCCCTCCCATTTCTCCAGACCACTCTGTCCTCCCTCCCATTTCTCCAGACCACTCTGTCCTCCTCTCCTGCCCTCCAGACCTGTCATTTTCTTCCTCCTCCTCCAGACTCCTCCCTTTCTGGGGCGGCCATGCTGTCGGCCATGTTTTCTGGAATCAGCATAGTGTCTGCAGCTTTTTTCTTGCCGTCTGCTGTAGATTGTGACGTCCTCTGCGCAGCTCTCCGGTGGTTCCTGATCACTGATTGGTTCATTCTTTTCTGCCTCCTGATTGTACGAGGTTATCTTAATTAAAGCATCAATTCACACAATTGTGAGTCTCATCTAAGAAGTATCGTTTCTCCGTGCTAATCATGTCGAGATGAGCTGACTTAAAGCCGCAATGCTCCTCTGGGAAATATGCTAATTATGCAAATGGTCTCTTCAGAGAGGATGAGAGCTAGAACTCTAGTGCCACCTATTGGAAGGCAGCAATCCTACAAGTCAATGTTGACCCTTTAACGAGCCTTGTCACATGACTCTGGATAATAGTCACAGCAGACACTGTGTTTCGGGGTGGGGTCCACATTGACTTGTAGGAATGCTACCTTCCAATAGGTGGCACTAGAGTTCTCATCCTCTCTGAAGAGACCATTTGCATAATTAGCAAATTAGCAAAGAAGCAAACACTGAAGGTGACGCCCATGAGGACCCCAAAAGATGAACCAGACCCCAAAAAGACCATTCCATTAATGGAAGAACCAGAATTTAATCACACATGATGGGAGTAGATGCAGAGCTCAGCAGTCAGTATCACACAGGATAGGATTAGATACAGCTCAGCAGTCAGTATCACACAGGGGAGGATTAGATACACGGCTCAGCAGTCAGCATCACACAGGAGAGGATTAGATACACGGCTCAGCAGTCAGTATCACACAGGAGAGGATTAGATACAGCTCAGCTGTCAGTATCACACAGGGGAGGATTAGATACACGGCTCAGCAGTCAGCATCACACAGGAGAGGATTAGATACACGGCTCAGCAGTCAGTATCACACAGGAGAGGATTAGATACACGGCTCAGCAGTCAGTATCACACAGGAGAGGATTAGATACACGGCTCAGCAGTCAGTATCACACAGGAGAGGATTAGATACACGGCTCAGCAGACAGTATCACACAGGAGAGGATTAGATACACGGCTCAGCAGACAGTATCACACGGGAGGATTAGATACACGGCTCAGCAGACAGTATCACACAGGAGAGGATTAGATACACGGCTCAGCAGTCAGTATCACACAGGAGAGGATTAGATACACGGCTCAGCAGTCAGTATCATACAGGATAGGATAAGATACACGGCTCAGCAGTCAGTATCACACAGGAGAGGATTAGATACACGGCTCAGCAGTCAGTATCACACAGGAGAGGATTAGATACACGGCTCAGCAGACAGTATCACACAGGAGAGGATTAGATACACGGCTCAGCAGACAGTATCACACAGGAGAGGATTAGATACACGGCTCAGCAGTCAGTATCATACAGGATAGGATTAGATACACGGCTCAGCAGTCAGTATCACACAGGAGAGGATTAGATACACGGCTCAGCAGACAGTATCACACAGGAGAGGATTAGATACACGGCTCAGCAGTCAGTATCACACGGGAGGATTAGATACACGGCTCAGCAGTCAGTATCACACAGGAGAGGATTAGATACACGGCTCAGCAGTCAGTATCACACAGGAGAGGATTAGATACACGGCTCAGCAGACAGTATCACACAGGAGAGGATTAGATACACGGCTCAGCAGACAGTATCACACAGGGGAGGATTAGATACACGGCTCAGCAGACAGTATCACACAGGAGAGGATTAGATACACGGCTCAGCAGTCAGTATCACACAGGAGAGGATTAGATACACGGCTCAGCAGTCAGTATCACACAGGAGAGGATTAGATACACGGCTCAGCAGTCAGTATCACACAGGAGAGGATTAGATACACGGCTCAGCAGTCAGTATCACACAGGAGAGGATTAGATACACGGCTCAGCAGACAGTATCACACAGGAGAGGATTAGATACACGGCTCAGCAGACAGTATCACACAGGGGAGGATTAGATACACGGCTCAGCAGACAGTATCACACAGGAGAGGATTAGATACACGGCTCAGCAGTCAGTATCACACAGGAGAGGATTAGATACACGGCTCAGCAGTCAGTATCACACAGGAGAGGATTAGATACATGGCTCAGCAGTCAGTATCACACAGGAGAGGATTAGATACACGGCTCAGCAGTCAGTATCACACAGGAGAGGATTAGATACACGGCTCAGCAGACAGTATCACACAGGGGAGGATTAGATACACGGCTCAGCAGTCAGTATCACACAGGATAGGATTAGATACACGGCTCAGCAGACAGTATCACACAGGAGAGGATTAGATACACGGCTCAGCAGACAGTATCACAGGAGAGGATTAGATACACGGCTCAGCAGTCAGTATCACACAGGAGAGGATTAGATACACAGCTCAGCAGACAGTATCACACAGGAGAGGATTAGATACACGGCTCAGCAGTCAGTATCACACAGGAGAGGATTAGATACACGGCTCAGCAGACAGTATCACACAGGAGAGGATTAGATACACAGCTCAGCAGTCAGTATCACACAGGAGAGGATTAGATACACGGCTCAGCAGTCAGTATCACACAGGAGAGGATTAGATACACGGCTCAGCAGTCAGTATCACACAGGAGAGGATTAGATACACGGCTCAGCAGTCAGTATCACACAGGAGAGGATTAGATACACAGCTCAGCAGTCAGTATCACACAGGAGAGGATTAGATACACGGCTCAGCAGTCAGTATCACACAGGAAAGGATTAGATACACGGCTCAGCAGTCAGTATCACACAGGAGTGGATTAGATACACGGCTCAGCAGTCAGTATCACACAGGATAGGATTAGATACACGGCTCAGCAGACAGTATCACACAGGAGAGGATTAGATACACGGCTCAGCAGTCAGTATCACACAGGAGAGGATTAGATACACAGCTCAGCAGACAGTATCACACGGGAGGATTAGATACACGGCTCAGCAGTCAGTATAACACAGGAGAGGATTAGATACACGGCTCAGCAGTCAGTATCACACAGAGGAGGATTAGATACACGGCTCAGCAGTCAGTATCACACAGGAGAGGATTAGATACACGGCTCAGCAGTAAGTATCACACAGGAGAGGATTAGATACACGGCTCAGCAGTCAGTATCACACAGGGGAGGATTAGATACACGGCTCAGCAGACAGTATCACACAGGAGAGGATTAGATACACAGCTCAGCAGTCAGTATCACACAGGAGAGGATTAGATACACGGCTCAGCAGTCAGTATCACACAGGAGAGGATTAGATACACGGCTCAGCAGACACTATCACACAGGAGAGGATTAGATACACGGCTCAGCAGACAGTATCACACAGGGGAGGATTAGATACACGGCTCAGCAGTCAGTATCACACAGGAGAGGATTAGATACACGGCTCAGCAGTCAGTATCACACAGGAGAGGATTAGATACACGGCTCAGCAGTCAGTATCACACAGGAGAGGATTAGATACACGGATCAGCAGTCAGTATCACACAGGAGAGGATTAGATACACGGATCAGCAGTCAGTATCACACAGGATAGGATTAGATACACAGCTCAGCAGTAAGTATCACACAGGAGAGGATTAGATACACGGCTCAGCAGTCAGTATCACACAGAGGAGGATTAGATACACGGCTCAGCAGACAGTATCACACAGGAGAGGATTAGATACACGGCTCAGCAGTCAGTATCACACAGGAGAGGATTAGATACACGGATCAGCAGTCAGTATCACACAGGAGAGGATTAGATACACGGCTCAGCAGTCAGTATCACACAGGAGAGGATTAGATACACGGCTCAGCAGACAGTATCACACAGGAGAGGATTAGATACACGGCTCAGCAGTCAGTATCACACAGGAGAGGATTAGATACACGGCTCAGCAGTCAGTATCACACAGGAGAGGATTAGATACACGGCTCAGCAGTAAGTATCACACAGGAGAGGATTAGATACACGGCTCAGCAGTCAGTATCACACAGAGGAGGATTAGATACACGGCTCAGCAGACAGTATCACACAGGAGAGGATTAGATACACGGCTCAGCAGACAGTATCACACAGGAGAGGATTAGATACACAGCTCAGCAGTCAGTATCACACAGGAGAGGATTAGATACACGGCTCAGCAGTCAGTATCACACAGGAGAGGATTAGATACACGGCTCAGCAGTCAGTATCACACAGGAGGATTAGATACACGGCTCAGCAGACAGTATCACACAGGAGAGGATTAGATACACGGCTCAGCAGTCAGTATCACACAGGAGAGGATTAGATACACGGCTCAGCAGTCAGTATCACACAGGAGAGGATTAGATACACGGCTCAGCAGACAGTATCACACAGGATAGGATTAGATACACGGCTCAGCAGTCAGTATCACACAGGAGAGGATTAGATACACAGCTCAGCAGTCAGTATCACACAGGAGAGGATTAGATACACGGCTCAGCAGTCAGTATCACACAGTATAGGATTAGATACACGGCTCAGCAGTCAGTATCACACAGGAGTGGATTAGATACACGGCTCAGCAGTCAGTATCACACAGGATAGGATTAGATACACGGCTCAGCAGACAGTATCACACAGGAGAGGATTAGATACACGGCTCAGCAGTCAGTATCACACAGGAGAGGATTAGATACACAACTCAGCAGTCAGTATCACACGGGAGGATTTGATACACGGCTCAGCAGACAGTATCACACAGGAGAGGATTAGATACACGGCTCAGCAGTCAGTATCACACGGGAGGATTAGATACACGGCTCAGCAGTCAGTATCACACAGGATAGGATTAGATACACGGCTCAGCAGTCAGTATCACACAGGAGAGGATTAGATACACGGCTCAGCAGACAGTATCACACAGGATAGGATTAGATACACGGCTCAGCAGTCAGTATCACACAGGAGAGGATTAGATACACAGCTCAGCAGTCAGTATCACACAGGAGAGGATTAGCTACACGGCTCAGCAGTCAGTATCACACAGTATAGGATTAGATACACGGCTCAGCAGTCAGTATCACACAGGATAGGATTAGATACACGGCTCAGCAGTCAGTATCACACGGGAGGATTAGATACACGGCTCAGCAGTCAGTATCACACAGGAGAGGATTAGATACACGGCTCAGCAGTCAGTATCACACAGAGGAGGATTAGATACACGGCTCAGCAGTCAGTATCACACAGGAGAGGATTAGATACACGGCTCAGCAGTCAGTATCACACAGGAGAGGATTAGATACACGGCTCAGCAGACACTATCACACAGGAGAGGATTAGATACACGGCTCAGCAGACAGTATCACACAGGAGAGGATTAGATACACGGCTCAGCAGACAGTATCACACAGGGGAGGATTAGATACACGGCTCAGCAGTCAGTATCACACAGGAGAGGATTAGATACACGGCTCAGCAGTCAGTATCACACAGGGGAGGATTAGATACACAGCTCAGCAGTCAGTATCACACAGGAGAGGATTAGATACACGGCTCAGCAGTCAGTATCACACAGGAGAGGATTAGATACACGGATCAGCAGTCAGTATCACACAGGAGAGGATTAGATACACGGATCAGCAGTCAGTATCACACAGGATAGGATTAGATACACGGCTCAGCAGTAAGTATCACACAGGAGAGGATTAGATACACGGCTCAGCAGTCAGTATCACACAGAGGAGGATTAGATACACGGCTCAGCAGACAGTATCACACAGGAGAGGATTAGATACACGGCTCAGCAGTCAGTATCACACAGGAGAGGATTAGATACACGGATCAGCAGTCAGTATCACACAGGAGAGGATTAGATACACGGCTCAGCAGTCAGTATCACACAGGAGAGGATTAGATACACGGCTCAGCAGACAGTATCACACAGGAGAGGATTAGATACACGGCTCAGCAGTCAGTATCACACAGGAGAGGATTAGATACACGGCTCAGCAGTAAGTATCACACAGGAGAGGATTAGATACACGGCTCAGCAGTCAGTATCACACAGAGGAGGATTAGATACACGGCTCAGCAGACAGTATCACACAGGAGAGGATTAGATACACGGCTCAGCAGACAGTATCACACAGGAGAGGATTAGATACACAGCTCAGCAGTCAGTATCACACAGGAGAGGATTAGATACACGGCTCAGCAGTCAGTATCACACAGGAGAGGATTAGATACACGGCTCAGCAGACAGTATCACACAGGGGAGGATTAGATACACGGCTCAGCAGTCAGTATCACACAGGAGAGGATTAGATACACGGCTCAGCAGTCAGTATCACACAGGGGAGGATTAGATACACAGCTCAGCAGTCAGTATCACACAGGAGAGGATTAGATACACGGCTCAGCAGTCAGTATCACACAGGAGAGGATTAGATACACGGATCAGCAGTCAGTATCACACAGGAGAGGATTAGATACACGGATCAGCAGTCAGTATCACACAGGATAGGATTAGATACACGGCTCAGCAGTAAGTATCACACAGGAGAGGATTAGATACACGGCTCAGCAGTCAGTATCACACAGAGGAGGATTAGATACACGGCTCAGCAGACAGTATCACACAGGAGAGGATTAGATACACGGCTCAGCAGTCAGTATCACACAGGAGAGGATTAGATACACGGATCAGCAGTCAGTATCACACAGGAGAGGATTAGATACACGGCTCAGCAGTCAGTATCACACAGGAGAGGATTAGATACACGGCTCAGCAGACAGTATCACACAGGAGAGGATTAGATACACGGCTCAGCAGTCAGTATCACACAGGAGAGGATTAGATACACGGCTCAGCAGTAAGTATCACACAGGAGAGGATTAGATACACGGCTCAGCAGTCAGTATCACACAGAGGAGGATTAGATACACGGCTCAGCAGACAGTATCACACAGGAGAGGATTAGATACACGGCTCAGCAGACAGTATCACACAGGAGAGGATTAGATACACAGCTCAGCAGTCAGTATCACACAGGAGAGGATTAGATACACGGCTCAGCAGTCAGTATCACACAGGAGAGGATTAGATACACGGCTCAGCAGTCAGTATCACACAGAGGAGGATTAGATACACGGCTCAGCAGACAGTATCACACAGGAGAGGATTAGATACACGGCTCAGCAGTCAGTATCACACAGGAGAGGATTAGATACACGGCTCAGCAGTCAGTATCACACAGGAGAGGATTAGATACACGGCTCAGCAGACAGTATCACACAGGATAGGATTAGATACACAGCTCAGCAGTCAGTATCACACAGGAGAGGATTAGATACACGGCTCAGCAGTCAGTATCACACAGTATAGGATAAGATACACGGCTCAGCAGTCAGTATCACACAGGAGTGGATTAGATACACGGCTCAGCAGTCAGTATCACACAGGATAGGATTAGATACACGGCTCAGCAGACAGTATCACACAGGAGAGGATTAGATACGCGGCTCAGCAGTCAGTATCACACAGGAGAGGATTAGATACACGGCTCAGCAGTCAGTATCACACAGAGGAGGATTAGATACACAGCTCAGCAGTCAGTATCACACAGGAGAGGATTAGATACACGGCTCAGCAGTAAGTATCACACAGGAGAGGATTAGATACACGGCTCAGCAGTCAGTATCACACAGGGGAGGATTAGATACACGGCTCAGCAGACAGTATCACACAGGAGAGGATTAGATACACATTTCAGCAGTCAGTATCACACAGGAGAGGATTAGATACACGGCTCAGCAGTCAGTATCACACAGGAGAGGATTAGATACACGGCTCAGCAGACACTATCACACAGGAGAGGATTAGATACACGGCTCAGCAGACAGTATCACACAGGAGAGGATTAGATACACGGCTCAGCAGACAGTATCACACAGGGGAGGATTAGATACACGGCTCAGCAGTCAGTATCACACAGGAGAGGATTAGATACACGGCTCAGCAGTCAGTATCACACAGGAGAGGATTAGATACACGGCTCAGCAGTCAGTATCACACAGAGGAGGATTAGATACACGGCTCAGCAGACAGTATCACACAGGAGAGGATTAGATACACGGCTCAGCAGTAAGTATCACACAGGAGAGGATTAGATACACGGCTCAGCAGTCAGTATCACACAGGAGAGGATTAGATACACGGCTCAGCAGTCAGTATCACACAGAGGAGGATTAGATACACGGCTCAGCAGACAGTATCACACAGGAGAGGATTAGATACACGGCTCAGCAGTCAGTATCACACAGGAGAGGATTAGATACACGGATCAGCAGTCAGTATCACACAGGAGAGGATTAGATACACGGCTCAGCAGTCAGTATCACACAGGAGAGGATTAGATACACGGCTCAGCAGTCAGAATCACACAGGAGAGGATTAGATACACGGCTCAGCAGACAGTATCACACAGGAGAGGATTAGATACACGGCTCAGCAGACAGTATCACACAGGAGAGGATTAGATACACGGCTCAGCAGTCAGTATCACACAGGAGAGGATTAGATACACGGCTCAGCAGTCAGTATCACACAGGAGAGGATTAGATACACGGCTCAGCAGTCAGTATCACACAGGACAGGATTAGATACACGGCTCAGCAGTCAGTATCACACAGGATAGGATTAGATACAGCTCAGCAGTCAGTATCACACAGGAGAGGATTAGATACACGGCTCAGCAGTCAGTATCACACAGGAGAGGATTAGATACACGGCTCAGCAGTCAGAATCACACAGGAGAGGATTAGATACACGGCTCAGCAGTCAGTATCACACAGTATAGGATTAGATACACGGCTCAGCAGTCAGTATCACACAGGAGTGGATTAGATACACGGCTCAGCAGTCAGTATCACACAGGAGAGGATTAGATACACGGCTCAGCAGTCAGTATCACACAGGAGAGGATTAGATACACAGCTCAGCAGACAGTATCACACAGGGGAGGATTAGATACACGGCTCAGCAGTCAGTATCACACAGGAGAGGATTAGATACACAGCTCAGCAGACAGTATCACACAGGAGAGGATTAGATACACGGCTCAGCAGTCAGTATCACACAGGAGAGGATTAGATACACAGCTCAGCAGACAGTATCACACAGGGGAGGATTAGATACACGGTTCAGCAGTCAGTATCACACAGGAGAGGATTAGATACACGGCTCAGCAGTCAGTGTCACACAGGAGGATTAGATACACGGCTCAGCAGTCAGTATCACACAGGAGAGGATTAGATACACGGCTCAGCAGTAAGTATCACACAGGAGAGGATTAGATACACGGCTCAGCAGTCAGTATCACACAGAGGAGGATTAGATACACGGCTCAGCAGTCAGTATCACACAGGAGAGGATTAGATACACATCTCAGCAGTCAGTATCACACAGGAGAGGATTAGATACACGGCTCAGCAGTCAGTATCACACAGGAGAGGATTAGATACACGGCTCAGCAGTAAGTATCACACAGGAGAGGATTAGATACACGGCTCAGCAGTCAGTATCACACAGGAGAGGATTAGATACACGGCTCAGCAGACAGTATCACACAGAGGAGGATTAGATACACGGCTCAGCAGACAGTATCACACAGGAGAGGATTAGATACACGGCTCAGCAGTCAGTATCACACAGGATAGGATTAGATACACGGCTCAGCAGTCAGTATCACACAGGAGAGGATTAGATACACGGCTCAGCAGACAGTATCACACAGGAGAGGATTAGATACACGGCTCAGCAGTCAGTATCACACAGGAGAGGATTAGATACACGGATCAGCAGTCAGTATCACACAGGAGAGGATTAGATACACGGCTCAGCAGTCAGTATCACACAGGAGAGGATTAGATACACGGCTCAGCAGACAGTATCACACAGGAGAGGATTAGATACACGGCTCAGCAGTCAGTATCACACAGGAGAGGATTAGATACACGGATCAGCAGTCAGTATCACACAGGAGAGGATTAGATACACGGCTCAGCAGTCAGTATCACACAGGAGAGGATTAGATACACGGCTCAGCAGTCAGTATCACACAGGAGAGGATTAGATACACGGCTCAGCAGTCAGTATCACACAGGAGAGGATTAGATACACGGCTCAGCAGTAAGTATCACACAGGAGAGGATTAGATACACGGCTCAGCAGTCAGTATCACACAGAGGAGGATTAGATACACGGCTCAGCAGACAGTATCACACAGGAGAGGATTAGATACACGGCTCAGCAGACAGTATCACACAGGAGAGGATTAGATACACAGCTCAGCAGTCAGTATCACACAGAGGAGGATTAGATACACGGCTCAGCAGACAGTATCACACAGGAGAGGATTAGATACACGGCTCAGCAGTCAGTATCACACAGGAGAGGATTAGATACACGGATCAGCAGTCAGTATCACACAGGAGAGGATTAGATACACGGCTCAGCAGTCAGTATCACACAGGAGAGGATTAGATACACGGCTCAGCAGTCAGTATCACACAGGAGAGGATTAGATACACGGCTCAGCAGTCAGTATCACACAGGAGAGGATTAGATACACGGCTCAGCAGTAAGTATCACACAGGAGAGGATTAGATACACGGCTCAGCAGTCAGTATCACACAGAGGAGGATTAGATACACGGCTCAGCAGACAGTATCACACAGGAGAGGATTAGATACACGGCTCAGCAGACAGTATCACACAGGAGAGGATTAGATACACGGCTCAGCAGACAGTATCACACAGGAGAGGATTAGATACACAGCTCAGCAGTCAGCATCACACAGGAGAGGATTAGATACACGGCTCAGCAGTCAGTATCACACAGGAGAGGAGTAGATACACGGCTCAGCAGTCAGTATCACACAGAGGAGGATTAGATACACGGCTCAGCAGACAGTATCACACAGGAGAGGATTAGATACACGGCTCAGCAGTCAGTATCACACAGGAGAGGATTAGATACACGGATCAGCAGTCAGTATCACACAGGAGAGGATTAGATACACGGCTCAGCAGTCAGTATCACACAGGAGAGGATTAGATACACGGCTCAGCAGTCAGTATCACACAGGAGAGGATTAGATACACGGCTCAGCAGTCAGTATCACACAGGAGAGGATTAGATACACGGCTCAGCAGACAGTATCACACAGGAGAGGATTAGATACACAGCTCAGCAGTCAGTATCACACAGGAGAGGATTAGATACACGGCTCAGCAGTCAGTATCACACAGGAGAGGATTAGATACACGGCTCAGCAGTCAGTATCACACAGGAGAGGATTAGATACACGGATCAGCAGTCAGTATCACACAGGATAGGATTAGATACACGGCTCAGCAGTAAGTATCACACAGGACAGGATTAGATACACGGCTCAGCAGTCAGTATCACACAGGAGAGGATTAGATACACGGCTCAGCAAACAGTATCACACAGGATAGGATTAGATACACGGCTCAGCAGACAGTATCACACAGGGGAGGATTAGATACACAGTTCAGCAGTCAGTATCACACAGGAGAGGATTAGATACACGGCTCAGCAGTCAGTATCACATAGGAGAGGATTAGATACACAGTTCAGCAGTCAGTATCACACAGGAGAGGATTAGATACACGGCTCAGCAGTCAGTATCACACAGGAGAGGATTAGATACACGGTTCAGCAGACAGTATCACACGAGAGGATTAGATACACGGCTCAGCAGACAGTATCACACAGGAGAGGATTAGATACACGGCTCAGCAGACAGTATCACACAGGAGAGGATTAGATACACGGCTCAGCAGTCAGTATCACACAGGACAGGATTAGATACACGGCTCAGCAGTCAGTATCACACAGGAGAGGATTAGATACACGGCTCAGCAGTCAGTATCACACAGGAGAGGATTAGATACACGGCTCAGCAGTCAGTATCACACAGGACAGGATTAGATACACGGCTCAGCAGTCAGTATCACACAGGAGAGGATTAGATACAGCTCAGCAGTCAGTATCACACAGGAGAGGATTAGATACACGGCTCAGCAGTCAGTATCACACAGGAGAGGATTAGATACACGGCTCAGCAGTCAGTATCACACAGGAGAGGATTAGATACACGGCTCAGCAGTCAGTATCACACAGTATAGGATTAGATACACGGCTCAGCAGTCAGTATCACACAGGAGTGGATTAGATACACGGCTCAGCAGTCAGTATCACACAGGATAGGATTAGATACACGGCTCAGCAGTCAGTATCACACAGGAGAGGATTAGATACACGGCTCAGCAGTCAGTATCACACAGGAGAGGATTAGATACACAGCTCAGCAGTCAGTATCACACAGGAGAGGATTAGATACACAGCTCAGCAGTCAGTATCACACAGGAGAGGATTAGATACACGGCTCAGCAGACAGTATCAAACAGGAGAGGATTAGATACACAGCTCAGCAGTCAGTATCACAGGAGAGGATTAGATACACGGCTCAGCAGTCAGTATCACACAGGAGAGGATTAGATACACGGCTCAGCAGTCAGTATCACACAGGAGGATTAGATACACGGCTCAGCAGTCAGTATCACACAGGAGAGGATTAGATACATGGCTCAGCAGTAAGTATCACACAGGAGAGGATTAGATACACGGCTCAGCAGTCAGTATCACACAGAGGAGGATTAGATACACGGCTCAGCAGTCAGTATCACACAGGAGAGGATTAGATACACGGCTCAGCAGTCAGTATCACACAGGAGAGGATTAGATACACATCTCAGCAGTCAGTATCACACAGGAGAGGATTAGATACACGGCTCAGCAGTCAGTATCACACAGGAGAGGATTAGATACACGGATCAGCAGTCAGTATCACACAGGATAGGATTAGATACACGGCTCAGCAGTAAGTATCACACAGGAGAGGATTAGATACACGGCTCAGCAGTCAGTATCACACAGAGGAGGATTAGATACACGGCTCAGCAGACAGTATCACACAGGAGAGCATTAGATACACGGATCAGCAGTCAGTATCACACAGGAGAGGATTAGATACACGGCTCAGCAGTCAGTATCACACAGGAGAGGATTAGATACACGGCTCAGCAGTCAGTATCACACAGGAGAGGATTAGATACACGGCTCAGCAGACAGTATCACACAGGAGAGCATTAGATACACGGCTCAGCAGTCAGTATCACACAGAGGAGGATTAGATACACGGCTCAGCAGACAGTATCACACAGGAGAGGATTAGATACACGGCTCAGCAGTCAGTATCACACAGGAGAGGATTAGATACACGGATCAGCAAACAGTATCACACAGGAGAGGATTAGATACACGGCTCAGCAGACAGTATCACACAGGGGAGGATTAGATACACGGCTCAGCAGTCAGTATCACACAGGATAGGATTAGATACACTGTTCAGCAGTCAGTATCACACAGGAGAGGATTAGATACACGGCTCAGCAGTCAGTATCACACAGGAGAGGATTAGATACACGGCTCAGCAGTCAGTATCACACAGGAGAGGATTAGATACACGGCTCAGCAGTCAGTATCACACAGGAGAGGATTAGGTACACGGCTCAGCAGTCAGTATCACACAGGAGAGGATTAGATACACGGCTCAGCAGTCAGGATCACACAGGAGAGGATTAGATACACGGCTCAGCTGTCAGTATCACATAGGAGAGGATTAGATACACGGCTCAGCAGTCAGGATCACACAGGAGAGGATTAGATACACGGCTCAGCAGTCAGTATCACACAGGAGAGGATTAGATACATGGCTCAGCAGACAGTATCACACAGGAGAGGATTAGATACACGGCTCAGCAGTCAGTATCACACAGGAGAGGATTAGATACATGGCTCAGCAGACAGTATCGCACAGGAGAGGATTAGATACACGGCTCAGCAGTCAGTATCACACAGGAGAGGATTAGATACATGGCTCAGCAGTCAGTATCACACATGAGAGGATTAGATACACGGCTCAGCAGTCAGTATCACACAGGAGAGGATTAGATACATGGCTCAGCAGACAGTATCACACAGGAGAGGATTAGATACACGGCTCAGCAGTCAGTATCACACAGGAGAGGATTAGATACACGGCTCAGCAGTCAGTATCACACAGGATAGGATTAGATACACGGCTCAGCAGTCAGTATCACACAGGAGAGGATTAGATACACGGCTCAGCAGTCAGTATCACACAGGAGAGGATTAGATACACGGCTCAGCAGACCGTATCACACAGGAGGATTGGATACACGGCTCAGCAGTCAGTATCACACAGGAGAGGATTAGATACACGGCTCAGCAGTCAGTATCACACAGGAGAGGATTAGATACACAGCTCAGCAGTCAGTATCACACAGGAAAGGATTAGATACACGGCTCAGCAGTCAGTATCACACAGGAGAGGATTAGATACACGGCTCAGCAGTCAGTATCACACAGGAGAGGATTAGATACACGGCTCAGCAGTCTGTATCACACAGGAGAGGATTAGATACACGGCTCAGCAGTCATTATCACACAGGAGAGGATTAGATACACGGCTCAGCAGTCTGTATCACACAGGAGAGGATTAGATACACGGCTCAGCAGTCAGTATCACACAGGAGAGGATTAGGTACACGGCTCAGCAGACAGTATCACACAGGAGAGGATTAGATACACGGCTCAGCAGTCAGTATGACACAGGATAGGATTAGATACACGGCTCAGCAGACCGTATCACACAGGAGGATTAGATACACGGCTCAGCAGTCAGTATCACATGAGAGGATTAGATACACGGCTCAGCAGTCAGTATCACTCAGGATAGGATTAGATACACGGGTCAGCAGTCAGTATCACACAGGAGAGGATTAGATACACGGCTCAGCAGTCAGTATCACACAGGAGAGGATTAGATACATGGCTCAGCAGTCAGTATCACACAGGAGAGGATTAGATACACAGCTCAGCAGTCAGTATCACACAGGAGAGGATTAGATACACGGCTCAGCAGTCAGTATCACACAGGAGAGGATTAGATACACGGCTCAGCAGTCAGTATCACACAGGAGAGGATTAGATACACGGCTCAGCAGTCAGTATCACACAGGAGAGGATTAGATACACAGCTCAGCAGTCAGTATCACACAGGAGAGGATTAGATACACGGCTCAGCAGTCAGTATCACACAGGAGAGGATTAGATACACGGCTCAGCAGTCTGTATCACACAGCAGAGGATTAGATACACGGCTCAGCAGTTAGTATCACACAGGAGAGGATTAGATACACGGCTCAGCAGTCAGTATCACACAGGAGAGGATTAGATACACGGCTCAGCAGTCTGTATCACACAGGAGAGGATTAGATACACGGCTCAGCAGTCAGTATCACACAGGAGAGGATTAGGTACACGGCTCAGCAGACAGTATCACACAGGAGAGGATTAGATACACGGCTCAGCAGACCGTATCACACAGGAGGATTAGATACACGGCTCAGCAGTCAGTATCACATGAGAGGATTAGATACACGGCTCAGCAGTCAGTATCACTCAGGATAGAATTAGATACACGGGTCAGCAGTCAGTATCACACAGGAGAGGGTTAGATACACGGCTCAGCAGTCAGTATCACACAGGATAGGATTAGATACACGGCTCAGCAGACAGTATCACACAGGAGAGGATTAGATACACGGCTCAGCAGTCAGTATCACACAGGAGAGGATTAGATACACGGCTCAGCAGTCAGTATCACACAGGAGAGGATTAGATACACGGCTCAGCAGTTAGTATCACACAGGAGAGGATTAGATACACAACTCAGCAGACAGTATTACACAGGAGAGGATTAGATACACGGCTCAGCAGTCAGTATCACACAGGAGAGGATTAGATACACGGCTCAGCAGTCAGTATCACACAGGAGAGGATTAGATACACGGCTCAGCAGTCAGTATCACACAGGAGAGGATTAGATACACAACTCAGCAGACAGTATTACACAGGAGAGGATTAGATACACGGCTCAGCAGACAGTATCACACAGGAGAGGATTAGATACATGGCTCAGCAGTCAGTATCACACAGGAGAGGATTAGATACACGGCTCAGCAGTCAGTATCACACAGGAGAGGATTAGATACACGGCTCAGCAGTCAGTATCACACAGGAGAGGATTAGATACACGGCTCAGCAGTCAGTATCACACAGGATAGGATTAGATACACGGCTCAGCAGTCAGTATCACACAGGAGAGGATTAGATACACGGCTCAGCAGACAGTATCACACAGGAGAGGATTAGATACACGGCTCAGCAGTCAGTATCACACAGGAGAGGATTAGATACACGGCTCAGCAGTCAGTATCACACAGGAGAGGATTAGGTACACATCTCAGCAGTCAGTATCACACAGGAGAGGATTAGATACACGGCTCAGCAGTCAGCATCACACATGATAGGATTAGATACACGGCTCAGCAGACAGTATCACCCAGGAGGGGATTAGATACACGGCTCAGCAGACAGTGTCACAGGAGAGGATTAGATACACGGCTCAGCAGTCAGTATCACACAGGAGAGGATTAGATACACGGCTCAGCAGACAGTATCACACAGGAGAGGATTAGATACACGGCTCAGCAGACAGTATCACACAGGAGAGGATTAGATACACGGCTCAGCAGTCAGTATCACACAGGATAGGATTAGATACACGGCTCAGCAGTCAGTATCACACAGGAGAGGATTAGATACACAGCTCAGCAGACAGTATCACACAGGAGAGGATTAGATACACGGCTCAGCAGACAGTATCACACAGAGAGGATTAGATACACGGCTCAGCAGTCAGTATCACACAGGAGAGGATTAGATACACGGCTCAGCAGTCAGTATCACACAGGGGAGGATTAGATACACAGCTCAGCAGTCAGTATCACACAGGATAGGATTAGATACACGGCTCAGCAGTCAGTATCACACAGGAGAGGATTAGATACACGGCTCAGCAGTCAGTATCACACAGGAGAGGATTAGATACACAGCTCAGCAGACAGTATCACACAGGAGAGGATTAGATACACGGCTCAGCAGACAGTATCACACAGAGAGGATTAGATACACGGCTCAGCAGTCAGTATCACACAGGATAGGATTAGATACACAGCTCAGCAGTCAGTATCACACAGGAGAGGATTAGGTACACGGCTCAGCAGTCAGTATCACACAGGAGAGGATTAGATACACGGCTCAGCAGTCAGTATCACACAGGATAGGATTAGATACACGGCTCAGCAGTCAGTATCACACAGGAGAGGATTAGATACACGGCTCAGCAGTCAGTATCACACAGGAGAGGATTAGATACACAGCTCAGCAGTCAGTATCACACAGGAAAGGATTAGATACACGGCTCAGCAGTCAGTATCACACAGGAGAGGATTAGATACACGGCTCAGCAGTCAGTATCACACAGGAGAGGATTAGATACACGGCTCAGCAGTCTGTATCACACAGGAGAGGATTAGATACACGGCTCAGCAGTCAGTATCACACAGGAGAGGATTAGATACACGGCTCAGCAGTCTGTATCACACAGGAGAGGATTAGATACACGGCTCAGCAGTCAGTATCACACAGGAGAGGATTAGGTACACGGCTCAGCAGACAGTATCACACAGGAGAGGATTAGGTACACGGCTCAGCAGACAGTATCACACAGGAGAGGATTAGATACACGGCTCAGCAGACCGTATCACACAGGAGGATTAGATACACGGCTCAGCAGTCAGTATCACATGAGAGGATTAGATACACGGCTCAGCAGTCAGTATCACTCAGGATAGGATTAGATACACGGGTCAGCAGTCAGTATCACACAGGAGAGGGTTAGATACACGGCTCAGCAGTCAGTATCACACAGGATAGGATTAGATACACGGCTCAGCAGACAGTATCACACAGGAGAGGATTAGATACACGGCTCAGCAGTCAGTATCACACAGGAGAGGATTAGATACATGGCTCAGCAGACCGTATCACACAGGAGGATTAGATACACGGCTCAGCAGTCAGTATCACACAGGAGAGGATTAGATACATGGCTCAGCAGTCAGTATCACACAGGAGAGGATTAGATACACAGCTCAGCAGTCAGTATCACACAGGAGAGGATTAGATACACGGCTCAGCAGTCAGTATCACACAGGAGAGGATTAGATACACGGCTCAGCAGTCAGTATCACACAGGAGAGGATTAGATACACGGCTCAGCAGTCAGTATCACACAGGAGAGGATTAGATACACAGCTCAGCAGTCAGTATCACACAGGAGAGGATTAGATACACGGCTCAGCAGTCAGTATCACACAGGAGAGGATTAGATACACGGCTCAGCAGTCTGTATCACACAGGAGAGGATTAGATACACGGCTCAGCAGTTAGTATCACACAGGAGAGGATTAGATACACGGCTCAGCAGTCAGTATCACACAGGAGAGGATTAGATACACGGCTCAGCAGTCTGTATCACACAGGAGAGGATTAGATACACGGCTCAGCAGTCAGTATCACACAGGATAGGATTAGATACACGGCTCAGCAGACAGTATCACACAGGAGAGGATTAGATACACGGCTCAGCAGACCGTATCACACAGGAGGATTAGATACACGGCTCAGCAGTCAGTATCACATGAGAGGATTAGATACACGGCTCAGCAGTCAGTATCACTCAGGATAGGATTAGATACACGGGTCAGCAGTCAGTATCACACAGGAGAGGGTTAGATACACGGCTCAGCAGTCAGTATCACACAGGATAGGATTAGATACACGGCTCAGCAGACAGTATCACACAGGAGAGGATTAGATACACGGCTCAGCAGTCAGTATCACACAGGAGAGGATTAGATACATGGCTCAGCAGTCAGTATCACACAGGAGAGGATTAGATACACGGCTCAGCAGTCAGTATCACACAGGAGAGGATTAGATACACAACTCAGCAGACAGTATTACACAGGAGAGGATTAGATACACGGCTCAGCAGTCAGTATCACACAGGAGAGGATTAGATACACGGCTCAGCAGTCAGTATCACACAGGAGAGGATTAGGTACACGGCTCAGCAGTCAGCATCACACATGATAGGATTAGATACACGGCTCAGCAGACAGTATCACCCAGGAGGGGATTAGATACACGGCTCAGCAGTCAGTATCACACAGGAGAGGATTAGATACATGGCTCAGCAGTCAGTATCACACAGGAGAGGATTAGATACACGGCTCAGCAGTCAGTATCACACAGGAGAGGATTAGATACACAACTCAGCAGACAGTATTACACAGGAGAGGATTAGATACACGGCTCAGCAGTCAGTATCACACAGGAGAGGATTAGATACACGGCTCAGCAGTCAGTATCACACAGGAGAGGATTAGGTACACGGCTCAGCAGTCAGCATCACACATGATAGGATTAGATACACGGCTCAGCAGACAGTATCACCCAGGAGGGGATTAGATACACGGCTCAGCAGACAGTGTCACAGGAGAGGATTAGATACACGGCTCAGCAGTCAGTATCACACAGGAGAGGATTAGATACACGGCTCAGCAGACAGTATCACACAGGAGAGGATTAGATACACGGCTCAGCAGACAGTATCACACAGGAGAGGATTAGATACACGGCTCAGCAGTCAGTATCACACAGGATAGGATTAGATACACGGCTCAGCAGTCAGTATCACACAGGAGAGGATTAGATACACAGCTCAGCAGACAGTATCACACAGGAGAGGATTAGATACACGGCTCAGCAGTCAGTATCACACAGGAGAGGATTAGATACACGGCTCAGCAGTCAGTATCACACAGGAGAGGATTAGATACACGGCTCAGCAGTCAGTATCACACAGGAGAGGATTAGATACACGGCTCAGCAGACAGTATCACACAGAGAGGATTAGATACACGGCTCAGCAGTCAGTATCACACAGGATAGGATTAGATACACGGCTCAGCAGTCAGTATCACACAGGGGAGGATTAGATACACAGCTCAGCAGTCAGTATCACACAGGATAGGATTAGATACACGGCTCAGCAGTCAGTATCACACAGGAGAGGATTAGATACACGGCTCAGCAGTCAGTATCACACAGGAGAGGATTAGATACACAGCTCAGCAGACAGTATCACACAGGAGAGGATTAGATACACGGCTCAGCAGACAGTATCACACAGAGAGGATTAGATACACGGCTCAGCAGTCAGTATCACACAGGATAGGATTAGATACACAGCTCAGCAGTCAGTATCACACAGGAGAGGATTAGGTACACGGCTCAGCAGTCAGTATCACACAGGAGAGGATTAGATACACGGCTCAGCAGTCAGTATCACACAGAGGAGGATTAGATACACGGCTCAGCAGTCAGTATCACACAGGATAGGATTAGATACACGGCTCAGCAGTCAGTATCACACAGGAGAGGATTAGATACACGGCTCAGCAGTCAGTATCACACAGGAGAGGATTAGATACACGGCTCAGCAGTCAGTATCACACAGGAGAGGATTAGATACACGGCTCAGCAGACAGTATCCCACAGGACAGGATTAGATACATGGCTCAGCAGTCAGTATCACACAGGAGAGGATTAGATACACGGCTCAGCAGACAGTATCACACAGGGGAGGATTAGATACACGGCTCAGCAGACAGTATCACACAGGAGAGGATTAGATACACGGCTCAGCAGGCAGTATCACACAGGAGAGGATTAGATACACAGCTCAGCAGTCAGTATCACACAGGATAGGATTAGATACACGGCTCACCAGTCAGTATCACACAGGAGAGGATTAGATACACGGCTCAGCAGACAGTATCACAGGAGATGATTAGATACACGGCTCAGCAGTCAGTATCACACAGGGGAGGATTAGATACATGGCTCAGCAGTCAGTATCACACAGGAGAGGATTAGATACACGGCTCAGCAGACAGTATCCCACAGGACAGGATTAGATACATGGCTCAGCAGACAGTATCACACAGGACAGGATTAGATACACGGCTCAGCAGGCAGTATCACACAGGAGAGGATTAGATACACGGCTCAGCAGTCAGTATCACACAGGATAGGATTAGATACACGGCTCAGCAGACAGTATCACACAGGACAGGATTAGATACACGGCTCAGCAGGCAGTATCACACAGGATAGGATTAGATACACGGCTCACCAGTCAGTATCACACAGGAGAGGATTAGATACACGGCTCAGCAGACAGTATCACAGGAGATGATTAGATACACGGCTCAGCAGTCAGTATCACACAGGATAGGATTAGATACACGGCTCAGCAGACAGTATCACACAGGACAGGATTAGATACACGGCTCAGCAGACAGTATCACACAGGAGAGGATTAGATACACGTCTCAGCAGTCAGTATCACACAGGAGAGGATTAGATACACGGCTCAGCAGACAGTATCACACAGGAGAGGATTAGATACACGGCTCAGCAGACAGTATCACACAGGAGAGGATTAGATACACGGCTCAGCAGTCAGTATCACACAGGAGAGGATTAGATACACGGCTCAGCAGTCAGTATCACACAGGATAGGATTAGATACACGGCTCAGCAGACAGTATCACACAGGAGAGGATTAGATACATGGCTCAGCAGTCAGTATCACACAGGAGAGGATTAGATACATGGCTCAGCAGTCAGTATCACACAGGAGAGGATTAGATACACAGCTCAGCAGTCAGTATCACACAGGAGAGGATTAGATACACGGCTCAGCAGACAGTATCACACAGGATAGGATTAGATACACGGCTCAGCAGTCAGTATCACACAGGAGAGGATTAGATACACGGCTCAGCAGTCAGTATCACACAGGAGAGGATTAGATACACAGCTCAGCAGTCAGTATCACACAGGAGAGGATTAGATACACGGCTCAGCAGACAGTATCACACAGGAGAGGATTAGATACACAGCTCAGCAGTCAGTATCACACAGGAGAGGATTAGATACACAGCTCAGCAGACAGTATCACACAGGAGAGGATTAGATACACAGCTCAGCAGTCAGTATCACACAGGAGATGATTAGATACACGGCTCAGCAGACAGTATCACACAGGAGAGGATTAGATACACGGCTCAGCAGTCAGTATCACACAGGAGAGTATTAGATACACGGCTCAGCAGTCAGTATCACACAGGAGAGGATTAGATACACGGCTCAGCAGTCAGTATCACACAGGAGAGGATTCGATACACGGCTCAGCAGTCAGTATCACACAGGAGAGGATTAGATACACGGCTCAGCAGTCAGTATCACACAGGAGAGGTTTAGATACATGGCTCAGCAGTCAGTATCACACAGGAGAGGATTAGATACACGGATCAGCAGACAGTATCACAGGAGAGGATTAGATACACGGCTCAGCAGACAGTATCACACAGGAGAGGATTAGATACACGGCTCAGCAGTCAGTATCACACAGGAGGATTAGATACACAGCTCAGCAGTCAGTATCACACAGGAGAGGATTCGATACACGGCTCAGCAGACAGTATCACACAGGAGAGGATTAGATACACGGCTCAGCAGACAGTATCACACAGGAGAGGATTAGATACACGGCTCAGCAGACAGTATCACACAGGAGAGGATTAGATACACGGCTCAGCAGTCAGTATCACACAGGAGAGGATTAGATACACGGCTCAGCAGACAGTATCACACAGGAGAGGATTAGATACACGGCTCAGCAGTCAGTATCACACAGGAGAGGATTAGATACACGGCTCAGCAGTCAGTATCACACAGGGGAGGATTAGATACACGGCTCAGCAGTCAGTATCACACAGGGGAGGATTAGATACACGGCTCAGCAGTCAGTATCACACAGGAGAGGATTAGATACACGGCTCAGCAGTCAGTATCACACAGGAGAGGATTAGATACACGGCTCAGCAGTCAGTATCACACAGGGGAGGATTAGATACACGGCTCAGCAGTCAGTATCACACAGGAGAGGATTAGATACACGGCTCAGCAGACAGTATCACACAGGAGAGGATTCGATACACAGCTCAGCAGACAGTATCACACAGGAGAGGATTAGATACACAGCTCAGCAGTCAGTATCACACAGGAGAGGATTCGATACACGGCTCAGCAGTCAGTATCACACAGGAGAGGATTAGATACATGGCTCAGCAGACAGTATCACACAGGAGAGGATTAGATACACGGCTCAGCAGTCAGTATCACACAGGAGAGGATTAGATACACAGCTCAGCAGTCAGTATCACACAGGAGAGGATTAGATACACGGCTCAGCAGTCAGTATCACACAGGAGAGGATTCGATACACAGCTCAGCAGACAGTATCACACAGGAGAGGATTAGATACACAGCTCAGCAGTCAGTATCACACAGGGGAGGATTAGATACACGGCTCAGCAGTCAGTATTACACAGGAGAGGATTAGATACACGGCTCAGCAGACAGTATCACACAGGAGAGGATTAGATACACGGCTCAGCAGTCAGTATCACACAGGAGAGGATTAGATACATGGCTCAGCAGACAGTATCACACAGGAGAGGATTAGATACACAGCTCAGCAGTCAGTATCACACAGGAGAGGATTAGATACACAGCTCAGCAGACAGTATCACACAGGAGAGGATTAGATACACGGCTCAGCAGACAGTATCACACAGGAGAGGATTAGATACACTTCTCAGCAGTCAGTATCACACAGGAGAGTATTAGATATACAGCTCAGCAGTCAGTATCACACAGGAGAGGATTCGATACACGGCTCAGCAGTCAGTATCACACAGGAGAGGATTAGATACACGGCTCAGCAGACAGTATCACACAGGAGAGGATTAGATACACGGCTCAGCAGACAGTATCACACAGGAGAGGATTAGATACACGGCTCAGCAGTCAGTATCACACAGGAGAGGATTAGATACACGGCTCAGCAGACAGTATCACACAGGAGAGGATTAGATACACGGCTCAGCAGACAGTATCACACAGGAGAGGATTAGATACACGGCTCAGCAGACAGTATCACACAGGAGAGGATTAGATACACGGCTCAGCAGTCAGTATCACACAGGAGAGGATTAGATACACGGCTCAGCAGTCAGTATCACACAGGATAGGATTAGATACACAGCTCAGCAGTCAGTATCACACAGGAGAGGATTAGATACACAGCTCAGCAGACAGTATCACACAGGAGAGGATTAGATACACGGCTCAGCAGACAGTATCACACAGGAGAGGATTAGATACACGGCTCAGCAGACAGTATCACACAGGAGAGGATTAGATACACGGCTCAGCAGTCAGTATCACACAGGATAGGATTAGATACACAGCTCAGCAGTCAGTATCACACAGGAGAGGATTAGATACACAGCTCAGCAGACAGTATCACACAGGAGAGGATTAGATACACGGCTCAGCAGTCAGTATTACACAGGATAGGATTAGATACACGGCTCAGCAGACAGTATCACGCAGGAGAGGATTAGATACACGGCTCAGCAGTCAGTATTACACAGGATAGGATTAGATACACGGCTCAGCAGACAGTATCACACAGGAGAGGATTAGATACACGGCTCAGCAGTCAGTATCACACAGGAGAGGATTAGATACACGGCTCAGCAGTCAGTATCACACAGGATAGGATTAGATACACGGCTCAGCAGACAGTATCACACAGGAGAGGATTAGATACACGGCTCAGCAGTCAGTATCACACAGGAGAGGATTAGATACACGGCTCAGCAGTCAGTATCACACAGGAGAGGATTAGATACACGGCTCAGCAGTCAGTATCACACAGGAGAGGATTAGATACACGGCTCAGCAGTCAGTATCACACAGGAGAGGATTAGATACACGGCTCAGCAGTCAGTATCACACAGGAGAGGATTAGATACACGGCTCAGCAGTCAGTATCACACAGGAGAGGATTAGATACACGGCTCGGCAGTCAGTATCACAGAGGAGAGGATTAGATACACCACCGGCTGCGATCTCCCGGCCACCATTCACTTCTTAGCACAGTGGAGATGACAGCAAAGGACCCGACCAGGGAGCAAGACAGTGACATTCTGGATTATATCAATGGCTGAATCCATCACACGGAGGGGAAGCATCTATCACATCGGGAGGAGAATTCATCACAATAGGAGCAGCATCCATCACACAGGGGGAGCATCCTGTTAAAAATCGTTATTGCGCAAAAATATCTAATCAAGACTTAACCAGGTGCGTTATTCTTACAAGAAAAATGTCATGATATTCTGACGAAAGTATAGTGGTTTATTGAGTTATCCACCATCGCAGCAAAAACATAAAAGGTAGATGAAACAATTACAAACAGAGTGTCCATGTGTAAATATCAGCGCTTCTCCTGTTACTCATCTTTCCAGGGTCCTGAATGGTAGAAGTCATCTGTCTGTGTGAAAGTCTGAAGTCATCATGGCATGGAGTAGCTAACAGCTGTTGTTCCTCGTGTCTTGTCTCATGTCCATGGAGAATGATGGTGAAGGAAGGGAGGTGACCGTCCCACGTGACAAAAAGCCCCCACCCCCTCCTAAGAGACGTTTATATATGCTCAACACTGATCACGTGTTCCCTGTATATGGCGTTAACTTATACTCTGAGCTACATACACAGAAATAGCTTTGGATAATGTCAGCAAGAAACCATGTGCTCGGTACAGAATAAAAATAAGAATAATTATATTTAACACATCCATCACACAGGGGGAGCATCCATCACACAGGGGGAGCATCCATCACGCAGGGGGAGCATACATCACACAGGGGGAGCATACATCACATCAGGGGAAGCATCCATCACACAGGGGAAGCATCCATCACACAGGGGGAGCATAGATAACATTGGGTTTACGACCCTGCCTAAGTTTCAGTGAACTCAATCAGATTACGGTCTGGGATTTGTATCAGCTCCCTCTCATCCTGGACCCCTTTAATCAAATTGTAGGAGCAAAATGTTTTTCTAAACTGGATCTGAGGGGGCACATAATCTCACTGATATTAAAGAGGGGGATGAGTGAAAAACAGCTTTCAATACACCTGAGGGACACTATGGGAACCTTGTCATGCTATTTGGGTTGACTAATGCTCCTGTCGTCTTTCAGGACATCTTTAGTCACCTGGTAGGCAGATTTGTTGTAATCTATCTTGATGACATATTAATTTATTCACTTGACCTTGAGTTACATCAGTTAAATGTCAGGTAGGTCTTAGAGATACTCAGAGACAATTATTTGTCAAAACAGAGAAATATAAGTTCTCGATTGAGGAGATCCATTTTCTAGGATATGTTTTATCATCCACCGGTTTTCGCATGGATCCAGCAAAAGTCCGGGCGGTACTGGATTGGGATCGTCCTGAGGATTCAAAGGCATTACAAAGATTTTGGAGTTTCGCCAACTATTATCATAGGTTCATCAATAACTTAGTGGCCAAGCATCTGACAGATATGAATAGGAACGGGACAGACATTTCCAAATGGTCCAGTCCGACCAGGGACACATACGATACCTTGAAGGAGTATTTTACTGCACCGATTCTTCCACAGCCTGACGACACTCAGCTTTTATTGTAGAATTATGACATTGGTAACAGGGAACTCATGGCAATCAAGTGGGCTTTTGGAGCGTGGTGTCATGTTTTGAAGGGGGCAGTTCATCCGGTTAGGATGATCATGGATCATAACAATCTAGTATATCTCAGGTCTTGAAAATGTCTAACGCCTTGACAAGCAAGATAGGCATCGTTCTTCATCAGGTTTACTATTTTGTCACATATAGGCCAGGGAAGAAGAACATTAAGGCTATGTGCACACGTTGCGGATTCTCTGCGGATCCGCAGCGTTTTTTGAAGTGCAGAAACCCTGCAGATCCGCAATTGATTTACAGTACAATGTAAATCAATGAGAAAAAAAAATGCTGTGCACACTTTGCGGAAAATCCGCTGTGGAAACTCTGCGGTTTAAAAGAAGTAGCATGTCACTTCTTTTTTGCGGATCTGCAGCGTTTTTGTACCCATTCCATTATAGAAAACTGCAGGGGTAAAAAACGCAGTAAATCCGCAAAAAAACGTGGTAAAAACGCACAAAAAACACTGCGGATCCGCACAAAAAACGCGACAAATCCGCAGCTGCGTTTTCTGCCAGGAGAGGCAGAATCCGCCCCATAAATTCCTAAGGCTAATCCGCAACGTGTGCGCGTAGCCTAAGTCAGATGCCTCCTCTCGTTTTCCTGGGGACGGAGATAATTGTGAACTGGTTCCTATGCTACTAAAAGGGTTGGTGATGGTGTGTATATGCTCTGACCTAGAAAGAGAGTTTGTTGAGGCTCAGGGGGACGCCCCGCTGCCTGGTAGGTCAACTGTTTGCACCTGCGAATCTCCGGCTGAGATTCTTAGTGAACATCATGCTTCAGTCTTGGCTGGACATCCCGGTAATAAAGCCACCATAGATCTTCATACTCTGCGTTTTTGGTGGTCAGGGGTACATTAGGATGTCCGGGAGTATGTAGCCACCTGAAGTGTCTGTGTGCGTTCTAAAACCTCTTAGGCCGGCGTCACACTACCGAGTTTTACGGACGTTTGAGTGCAGAAAATACGTCCAGAAAATACGCATTGCACACGGCCCAATGATTCTCTATGGGGCAGCTCCTATCTGCCGTATATTACGCATCCGTAATATACGGTATGTTACGGGCATAGAAAATTGCAGCATGCTGCGTTTGTCAGCGTACTGCGCAAAAAATACGCCAATGAAAGTCTATGGGGGCGAGAAAATTACAGATTACACACGGACCAACAGTGTGACTTGCGAGAAATACGCAGCGGTGTTCTATAGAAAAGCCAGCAATTCAGTGCGGTGTACAGTAAAATCACACTGACAATAGAATAGAATAGCTAAAATAAATGTCTACACATCTGTGAGGAAAATGTATAATATAAGTTTTAGTTTCTCTGCCAGCACATATAGGGTGGGCGTACTGAGGGATTTTTGCACTGCTGACCATGGTCCTGTTAGCACATGGCAGCTGTAAAACCCCCCTCTCCCCCCCCCCCCCCACATGGCAGCTGTAAAACCAGCCCTATGGCAGACACTGGGTAACCTGAAGCTTGTGTGTGAGCAGGGTGGGGCTTTAAACTGCAGGTGACCAATCCTGTTAAGCCACCTGTGGTCCCTCCCTTCTCAGTCAGGAATTTCTTTGTCTCCAGGGTCTGAGAACATAAAGATCTCTGACCTCAGTGAATATCATTAACCAGCCCTTTTGCGAGGTCACGAGGCTGGGGTTTAAAAATCTCTACACTTAACTCAGTCTTCAGTCTTCAGTCTGAGTCTGAATCTTACCGGAGAAGCTGTTCCTACCCAGACCTCCTGATGCATTGAGACATTTGGGGTCTGCCTGCCAGCATAGTTTTGCCTGACATGATCTGAAAACATGAGTTTTACCTTTCTTCTTTAATCCGTTATTTTTATAATTACCTTGTACATATTTTCAATTGTCTCATATTGTAACATCTTTTTATAAACACTGCCTTAATTTTAACGGAGTAAAATACATAAAATACTAGTTTCGTTCTTCCTGTTCTAAAACGTACCCTAAGTCTTCTGAAGGGAATTACGCTACTGTTTTGGGTTAGCTTCGGACCCATTAATCGAAGCTGGTGGCAGCATACTGTGTGCTGTGCCTTTGGGAGTCGTTGTATCGACGGCAGCATTGATAATTATTGTTCCTGCCTGTGTGGGAGTAGTTATATCGCCTCGCTGCAGCATGCCCAATAGCCAGTACATAGCAGGCAGCCTTTCTGGCGACTAATTACCCTAGGTGCAGTACCTAATCTGACCTGAGGGTAAGCGGGCGCCAGAGAGCTGCAAGTTCAAGCGGAACTGTAAAGCGGGATATACATAAATCCCTGCTGTTACAGAACCCCCAGCACCAAGAATATATTATGCAGTATATATTATGTATAATAGGTTCCATGTGAAATGCATCAGTCCACAGGCTGCGCCCCTGGTTAGAGGGGACAAGATATCCTCCTTCTGACCTCCCCCACCTTTGTAATTCCCACAGTAAATATCAGCATGCTCCGGCCCCCTGCGGCTATTGTAATGTATGTCTGGCCTGCTTTTTCTATTGGCCTGCCCTGTGTATCTGTGTTATATATTCTGTGTGCTGTGAATAAAGTGTGTTCTTTTAGACTGGGAATACGTGAAGTAGCAGTCAGCTTTTATATGCTCTCACGTAATCAAGGAATTCCAGCCAGCTTTCCTTCATTCAGAATCCAGCAAAAGCAGAGTGGACCTCCTGAAACACAGGGGGTGCTGAAAGAGGTACTACAGCACAGTAGACCCCGTTACACCTGCAGTTCGTGGTATATTGAAGAGCAGTGTGATACCTAAAATAAGCCACTGCTGTAAACTAAGAGGTCAATAGCCTTGTGTGTGTGTTTTTTCATCACATTGTAGCAGTGGAGGGGTAACTAAGATAAGCCCCTCTGCACATGTGATAGCCGTCTGTTGGCCTAAAGTCACCCCGATCCGTGACGTGGGGGTGACGGTCACGGTGTGAATCGTGACAACATAGTATAGGTATTATATATATATATATATATATATATATATATATATATATATATATATATACCAGTGAGACACACACATATATATATATATATTTATATTTCATACAGCGCTAGATGGCAGAAAAGACGGTAATTCAATTGCCGGCTTTTCCTATCTCCTTCACAAACCCGACAGGATATGACACATGGTTACATGCAGTAAACCATGTTATATCCCTTCTTTTATTACATATTCCTCTTTAGTAATGTAAGAAGTGTCTTTGTGTCAAAAAAATACCCTAGACGACCAGTCGAGCAAAGGATTGTGCTTTTTGAACCAAGGTAAACCCAGGACGACTGGGCAAGGTAATTTAGCAAGAACAAACAAGTCTATACACTCCTGATGCTCCATATTCCCAATATGTGGGAACCCGGAAACCTTTCGAGGAGTACACCCATGTTCCAGAGAAGTGTTATCAATAGCCACAACAGGAATAGATGACAATGGTTCAGAATCAAACTTATATTTATATAGGAATTGTTGATCAATCAAATTAAGTGCAGAACCACAATCCACCATTACCAAAACAGTCAGCAAGAAGTGAAAAGGCAGCTAAGAACAGTAAGCAAAAGGTGAGAGGGCGACTAAGAAAAATCAGCAAGATGTGAGAGGGCTAAAAAAGAACTGTCAACAAGAGATCAGAGGGGGACTAAGAACAGTCAGGAAGAGGTCAAAGGTTGACTAAGAACATTCTGCAAGACGTCAGAGGGTAACTAAGAAAAGTGATCAGGAGGTGAAAAGGTGGCTACGAACAGTCAGCAAATGGCAAGAGAACAACTAAGAACAGTCAGCAAGAGGTGAGTGGGTGACAGAAATGTCAGCAAAAGGTGAGTGGGTGACAGAAATGTCAGCAAAAGGTGAGTGGGTGACAGAAATGTCAGCAAAGGGTGAGAAGGCAACAAAGAATAGTCAGCAAGACGTGAGAGGATGACTAAGAACAGTGAGCAAATCAGAGAATGATAAAAGTGAGTCAGCAAAAGGTCAGAGGGTGACTAAGAGATTACGACTGCACTATTGAGTTCGTCCCAGGTGCCACACTTCCTAAGAGTCGCTTATTTAATCTGACGATTCCCGAGAGGGAGGCCTTAATGGAATACCAACAGACTAGTTTAGCTGCAGGTCATATAAGACCCTCTAAGTCCCCTGTGGGTGTAGGATTCTTTTTTGTCAAAAAGAAGGATGGGGGCCTTAGGCCGTGTCTGGATTTTCGGGAGATTAATAAGATCACTGTGCGCAATCCTTACCCGTTGCCGCTGATTCCGGATTCGTTTAACCAACTAACCGGGGCGAAGTGGTTCTCTAAGATTGACCTTCGTAGCACGTATAATTTGCTGCGGGTGAAGGAGGGCGATGAATGGAAGACAGCCTTTAATACCCCTGAAGGTCATTTTGAGTGTCTGGTGATGCCTTTTTTGGCCTTACTAATGCGCCTGTGTTTTTTCAAAATTTCATTAATGACAATCTGAGGTTGTTGATTGGTAGGCGGGTTATTGTTTATTTGGATGATATTTTCATCTACTCGTCCGATATGGAGTCACATTGGCAGAGAGACCGCAAAGTTCTACAGATTTTGAACTCACTCTTTGCTAAATTGGAGAAGTGCGAGGTGGCAGTACAGAAAATGAGTTTTTTGGGGTACCTTGTCTCCAGTGATGGGTTTGAGATGGACCTGGTGAAGGTTCAGGCAGTATTGGAGTGCCCTAGCCCTGAATGTTTGAAGTCGGTTCAGAGATCTTTATGGTTTGCTAATTATTACAGCTTGTCTCTTCAGAGAGGAAGAGAACTAGAACTCTAGTGCCATCTATTGGAAGTAGCAATCCTAACAGTCAATGTCGACCCTTTACTGAGCCTTGTCACATTACTTAGGATAATAGCCAATCCAGAAGATTGGATGGGGTGCATCCCTGTGCTTTATTTTCTAAAAAAAATTCGGAGACTGAGCTCAACTATGATGTTGGGAACAGAGAGTTGCTGGCTATTAAACTCGCGTTTAAGCATTGGCGACATTATTTTGAGGGGGCTAGACATCCGATACAGGTTTTTACTGATCATAAGAATCTGATATATCTGGATGCTGCTAAACGTTTGAATGCCCGTCAAGCTAGGAGGGCACAGGTTTTTGCCCGGCAACACATACTCCTGGTACGAAGAATGTTAAAGCGGATGCTTTGTCTTGTAGTTTCTCTCCAGCAGTTAATACTGAGAAGGAGGAATGTATTTTGCAGAGAGGGGTGGTGGTGGCAGCATTGGGTTCTGAGTTGGAGAGTAGCAACCTAGAGGCCCAGAATGCTGCACCAACTAACACTCCGTATGGTAAATTATTTGTGCCTAGAGCCTTGCGGAGAGATTTGTTTGCTGAATGTCATGAGTCTCAGTTGGCGGGTCATCCAGGGATTTGGGAAAAATAGAAAGTCGATCGGTTAAAGTTTCTGGTGGCCAGGGTGGCAAAGAGAAATCAAGTGGGTGTGTTAGTGTACTGTGGGCACTAGGTCGAAGGCCTCACATGCCCCGGCTGCAGGGTTGCTGTTCCCTTTGGAGGTTCCTAGTTCGCCATGGTCACATCATACTATGGATTTTATCACTGATCTGCCGGTCTCTGAGGGTTTTTCTGTCATCTGGGTTGTTGTGAACCGGTTTTGTAAGATGTGTCATCTGGTCCCGTTCAATAAATGACCCTGCGCCAAGACTCTAGCTAAGGCATTTGTGAAGGAGATTGTCAGGCTCCATGGGGTTCCCACGGACATTGCTTCTGATAGAGGACCACAGTTTGTGGCTCGCTTTTGGCGTGCTTTTTGTGACAGATTAAAGCTTCATTTGTCATTTTCATCAGGTTATCATCCAGAGTCCAATGGACAGACCGAAAGGAAGAACCAGGACGTCGAGCAGTTTTTGAGATGTTTTGTAGCAGACAATCAGGAGATGTGGTCAGAATATCGACCACTAGCTGAGTTTGCTCTTAATAATCATACGTCTTCCTTGGCTGGGTGTTCTCCTTATTTTTGCTGTACAGGGAGGCATCCATCTTTCGATCCATTTTCAAAGATTGGGGCAGCGGTGCCTGAGGAGGAGAGTTTTTCTGGAAATTTGGACAGGGTTTGGACTAATGTATGCCATAATCTGAAAGAGGCAAATAGGAGGTCAAAGAAATATTTTGACAAGAAAAGAAGGGAGGCGAGGTTTGCAGATGGTCTGGTTGTCCTCTAGGAATCTGCGTTTGAAGATCCCTTCTAAAAAACTGGGGCCTAAGTTTGTAGAACCCTTCAAAGTGGTTCAGGTTGTCAACTCGGCAGCGGTGAGATTAGACATCACCTCGTCCTGGAGAATTAATTCAGTTTTTCATGTATCTTTACTGAAGAAAGTTGACACACCAGATAAGGAGGCGATGCTGACTGTTCACTCAGTTGATGAGGACGGCGAGTTTGAGATTTCACGCATTTTAGATTCCAGGTGGCACATAGGAAGGTTGCAGTATCTCATGTCCTGGAAGGGTTTCGGTCCCGAGGATAATTCCTGGGTGAAAGCTGAGGATGTCTCGGCCTCAAGGCTGATTAAGGCTTTTCACCCTCTCACCTCTTGCTGACTGTTCGTATTCTCCCTATCACGTCTTGCTGACTGTTCTTAGTTGCCCTCTCAACTCTTACTGACTGTTCTTAGTCACCCTCTCACCTCTTGCTGACTGCTTATTCGCCCTCTCACCTCTTGCTGACTGTTCATAGTCGCTCTGTCACCTCTTTCTTATTGTTCTTATTCACCCTTTCACCTCTTTCTTATTGTTCTCAACTCTTACTGACTGTTCTTAGTCACCCTCTCACCTCTTGAATGCTTATTCGCCATCTCACCTCTTACTGACTGTTCTTAGTCGCTCTGTCACCTCTTTCTTATTGTTCTTAGTCGCCCTCTCACCTCTTTCTGACTGCTTATTCGCCCTCTCACCTCTTGCTGATTGTTCGTAGTCACCCTCTCACCTCTTGTGGACTGCTTATTCGCCCTCTCACCTCTTGCTGACTGTTCGTAGTCACCCTATCACCTCTTGCTGACTGTTCGTAGTCACCCTATCACCTCTTACTGACTGTTCTTAGTCACCCTCTCACCTCTTGCTGAATGCTTATTCGCCCTCTCACCTCTTACTGACTGTTCTTAGTCACTCTGTCACCTCTTTCTTATTGTTCTTAGTCACCCTCTCACCTCTTGCTGACTGCTTATTCGCCCTCTCACCTCTTGCTGATTGTTCGTAGTCACCCTCTCACCTCTTGCTGACTGCTTATTCACCCTCTCACCTCTTGCTGACTGTTCGTAGTCGCTCTGTCACCTCTTTCTTATTGTTCTTATTCACCCTTTCACCTCTTTCTTATTGTTCACAACTCTTACTGACTGTTCTTAGTCACCCTCTCACCTCTTGAATGCTTATTCGCCATCTCACCTCTTACTGACTGTTCTTAGTCGCTCTGTCACCTCTTTCTTATTGTTCTTAGTCGCCCTCTCACCTCTTTCTGACTGTTCTTAGTCACCCTCTCACCTCTTGCTGACTGCTTATTCGCCCTCTCACCTCTTGCTGATTGTTCGTAGTCACCCTCTCACCTCTTGCTGACTGCTTATTCGCCCTCTCACCTCTTGCTGACTGTTCTTAGTCACCCTCTCACCTCTTGCTGACTGCTTATTCGCCCTCTCACCTCTTGCTGACTGTTCGTATTCTCCCTCTCACCTCTTGCTGACTGTTCTTAATCGCCCTCTCAACTCTTACTGATTGTTCGTAGTCACCCTCTCACCTCTTGCTGACTGCTTATTCGCCCCCTCACCTCTTGCTGACTGTTCGTAGTCGCTCTGTCACCTCTTTCTTATTGTTCTTAGTCACCCTATCACCTCTTACTAACTGTTCTTAGTTTCTTAGTTGCTCTCTCACCTATTTCTTATTGTTCTTATTTGCCCTCTCACCTCTTGCTGACTGTTCTTAGTCGCTTCCTCACATATTGCTGCCCTTCGTTGGTCACACTCTTACATCTTGCTGACTGTTATTAGTCGCCCTCTCACATATTGCTGTCTATTCTTAGTTGCCCTTTCTTAGTTGAGATGAATGATGCCGCTCCGATATGAATAACACCACCATCGAGATGAAAGACACCATCCCCATGATGAATGACACCTCCCTCAAGATGACGGACACCATCTTCAAGATGAATGACACCAGCCTCAAGACACCCTCCTGAGATGAATGACAAACCCCTGAGATGTATGACACCCCCGAGATGAATGATACACCCCTTGAGATGACGGACACCGCACCTGAGATTAACTACACCACGGCAAGATGAATGACACCCCCTCGAGATGTCGAACACTACCCCTGAAATGAATGACACAAACCCCGAGATGTCAAACACCGTCCTGGAAATGAATGTCATCACCTTCGAGATGAATGACACCACCCTCAAAAAGAATGACACCACCCATGAGGTGCTGCACACCACTGCTGAGACAGTATACTGCCCGCCGGGATTATTCTCGCTGCATCTGAAATGTTGATTTGCCAAATCTAATGTGCATAATATAGAGCCTAAATATGCAAATTGCCTCTTCAGAGGGGAAGATAGGCTAGAATTCTAGAACTCTCCAGATCTGATTCATCTTCCTTTTCCTTGGCTGCGGGTGAAGAGGAAGCGAAGATCACATTCATGAGGAAGTCCAGGGCGCCCTGTCCTTGACTCCGCTGACACTTCTACTTTCTGTATGTTGTCAGGTTCCTGTTCATCCAGATGCACAACTTCTCCGAAGCTCACCATAATGTCCAGACGACAAGGTAAGGTCTACTTCTCTGTTGGTCCCTGGTCCACACCATCAGAAGGGCTTGTGAGGGGCTGAGACCCCCGGGATCCCTGCTGATACCGTCAGCCCCCATCCTTGTTCCTCTATATTAGGGAGCAGCTGATTAGCGGTGTCGGGGAGGTAAAAGGCACCCTAAAAACATATGGATCCAATTCATCAAATCTTTCACTCCAGAATTCTGTCATAAAAGCTTTGAAGAGTTATAACTCAGTGTTGTGCCAAAATCATGCAATCTTTGGTGGTTTCAAGACAGTTAGGGGCAAGACAGAGGCGCCACCCATGAGGTTCCTGGTGCAGCACAGAGAGGTACGCCACCAGTGAGGTTCCTGGCGCAGCGCGGAGGGGCATCCACCCGTGAGGTTCCTAGTGCAGCGCAGAGAGGCACGACACCAGTGAGGTTCCTGGTGCAGCGTGGAGGGACATCCACCAGTGAGGGTCCTGGCACAGCGTCGAGGGGCATCCACCAGTGAGGGTCCTGGCACAGCGTCGAGGGGCATCCACCCGTGAGGTTCCTAGTGCAGTGCGGAGGGGCATCCACCAGTGAGGTTCCTGGTGCAGCGTAGAGGGGCATCCACCAGTGAGGTTCCTGGTGCAGCGTAGAGGGGCATCCACCAGTGAGGTTCCTGGTGCAGCGTAGAGGGGCATCCACCAGTGAGGTTCCTAGTGCAGTGTAGAGGGGCATCCACCAGTGAGGTTCCTGGTGCAGCGTAGAGGGGCATCCACCAGTGAGGTTCCTGGTGCAGCGTAGAGGGGCATCCACCAGTGAGGTTCCTAGTGCAGTGTAGAGGGGCATCCACCCGTGAGGTTCCTAGTGCAGTGCGGAGGGGCATCCACCAGTGAGGTTCCTGGTGCAGTGTGGAGGGGCATCCACCAGTGAGGTTCCTAGTGCAGTGTAGAGGGGCATCCACCCGTGAGGTTCCTAGTGCAGTGTAGAGGGGCATCCACCCGTGAGGTTCCTAGTGCAGTGCGGAGGGGCATCCACCAGTGAGGTTCCTGGTGCAGTGTGGAGGGGCATCCACCAGTGAGGTTCCTAGTGCAGTGTAGAGGGGCATCCACCCGTGAGGTTCCTAGTGCAGTGTAGAGGGGCATCCACCCGTGAGGTTCCTAGTGCAGTGCGGAGGGGCATCCACCAGTGAGGTTCCTGGTGCAGTGTGGAGGGGCATCCACCAGTGAGGTTCCTAGTGCAGTGTAGAGGGGCATCCACCAGTGAGGTTCCTGGTGCAGCGTAGAGGGGCATCCACCAGTGAGGTTCCTAGTGCAGTGTAGAGGGGCATCCACCCGTGAGGTTCCTAGTGCAGTGCGGAGGGGCATCCACCAGTGAGGTTCCTGGTGCAGTGTGGAGGGGCATCCACCAGAGAGATGCTTCTGATTCATGAAGAGCATGCTCCCCATCATAAATCAGCAGTGTCTGACTCCAGCGCAGCTCCTAATCAAAGCCTGCGACAACTATGCCAGGCTTGAGGAGTCGGGTCAGTAGACTTTCTATATGTGGCCTCGGAAGCACAACGGGCACTGATAGGAAACCACGGAGGGAAGAACACAGAAATGTTGGGAATGAACCCATCATGATGATGCCTAGCTTAATGGGGAAAAGAGAGGGCTTAGTAGGGGAGCACAAGCACTGAGAAATGCTTCTCTGCAGAGTAATGACTTGTGTGTGTCTAATCAATGCTGTGCATGTGTGTCTATGAAGTGTATGATATGTGTGTCTAGTGTGTGCTGTGCATGCGTATCTTGTGTGTGTGAACTGTGTGTCAGTGTGTGTCTAGTAAGTGACTGGTGTGTAAGTAATGTGTATGTTGCATTTATCTAATATGCGACTTGTGTCTAGTGTATGCTGTGCACGTGTCTCGTATGTGGCTGGTGTGTGTGGCGTATATTGTGTGACTGGTGTGTATGTGGCGTACATTGGGTGTCTAGTGTGTGACAGGTGTATAAGTAGTGTATGATTATTGTGTGTCCTGTGTATGTGTGTCTAGTGTACCTGATGTGTGATGTGCATGTGTGACTGGTGTGTATGTGGCGTGTGTATGCTATGCATCTGTGTCTAGTGTGTGATGGGTGTGTATGAGGTATGCTTCTAGTATGTGTGCTGTGCATGTGTATCTAATAATAATAATAATCTTTATTTTTATATAGCGCTAACATATTCCGCAGCGCTTTACATTTTTTTTCACACATTATCACATTATCTAGTGTGGACCTGGTGTGTATGTGGTGTGTGTGCTGTGCATGTGTGTCTAGTGTGAGTGGTGTGTGTGCTGGGCATGTGTCTAGTGTGTGACGGGTGTGTATGTGCTGCACATGTGTGTAAATTGTGTGACTGGTGTGTATGTGATATTTATGTGCTGTGCATGTGTGTCTAGTCATGGACAAAAATTTTGAGAATGAGTGTCACGATTCACACCGTGACCGTCACCCCTACGTCACGGGTCGGGGTAACTTTAGGCCAACAGACGGCTATCACATGTGCAGGGGGGCTTATCTTAGTTATCCCTCCACTCCACAATGTGATGAAAAAACACACACAAGGCTATTGACCTCTTAGTTTACAGCAGGGGCTTATTTTAGGTATCCCACTGCTCTTCAATATACCACGAACTGCAGGGATTTATGTACAGGTCCTTCTCAAAAAATTAGCATATAGTGTTAAATTTCATTATTTACCATAATGTAATGATTACAATTAAACTTTCATATATTATAGATTCATTATCCACCAACTGAAATTTGTCACGTCTTTTATTGTTTTAATACTGATGATTTTGGCATACAACTCCTGATAACCCAAAAAACCTGTCTCAATAAATTAGCATATTTCACCCATCCAATCAAATAAAAGTGTTTTTTAATAACAAACAAAAAACCCATCAAATAATAATGTTCAGTTATGCACTCAATACTTGGTGGGGATTCCTTTGGCAGAAATGACTGCTTCAATGCGGCGTGGCATGGAGGCAATCAGCCTGTGACACTGCTGAGATGTTATGGAGGCCCAGGATGCTTCAATAGCGGCCTTAAGCTCATCCAGAGTGTTGGGTCTTGCGTCTCTCAACTTTCTCTTCACAATATCCCACAGATTCTCTATGGGGTTCAGGTCAGGAGAGTTGGCAGGCCAATTGAGCACAGTAATACCATGGTCAGTAAACCATTTACCAGTGGTTTTGGCACTGTGAGCAGGTGCCAGGTCGTGCTGAAAAATGAAATCTTCATCTCCATAAAGCATTTCAGCCGATGGAAGCATGAAGTGCTCCAAAATCTCCTGATAGCTAGCTGCATTGACCCTGCCCTTGATGAAACACAGTGGACCAACACCAGCAGCTGACATGGCACCCCACACCATCACTGACTGTGGGTACTTGACACTGGACTTCAGGCATTTTGGCATTTCCTTCTCCCCAGTCTTCCTCCAGACTCTGGCACCTTGATTTCCGAATGACATGCAAAATTTGCTTTCATCAGAAAAAAGTACTTGGGACCACTTAGCAACAGTCCAGTGCTGCTTCTCTGTAGCCCATTTCGGCACCTGTAGCCCATTTCCTGCACACGCCTGTGCACGGTGGCTCTGGATGTTTCCACACCAGACTCAGTCCACTGCTTCCTCAGGTTCCCCAAGGTCTGGAATCGGTCCTTCTCCACAATCTTCCTCAGGGTCCGGTCTCCTCTTCTCGTTGTACAGCGTTTTCTGCCACATTGTTTCCTTCCAACAGACTTACCATTGAGGTGCCTTGATACAGCACTCTGGGAACAGCCTATTTGTTGAGAAATTTCTTTCTGGGTCTTACCCTCTTGCTTGAGGGTGTCAATGATGGCCTTCTTGACATCTGTCAGGTCGCTAGTCTTACCCATGATGGGGGTTTTGAGTAATGAACCAGGCAGGGAGTTTATAAAAACCTCAGGTATCTTTTGCATGTGTTTAGAGTTAATTAGTTGATTCAGAAGATTAGGGTAATAGGTCGTTTAGAGAACCTTTTCTTGATATGCTAATTTATTGAGACAGGTTTTTTGGGTTATCAGGAGTTGTATGCCAAAATCATCAGTATTAAAACAATAAAAGACGTGACAAATTTCAGTTGGTGGATAATGAATCTATAAGATATGAAAGTTTAATTGTAATCATTACATTATGGTAAATAATGAAATTTAACACTATATGCTAATTTTTTGAGAAGGACCTGTATATCCCGCTTACAGTTCCACTTAAGACTTGCAGCTCTCTTCCACCCCCCTCACCCTCAGGTCATATTAGGTACTGTACCTGGGGTAATTAGTCGCCAGAAAGGCTGCCTGCTATGTACTGGCTACTGGGCACGCTGCAGCGATGCGATAAACTACTCCCACTCAGGCAGGAACAATAATTATCAATGCCGCAGTCGCTACAACAACACCCAGAGGCCTGCACACGGTAAGCTGTCACCAGCTTCGATTAAACGGGTCCGAAGCTAACCCAAAACAGTAACGTAATTCCCTTCAGGAGACTTAGGGTACGTTTTAGAACAGGAGAGCGACTCTAGTATATTAAATATTATACTCCATAAATGATTTTCAGGCAGTGTTTATAAAAAGTTATATAAAGATGTTACAATATGAGACAATTGAAAAAAATATGTACAAGGTAATTATAAAATAAACAGGGATTAAATAAGAAAAGGGTACAACTCACATGTTCTTTGTTCATATCAGTTCAGGCAACCAGGCTAGTGGGTTTTCCATCTATCCCAGTGCATTAGGTACAGCTCTTCAGGTCAGACTCACATGGCTTCCAGCAGACAGACTGACTGCTGGGTTCTGGCAAAACAGTTATAGCTCAGCTTGGTGACATCACCAAAAGGGCTGGCTATCCCAGACCCTCCTACCTTTTCAGTCTAACTAAATGTAACCTAAATTTGTCTAAATCTTGTAACTCCGCTACTGAACATGTCATAGTCATAACAACGCCAGCATTCATCTCGTCTTAACATTGGCATTCTAATGAGATCAAATACGTCATATGTGTGATGGATCATTACAGAGAAATCCCTACTTTTTTACCTGATGGAGTTAAAAGCTCAAGTTTACCGTGATGGATAGAGGCTCCGATGGACTTTAGCAATATCTATTTAATATTCTCTTAGCCCCAGTAGTTGGCCCAATATCTTATCATATTAGAACAAAGGCTCTCATGGATTCTGGAAGATTCTTTAATCTAGTTCCTGCTGGAGGAAGATTATAGCCTGGTCGTAAAAATTCCTTTAGGAGGGGCAGGAGGGGTTTGGGAGCTGAAAGTCAGGAATTTGCAAGAAGCCATAAAAGCTCTCCTACACACACATTCACAAGGCAAGCTAAACACAGAGTGAAGGAAGGGGGGGGGGGTCGCCGCCCACCATATGTGTGCTGGCATCGAAATATGATATTTCATACAATATCATGGCACCTCCCCCTTTTGGTGTGCGCTACGGCAGCAGAACCCCAAGTCAAACTGCTGAAGGGCAAGGCTCCAGCGTAGCAACCTGCCGTTGGTTCCACACATGGTGTTTAGCCAGCGCATAGGGTCGTGGTCGGTCACCACAGTGAAGGTGCGACCATACAAGTAGGGCTGCAAGCGCTGCAGGACCCAGACTATGGCCAGGCACTCCTCGATGGTGGAGTAGGCCACCTCCCTCGGCAAAAGTTTCCGGCTCAGGTATAACACGGGGTGCTCTTGGTCCTCCGAGTCAACCTGGCTGAGCACAGCACCAAGGCCAAACTCGCTGGCGTTGGTCTGCACCAAGAACGGTCGACTGCTGTCGACTGCTTTCAACACAGTGGCGTTGCACAGTGCTGTTTTCAATGCCTGGAAGGCCCCCTCACAGCCATCGGTCCAGTTGACGATGTGGGGTAGCTTCTTCCTGGTGAGGTCCATCAAGGGTTTTGCCAGGCTACTATAGTGCTGTACGAATCGCCTATAGTACCCTGCAGTGCCCAGGAAGGACATCACCTGTTTCTTGGTCACGGGAGTGGGCCAGTTCACGATCGCGCCCACTTTCTCAGGCTCTGGCTTTAAGGTGCCTCCGCCTACCCGGTGCCCCAGGTAGTGGACCTCCCTCATGTCCATCTGGCACTTTCCCAGCTTGATAGTCAGTCCAGCTCGGTGAATTCGCCTGAGCACCTCCTCGAGATGCTGCAAGTGTTCCTTCCAGGAGGGACTGAAGATAGCAATGTCATCCAAGTACGCCACTGCGTACTTCTCCAGTCCCTGAAGCAGGAGGTTGACCATCCGCTGGAAAGTGGCAGGGGCATTCTTCATGCCGAAGGGCATGACCGTGGACTCGTACAGTCCGAAGGGCGTGATAAAGGCGTACTTCTCCTGCGCCTCGGGGCTCAGGGGAATCTGCCAGTACCCTCGACTCAAATCCATTATTGTCAGGTATTTTGCGCCAGCTAACTTCTCAAGCAGCTCCTCGATGCGCGGCATTGGGTGCACGTCAGAGGCTGTGATTGCGTTGAGCCCCCTGTAGTCCACGCAGAACCGGGTGGTCCGGTCCTTCTTTGGCACGAGAATTACAGGTGATGCCCACGCGCTCTTTGATTGTCGAATCACCCCCAGCTGTAACATCTCATCGATCTCCTCGCGCATAACCTGCTGCACCTGGTCAGAGATTCGATAGGGTGTTCGCTGTAGTGGGGCGTGATTCCCGGTGTCCACCTCGTGGACTGCTAACTCAGTCCTCCCAGGTCGGTTGGAGAACACGACCCGGAAGGGTTCCAGTGTGGTTTGCAACTGCAACCGCTGGGGTTCAGTTAACGAGGTGCTTACCTCCACGTCCTCGATGGACCCATTGGCCTTGGCTTGGGCCAGCATGTCCAGGAGGGTGTCTTCCTCTCCATCTTCGGACAAGCTGCATACCGGTAGGACAAAAGGTTCACGTTCATGATGAGCCTTCATCATGTTGACGTGAAAGGCCTTTCGCCTACCCTGAGCGTGGTCAAGCGTGACCATGTAGGTGACCGGGTTGAGCTGTTGGTGGACGACGTACGGGCCCTCCCAGGCTGCCTGAAGCTTATCCGTTGGTACGGGGACCAGCACCCACACCTTTTGACCCACGTAGTAGGTCCGCTCCCAGGCGTTTTAGTCATACCAGTGTTTCTGGTCAGCCTGAGTCTGCGTCATGTTGTCATGCACCAACTGCGTCAAAGTCTGCATCTTGTCACAGAAGCGCATGACATACTCCACTATGGACACTTCAGAAGGGTTCGGCTCCTCTTCCCAGGATTCTCTTACCAACCCAAGGGGTCCCTGGACTCGCCTGCCGTACAGGAGCTCGAAGGGGGAGAACCCCGTCGAGGCCTGCGGAACCTCTCGGTAAGCAAATACCGTGTGGGAGGTACCGCTCCCAGTCGCGCCCTTGGGTCTCAACCAGCATGCGTAGCATCTGTTTTAGCCATTGGTCTGTGGGTGATACGCACTCGATACCAGGTGCTTCACCTGCATTTTCTTACAGAGAGCCTCCATTAGGCGAGACATAAATTGGGTCCCTTGATCAGTAAGCATTTCCTTGGGAAACCCTTCACGTGAAAAGATGGCCAACAGGGCATCCGCCACCTTATCTGCCCTAGTTGACGACAGAGCTACTGCCTCTGGGTACCGGGTAGCGTAGTCTAACACAGTAAGGATATATCGCTTTCCAGAGCTGCTGGGGACGGCCAGCGGGCCCACAATGTCCACCGCGATTCTCTGGAATGGTTCCTCTATCACTGGTAAAGGGATCAGGGGAGCCTTAACAGCAGGCCTCGCCTTCCCCACTCTTTGACAAGTGATACAGGAGCGGCAGTAGTTTGACACATCTGTCCCCATCTTAGGGTACCGTCACACAGTGGCATTTTGATCGCTACGACGGCAGAATCCGTGACGCTCCAGCATCGTAACAATATCGCTCCAGCGTCGTAGACTGCTGTCACACTTTGCAATGTACGACGCTGGAGCGATAATTTCATGACGTATGATGTGCGATGTAGAAGCCGTTGGTTACTATGTGCACATCGTATACAATATCGTGCACACCTTTGTTACACCATGCGATCATGCCGCCACAGCGGGACACTAGACGACGAAAGAAAGTTTCAAACTATCTGCTACGACGTACGATTCTCAGCAGGGTCCCTGATCGCAGGAGCGTGTCAGACACAGCGAGATCGCTGGAACGTCACGGATATATCGCTGGAACGTCACAAATCGTGCCGTCGTAGCGATCAAAATGCCACTGTGTGACGGTACCCTTAGGCTAATAGATGTGTTGAGACAGCCGGGCCTTAGTTTTGCTGATCCCCAAGTGTCCAGCTAGCAGGATCTCATGGGCAATCCGCAACAACTCACCCCGGAATTGCTGCGGGACAACCAGCTGTCTTTCCCTCAACCACTCCTTTTGTGATTCTCCGGGTACTGTCTCCCGGTACAACCTTCCTCGTTCCCAGAACACCCTCTCCTTATCAGTCTCGGAGAAGCGCGTCCCGGCGAGTTGTCTCAAACTCTCTAGGCTCGCATCTGTGTGCAGAGCGGCCTGAAACTCCTGGCTAGTGGAAGCCAGAAGCGATGTCAGGGTCCCTTCCCCACGGGAACCCTCTTGGGCCTGGTCAGGGTCCACCTCTGGTTCATTTCAAAAAACCTGATCTGCACATCCAAACATAGACACAGTGTGAACAGGTGCTGAACCCAGAGTCGCCAACTCGTATATATTTAAGTAAATAGGGCAGCACACTGCAGCGCCAAAACATGCAAACTTGAAAACACAAAATTTGAACTGCATTACTGCACTGAAAATATGAAAAATGAGAGCTTTTAGCGCATAAAAATGGCCAATTTTATGTGTACCTCGTAGCCACGTTAAGGCATCTCTCTTATACGAGGCCCTACGCTTGACCTACCTCACTGAGAATAAACGTCTCCATCTGAATGGGTACATGTGAAACCTCTTCCTAGACTAAAATTCTCTCTCTCTGTGGAGGGGTATTGGACCTGCTGTAATTAAAACACCTGAAGCTAGGAGGCGGAGTGCACGATCAGAAGGCTAAAGAATACATTTCAAAAACCTGACCGGCACATCCAATACCCCTCCACAGTGAGAGAGAATTTGAGTCCAAGGAGAGGTTTCACATGTACCCATTCAGATGGAGACGTTTATTCTCAGAGAGGTAGGTCAAGCGTAGGGCCTCGTATAAGAGAGATGCCTTAACGTGGCTACGAGGTACACATAAAATTGGCCATTTTTATGCGCTAAAAGCTCTCATTTTTCATATTTTCAGTGCAGTAATGCAGTTCAAATTTTGTGTTTTCAAGTTTGCATGTTTTGGCGCTGCAGTGTGCTGCCCTATTTACTTAAATATATACGAGTTGGCGACTCTGGGTTCAGCACCTGTTCACACTGTGTCTATGTTTGGATGTGCAGATCAGGTTTTTTGAAATGTATTCTCTAGCCTTCTGATCGTGCACTCCCCGCCTCCTAGCTTCAGGTGTTTTAATTATAATAGGTCCAATACCCCTCCACAGTGAGAGAGAATTTGAGTCCAAGGAGAGGTTTCACATGTACCCATTCAGATGGAGACGTTTATTCTCAGAGAGGTAGGTCAAGCGTAGGGCCTCGTATAAGAGAGATGCCTTAACGTGGCTACGAGGTACACATAAAATTGGCCATTTTTATGCGCTAAAAGCTCTCATTTTTCATATTTTCAGTGCAGTAATGCAGTTCAAATTTTGTGTTTTCAAGTTTGCATGTTTTGGCGCTGCAGTGTGCCACCTCTGGTTCAGTCACACTGATGACTGAGGAGGGTCCGGAAGGCAGACAGTTATCTGCGTTCCGGGCACTCTGACTGCGGGTGACAGCAGCTACGTAGGCTGTCTCCCCGGGGGTTTCTACAGACCCATCAGCCGGCGCTGCTATGGGCTCTACCTCCCCATCCACCCCCAACACTCCAGGGGCAGTGCTACTTATGGGCCAGTTACCTTCCTCGGTGGCACTGGTCACTTTCATGGCATCACCTCTCTCACGGTTCCCATGCATCTCCCCATTTCCTGTAGCACCGACACTTGCCCCTGTTAGGGGTTCCTCAGCCGTCTCACTTCGCAGAGCGACGTGGCTGGGCACGCCTGTACCTATGGACACATTAACCTTCACAGAAAAATCATTATCAGGTTCAGTTGGCACAGGTACAACATTTTCACCATCAATCCTAGGGAAAAAATGGTTATTAGATGCATCATTACAAGATAAAGCATGGTCAGGTAACACATGCGATTTCTCATCATCATCATCATCATCAGAGTTAACTTTACCCTCATTAGTAGATTCGGGAGGGGTGTCAGGAACATAGTAAGCAACCATCCTCCCCAAATCAGTCCCCAACAAAACATCAGTGGGCAAATTATCAGACAGCCCCACTTCCTTCACCCCGCTCCCGGCACCCCAATCAATAAAAACCCGGGCCATCGGTAAGGGACAGCTGATGCCCCCAATCCCAGTGACAGTTAGGGTTTTCCCCGGAATGATTTCTTCAGGGGCCGCCAGTTCGGATCGGATGAGGGTTCGTTCAGCCCCGGTGTCCTTGAGGCCTGTAGCAACATGGCCTCTCACAGTGACGTACTGTACGTTGTCACACACCCTCCCAACCACACCACCCACCAAAAGAACTGCTGCATTAGGCCCTGGGGCCTTGGCTAGGGGGTTCTTCTGCTTGTCTGGACAGTAGTGACTGATATGCCCAGGCCGCTTGCAGTGGAAAGACTGGCGAGGTTCGGTGGTAGGTCTGGTGTTGTTGGCCACGGGGGCAGGACCTCTGGTGTGTTGGCTGGCAAGGGTACTGGCGTTGGTTGCAGGCTTACCCCCTCTCCAGCTGGTGGTGACTGGCTTCCGCACTTCCGATCTACGGTTGGCCTCATAGGCATCGGCAATCTGCGCTGCTTTCGTCACGTCTTTGGGTTCTCTGTCCATCACGAACTGTCGCACCTCAGCTGGGCAAAGATGAAAGAACTGGTTTTTGATCATCAGGTCTCGCAGCTGTGCAAAGGTGGTCACTGACAGTCCTTGGGTCCACTGGTCAAAGTGGGTCTCCAGTCCATGCACCACATCACTGTAACTGTCGTGTGGGCCACGTAACTTTCTACGGTACACCTCGGGTGTAAGCTGGTACATGGCTATCAGTGCCTGCTTGATGGCCTCATAGTCACCATCTTGTTCTTGAGGGAGGGCAGCAAACGCCTCCAGAGCTTTGCCTCTCAGCCCTGGTGTCAGGTATCGAGCCCATTCTTGTGCAGGCAGCTGGTACTGTCTGCAGGCTTTCTCAAAGGCCCGCAGAAAAGTGTCCAAGTCCCCGTCCTTTTCCATAACCGGGAAGTGATCGGGCCGGGCTTCGGTATCTGAGTGCTGCTGGGCTCACGGCTCTGGGGGGTGGAAGGCATCCCCCCCTGCCGGAGCATCTCCCATTCATGTTCTCGCTGGGCTTGGCGCTCGGCTCGCTCAGCCTCCTGCTCGGCTCTCTCAGCCTCCCGCTGGGCCTCTCGCTCGGCTCGCTGGGCCTCTCGCTCAGCCTCTCGCTCTGCTCGGGCCTCCTGCCGGTATTGCTGAATCAGCTGTAGGCGTCCATCATGGTCATCAGTGGGGAGTTCTTCCAAGGCCGCCAGCAAGTGGGGGTCCACTTCGCCCTGATTGCTAATAGGGCCGGCATTCAGTGGTTAGACCTCTGCTGCAGCAGCACGTTCGCTGGTGCTGGCTTCTGCGGCCTCTAGGCTCCGGGAGTGGTCTAGAGTGGCTTCCCATTGCACCAGAACTGCGACCAGTTGGGCTTTGTTTTTGCCTGCAAAGTCAATGTGCTGTGACTTGCATAAGGCAATAAGGGTGTTACAGAACCCCCAGCATCAAGAATATGTTATGCAGTATATATTATGTATAATAGGTTCCATGTGAAATGCATCAGTCCACAGGCTGCGCCCCTGGGCAGAGAAGACAAGATATCCCCCTTCTGTCCTCCCCCACCTTTGTAATTCCCCCAGTAAATATCAGCAGGCTCCGGCCCCCTGCGGCTATTGTAATGTATGTCTGGCCTGCTTTTTCTATTGGCCTGCCTTGTGTACCTGTGTTATATATTCTGTGTGCTGTAAATAAAGTGAGTTCTTTTAGACTGGAAATACGTGGGGTAGCAGTCAGCTTTTATATGCTCTCACGTAAACAAGGAATTCCAGCCGGCGTCCTTCAGCCGATGGAAGCATGAAGTGCTCCAAAATCTCCTGATAGCTAGCTGCATTGACCCTGCCCTTGATGAAACACAGTGGACCAACACCAGCAGCTGACATGGCACCCCACACCATCACTGACTGTGGGTACTTGACACTGGACTTCAGGCATTTTGGCATTTCCTTCTCCCCAGTCTTCCTCCAGACTCTGGCACCTTGATTTCCGAATGACATGCAAAATTTGCTTTCATCAGAAAAAAGTACTTGGGACCACTTAGCAACAGTCCAGTGCTGCTTCTCTGTAGCCCATTTCGGCACCTGTAGCCCATTTCCTGCACACGCCTGTGCACGGTGGCTCTGGATGTTTCCACACCAGACTCAGTCCACTGCTTCCTCAGGTTCCCCAAGGTCTGGAATCGGTCCTTCTCCACAATCTTCCTCAGGGTCCGGTCTCCTCTTCTCGTTGTACAGCGTTTTCTGCCACATTGTTTCCTTCCAACAGACTTACCATTGAGGTGCCTTGATACAGCACTCTGGGAACAGCCTATTTGTTGAGAAATTTCTTTCTGGGTCTTACCCTCTTGCTTGAGGGTGTCAATGATGGCCTTCTTGACATCTGTCAGGTCGCTAGTCTTACCCATGATGGGGGTTTTGAGTAATGAACCAGGCAGGGAGTTTATAAAAACCTCAGGTATCTTTTGCATGTGTTTAGAGTTAATTAGTTGATTCAGAAGATTAGGGTAATAGGTCGTTTAGAGAACCTTTTCTTGATATGCTAATTTATTGAGACAGGTTTTTTGGGTTATCAGGAGTTGTATGCCAAAATCATCAGTATTAAAACAATAAAAGACGTGACAAATTTCAGTTGGTGGATAATGAATCTATAAGATATGAAAGTTTAATTGTAATCATTACATTATGGTAAATAATGAAATTTAACACTATATGCTAATTTTTTGAGAAGGACCTGTATATCCCGCTTACAGTTCCACTTAAGACTTGCAGCTCTCTTCCACCCCCCTCACCCTCAGGTCATATTAGGTACTGTACCTGGGGTAATTAGTCGCCAGAAAGGCTGCCTGCTATGTACTGGCTACTGGGCACGCTGCAGCGATGCGATAAACTACTCCCACTCAGGCAGGAACAATAATTATCAATGCCGCAGTCGCTACAACAACACCCAGAGGCCTGCACACGGTAAGCTGTCACCAGCTTCGATTAAACGGGTCCGAAGCTAACCCAAAACAGTAACGTAATTCCCTTCAGGAGACTTAGGGTACGTTTTAGAACAGGAGAGCGACTCTAGTATATTAAATATTATACTCCATAAATGATTTTCAGGCAGTGTTTATAAAAAGTTATATAAAGATGTTACAATATGAGACAATTGAAAAAAATATGTACAAGGTAATTATAAAATAAACAGGGATTAAATAAGAAAAGGGTACAACTCACATGTTCTTTGTTCATATCAGTTCAGGCAACCAGGCTAGTGGGTTTTCCATCTATCCCAGTGCATTAGGTACAGCTCTTCAGGTCAGACTCACATGGCTTCCAGCAGACAGACTGACTGCTGGGTTCTGGCAAAACAGTTATAGCTCAGCTTGGTGACATCACCAAAAGGGCTGGCTATCCCAGACCCTCCTACCTTTTCAGTCTAACTAAATGTAACCTAAATTTGTCTAAATCTTGTAACTCCGCTACTGAACATGTCATAGTCATAACAACGCCAGCATTCATCTCGTCTTAACATTGGCATTCTAATGAGATCAAATACGTCATATGTGTGATGGATCATTACAGAGAAATCCCTACTTTTTTACCTGATGGAGTTAAAAGCTCAAGTTTACCGTGATGGATAGAGGCTCCGATGGACTTTAGCAATATCTATTTAATATTCTCTTAGCCCCAGTAGTTGGCCCAATATCTTATCATATTAGAACAAAGGCTCTCATGGATTCTGGAAGATTCTTTAATCTAGTTCCTGCTGGAGGAAGATTATAGCCTGGTCGTAAAAATTCCTTTAGGAGGGGCAGGAGGGGTTTGGGAGCTGAAAGTCAGGAATTTGCAAGAAGCCATAAAAGCTCTCCTACACACACATTCACAAGGCAAGCTAAACACAGAGTGAAGGAAGGGGGGGGGGGTCGCCGCCCACCATATGTGTGCTGGCATCGAAATATGATATTTCATACAATATCATGGCACCTCCCCCTTTTGGTGTGCGCTACGGCAGCAGAACCCCAAGTCAAACTGCTGAAGGGCAAGGCTCCAGCGTAGCAACCTGCCGTTGGTTCCACACATGGTGTTTAGCCAGCGCATAGGGTCGTGGTCGGTCACCACAGTGAAGGTGCGACCATACAAGTAGGGCTGCAAGCGCTGCAGGACCCAGACTATGGCCAGGCACTCCTCGATGGTGGAGTAGGCCACCTCCCTCGGCAAAAGTTTCCGGCTCAGGTATAACACGGGGTGCTCTTGGTCCTCCGAGTCAACCTGGCTGAGCACAGCACCAAGGCCAAACTCGCTGGCGTTGGTCTGCACCAAGAACGGTCGACTGCTGTCGACTGCTTTCAACACAGTGGCGTTGCACAGTGCTGTTTTCAATGCCTGGAAGGCCCCCTCACAGCCATCGGTCCAGTTGACGATGTGGGGTAGCTTCTTCCTGGTGAGGTCCATCAAGGGTTTTGCCAGGCTACTATAGTGCTGTACGAATCGCCTATAGTACCCTGCAGTGCCCAGGAAGGACATCACCTGTTTCTTGGTCACGGGAGTGGGCCAGTTCACGATCGCGCCCACTTTCTCAGGCTCTGGCTTTAAGGTGCCTCCGCCTACCCGGTGCCCCAGGTAGTGGACCTCCCTCATGTCCATCTGGCACTTTCCCAGCTTGATAGTCAGTCCAGCTCGGTGAATTCGCCTGAGCACCTCCTCGAGATGCTGCAAGTGTTCCTTCCAGGAGGGACTGAAGATAGCAATGTCATCCAAGTACGCCACTGCGTACTTCTCCAGTCCCTGAAGCAGGAGGTTGACCATCCGCTGGAAAGTGGCAGGGGCATTCTTCATGCCGAAGGGCATGACCGTGGACTCGTACAGTCCGAAGGGCGTGATAAAGGCGTACTTCTCCTGCGCCTCGGGGCTCAGGGGAATCTGCCAGTACCCTCGACTCAAATCCATTATTGTCAGGTATTTTGCGCCAGCTAACTTCTCAAGCAGCTCCTCGATGCGCGGCATTGGGTGCACGTCAGAGGCTGTGATTGCGTTGAGCCCCCTGTAGTCCACGCAGAACCGGGTGGTCCGGTCCTTCTTTGGCACGAGAATTACAGGTGATGCCCACGCGCTCTTTGATTGTCGAATCACCCCCAGCTGTAACATCTCATCGATCTCCTCGCGCATAACCTGCTGCACCTGGTCAGAGATTCGATAGGGTGTTCGCTGTAGTGGGGCGTGATTCCCGGTGTCCACCTCGTGGACTGCTAACTCAGTCCTCCCAGGTCGGTTGGAGAACACGACCCGGAAGGGTTCCAGTGTGGTTTGCAACTGCAACCGCTGGGGTTCAGTTAACGAGGTGCTTACCTCCACGTCCTCGATGGACCCATTGGCCTTGGCTTGGGCCAGCATGTCCAGGAGGGTGTCTTCCTCTCCATCTTCGGACAAGCTGCATACCGGTAGGACAAAAGGTTCACGTTCATGATGAGCCTTCATCATGTTGACGTGAAAGGCCTTTCGCCTACCCTGAGCGTGGTCAAGCGTGACCATGTAGGTGACCGGGTTGAGCTGTTGGTGGACGACGTACGGGCCCTCCCAGGCTGCCTGAAGCTTATCCGTTGGTACGGGGACCAGCACCCACACCTTTTGACCCACGTAGTAGGTCCGCTCCCAGGCGTTTTAGTCATACCAGTGTTTCTGGTCAGCCTGAGTCTGCGTCATGTTGTCATGCACCAACTGCGTCAAAGTCTGCATCTTGTCACAGAAGCGCATGACATACTCCACTATGGACACTTCAGAAGGGTTCGGCTCCTCTTCCCAGGATTCTCTTACCAACCCAAGGGGTCCCTGGACTCGCCTGCCGTACAGGAGCTCGAAGGGGGAGAACCCCGTCGAGGCCTGCGGAACCTCTCGGTAAGCAAATACCGTGTGGGAGGTACCGCTCCCAGTCGCGCCCTTGGGTCTCAACCAGCATGCGTAGCATCTGTTTTAGCCATTGGTCTGTGGGTGATACGCACTCGATACCAGGTGCTTCACCTGCATTTTCTTACAGAGAGCCTCCATTAGGCGAGACATAAATTGGGTCCCTTGATCAGTAAGCATTTCCTTGGGAAACCCTTCACGTGAAAAGATGGCCAACAGGGCATCCGCCACCTTATCTGCCCTAGTTGACGACAGAGCTACTGCCTCTGGGTACCGGGTAGCGTAGTCTAACACAGTAAGGATATATCGCTTTCCAGAGCTGCTGGGGACGGCCAGCGGGCCCACAATGTCCACCGCGATTCTCTGGAATGGTTCCTCTATCACTGGTAAAGGGATCAGGGGAGCCTTAACAGCAGGCCTCGCCTTCCCCACTCTTTGACAAGTGATACAGGAGCGGCAGTAGTTTGACACATCTGTCCCCATCTTAGGGTACCGTCACACAGTGGCATTTTGATCGCTACGACGGCAGAATCCGTGACGCTCCAGCATCGTAACAATATCGCTCCAGCGTCGTAGACTGCTGTCACACTTTGCAATGTACGACGCTGGAGCGATAATTTCATGACGTATGATGTGCGATGTAGAAGCCGTTGGTTACTATGTGCACATCGTATACAATATCGTGCACACCTTTGTTACACCATGCGATCATGCCGCCACAGCGGGACACTAGACGACGAAAGAAAGTTTCAAACTATCTGCTACGACGTACGATTCTCAGCAGGGTCCCTGATCGCAGGAGCGTGTCAGACACAGCGAGATCGCTGGAACGTCACGGATATATCGCTGGAACGTCACAAATCGTGCCGTCGTAGCGATCAAAATGCCACTGTGTGACGGTACCCTTAGGCTAATAGATGTGTTGAGACAGCCGGGCCTTAGTTTTGCTGATCCCCAAGTGTCCAGCTAGCAGGATCTCATGGGCAATCCGCAACAACTCACCCCGGAATTGCTGCGGGACAACCAGCTGTCTTTCCCTCAACCACTCCTTTTGTGATTCTCCGGGTACTGTCTCCCGGTACAACCTTCCTCGTTCCCAGAACACCCTCTCCTTATCAGTCTCGGAGAAGCGCGTCCCGGCGAGTTGTCTCAAACTCTCTAGGCTCGCATCTGTGTGCAGAGCGGCCTGAAACTCCTGGCTAGTGGAAGCCAGAAGCGATGTCAGGGTCCCTTCCCCACGGGAACCCTCTTGGGCCTGGTCAGGGTCCACCTCTGGTTCATTTCAAAAAACCTGATCTGCACATCCAAACATAGACACAGTGTGAACAGGTGCTGAACCCAGAGTCGCCAACTCGTATATATTTAAGTAAATAGGGCAGCACACTGCAGCGCCAAAACATGCAAACTTGAAAACACAAAATTTGAACTGCATTACTGCACTGAAAATATGAAAAATGAGAGCTTTTAGCGCATAAAAATGGCCAATTTTATGTGTACCTCGTAGCCACGTTAAGGCATCTCTCTTATACGAGGCCCTACGCTTGACCTACCTCACTGAGAATAAACGTCTCCATCTGAATGGGTACATGTGAAACCTCTTCCTAGACTAAAATTCTCTCTCTCTGTGGAGGGGTATTGGACCTGCTGTAATTAAAACACCTGAAGCTAGGAGGCGGAGTGCACGATCAGAAGGCTAAAGAATACATTTCAAAAACCTGACCGGCACATCCAATACCCCTCCACAGTGAGAGAGAATTTGAGTCCAAGGAGAGGTTTCACATGTACCCATTCAGATGGAGACGTTTATTCTCAGAGAGGTAGGTCAAGCGTAGGGCCTCGTATAAGAGAGATGCCTTAACGTGGCTACGAGGTACACATAAAATTGGCCATTTTTATGCGCTAAAAGCTCTCATTTTTCATATTTTCAGTGCAGTAATGCAGTTCAAATTTTGTGTTTTCAAGTTTGCATGTTTTGGCGCTGCAGTGTGCTGCCCTATTTACTTAAATATATACGAGTTGGCGACTCTGGGTTCAGCACCTGTTCACACTGTGTCTATGTTTGGATGTGCAGATCAGGTTTTTTGAAATGTATTCTCTAGCCTTCTGATCGTGCACTCCCCGCCTCCTAGCTTCAGGTGTTTTAATTATAATAGGTCCAATACCCCTCCACAGTGAGAGAGAATTTGAGTCCAAGGAGAGGTTTCACATGTACCCATTCAGATGGAGACGTTTATTCTCAGAGAGGTAGGTCAAGCGTAGGGCCTCGTATAAGAGAGATGCCTTAACGTGGCTACGAGGTACACATAAAATTGGCCATTTTTATGCGCTAAAAGCTCTCATTTTTCATATTTTCAGTGCAGTAATGCAGTTCAAATTTTGTGTTTTCAAGTTTGCATGTTTTGGCGCTGCAGTGTGCCACCTCTGGTTCAGTCACACTGATGACTGAGGAGGGTCCGGAAGGCAGACAGTTATCTGCGTTCCGGGCACTCTGACTGCGGGTGACAGCAGCTACGTAGGCTGTCTCCCCGGGGGTTTCTACAGACCCATCAGCCGGCGCTGCTATGGGCTCTACCTCCCCATCCACCCCCAACACTCCAGGGGCAGTGCTACTTATGGGCCAGTTACCTTCCTCGGTGGCACTGGTCACTTTCATGGCATCACCTCTCTCACGGTTCCCATGCATCTCCCCATTTCCTGTAGCACCGACACTTGCCCCTGTTAGGGGTTCCTCAGCCGTCTCACTTCGCAGAGCGACGTGGCTGGGCACGCCTGTACCTATGGACACATTAACCTTCACAGAAAAATCATTATCAGGTTCAGTTGGCACAGGTACAACATTTTCACCATCAATCCTAGGGAAAAAATGGTTATTAGATGCATCATTACAAGATAAAGCATGGTCAGGTAACACATGCGATTTCTCATCATCATCATCATCATCAGAGTTAACTTTACCCTCATTAGTAGATTCGGGAGGGGTGTCAGGAACATAGTAAGCAACCATCCTCCCCAAATCAGTCCCCAACAAAACATCAGTGGGCAAATTATCAGACAGCCCCACTTCCTTCACCCCGCTCCCGGCACCCCAATCAATAAAAACCCGGGCCATCGGTAAGGGACAGCTGATGCCCCCAATCCCAGTGACAGTTAGGGTTTTCCCCGGAATGATTTCTTCAGGGGCCGCCAGTTCGGATCGGATGAGGGTTCGTTCAGCCCCGGTGTCCTTGAGGCCTGTAGCAACATGGCCTCTCACAGTGACGTACTGTACGTTGTCACACACCCTCCCAACCACACCACCCACCAAAAGAACTGCTGCATTAGGCCCTGGGGCCTTGGCTAGGGGGTTCTTCTGCTTGTCTGGACAGTAGTGACTGATATGCCCAGGCCGCTTGCAGTGGAAAGACTGGCGAGGTTCGGTGGTAGGTCTGGTGTTGTTGGCCACGGGGGCAGGACCTCTGGTGTGTTGGCTGGCAAGGGTACTGGCGTTGGTTGCAGGCTTACCCCCTCTCCAGCTGGTGGTGACTGGCTTCCGCACTTCCGATCTACGGTTGGCCTCATAGGCATCGGCAATCTGCGCTGCTTTCGTCACGTCTTTGGGTTCTCTGTCCATCACGAACTGTCGCACCTCAGCTGGGCAAAGATGAAAGAACTGGTTTTTGATCATCAGGTCTCGCAGCTGTGCAAAGGTGGTCACTGACAGTCCTTGGGTCCACTGGTCAAAGTGGGTCTCCAGTCCATGCACCACATCACTGTAACTGTCGTGTGGGCCACGTAACTTTCTACGGTACACCTCGGGTGTAAGCTGGTACATGGCTATCAGTGCCTGCTTGATGGCCTCATAGTCACCATCTTGTTCTTGAGGGAGGGCAGCAAACGCCTCCAGAGCTTTGCCTCTCAGCCCTGGTGTCAGGTATCGAGCCCATTCTTGTGCAGGCAGCTGGTACTGTCTGCAGGCTTTCTCAAAGGCCCGCAGAAAAGTGTCCAAGTCCCCGTCCTTTTCCATAACCGGGAAGTGATCGGGCCGGGCTTCGGTATCTGAGTGCTGCTGGGCTCACGGCTCTGGGGGGTGGAAGGCATCCCCCCCTGCCGGAGCATCTCCCATTCATGTTCTCGCTGGGCTTGGCGCTCGGCTCGCTCAGCCTCCTGCTCGGCTCTCTCAGCCTCCCGCTGGGCCTCTCGCTCGGCTCGCTGGGCCTCTCGCTCAGCCTCTCGCTCTGCTCGGGCCTCCTGCCGGTATTGCTGAATCAGCTGTAGGCGTCCATCATGGTCATCAGTGGGGAGTTCTTCCAAGGCCGCCAGCAAGTGGGGGTCCACTTCGCCCTGATTGCTAATAGGGCCGGCATTCAGTGGTTAGACCTCTGCTGCAGCAGCACGTTCGCTGGTGCTGGCTTCTGCGGCCTCTAGGCTCCGGGAGTGGTCTAGAGTGGCTTCCCATTGCACCAGAACTGCGACCAGTTGGGCTTTGTTTTTGCCTGCAAAGTCAATGTGCTGTGACTTGCATAAGGCAATAAGGGTGTTACAGAACCCCCAGCATCAAGAATATGTTATGCAGTATATATTATGTATAATAGGTTCCATGTGAAATGCATCAGTCCACAGGCTGCGCCCCTGGGCAGAGAAGACAAGATATCCCCCTTCTGTCCTCCCCCACCTTTGTAATTCCCCCAGTAAATATCAGCAGGCTCCGGCCCCCTGCGGCTATTGTAATGTATGTCTGGCCTGCTTTTTCTATTGGCCTGCCTTGTGTACCTGTGTTATATATTCTGTGTGCTGTAAATAAAGTGAGTTCTTTTAGACTGGAAATACGTGGGGTAGCAGTCAGCTTTTATATGCTCTCACGTAAACAAGGAATTCCAGCCGGCGTCCTTCATTCAGAATCCAGCAAAAGCAGAGTGGACCTCCTGAAACACGGGGTGGTACTGAAAGAGGTACCCCAGCTTGTTAGACCCCGTTACAAAGGGTGTCTCTGGTCTGCTGCCCATAAAAGGTTTCTCCCAGCACAACCATGGTTGCCAAATAAAAGATAGGACAGAAAAACGAAGAGAAAGGGAGGGGATAATTACCAGTACACAATTGTCTCAAGACTAATAAACACTGAGTTCGTTCTCCAAACTTATTTGCGCAGAGTCCTCGCAAGAACTTTCTGCATGTTTTTAGTGAGAGGAATGATTGCTCAGACCAAGTCACTAATGCTCTAATATCCCACCGTCTTGCCACCAATTTGTCACGATTCACACCGTGACCGTCACCCCTACGTCACGGATCGGGGTGACTTTAGGCCAACAGACGGCTATCACATGTGCAGGGGGGCTTATCTTAGTTATCCCTCCACTCCACAATGTGATGAAAAAACACACACAAGACTATTGACCTCTTAGTTTACAGCAGGGGCTTATTCTAGGTATCTCACTGCTCTTCAATATACCACGAACTGCAGGGATTTATGTATATCCCGCTTACAGTTCCACTTAAAACTTGCAGCTCTCTGGCGCCCCCCTTACTCTCAGGTCAGATTAGGTACTGTAAAGGCACAGATGATTGGCCTCGGGGAGACCAAAACATCCAACACCGCGGAGACACCATCACGTGTTTCTCAATGCAGTGATTCCAGAACACTGCCCCCATCCCTTATGGGAAATATGCAGATGCATATAAAGAAGCTGCGGAGACACCATCACGTGTTTCTCCACGCAAGCAGTGGATAGCCAGGCCTTTCCCCGGGAAGGAACAACCACGGGAAGGGCAGCATCCTATGAAGGAAAGCCACCTATGCCAAGCATGGTATCCATCCACAGACAGCTGTTTCGGGGTTTTGCCCCTCATCAGTGTGGAGTACTGCACTTGGGGTAATTAGTCGCCAGAAAGGCTGCCTGCTATGTACTGGCTATTGGGCACGCTGCAGCGATGCGATAAACTACTCCCACTCAGGCAGGAACAATAATTATCAACGCCGCAGTCGCTACAACAACACCCAAAGGCTGGCACACGGTAAGTTGCCACCAGCTTCGATTAAACGGGTCCGAAGCTAACCTGAAACAGGAGCGTAATTCCCTTCAGGAGACTTAGGGTACGTTTTAGAGCAGGAAGAACGAAAACTAATATTTTATATATTTTACTCTGAAATTAAGGCAGTGTTATAAAAAGATGTTACAATATGAGACAATTGAAAATATGTACAAGGTAATTATAAAATAAAGGGATTAAACAAGAAAAGGTACAACTCACATGTTCTCAGCTCATATCAGGCAAAAAAACCATGCTGCATGCACAGCCCAGATGTCCCAATGCATGGGGACTGGTAGTCAGGGCTTCCCAGGTAGAACTCAGCCGCACATAGGCTCCAGCAGAAGACTCACTGCTGGGGTCTGGCAAAACAGTTATAGCTCAGCTTGGTGACATCACCAAAAGGGCTGGCTTAAGATCGCCCTCCTCTTTCTTCAGTCTTAGTAATTCAACCTTAAATTTGTCTAATTTCTATAACTCCGCTCCAGAACATGTCATAGTCATAACAAACCCAGCATTCATCTCGTATTAACGTTGGCATTCTAATGAGATCAAATATGTCCTATGTGTGATGCGTTATTACAGAGAAATCCCTACTTTTTTACCTGATGGAGTTAGAAGCTCAGGTTTACCGTGATGGATAGATCCACCGAGGGAGATTAAGAATATGTATTTTCCTGTTCCTATCTTAAATGGTTGGCCCAATATCTTACAATAATGGAACAAAGGACTTCCATGGATTCTAGAAGATTCTCTAATCCAGTTCCTGCTGGGGGAAGATTCTAGCCTGGTCATAAAAATTCCTTTAGGAGGGGCAGGAGGGGTCTGGGAGCTGAAAGTCAGGAATTTGCAAGAAGCCATAAAAGCTCTCCTACACACACATTGCCAAGGCAAGCTAAACACAGAGTGAAGGGAGGGTTGCCGCCCACCCTATGTGTGCTGGCAGCGAACTAAACTTATATGATAGTTCATACAATATCGTGACAGCAGGCCGTGACCAATCAGCGACGTGGGATTTCCGTGACAGATAAACAGATGGAAGTACCCCTTAGACAATTATATATATATATATATATATATATATATATATATATATATATATATATATATATACATTATACACAATACAGACCAAAAGTTTGAACACACCTTCTCATTTAAAGATTTTTCTGTATTTTCATGACTATGAAAATTGTACATTCACACTGAAGGCATCAAAACTATGAATTAACACATGTGGAATTATATACTTAACAAAAAAGTGTGAAACAACTGAAATTATGTCTTATATTCTAGGTTCTTCAAAGTAGCCACCTTTTGCTTTGATGACTGCTTTGCACACTCTTGGCATTCTCTTGATGAGCTTCAAGAGGTAGTCACCGGGAATGGTCTTCCAACAATCTTGAAGGAGTTCCCAGAGATGCTTAGCACTTGTTGGCCCTTTTGCCTTCACTCTGCGGTCCAGCTCACCCCAAACCATCTCGATTGGGTTCAGGTCTGGTGATGCCTTCAGTGTGAATGTACAGTTTGCATAGTCATGAAAATACAGGCAATTCTTTAAATGAGAAGGTGTGTCCAAACTTTTGGTCTGTACTGTATATACTGTACAGCCCACACTCCCTGATAACTCTGCACACGGGGTACATACACTGCACAGCCCTTGTAGACTGATAATTGTGCACATAGTATAGGCTTTGCTATCACACTGGTCCTGTGCTAATCTGTGGCGTTTATTCTTCCAGGTGGCAGAATGTTCCCCAGAGCTGTGCTAGTCTTCTTCTGTATCAACCTCCTGTCTCCCCCTTTGTGTCAGTCACAGAGCTGCCAAGCTCGAATGCCAGGGCTACCAGGAATCCCAGGAGTGCCTGGTGCAGATGGGAAGGACGGAGGCAATGGGGAGAAGGGAGACCAGGGTAAGTCAGTGGTGAAGGCGGGAATCTGGGGTGACATCCGCTCCTGATCTAATGTCTCCTCTGCTTCAGGACCTCGTGGAACTTTCATTGATTGGAAAGAAGAAGAATACAGAGGAGACCGAGGTCAGCCCGGAAACCCCGGAAAAGTGGGGCCAAAAGGGCCAACAGGTCCTCCAGGTCATCCAGGACCCAGAGGTCTAAAAGGCTTAAAAGGAGAATCTGGAGACTACAAGACAGAGGTGCAGTCGGCTTTCTCAGTGAAGAAAACCACCACAGGGTATCCGCGAAAGGATCAGCCCATTCGCTTCGATAAAGAGATCATCAACATAAGTAATCAGTATGATATTCGCACTGGAAAGTTCACCTGTAAGTACCCCGGCCTGTACTACTTCACATACCACGCCTCGTCAAGGGGACACCTCTGCATCCACATTGTCAAAGGCCGATTCAACCCCAACAATAATGCCAGTGACAAGGAAAAGGTGGTCCTCTTCTGTGATCAGGTCCTCAACGTCTTCCAGACAACCACTGGTGGCGTTGTTCTGAAGGTCAGCAAGGATGAGTCTGTCTGGCTGGAGCCCACTGAGAAGAACCACCTACTGGGTACCGAAGGGGCAGATACTATATTCTCCGGCTTTCTGCTGTTCCCAGAGTCCTAAGATTGACAAGGAGGAAGTCTGCTGATTCTCCACTGCCAAAGCACGAAGCAATCTATATTGCTAGTGTCAAGTGAACCCGAAATGCTATTGCCTACCTTTATACTTTTTCCATTTACAGCTTACTCCTCCTCTTCCCCCTAAGGTTCCAGTGTCTGTCCTCCAACTATCATATGAGCCCCACGCTCCGGCCAAATACAAGACACTGGAGTACACACATGTGCCCCATCCTCTATGTATGACCCCATCATCCAGTGTCCGTGCTCCACCAATCACATGAGCCCCACACTCCGGCCACATACAAGCACTGGACTACACAAATGTGCCCCATCCTCTCTGTATGACACCATCATCCAGTGTCCGTGCTCCACCCATCACATGAGCCCCACACTCCGGCCACATACAAGCACTGGACTACACACATGTGCCCCATCCTCTATGTATGACCCCATCATCCAGTGTCCGTGCTCCACCCATCACATGAGCCCCACGCTCCGGCCACATACAAGCACTGGACTACACACATGAGCCCCATCCTCTCTGTATGACCCCATCATCCAGTGTCCGTGCTCCACCCATCACATGAGCCCCACGCTCCGGCCACATACAAGCACTGGACTACACACATGTGCCCCGTCCTCTATGTATGACCCCATCATCCAGTGTCCGTGCTCCACCCATCACATGAGCCCCACGCTCCGGCCACATACAAGCAGTGGACTACACACATGTGCCCCATCCTCTATGTATGACCCCATCATCCAGTGTCCGTGCTCCACCCATCACATGAACCCCACGCTCCGGCCACGTACAAGCACTGGACTACACACATGTGCCCCATCCTCTATGTATGACCCCATCATCCAGTGTCCGTGCTCCACCCATCACATGAGCCCCACGCTCCGGCCACGTACAAGCACTGGACTACACACATGTGCCCCGTCCTCTCTGTATGACCCCATCATCCAGTGTCCGTGCTCCACCCATCACATGAGTCCCACGCTCCGGCCACATACAAGCACTGGACTACACACATGAGCCCCATCCTCTCTGTATGACCCCATCATCCAGTGTCCGTGCTCCACCCATCACATGAGCCCCACGCTACGGCCACATACAAGCACTGGACTACACACATGAGCCCCATCCTCTCTGTATGACCCCATCATCCAGTGTCCGTGCTCCACCCATCACATGAGCCCCACGCTCCGGCCACGTACAAGCACTGGACTACACACATGAGCCCCGTCCTCTATGTATGACCCCATCATCCAGTGTCTGTGCTCCACCCATCACATGAGCCCCACGCTCCGGCCACGTACAAGCACTGGACTACACACATGAGCCCCGTCCTCTATGTATGACCCCATCATCCAGTGTCCGTGCTCCACCCATCACATGAGCCCCAAGCTCCGGCCACATACAAGCACTGGACTACACACATGTGCCCCGTCCTCTATGTATGACCCCATCATCCAGTGTCCGTGCTCCACCCATCACATGAGTCCCACGCTCCGGCCACATACAAGCACTGGACTACACACATGTGCCCCATCCTCTATGTATGACCCCATCATCCAGTGTCCGTGCTCCACCCATCACATGAGCCCCACGCTCCGGCCACGTACAAGCACTGGACTACACACATGAGCCCCATCCTCTATGTATGACCCCATCATCCAGTGTCCGTGCTCCACCCATCACATGAGCCCCACGCTCCGGCCACGTACAAGCACTGGACTACACACATGAGCCCCGTCCTCTATGTATGACCCCATCATCCAGTGTCCGTGCTCCACCCATCACATGAGCCCCAAGCTCCGGCCACATACAAGCACTGGACTACACACATGTGCCCCGTCCTCTATGTATGACCCCATCATCCAGTGTCCGTGCTCCACCCATCACATGAGTCCCACGCTCCGGCCACATACAAGCACTGGACTACACACATGTGCCCCATCCTCTATGTATGACCCCATCATCCAGTGTCCGTGCTCCACCCATCACATGAGCCCCACGCTCCGGCCACGTACAAGCACTGGACTACACACATGAGCCCCATCCTCTATGTATGACCCCATCATCCAGTGTCCGTGCTCCACCCATCACATGAGCCCCACGCTCCGGCCACATACAAGCACTGGACTACACACATGTGCCCCATCCTCTATGTATGACCCCATCATCCAGTGTCCGTGCTCCACCCATCACATGAGTCCCACGCTCCGGCCACATACAAGCATTGGACTACACACATGTGCCCCGTCCTCTCTGTATGACCCCATCATCCAGTGTCCGTGCTCCACCCATCACATGAGTCCCACGCTCCGGCCACGTACAAGCACTGGACTACACACATGTGCCCCGTCCTCTCTGTATGACCCCATCATCCAGTGTCCGTGCTCCACCCATCACATGAACCCCACGCTCCGGCCACGTACAAGCACTGGACTACACACATGTGCCCCATCCTCTCTGTATGACCCCATCATCCAGTGTCCGTGCTCCACCCATCACATGAGCCCCACGCTCCGGCCACATACAAGCACTGGACTACACACATGTGCCCCATCCTCTATGTATGACCCCATCATCCAGTGTCCGTGCTCCACCCATCACATGAGTCCCACGCTCCGGCCACATACAAGCACTGGACTACACACATGTGCCCCATCCTCTCTGTATGACCCCATCATCCAGTGTCCGTGCTCCACCCATCACATGAGTCCCACGCTCCGGCCACGTACAAGCACTGGACTACACACATGTGCCCCATCCTCTCTGTATGACCCCATCATCCAGTGTCCGTGCTCCACCCATCACATGAGTCCCACGCTCCGGCCACATACAAGCACTGGACTACACACATGTGCCCCATCCTCTATGTATGACCCCATCATCCAGTGTCCGTGCTCCACCCATCACATGAGCCCCACGCTCCGGCCACGTACAAGCACTGGACTACACACATGAGCCCCATCCTCTATGTATGACCCCATCATCCAGTGTCCGTGCTCCACCCATCACATGAGCCCCACGCTCCGGCCACATACAAGCACTGGACTACACACATGTGCCCCATCCTCTATGTATGACCCCATCATCCAGTGTCCGTGCTCCACCCATCACATGAGTCCCACGCTCCGGCCACATACAAGCACTGGACTACACACATGTGCTCCATCCTCTCTGTATGACCCCATCATCCAGTGTCTGTGCTCCACCCATCACATGAGCCCCACGCTCCGGCCACGTACAAGCACTGGACTACACACATGTGCCCCATCCTCTATGTATGACCCCATCATCCAGTGTCCATGCTCCACCCATCACATGAGTCCCACGCTCCGGCCACATACAAGCACTGGACTACACACATGTGCCCCATCCTCTATGTATGACCCCATCATCCAGTGTCCGTGCTCCACCCATCACATGAGTCCCACGCTCCGGCCACATACAAGCACTGGACTACACACATGAGCCCCATCCTCTCTGTATGACCCCATCATCCAGTGTCCGTGCTCCACCCATCACATGAGTCCCACGCTCCGGCCACATACAAGCACTGGACTACACACATGAGCCCCATCCTCTCTGTATGACCCCATCATCCAGTGTCCGTGCTCCACCCATCACATGAGCCCCACGCTCCGGCCACGTACAAGCACTGGACTACACACATGTGCCCCATCCTCTCTGTATGACCCCATCATCCAGTGTCCGTGCTCCACCCATCACATGAGCCCCACGCTCCGGCCACGTACAAGCACTGGACTACACACATGAGCCCCATCCTCTATGTATGACCCCATCATCCAGTGTCCGTGCTCCACCCATCACATGAGTCCCACGCTCCGGCCACATACAAGCACTGGACTACACACATGTGCCCCATCCTCTATGTATGACCCCATCATCCAGTGTCCGTGCTCCACCCATCACATGAGCCCCACGCTCCGGCCACGTACAAGCACTGGACTACACACATGAGCCCCATCCTCTATGTATGACCCCATCATCCAGTGTCCGTGCTCCACCCATCACATGAGCCCCACGCTCCGGCCACATACAAGCACTGGACTACACACATGTGCCCCATCCTCTATGTATGACCCCATCATCCAGTGTCCGTGCTCCACCCATCACATGAGCCCCACGCTCCGGCCACATACAAGCACTGGACTACACACATGTGCCCCATCCTCTATGTATGACCCCATCATCCAGTGTCCGTGCTCCACCCATCACATGAGTCCCACGCTCCGGCCACATACAAGCACTGGACTACACACATGTGCTCCATCCTCTCTGTATGACCCCATCATCCAGTGTCTGTGCTCCACCCATCACATGAGCCCCACGCTCCGGCCACGTACAAGCACTGGACTACACACATGTGCCCCATCCTCTATGTATGACCCCATCATCCAGTGTCCGTGCTCCACCCATCACATGAGTCCCACGCTCCGGCCACATACAAGCACTGGACTACACACATGTGCCCCATCCTCTATGTATGACCCCATCATCCAGTGTCCGTGCTCCACCCATCACATGAGTCCCACGCTCCGGCCACATACAAGCACTGGACTACACACATGAGCCCCATCCTCTCTGTATGACCCCATCATCCAGTGTCCGTGCTCCACCCATCACATGAGTCCCACGCTCCGGCCACATACAAGCACTGGACTACACACATGAGCCCCATCCTCTCTGTATGACCCCATCATCCAGTGTCCGTGCTCCACCCATCACATGAGCCCCACGCTCCGGCCACGTACAAGCACTGGACTACACACATGTGCCCCATCCTCTCTGTATGACCCCATCATCCAGTGTCCGTGCTCCACCCATCACATGAGCCCCACGCTCCGGCCACGTACAAGCACTGGACTACACACATGAGCCCCATCCTCTATGTATGACCCCATCATCCAGTGTCTGTGCTCCACCCATCACATGAGTCCCACGCTCCGGCCACGTACAAGCACTGGACTACACACATGTGCCCCGTCCTCTCTGTATGACCCCATCATCCAGTGTCCGTGCTCCACCCATCACATGAGCCCCACGCTCCGGCCACGTACAAGCAGTGGACTACACACATGTGCTCCATCCTCTATGTATGACCCCATCATCCAGTGTCCGTGCTCCACCCATCACATGAGCCCCACGCTCCGGCCACATACAAGCAGTGGACTACACACATGTGCCCCATCCTCTCTGTATGACCCCATCATCCAGTGTCCGTGCTCCACCCATCACATGAGCCCCACGCTCCGGCCACATACAAGCACTGGACTACACACATGAGCCCCATCCTCTATGTATGACCCCATCATCCAGTGTCCGTGCTCCACCCATCACATGAACCCCACGCTCCGGCCACGTACAAGCACTGGACTACACACATGTGCCCCCTCCTCTCTGTATGACCCCATCATCCAGTGTCCGTGCTCCACCCATCACATGAGCCCCACGCTCCGGCCACATACAAGCACTGGACTACACACATGTGCTCCATCCTCTCTGTATGACCCCATCATCCAGTGTCCGTGCTCCACCCATCACATGAGTCCCACGCTCCGGCCACATACAAGCACTGGACTACACACATGTGCCCCATCCTCTCTGTATGACCCCATCATCCAGTGTCCGTGCTCCACCCATCACATGAGCCCCACGCTCCGGCCACATACAAGCACTGGACTACACACATGTGCCCCATCCTCTATGTATGACCCCATCATCCAGTGTCTGTGCTCCACCCATCACATGAGTCCCACGCTCCGGCCACATACAAGCACTGGACTACACACATGTGCCCCGTCCTCTATGTATGACCCCATCATCCAGTGTCTGTGCTCCACCCATCACATGAGCCCCACGCTCCGGCCACGTACAAGCACTGGACTACACACATGAGCCCCATCCTCTCTGTATGACCCCATCATCCAGTGTCTGTGCTCCACCCATCACATGAGCCCCACGCTCCGGCCACGTACAAGCACTGGACTACACACATGTGCCCCATCCTCTATGTATGACCCCATCATCCAGTGTCCGTGCTCCACCCATCACATGAGCCCCACGCTCCGGCCACATACAAGCACTGGACTACACACATGTGCCCCATCCTCTCTGTATGACCCCATCATCCAGTGTCCGTGCTCCACCCATCACATGAGTCCCACGCTCCGGCCACATACAAGCACTGGACTACACACATGTGCCCCATCCTCTCTGTATGACCCCATCATCCAGTGTCCGTGCTCCACCCATCACATGAGCCCCACGCTCCGGCCACATACAAGCATTGGACTACACACATGTGCCCCGTCCTCTCTGTATGACCCCATCATCCAGTGTCCGTGCTCCACCCATCACATGAGTCCCACGCTCCGGCCACGTACAAGCACTGGACTACACACATGTGCCCCATCCTCTCTGTATGACCCCATCATCCAGTGTCCGTGCTCCACCCATCACATGAGCCCCACGTTCCGGCCACATACAAGCATTGGACTACACACATGTGCCCCGTCCTCTCTGTATGACCCCATCATCCAGTGTCCGTGCTCCACCCATCACATGAGCCCCACGCTCCGGCCACGTACAAGCACTGGACTACACACATGAGCCCCATCCTCTATGTATGACCCCATCATCCAGTGTCCGTGCTCCACCCATCACATGAGTCCCACGCTCCGGCCACGTACAAGCACTGGACTACACACATGTGCCCCGTCCTCTCTGTATGACCCCATCATCCAGTGTCCGTGCTCCACCCATCACATGAGCCCCACGCTCCGGCCACGTACAAGCACTGGACTACACACATGAGCCCCATCCTCTATGTATGACCCCATCATCCAGTGTCCGTGCTCCACCCATCACATGAGTCCCACGCTCCGGCCACGTACAAGCACTGGACTACACACATGTGCCCCGTCCTCTCTGTATGACCCCATCATCCAGTGTCCGTGCTCCACCCATCACATGAGCCCCACGCTCCGGCCACATACAAGCATTGGACTACACACATGTGCCCCGTCCTCTCTGTATGACCCCATCATCCAGTGTCCGTGCTCCACCCATCACATGAGCCCCACGCTCCGGCCACGTACAAGCACTGGACTACACACATGAGCCCCATCCTCTATGTATGACCCCATCATCCAGTGTCCGTGCTCCACCCATCACATGAGTCCCACGCTCCGGCCACGTACAAGCACTGGACTACACACATGTGCCCCGTCCTCTCTGTATGACCCCATCATCCAGTGTCCGTGCTCCACCCATCACATGAGCCCCACGCTCCGGCCACGTACAAGCACTGGACTACACACATGAGCCCCATCCTCTATGTATGACCCCATCATCCAGTGTCTGTGCTCCACCCATCACATGAGTCCCACGCTCCGGCCACGTACAAGCACTGGACTACACACATGTGCCCCATCCTCTATGTATGACCCCATCATCCAGTGTCCGTGCTCCACCCATCACATGAGTCCCACGCTCCGGCCACGTACAAGCACTGGACTACACACATGTGCCCCGTCCTCTCTGTATGACCCCATCATCCAGTGTCCGTGCTCCACCCATCACATGAGCCCCACGCTCCGGCCACGTACAAGCACTGGACTACACACATGAGCCCCATCCTCTATGTATGACCCCATCATCCAGTGTCCGTGCTCCACCCATCACATGAGTCCCACGCTCCGGCCACGTACAAGCACTGGACTACACACATGTGCCCCATCCTCTATGTATGACCCCATCATCCAGTGTCTGTGCTCCACCCATCACATGAGTCCCACGCTCCGGCCACATACAAGCACTGGACTACACACATGAGCCCCGTCCTCTCTGTATGATGCCCCCCTGGATTATATATTGGGGGTATAATGTGTTTTGCATGGACAATGATCCACATGTCTCAGTGTGATATTGTAAATAAATTCTGTCTGCAGCGTACACGTTCATAGTTCCCGTGCGGCCGCAGTGTGAGTGTTCAGTGGCCGTACTTGCCCTTTGTGTTGTAGAGGAAGTGTAGCTTTACGCATTTCGGCTTATGAGCTCTTTTTCCGCAGCGTATACCTGTACTGCAGGACGGCCATCCATGATACCAGGGATAATGTGCTGGACGTGACTGTGGTCTGAGCCGGAGAGATGCCCAGTGTCGGTCTTTGTGGTTCCCAACTCATTCACACCAAATGTTAATTATCTGTGGTCTAAAATATAACATCGGGACAGAGTTAAAGACTCCTGCAAACAGGATGCAAGAAAACTGTGTGTAAATGTAGACTGAAGCTTCTGCCTCCGGGAGCTGTATGATGGTCCTGGGAGAATGTGGTGCTAAAAGGGCGCTGTGCCTACTGGCCTTGTATTGCTCCAATAGGTACCACCATTCAGTGACCACATTTACTTACTGAGCTGCTGCCTGCAATATCCTGCACCCCACACAGTGAATTATAATACCGCCGTGTACTGCGTTCCTCTAAAACAATGGTGCCACAATCTGCACCCCTGTAAATAATAATGGGGGTTACCACTACCATGCAGCTGATGCGTTCCTGACCAGTGGACAGAACAGTGTGTCGGTGATGTCCATGTCTATACAAGAAGCGTCCTATACCCTCAGTATGCAGCCGGCAGCCATAATGAGTGATCGGCACATCACTAGTGCAATGATTGAAGGTAGCACACGACAGGGAAGACGGGCGTCATCCAGGGAAAGGCCTACAAAGAACAGGACATCCAGTGAGCACAGTCAGCGGTGTTACACAAACGTATCATATGTCTGTGATATCCCAGCCAACATCACTAAATGTGGCCCAAAGGGAAGAACAAAAGGATCCTTCCTGTTCTGCCCCGTCCTTCTTGTCACCTCTGCCACCCATCCATCGTTCCTCCTCTGCCCCGCCACCCAACCTTAGTCATCTGACATCTTTCCTTTCCTTCTATTATGCCCCTTTTTTCCTTCCTCTTCTACCTCCTGTCCTTCCTTCCCATCTTTCTTCCTTTGTCCCCCATTTTCATAGTCTGCTCTGTTTGTGCTTCCTCCACCCCATCCCTCCTTACTCCTCTACCCCATTCTTCCTGCCTCCTCTGCCCATCATCTATTTTTCCTCCTCTGTTCCTTCCCAAATCCTTAATACTGTGCCCGTCCTTCATTCTCCTTCTGCCCCTCATCCATCCTTCTTACTTTGCCCGTCCTTTCTTCCTTCTTCCCGTTCTCCATCCTTTCTTCTACCTCTTTTCTCCATCCTTCCTTCCTCCTCTACCCCGTCTTACCTCCTCTGTCCCCAATACTTTCTCTCTTTGCTGCATCCCATCCTTGCTTCCTCCTGTGGCCCCATGCTTTCTTTTGTGGCCCCGTGTCCGGTTGCACCAGTCTACATCTGCCCCGTCCTTTCTTTCTTACTACTCTATCGCATCCTTACTTCCTCCTGTGGCCCTGTCCTTCCTCCTCTGCCCTCCGTCCTTCCTTTTTCCTTTGCCTCCTATCCTTCCTTGTCTACCCAATCTTTCCTCCTTGGCCTCCCATAGTTCCTCCTCTGGCCCTGCCATTCTTCCTCTGCCTCTGTCCTTTCATTATTACTCCTCTATCCCATCCTTACTTCTTAAGTGGCCCTGTCCTTCTACTTTTGCCCCCCATCTTTCCATCCTCCTTTGCCTCCTCCTCTGTCCCCCATCGTTCCTCCCGTGGTCCCTTCCTTCTTCCTCTGTCCACTCTCCTTTCTTTGTTACTCTTCTACCCCGTCCTTATTTTCTCCCCTATCCCATCTTTCCACCTCTGTCCCCATAGTTCCTCCTGTGGCCCCGTCCTTCTTCCTCTGTCCCCTGTCCTTTCTTTCTTACTCCTCTGCCCAGTCCTTATTTCTTCCTCTATCCCATCTTTCCTCCTCTGTCCCCCATAGTTCCTTCTGTGGCCCCGTCCTTCTTCCTCTGCCCCCTGTCCTTTCTTTCTTACTCCTCTGCCCCGTCCTTATTTCTTCCTCTATCCCATCTTTCTTCCTCTGTCCCCATAGTTCCTTCTGTGGCCCCGTCCTTCTTCCTCTGTCCCCTGTCCTTTCTTTATTACTCCTCTGCCCCGTCCTTATTTCCTCCCCTATCCCATCTTTCCTCCTCTGTCCCCCATAGTTCCTCCTGTGGCTCCATCCTTCTTCCTGTGCCCCCTGTCCTTTCATTTTTACTCCTCTGCCCAGTCCTTATTTCTTCCTCTATCCCATCTTTCCTCCTCTGCCCCCATAGTTCCTCCTGTGGCCCCGTCCTTCTTCCTCTATCCCCTGTCCTTTCTTTTTTACTCCTCTGCCCAGTCCTTATTTCTTCCTCTATCCCATCTTTCCTCCTCTGTCCCCCATAGTTCCTTCTGTGGCCCCGTCCTTCTTCCTCTGTCCCCTGTCCTTTCTTTTTTACTCCTCTGCCCAGTCCTTATTTCTTCCTCTATCCCATCTTTCCTCCTCTGTCCCCCATAGTTCCTTCTGTGGCCCTGTCCTTCTTCCTCTGCCCCCTGTCCTTTCTTTCTTACTCCTCTGCCCCGTCCTTATTTCTTCCTCTATCCCATCTTTCTTCCTCTGTCCCCATGGTTCCTTCTGTGGCCCCGTCCTTCTTCCTCTGCCCCCTGTCCTTTCTTTCTTACTCCTCTGCCCCGTCCTTATTTCTTCCTCTATCCCATCTTTCTTCCTCTGTCCCCATAGTTCCTTCTGTGGCCCCGTCCTTCTTCCTCTGCCCCCTGTCCTTTCTTTCTTACTCCTCTGCCCCGTCCTTATTTCTTCCTCTATCCCATCTTTCCTCCTCTGTCCCCATAGTTCCTTCTGTGGCCCCGTCCTTCTTCCTCTGCCCCCTGTCCTTTCTTTTTCACTCCTCTGCCCTGTCCTCATTTCTTCCTCTATCCCATCTTTCCTCCTATGTCTCCATAGTTCCTCCTGTGGCCCCGTCCTTCTTCCTCTGTCCCCTGTCCTTTCTTTCTTACTCCTCCCGCCCCGTCCTTATTTCTTCCTCTATCCCATCTTTCCTCCTCTGTCCCCCATAGTTCCTCCTGTGACCCCGTCCTTCTTCCTCTGTCCCGTCCTTTCTTTCTTACTCCTCCCGCCCCATCCTTATTTCTTCCTCTATCCCATCTTTTTTCCTCTGTCCCCATAGTTCCTCCTGTGGCCCCGTCCTTCTTCCTCTGTCCCCTGTCCTTTCTTTCTTACTCCTCCCGCCCCGTCCTTATTTCTTCCTCTATCCCATCTTTCCTCCTCTGTCCCCCATAGTTCCTCCTGTGACCCCGTCCTTCTTCCTCTGTCCCGTCCTTTCTTTCTTACTCCTCCCGCCCCATCCTTATTTCTTCCTCTATCCCATCTTTCCTCCTCTGTCCTCCATAGTTCCTCCTGTGGCCCCGTCCTTCTTCCTCTGTCCCCTGTCCTTTCTTTCTTACTCCTCCCGCCCCGTCCTTATTTCTTCCTCTATCCCATCTTTCCTCCTCTGTCCCCCATAGTTCCTCCTGTGACCCCGTCCTTCTTCCTCTGTCCCGTCCTTTCTTTCTTACTCCTCCCGCCCCGTCCTTATTTCTTCCTCTATCCCATCTTTCCTCCTCTGTCCCCCATAGTTCCTCCTGTGGCCCCGTCCTTCTTCCTCTGTCCCCTGTCCTTTCTTTTTTACTCCTCTGTCCCGTTCTTATTTCTTCCTCTATCCCATCTTTCCTCCTCTGTCCTCCATAGTTCCTCCTGTGGCCCCGTCCTTCTTCCTCTGTCCCCTGTCCTTTCTTTCTTACTCCTCTGCCCCGTCCTCATTTCTTCCTCTATACCATCTTTCCTCCTCTGTCCCCCATAGTTCCTCCTGTGGCCCCGTCCTTCTTCCTCTGTCCCCTGTCCTTTCTTTTTTACTCCTCTGCCCAGTCCTTATTTCTTCCTCTATCCCATCTTTCCTCCTCTGTCCCCCATAGTTCCTTCTGTGGCCCTGTCCTTCTTCCTCTGCCCCCTGTCCTTTCTTTCTTACTCCTCTGCCCCGTCCTTATTTCTTCCTCTATCCCATCTTTCTTCCTCTGTCCCCATGGTTCCTTCTGTGGCCCCGTCCTTCTTCCTCTGCCCCCTGTCCTTTCTTTCTTACTCCTCTGCCCAGTCCTTATTTCTTCCTCTATCCCATCTTTCTTCCTCTGTCCCCATAGTTCCTTCTGTGGCCCCGTCCTTCTTCCTCTGCCCCCTGTCCTTTCTTTCTTACTCCTCTGCCCCGTCCTTATTTCTTCCTCTATCCCATCTTTCTTCCTCTGTCCCCATAGTTCCTCCTGTGGCCCCGTCCTTCTTCCTCTGCCCCCTGTCCTTTCTTTCTTACTCCTCTGCCCCGTCCTTATTTCTTCCTCTATCCCATCTTTCTTCCTCTGTCCCCATGGTTCCTTCTGTGGCCCCGTCCTTCTTCCTCTGCCCCCTGTCCTTTCTTTCTTACTCCTCTGCCCAGTCCTTATTTCTTCCTCTATCCCATCTTTCCTCCTCTGTCCCCCATAGTTCCTTCTGTGGCCCTGTCCTTCTTCCTCTGCCCCCTGTCCTTTCTTTCTTACTCCTCTGCCCCGTCCTTATTTCTTCCTCTATCCCATCTTTCTTCCTCTGTCCCCATGGTTCCTTCTGTGGCCCCGTCCTTCTTCCTCTGCCCCCTGTCCTTTCTTTCTTACTCCTCTGCCCCGTCCTTATTTCTTCCTCTATCCCATCTTTCTTCCTCTGTCCCCATAGTTCCTTCTGTGGCCCCGTCCTTCTTCCTCTGCCCCCTGTCCTTTCTTTCTTACTCCTCTGCCCCGTCCTTATTTCTTCCTCTATCCCATCTTTCTTCCTCTGTCCCCATAGTTCCTCCTGTGGCCCCGTCCTTCTTCCTCTGCCCCCTGTCCTTTCTTTTTCACTCCTCTGCCCCGTCCTCATTTCTTCCTCTATCCCATCTTTCCTCCTATGTCTCCATAGTTCCTCCTGTGGCCCCGTCCTTCTTCCTCTGTCCCCTGTCCTTTCTTTCTTACTCCTCCCGCCCCGTCCTTATTTCTTCCTCTATCCCATCTTTCCTCCTCTGTCCCCCATAGTTCCTCCTGTGACCCCGTCCTTCTTCCTCTGTCCCGTCCTTTCTTTCTTACTCCTCCCGCCCCATCCTTATTTCTTCCTCTATCCCATCTTTTTTCCTCTGTCCCCATAGTTCCTCCTGTGGCCCCGTCCTTCTTCCTCTGTCCCCTGTCCTTTCTTTCTTACTCCTCCCGCCCCGTCCTTATTTCTTCCTCTATCCCATCTTTCCTCCTCTGTCCCCCATAGTTCCTCCTGTGACCCCGTCCTTCTTCCTCTGTCCCGTCCTTTCTTTCTTACTCCTCCCGCCCCATCCTTATTTCTTCCTCTATCCCATCTTTCCTCCTCTGTCCTCCATAGTTCCTCCTGTGGCCCCGTCCTTCTTCCTCTGTCCCCTGTCCTTTCTTTCTTACTCCTCCCGCCCCGTCCTTATTTCTTCCTCTATCCCATCTTTCCTCCTCTGTCCCCCATAGTTCCTCCTGTGACCCCGTCCTTCTTCCTCTGTCCCGTCCTTTCTTTCTTACTCCTCCCGCCCCGTCCTTATTTCTTCCTCTATCCCATCTTTCCTCCTCTGTCCCCCATAGTTCCTCCTGTGGCCCCGTCCTTCTTCCTCTGTCCCCTGTCCTTTCTTTTTTACTCCTCTGTCCCGTTCTTATTTCTTCCTCTATCCCATCTTTCCTCCTCTGTCCTCCATAGTTCCTCCTGTGGCCCCGTCCTTCTTCCTCTGTCCCCTGTCCTTTCTTTCTTACTCCTCTGCCCCGTCCTCATTTCTTCCTCTATACCATCTTTCCTCCTCTGTCCCCCATAGTTCCTCCTGTGGCCCCGTCCTTCTTCCTCTGTCCCCTGTCCTTTCTTTCTTACTCTTCTGCCCCGTCCTCATTTCTTCCTCTATACCATCTTTCCTCCTATGTCCCCATAGTTCCTCCTGTGGCCCCGTCCTTCTTCCTCTGTCCCCTGTCCTTTCTTTCTTACTCCTCTGCCCCGTCCTTATTTCTTCCTCTATCCCATCTTTCTTCCTCTGTCCCCATAGTTCCTTCTGTGGCCCCGTCCTTCTTCCTCTGCCCCCTGTCCTTTCTTTCTTACTCCTCTGCCCCGTCCTTATTTCTTCCTCTATCCCATCTTTCTTCCTCTGTCCCCATAGTTCCTCCTGTGGCCCCGTCCTTCTTCCTCTGTCCCCTGTCCTTTCTTTTTCACTCCTCTGCCCCGTCCTCATTTCTTCCTCTATCCCATCTTTCCTCCTATGTCTCCATAGTTCCTCCTGTGGCCCCGTCCTTCTTCCTCTGTCCCCTGTCCTTTCTTTCTTACTCCTCCCGCCCCGTCCTTATTTCTTCCTCTATCCCATCTTTCCTCCTCTGTCCCCCATAGTTCCTACTGTGGCCCCGTCCTTCTTCCTCTGTCCCGTCCTTTCTTTCTTACTCCTCCCGCCCCATCCTTATTTCTTCCTCTATCCCATCTTTTTTCCTCTGTCCCCATAGTTCCTCCTGTGGCTCCGTCCTTCTTCCTCTGTCCCCTGTCCTTTCTTTCTTACTCCTCTGTCCCATTCTTATTTCTTCCTCTATCCCATCTTTCTTCCTCTGTCCCCATAGTTCCTTCTGTGGCCCCGTCCTTCTTCCTCTGTCCCCTGTCCTTTCTTTTTCACTCCTCTGCCCCGTCCTCATTTCTTCCTCTATCCCATCTTTCCTCCTATGTCTCCATAGTTCCTCCTGTGGCCCCGTCCTTCTTCCTCTGTCCCCTGTCCTTTCTTTCGTACTCCTCCCGCCCCGTCCTTATTTCTTCCTCTATCCCATCTTTCTTCCTCTGTCCCCATAGTTCCTCCTGTGGCCCCTTCCTTCTTCCTCTGTCCCCTGTCCTTATTTCTTCCTCTATCCCATCTTTCCTCCTCTGTCCTCCATAGTTCCTCCTGTGGCCCCTTCCTTCTTCCTCTGTCCCCCGTCCTTATTTCTTCCTCTATCCCATCTTTCTTCCTCTGTCCCCATAGTTCCTCCTGTGGCCCCTTCCTTCTTCCTCTGCCCCCTGTCCTTTCTTTCTTACTCCTCTGCCCCGTCCTTATTTCCTCCCCTATCCCATCTTTCCTCCTATGTCCCCCATAGTTCCTCCTGTGGCCCCGTCCTTCTTCCTCTGCCCCGTCCTTATTTCCTCCCCTACCCCATCTTTGCTCCTATGTCCCCATAGTTCCTCCTGTGGCCCTTCCTTTCTTACTCCTCTGCCCCGTCCTTATTTCCTCCCCTACCCCATCTTTGCTCCTATGTCCCCATAGTTCCTCCTGTGGCCCCTTCCTTCTTCCTCTGCCCCGTCCTTATTTCCTCCCCTACCCCATCTTTGCTCCTATGTCCCCATAGTTCCTCTTGTGGCCCCTTCCTTCTTCCTCTGCCCCGTCCTTATTTCCTCCCCTACCCCATCTTTGCTCCTATGTCCCCATAGTTCCTCCTGTGACCCCTTCCTTCTTCCTCTGCCCCGTCCTTATTTCCTCCCCTACCCCATCTTTGCTCCTATGTCCCCATAGTTCCTCCTGTGGCCCTTCCTTTATTACTCCTCTGCCCCGTCCTTATTTCCTCCCCTACCCCATCTTTGCTCCTATGTCCCCATAGTTCCTCCTGTGGCTCCGTCCTTCTTCCTCTGTCCCCTGTCCTTTCTTTCGTACTCCTCCCGCCCCGTCCTTATTTCTTCCTCTATCCCATCTTTCTTCCTCTGTCCCCATAGTTCCTCCTGTGGCCCCTTCCTTCTTCCTCTGTCCCCTGTCCTTTCTTTTTTACTCCTCTGTCCCGTTCTTATTTCTTCCTCTATCCCATCTTTCCTCCTCTGTCCTCCATAGTTCCTCCTGTGGCCCCTTCCTTCTTCCTCTGTCCCCCGTCCTTATTTCTTCCTCTATCCCATCTTTCTTCCTCTGTCCCCATAGTTCCTCCTGTGGCCCCTTTCTTCTTCCTCTGTCCCTGTCCTTTCTTTCTTACTCCTCTGCCCCGTCCTTATTTCCTTCCCTATCCCATCTTTCCTCCTATGTCCCCCATAGTTCCTCCTGTGGCCCCGTCCTTCTTCCTCTGCCCCGTCCTTATTTCCTCCCCTACCCCATCTTTGCTCCTATGTCCCCATAGTTCCTCCTGTGGCCCTTTCTTTCTTACTCCTCTGCCCCGTCCTTATTTCCTCCCCTACCCCATCTTTGCTCCTATGTCCCCATAGTTCCTCCTGTGGTCCTTCCTTTCTTACTCCTCTGCCCCGTCCTTATTTCCTCCCCTACCCCATCTTTGCTCCTATGTCCCCATAGTTCCTCCTGTGGCCCTTCCTTTCTTACTCCTCTGCCCCGTCCTTATTTCCTCCCCTACCCCATCTTTGCTCCTATGTCCCCATAGTTCCTCCTGTGGCCCTTCCTTTCTTACTCCTCTGCCCCGTCCTTATTTCCTCCCCTACCCCATCTTTGCTCCTATGTCCCCATAGTTCCTCCTGTGGCCCTTGCCTTTGTCTCCCTCCTTTCTTTCTCCTCTGCCTCCAGCCCTCTCTGCTCTGCCGCCATCTTCTGTCTCCTCTCCCCAACCTTGACCCTTCCTCCTTGGCTACTGGAGATGATGCTTGTCTCATTTCACCTGCTGTTTACTAAAGCTGCAGATGCTAGGAGGTCTCCTCCACACCACACAGGAGAATTCTGCACCAGCTTCATCCATGGGGTATTTACAATTTGGTGTAACATAGTAACATAGTTAGTAAGGCCGAAAAAAGACATTTGTCCATCCAGTTCAGCCTATATTCCATCATAATAAATCCCCAGATCTACGTCCTTCTACAGAACCTAATAATTGTATGATACAATATTGTTCTGCTCCAGGAAGACATCCAGGCCTCTCTTGAACCCCTCGACTGAGTTCGCCATCACCACCTCCTCAGGCAAGCAATTCCAGATTCTCACTGCCCTAACAGTAAAGAATCCTCTTCTATGTTGGTGGAAAAACCTTCTCTCCTCCAGACGCAAAGAATGCCCCCTTGTGCCCGTCACCTTCCTTGGTATAAACAGATCCTCAGCGAGATATTTGTATTGTCCCCTTATATACTTATACATGGTTATTAGATCGCCCCTCAGTAAATGTAAATGCTGCCTGCAATGGTGCAAAGAGTGCGTCAGATGCACGACCACCCCCGAATGTCCCCAGCAAGGACCGTAGCATATTATCACCACTTTGGGTGACAGGAGGGATCTGAGAAACACACAACCACTACATGTGATCAAGCTCATACTGTATATATGAGAAGGTACCACCAGGAGGCAGAACAAACCCAGGAAAGGGTCCGACGCGTCTCCATTCAGGAAGAATCTGTCTAAAGTATCAGGTCAAATCTGGCAATGGTGCCACAGAGGCAACTAATGCAAGATGGTGAAGGAGGATGTACCGAGAGGCCCAATTTACACTGCATTGTGCCACTGCACTTGGCCAAGTGGCTTTATATGTGCCGACAGAAAAATACTGCCCCTCATGAAGACCAATATTGTCCCTACATAGTATTATATGGCTTTAGGGGACCCCACAAAACACACAGAGCAAAATGCCCCTCACTACATAACATTCCTTCACATGAAGTATGATGGCCTCACAATACATCCCACCACCCAGTACGATGTCTCCCCAGTACATTCCCCCAACACACAGTACGATGTCCCCACAGTACATTCACCCCCAGACAGTATAATGTCCCCACAGTACATTCCCCCCCACACAGTATGATGTCCCCACAGTACATTCACCCCCAGACAGTATAATGTCCCCACAGTACATTCCCCCCCACACAGTATGATGTCCCCACAGTACATTCACCCCCAGACAGTATAATGTCCCCACAGTATTCCCCCCCACACAGTATGATGTCCCCACAGTACATTCACCCTCAGACATTATGATGTCTCCACAGTACATTCCCCCCACACAGTATAATGTCCCCACAGTACATTCCCCCACACAGTATGATGTCCCCACAGTACATTCCCCCACACACAGCATGATGTCCCCACAGTACATTCCTCCACACACAGTATGATGTCCCCATCGTACATTCCCCCACCCAGTATGATGTCCCCACAGTACATTTCCCCAACACCCAGTACGATGTCCCCACAGTACATTCCCCCACACAGTATGATGTCCCCACAGTACATTTCCCCAACACACATTATGATGTCTCCACAGTACATTCACCCACACACAGTATAATGTCCCCACAGTACATTCACCCACACACAGTATGATGTCCCCACAGTAATAATAATAATAATAATAATAATAATTTTATTTATATAGCGCCAACATATTCCGCAGCGCTTTACAAATTATAGAGGGGACTTGTACAGACAATAGACATTACAGCATAACAGAAATACAGTTCAAAACAGATACCAGGAGGAGTGAGGGCCCTGCTCGCAAGCTACAAACTATGGGGAAAAGGGGAGACACGAGAGGTGGATGGTAACAATTGCTTTAGTTATTCAGACCAGCTATAGTGTAAGGCTCAGGTGTTCATGTAAAGCTGCATGAACCAGTTACCTGCCTAAGTATGTAGCAGTACAGACACAGAGGGCCAATACTGCATAAAGTGTATGAGAACATGATGCGAGGAACCTTTTTTTTTTTTTTTATTATAAATAGGCCACACAGGGATCGTTAGGTTAATGCATTGAGGCGGTAGGCCAGTCTGAACAAATGAGTTTTTAGGGCACGCTTAAAACTGTGGGGATTGGGGATTAATCGTATTAACCTAGGTAGTGCATTCCAAAGAATCGGCGCAGCACGTGTAAAGTCTTGGAGACGGGAGTGGGAGGTTCTGATTATTGAGGATGCTAACCTGAGGTCATTAGCGGAGCGGAGGGCACGGGTAGGGTGGTAGACTGATACCAGGGAGGAGATGTAGGGTGGTGCTGAGCCATGGAGTGCTTTGTGGATGAGGGTAGTAGTTTTGTACTGGATTCTGGAGTGGATGGGTAGCCAGTGTAATGACTGGCACAGGGTAGAGGCATCGGTGTAACGGTTGGTGAGGAATATGATCCTGGCAGCAGCATTCAGGACAGATTGGAGCGGGGAGAGTTTTGCAAGAGGGAGACCGATTAGTAGAGAGTTACAATAGTCCAGACGAGAATGAATAAGTGAAACAGTCAGAGTTTTTGCAGAGTCGAAATTAAGAAAAGGGCGAATTCTAGAAATGTTTTTGAGATGCAGGTAAGAAGAGCGAGCCAGTGATCGGATGTAGGGGGTGAATGAAAGGTCAGAATCAAGGATGACCCCAAGGCAGCGGGCATGTTGCTTTGGAGTAATGGTGGAACCGCACACGGAGATGGCAATGTCAGGCAAAGGTAGGTTAGTAGAGGGAGAGAACACGAGGAGTTCAGTTTTTGACAGGTTTAGTTTCAGATAGAGGGAGGACATGATGTTAGAGACAGCGGTAAGACAATCACTGGTGTTTTCTAAAAAGGTCGGTGTGATATCGGGAGCAGAAGTGTATAATTGGGTGTCGTCAGCATAGAGATGGTACTGGAAACCAAATCTACTGATTGTTTGTCCAATAGGGGCAGTATACAACGAGAAGAGTAGGGGGCCTAGGACTGATCCTTGAGGAACCCCAACAGTAAGGGGAAGGTGAGAGGAGGAGGAACCAGCAAAACATACAGTGAAGGATCGGTCAGAGAGATAGGAGGAGAACCAGGAGAGAACGGTGTCCTTGAGGCCGATGGAGCGGAGCATAGTGAGGAGGAGCTGATGATCCACAGTGTCGAATGCTGCAGAGAGATCCAAGAGAATTAGCATGGAGTAGTGACCATTAGATTTAGCTGTTAGTAGGTCATTAGAGACTTTAATGAGGGCAGTTTCAGTAGAGTGTAAAGAGCGGAAGCCAGATTGAAGAGGGTCGAGAAGAGAGTTATCTGAGAGATAGCGGGTAAGACGGGAGTGGACCAGGCGTTCGAGGAGTTTAGAGATGACACATACACATACACATAGTATGATGTCCCCACAGTACATTCCCCCACACACAGTATGATGTCCCCACAGTACATTCCCCCACACACAGTATAATGTCCCCACAGTACATTGCCCCCACACAGTATGATGTCCCCACCGTACATTCCCCCACCCAGTGTGATGTCCCCACAGTACATTTCCCCAACACATAGTATGATGTCTCCACAGTACATTCCCCCACACACACAGTATGATGTCTCCACAGAACATTCCCCCACACACTGTATGATGTCCCCACGGTACATTTCTCCACATACAGTATGATGTCCCCACAGTACATTCCCCCACACACAGTATAATGTCCCCACAGTACATTCCCCCCACACAGTATGATGTTCCTACAGTATGTTCCACACACACAGTAGGATGTCTCCACAATACATTCCCCCACACAGTATGATGTTCCCACAGTACATTCCCCCACACACAGTATGATGTCCCCACAGTACATTCCCCCAACACACAGTATGATGTCCCCACAGTACATTCCCCCACCCAGAATGATGTCCCCACAGTACATTCCCCCCACACAGTAAGATGTCCCCACAGTACATTCTCCCACACAGTATGATGTCCCCACAGTACATTCCCCAACACACAGTATGATGTCCCCACAGTACATTCCCCCACACACAGTATAATGTCTCCACAGTACATTCCCCCTCACACTGTATGATGTCCCTACAGTATATTCCCCCCCACACACAGTATGATGACCCCACAGTAAATTCCCACACACAGTATGATGTCCCCACAGTACATTCCCACACACAGTATGATGTCCCCACAGTACATTCCTCCTTCCCACAGTATGATGTCCCCACAGTACATTCCCCCACCCAGTATGATGTCCCCACAGTACATTCGCCCAACACACAGTATGATGTCTCCACAGTACATTCCCCTACACACGGTATGATGTCCCCACAGTACATTCCCCCACACACACAGTATGATGTCCCCACAGTACATTCCCCCACACACAGCATGATGTCCCCACAGTACATTGCTCCACACACAGTATGATGTCCCCACCGTACATTCCCCCACCCAGTGTGATGTCCCCACAGTACATTTCCCCAACACACAGTATGATGTCTCCACAGTACATTCCCCCACACACACAGTATGATGTCTCCACAGAACATTCCCCACACACAGTATGATGTCCCCACAGTACATTCCCCCACACACAGTATGATGTCCCCACAGTACATTCCCCCACACACAGTATGATGTCCCCACAGTACATTCCCCCACCCAGTGTGATGTCCACACAGTACATTTCCCCAACACACAGTATGATGTCTCCACAGTACATTCCCCCACACACACAGTATGATGTCTCCACAGTACATTCCCCCACACACTGTATGATGTCCCCACGGTACATTTCTCCACACACAGTATGATGTCCCCACCGTACATTCCCCCACCCAGTGTGATGTCCACACAGTACATTTCCCCAACACGCAGTATGATGTCTCCACAGTACATTCCCCCACACACACAGTATGATGTCTCCACAGTACATTCCCCCACACACTGTATGATGTCCCCACGGTACATTTCTCCACATACAGTATGATGTCCCCACAGTACATTCCCCCACACACAGTATAATGTCCCCACAGTACATTCCCCCCACACAGTATGATGTTCCTACAGTATGTTCCACACACACAGTATGATGTCTCCACAATACATTCCCCCACACAGTATGATGTTCCCACAGTACATTCCCCCACACACAGTATGATGTCCCCACAGTAACATAGTAACATAGTAACATAGTTAGTAAGGCCGAAAAAAGACATTTGTCCATCCAGTTCAGCCTATATTCCATCATAATAAATCCCCAGATCTACGTCCTTCTACAGAACCTAATAATTGTATGATACAATATTGTTCTGCTCCAGGAAGACATCCAGGCCTCTCTTGAACCCCTCGACTGAGTTCGCCATCACCACCTCCTCAGGCAAGCAATTCCAGATTCTCACTGCCCTAACAGTAAAGAATCCTCTTCTATGTTGGTGGAAAAACCTTCTCTCCTCCAGACGCAAAGAATGCCCCCTTGTGCCCGTCACCTTCCTTGGTATAAACAGATCCTCAGCGAGATATTTGTATTGTCCCCTTATATACTTATACATGGTTATTAGATCGCCCCTCAGTCGTCTTTTTTCTAGACTAAATAATCCTAATTTCGCTAATCTATCTGAGTATTGTAGTTCTCCCATCCCCTTTATTAATTTTGTTGCCCTCCTTTGTACTCTCTCTAGTTCCATTATATCCTTCCTGAGCACCGGTGCCCAAAACTGGACACAGTACTCCATGTGCGGTCTAACTAGGGATTTGTACAGAGGCAGTATAATGCTCTCATCATGTGTATCCAGACCTCTTTTAATGCACCCCATGATCCTGTTTGCCTTGGCAGCTGCTGCCTGGCACTGGCTGCTCCAGGTAAGTTTATCATTAACTAGGATCCCCAAGTCCTTCTCCCTGTCAGATTTACCCAGTGGTTTCCCGTTCAGTGTGTAATGGTGATATTGATTCCCTCTTCCCATGTGTATAACCTTACATTTATCATTGTTAAACCTCATCTGCCACCTTTCAGCCCAAGTTTCCAACTTATCCAGATCCATCTGTAGCAGAATACTATCTTCTCTTGTATTAACTGCTTTACATAGTTTTGTATCATCTGCAAATATCGATATTTTACTGTGTAAACCTTCTACCAGATCATTAATGAATATGTTGAAGAGAACAGGTCCCAATACTGACCCCAACACACAGTATGATGTCCCCACAGTACATTCCCCCACCCAGAATGATGTCCCCACAGTACATTCCCCCCACACAGTAAGATGTCCCCACAGTACATTCTCCCACACAGTATGATGTCCCCACAGTACATTCCCCAACACACAGTATGATGTCCCCACAGTACATTCCCCCACACACAGTATAATGTCTCCACAGTACATTCCCCCTCACACTGTATGATGTCCCTACAGTATATTCCCCCCCACACACAGTATGATGACCCCACAGTAAATTCCCACACACAGTATGATGTCCCCACAGTACATTCCCACACACAGTATGATGTCCCCACAGTACATTCCTCCTTCCCACAGTATGATGTCCCCACAGTACATTCCCCCACCCAGTATGATGTCCCCACAGTACATTCCCCCAACACACAGTATGATGTCTCCACAGTACATTCCCCTACACACGGTATGATGTCCCCACAGTACATTCCCCCACACACACAGTATGATGTCCCCACAGTACATTCCCCCACACACAGCATGATGTCCCCACAGTACATTGCTCCACACACAGTATGATGTCCCCACCGTACATTCCCCCACCCAGTGTGATGTCCCCACAGTACATTTCCCCAACACACAGTATGATGTCTCCACAGTACATTCCCCCACACACACAGTATGATGTCTCCACAGAACATTCCCCACACACAGTATGATGTCCCCACAGTACATTCCCCCACACACAGTATGATGTGCCCACAGTACATTCCCCCACACACAGTATGATGTCCCCACAGTACATTCCCCCACCCAGTGTGATGTCCACACAGTACATTTCCCCAACACACAGTATGATGTCTCCACAGTACATTCCCCCACACACACAGTATGATGTCTCCACAGTACATTCCCCCACACACTGTATGATGTCCCCACGGTACATTTCTCCACACACAGTATGATGTCCCCACCGTACATTCCCCCACCCAGTGTGATGTCCACACAGTACATTTCCCCAACACGCAGTATGATGTCTCCACAGTACATTCCCCCACACACACAGTATGATGTCTCCACAGTACATTCCCCCACACACTGTATGATGTCCCCACGGTACATTTCTCCACACACAGTATGATGTCCCCACAGTACATTCCCCCTCACACAGTATGATGTCTCCACAGAACATTCCCACACACACAGTATGATGTCTCCACAGTACATTCCCCCACACACAGTATGATGTCCCCACAGTACATTCCTCCACACACATAGTATGATGTCCCCACAGTACATTTCCCCACACAGTATGATGTCCCCACAGTACATTGCCCCACACACACAGTATGATGTCCCCACAGTACATTCCCCCACACACAGCATGATGTCCCCACAGTACATTCCTCCACACACAGTATGATGTCCCCATCATACATTCCCCCACCCAGTATGATGTCCCCACAGTACATTTCCCCAACACACAGTATAATGTCTCCACAGTACATTCCCCCACACACGGTATGATGTCCCCACAGTACATTCCCCCACACACACAGTATGATGTCTCCACAGTACATTCCCCCCCACACACAGTATGTCTCCACAGTACATTCCCCCACACACAGTATGATGTCCCCACAGTACATTCCCCCACACACAGTATGATGTCCCCACAGTACATTTCCCCACACACAGCATGATGTCCACACAGTACATTCCTCCACACACAGTATGATGTCCCCACAATACATTCCCCCTCACACAGTATGATGTCTGTTACAGAACCCCCAGCACCAAGAATATGTTATGCTATATATATTATGTATAATAGGTTCCATGTGAAATGCATCAGTCCACAAGCTGCGCCCCTGGGCAGAGGAGACAAGATATCCCCCTTCTGTCCTCCCCCACCTTTGTAATTCCCACAGTAAATACCAGCAGGCTCCGGCCCCCTGCGGCTATTGTAATGTATGTCTGGCCTGTTTTTTCTATTGGCCTGCCCTGTGTATCTGTGTTATATATTCTGTGTGTTGTAATTAAAGTGTGTTCTTTTAGACTGGAAATACCTGGAGTAGCAGTCAGCTTTTATATGCTCCCATGTAATCAAGAAATCCTAGCCAGCGTCCTTCATTCAGAATCCAGCAAAAGCAGACTGGACCTCCTGAAACACGGGGGGTGCTGAAAGAGGTACTACAGCACAGTAGACCCCTTTACAATGTCTCCACAGTACATTCTTCCACACACACAGTGTGATGTCCCCACAGTACATTCCCCCCCCACACACAGTATGATGTCCCCACAGTACATTCCCCCACACACAGTATGATGTCCCCACAGTACATTCCCAAATTCACAGTATGATGTCCCTGTCACGATATTGTATGAAATATCATATAAGTTTAGTTTCTCTGCCAGCACATATAGGGTGGGCGTTGACCCCCCTTCACTCTGTGTTTAGCTTGCCTTGTCAATGTATGTGGGGAAGTTTTATTGAAGAAAGGTATTTACGACTGGCATAGCTGCAGTGGAAAGTTGTACTAGCTAAAACTGGTCTGATTCCCTTCTGTAAATGCAAGAAGTCCTTTGTTCCATTCTTGTAAGATATTGGGCTAACTATTTAGGCTAGAAAAAGGAAAAATACATATTCTTACGTCCATCGGCAAATCTGTCAACTGCTGTAAACATGAGCTTCTAACTCCATCAGGTAAAAAAGTAGGGATTTCTCTGTAATTATGCATCACAAATAGGACATATTTGATCTCATTAGAATGCCAATGTTAATACGAGATGAATGTTGGGTTTGTTATGACTATGACATGTTCTGTAGCGGAGTTACAGGCATTAGACAAATTTAGGTTAAATTTAGTTAAACTGAAGAGATAGGAGGGTCTGGAAAAACCAGCCCTTTTTGTGATGTCATCTGGTTGAGCTATAAGTCTGTCTGTCTGCTGGAGCCTATGTGAGTCTGACTTGAAAAGCTGTTCCTAACCAGAGTCCTCATGCACTGGGACATTTGGGGAGCTCCGCCCACCAGCATGGTTTTGCCTGATATGAACTGAGAACATGTGAGTTGTACCTTTTCTTATTTAATCCCTGTTTATTTTATAATTTACCTTGTACATATTTCAATTGTCTCATATTGTAACATCTTTTTTTATAAACACTGCCTTAATTTTAATGGAGTAAAATATATAAATTACTAGTTTTCGTTCTTCCTGCTCTAAAACGTACCCCAAGTCTTCTGAAGGGAATTACGCTACTGTTTTGGGTTAGCTTCGGACCCGTTTAATCGAAGCTGGTGGCAGCATACCTTTGCACAGTGTCTTTGTGTGTCGTTGTAGCGACTGCGGCGTTGATAATTATTGTTCCTGCCTGAGTGGGAGTAGTTAATCGCATTGCTGCAGCATGCCCAATAGCCAGTACATAGCAGGCAGCCTTTCTGGCGACTAATTACCCCAGGTGCAGTACCTAATCTGACCTGAGAGTAAGGGGGGCGTCAGAGAGCTGCAAGTTTCAAGGGGAACTGTAAGTGGGATATACATAAATCCCTGCAGTTCGTGGTATATTGAAGAGCAGTGGGATACCTAAAATAAGCCCCTGCTGTAAACTAAGATGTCAATAGCCTTGTGGGTGTTTTTTCATCACATTGTGGAGTGGAGGGATAACTAAGATAAGCCCCCCTGCACACGTGATAGCCGTCTGTTGGCCTAAAGTCACCCCGATCTGTGATGTGGGGTGACGGTCACGGTGTGAATCATGACAGTCCCCACAGTACATTCCCCCACACACAGTATGATGTCTCCACAGTACATTCCCCCACCCAGTATGATGTCCCCACAGTACATTCCCCCACACAGTATGATGTCTCCACAGTACATTCCCCCCACACAGTATGATGTCCCCACAGTACATTCCCCCAACACACAGTATGATGTCTCCACAGTACATTCCCCAACACACAGTATGATGTCTCCACAGTACATCCCACCACCCAGTACGATGTCCCCACAGTACATTCCTCCACACAGTATGATGTCCCCACAGTACATTCCCCAACACAAAGTATGATGTCTCCACAGTACATCCCACCACCCAGTATGATGTCCCCACAGTACATCCCACCACCCAGTATGATGTCCCCACAGTACATTCCCCCTCACACAGTATGATGTCTCCACAGTACATTCCTCCACGCACAGTATGATGTCCCCACAGTACATCCCCCACACACAGTATGATGTCCTCACAGTTGATTCCCCCACACACAGTGTGATGCCCTCACAGTACATTACCCACACACAGTATGATGTCCCCACAGTGCATTCCCCCACACAGAGTGTGATGTCCTCACAGTACATTACACAAACACAGTGTGATGTCCCCACAATACATTCCCCCAACACACAGTACAATGTCCCCACAATACATTCCCCCTTCACACAGTATGATGTCTCCACAGTATTCCCCCACCCAGTATGATGTCTCCACAGTACATTCCCCCACACACACAGTATGATGTCACCACAGTACATTCCCTCACCTAGTATGCTGTTTTCACAGTACATTCCCCCACCCAGTATGATCTTCCCACAGTACATTTCCACACACAAACAGTATGATGTCTCCACAGTACATTGCCCCACACACAGTATGATGTCCCCATAGTACATTCCCCCACCCAGTATGATGTCCCTACAGTACATTCCCCCACCCAGTATGATGTATCCACAGTACATTCACCCACACACAGTATGATGTCTCCACAGTACATTCCCCCCTCACACAGTATGATGTCTCCACAGTACATTCCCCCACATCGTATGTCTCCACAGTACATTCCCAAAACACAGTATGATGTCGCCTGTTATGACCTGGTGGTTAGGAGCACCCGGCATGACCTGACAGGTAAACTCACACAGGACAAGCTCTGGGATGTGAGAACTCTGCTGACCGCAGGCCCTAATCCTATCACACACACTAGAAATAGCCGTGGAGCATTCCTGACTCTCCCTAGACGCCTCTTCACAGCCTAAGAGCTAAGCCGCAGAGGACCAATTGACCACATCAGCACCTTTCTTGGTCAAATCAGTCAATGGTTTAGCAATACTAGAAAAATTAGCGATGAAGCGATGGTAAAAATTAGCAAAGCCCAGGAACTTCTGCAGGCTCTTCACAGATGTCGGCTGAGTCCAATCATAAATGGCCTGAACTTTAACAGGGTCCATCTCGATAGTAGAAGGGGAAAAAATGAAACCCAAAAAAGAAACCTTCTGAACTCCAAAGAGACACTTTGACCCCTTCACAAACAAGGAATTCGCACGAAGGACCTGGAACACCATTCTGACCTGCTTCACATGAGACTCCCAATCATCCGAAAAGACCAAAATGTCATCAAAATATACAATCATGAATCTATCCAGGACTCTCGGAAGATGTCATGCATAAAGGACTGAAACACTGATGGAGCATTGGAAAGCCCGAATGGCATAACCAGGTACTCAAAATGGCCCTCGGGCGTATTAAATGCTGTTTTCCATTCATCGCCTTGTTTAATACGCACAAGATTATACGCCCCTCGAAGATCTATCTTGGTGAACCAACTAGCCCCCTTAATTCGAGCAAACAAATCAGACAGCAGCGGCAAAGGATACTGAAATTTGACTGTGATCTTATTAAGAAGGCGGTAATCAATACAAGGTCTCAAAGAGCCATCCTTCTTGGCCACAAAAAAGAACCCTGCTCCCAATGGTGACGACGACGGGCGAATATGCCCCTTCTCCAAGGATTCCTTTATATAACTCCGCATAGTGGCGTACTCTGGCACAGATAAATTGAACAGTCGGCCCTTAGGAAACTTACTACCAGGAATCAAATTAATAGCACAATCGCAATCCCTATGAGGAGGTAGGGCACCGGATTTGGGCTCTTCAAATACATCCCGGTAATCTGATAAAAACTCAGGGACTTCAGAAGGAGTGGAAGGCGAAATTGACAACAATGGAACATTACCATGTACCCCCTGACAACCCCAGCCGGACACAGACATAGATTTCCAATCCAGCACTGGATTATGGACCTGTAGCCATGGCAACCCCAAAACGACCACATCATGCAGATTATGCAACACCAAAAAGCGAATATCCTCCTGATGTGCAGGAGTCATGCACATGGTCAATTGAGTCCAGTACTGAGGCTTATTCTTGGCCAAAGGCGTAGCATCAATTCCTCTCAATGGAATAGGATACTGCAAGGGCTCCAAGAAAAAACCACAGCGCCTGGCAAACTCCAAGTCCATCAAATTCAGGGCAGCGCCTGAATCCACAAATGCCATAACAGAATAGGACGACAGAGAACAAATCAGAGTAACGGACAAAAGAAATTTAGACTGTACCGTACCAATGATGGCAGACCTAGCGAACCGCTTAGTGCGCTTAGGACAATCGGAGATAGCATGAGTGGATTCACCACAGTAAAAACATAGCCCATTCCGACGTCTGTGTTCTTGCCGTTCAGCTCTGGTCAAAGTCCTATCACACTGCATAGGCTCAGGCCTATGCTCAGAGAATACCACCAAATGGTGCACAGCTTTGCGCTCACGCAAGCGCCGATCGATCTGAATGGCCAAGGACATAGACTCATTCAGACCAGCAGGCGTGGGAAATCCCACCATGACATCCTTAAGGGCTTCAGAAAGACCCTTTCTGAAAATTGCCGCCAGGGCACAGTCATTCCACTGAGTAAGCACAGACCACTTTCTAAACTTCTGACAATATACCTCCGCTTCATCCTGACCTGACACAAAGCCAGCAAGATTTTCTCTGCCTGATCCACTGAATTTGGTTCATCATAAAGCAATCCAAGCGCCAGAAAAAATGCATCTACATCACGCAATGCAGGATCTCCTGGCGCAAGGGAAAATGCCCAGTCTTGAGGGTCACCACGCAACAAAGAAATAACGATTTTAACTTGTTGAACAGGGTCACCTGAGGAGCGGGGTTTCAAAGCTAGAAACAGTTTACAATTATTTTTGAAATTCAGGAACTTAGATCTATTGCCAGAAAATAAATCAAGAATTGGAATCCTAGGCTCTACCATAGGATTCTGAACCACAAAATCTTGAATGTTTTGTACCCTTGCAGTGAGATGATCCACACAAGAGGACAGACCTTGAATGTCCATATCTAGACCTGTGTCCTAAACCACCCAAAGGTTTAGGGAAAAAGAAAGACAAAACACAGTGCAAAGAAAAAGAAATGGTCTCAGAACTTCTCTTATCCCTCTATTGAGATGCATTAATACTTTGGGCCAGCTGTACTGTTATGACCTGGTGGTTAGGAGCACCCGGCACGACCTGATGGTTAAACTCACACAGGACAAGCTCTGGGATGTGGGAACTCTGCTGACCGCAGGCCCTAATCCTATCACACACACTAGAAATAGCCGTGGAGCGTTCCTGACTCTCCCTAGGCGCCTCGTCACAGCCTAAGAGCTAGCTAGCCCTAGAGATAGAAAATAAAGCCTACCTTGCCTCAGAGAAATCCCCCAAAGGTAAAGGAAGCCCCCCACATATATTGACTGTGAGTAAAGATGAAGTCACAAACATAGAAATGAAACAGATTTCAGCAAAGGGAGGCCAGACTTATTAAACAGTCAGAGGATAGGAAAGGTATCTTTGCGGTCAGCACAAAAAACTACAAAAGACCACGCAGAGTGTGCAAAAAGACCTCCGCACCGACTAACGGTGCGGAGATGCCACTCTGCATCCCAGAGCTTCCAGCTAGCAAGACAAAATCATGAAAATCAGCTGGACAAGGAAACAAAGAACAAATAATATCTATCAGGAACTTAGCTTCTGCTGGAGAAGACTGGTCACCAGAAAGATCCAAGAGCGAACTGAACTAATGCAGGAACATTGACAGCTGGCATGGAGTAACGATCTGAGTGGAGTTAAATAGAGCAGCCAACCAAAGGACAAACCACATCACCTGTGCAAGGAACCTCAGAAGCAGCAGCTCCACTCAGAGCCACCAGAGGGAGTCCATGGACAGAACTCGCCGAAGTACCATTCACGACCACAGGAGGAAGTTCGACAACAGAATTCACAACAGTCGCCACAGTACATTCCCCCACACACAGAATTATGTCCCCACAGGACATTCCCCACCCAGTATGATGTACTCACAGTACATTCCCCCACACACAGTATGATGCCCCCAGAGTACATTCCCCAACCCAGTATGATGTCCCCATAGTACATTCCCCCACCAAGTATGATGTCTCCACAGTACATTCCCCCACACACAGAATGTCCCCACAGTACATTCCCCCACCCAGTATGATGTCTCCACAGTACATTCCCCCCACACACAGAGTGATGTTTCCACAATACATTCCCCCCTCACACGTTATGATGTCTCCACAGTACATTCCCCACCCAGTATGATGTACCCACAGTACATTCCCCCAAACACACAGTACGATTTCTCCACAGTACATTCCCCCACACACAGTATGATGTCTCCACTGTACGTTCCCCCCTCACACAGTATGTCTCCACAGTACATTCCCCCACCCAGTATGATGTACCCACAGTACATTCCCCCACACACACAGTACGATGTCTCCACAGTACATTCCCCCACACACAGTATGAAGTCCTCATAGTACATTCCCTCACACACACAGTATGATGTCCCCACAGTACATTCCTCCACCCAGTATGATGTGTCCACAGTACATTCCCCCACCCAGTATGATGTCCCCATAGTACATTCCTCTACCCAGTACGATGCCTGACATAAATCCACACTGCTGCCACCAATATGTCACGATTCACACCGTGACCGTCACGTCACGGATCGGGGTGACTTTAGGCCAACAGACGGCTATGACATGTGCAGGGGGCCTTATCTTAGTTATCCCTCCACTGCTACAATGTGATGAAAAAACACACACAAGGCTATTGACCTCTTAGTTCTGCCAACAGCTTCGATTAAACGGGTCCGAAGCTAACCCAAAACAGTAGCGTAATTCCCTTCAGAAGACTTAGGGTACATTTTAGAACAGGAAGAACGAATCTAGTATTACTTATACTCCGTCAAAGGTTTCAGGCAGTGTTTATAAACAGTTATATAAAGATGTTACAATATGAGACAATTGAAAATATGTACAAGGGTAATTATAAAAATAACAGGGGTTAAATAAGAAAGGTAAAACTCACATGTTCTCAGTTCATAACAGGCAAAACCATTCTGCATGCACAGCCCAGATGTCCCAATACATAGTACAGATCCAGTCCTCAGGCAACAAAACTCCGACTGATGGCTGGGTTAAGTGTGGGGGCTTATATACTCCAGCCTTGGGACATCACTAATGATATTCACTGAGGTCTCCGAGATATTTACGTTTTGAGACTCTTGAGACAAAGGCATTCCTGACTGAGAAGGGAGGGACCACAGGTGGCTTTGCATGATTGGTCACCTGCAGTGTAAGGCCACACCCTGCTCACACACAAACTTCAGGTTACCCAGGGTCTGCTTGAAAAGAAAAGCTAAACCCTGAAGTTAAGGGAAGGGGGGTCAACGCCCACCCTACATGTGCTGGCAGAGAAACTAAACTTATTATATAAATTTTCCTCACAATTATCAATGCCGCAGTCGCTACAATGACCCCAACTACCCAGTACAAAGGTATGCTGCCACCAGCTTCGATTAAACGGGTTCGAAGCTAACCCAAAACAGTCGCGTAATTCCCTTCAGAAGACTTAGGGTACGTTTTAGAGCAGAAGAACGAATCTAGTATTAAATATTATACTCCAACAAAGGTTTAAGGCAGTGTTTATAAAAAGTTATATAAAGATGTTACAATATGAGACAATTGAAAATATGTACAAAGGTAATAATAAAAAAACAGGGATTACATGAGAAATCAACACTTACATGTGTTCAGATCATTGCAGGCAACCAGGCTAGTTCCCATATGTCCCAATGCATTAGGACTGGCAGACAGTCTCCTCAGGTCAAAACCAGACAGACTCTGCAGACTCTCCAGGCTGGGCAAAGTGGGGTCACTTAAATAACCACAGCCTTGTGACATCACTAACAGGGCTGGTTTCCTTAGACCCTCCTACCTCTTCAGTCTTAGTCAGTTTTAACCCACAGCATGGGCTAGCAAGAGAAACTAATATTTATATTATACATTTTCCTCACAATGCCCCACCATACATTCCCCCACCCAGCACGATGTCCCCAGAGTACATTCCCCCACCAAGCACGATGTCCCCACAGTACATTCCTCCACCCAGTAAGATGTCCCCACAGTACATTCCCGCACCCAGTATAATATCCCCACAGTACATTCCCTTACACAGTATGATGTCTCCACAGTACAGTCCCCCACACACAGTATGATGTCCCCACAGTAAAGTCACCCACACACAGTATGATATCCCCACAGTACATTCCCCTACCCAGTGTGATGTCCCCACAGTACATTCCCCCACCGAGTACGATGTCCCCACAGTACATTCCCCCACACAGTATGATGTCCCTACAGTACATTCCCCCACAGTATCTAGTCCCCACTGTACATTCCCCCACAGTATCTAGTCCCCACTGTACATTCCCCTACCCAGTAAGATGTCCCCACAGTACATTCCAGCAGTATAATATCCCCACAGTACATTCCCTCACACAGTATGATGTCCCCACAGTACATTCCCCCACACACAGTATGATGTCTCCACAGTACATTCCCCCTCACACAGTATGATGTCCCCACAGTACATTCCCCTACCCAGTATGATGTCCCCACTGTGACGGGGTGTACGGCAGAGCAAGAAGGGACAACGGGCTGAGGGATGATTCAACAGATTTATTATCAAGAACGCTGGAACAACACATGCAGGTAGATCTACAGAGTCCACAATTAGTCCAATGGAACAGGTTCGGGGGCACCTCCCGATAATCCTTGTGCCAGGTAACAAAGCAATAGTCCACAATTAGTCCAAGGGATCCCAAAACAATCCCACGAGCGACGAGATATGTCCTCAGCTCAAGTCTCGCCCCATTCGCTTCCGCAGTCACAGATGGACATGGGGTCTTGCCTCAGCTAAGAATCCCCACTCCTTCTCCTTCAAGGATCAACTCACATCTGATCTCAAAATAAGAATGGATTGTCTGAGCTCCTGGGATCCGCCCATGAAGGGGGGTAGGGGTCACACCTTCTATTCAATGGTTGGGTCCACCAGAAGATTCTAGACTGGTGGGCTCCGCTTAATCTATGTAGTATGTACATTTGACTAGCCACCTGCTGTGAGGAAGAATGGCTATTCCTCCACTAGTGATGTTGACAAAGCTTAATTACATTAGAGCTTAGGGCTGCAAGTATTGGGGGAAGGAGACATATTGTTACAGGTGAACTCCCAGCACAAGAAAATACATAAATTACAGCTAATAGAAACCAGAGAACAGTTACATACATCAAATGGCATATTATTCAAATACAGGACAGGGCAAAAGTACATATCATGACACCCACAGTACATTCCCCCACCCAGTATGAAGTCCCCACAGTACATTCCCCCCACACAGTATGATGTCTCCACAGTACATTCCCCCACCCAGTATGATGTCCCCACAGTACATTCCTCCACACACAGTATGATGTCCGCACAGTACGTTCCCCTCACACACAGTATGATGTCCGCACCATACATTCTCCTCACACAGTATGATGTCCCCAGAGTACATTCTCCCCACACACACAGTATAATGTCCCCACAGTACATGCCACACACACAGTAGGATATCCCAGCAGTATATTCCCCCACACAGTATGATGTCCCCACAGTACATTCCCCTACCCAGTATTTCCCCACAGTACATTCCCCCACACAGTATGAAGTCCCCACAGTACATTCCCACACATAGTATGAAGTCCCCACAGTACATTCCCCCACCCAGTATGATGTTCCCACAGTACATTCCCCCACACAGTATGATGTCACCACAGTACATTCCCCCACCCAGTATGATGCCCCCACAGTACATTCCCCCACCCAGTATGATGTCCCCACAGTACATTCCCCTCCCACACAGTATGATGTCCCCACAGTACATTCCCCCCACACACAGTATGATGTCCCCACCATACATTCACACAGTATGATGTCCGCACAGTACATTCCCTCCACAGTATGATGTCCCCACAGTACATTCCCCCACACAGTATGATGTCCCCACAGTACATTCACCCACACACAGTATGATGTCCCCACAGTACATTCCCCCACCCAGTATGATGTTCCCACAGTACATTCCCCCACACAGTATGATGTCACCACAGTACATTCCCCCACCCAGTATGATGTCCCCACAGTACATTCCCCCACACAGTATGATGTCCCCACTGTACATCCCCTTCCACACAGTATGATGTCCCCACAGTACATTCCCCCCACACACAGTATGATGTCCCCACCATACATTCACACAGTATGATGTCCGCACAGTCCATTCCCTCCAGAGTATGATGACCCCACAGTACATTCTCCTCCCACACAGTATGATGTCCCCACCATACATTCACACAGTATGATGTCCAAACAGTACATTTTCTTACATACACACAGCATTCCACACAAGCTTCCCAACTGTGTCCTGCTTCTTTGCTGAGCTTGTTTGTGCTGACTGTCCCATGACCTGAAAATGTCATAAAAACTGATGGTCCTTCAGTCTCTAACCAAAACAGGATAGTGGATTTGTATTTTTGTTTCAAGGATATATCCTGTCCTCCAAAGACAATCCCTCAACATCCCGAGAGGTGAATACGGGGCAATTGGGAGGTATGTAGGAAGTGACCCTGTAGAGGGGCTCTTAAGATGACCCCATTTAGTAGCCATTAGGTGATCCCATTTTAAAGGACTCAGGAGTGGCTCCATAAGAGATCACCCCCATACAGAGGCCATGGGAGTGACACCATAACGAGGCCTCAGGTCTGACCACATACAAGGGTTGAAGATGGTAACAGTGCCTTGGATCCCAGTAGCAGGTCTTCTGCTCCAATTGCCTTTATCACCATCTACGAACTGGGGGTTGAGTATTTTACAGGACGCAGTATTCTGTACCAGCATGAGGTGGCTGTAGGGTGATCAATGGGGTGAGTGATCCATCCATGACATGATGACGGGAACATGGTTATGATCCGGTAGCTTGTGACTCTGCGATTTGGTGGCCTGAAGCTGCAGGTCCTGAGCCCCTTCCACTCATGGCGGATAGTGGAGGCTGCAGCCGCCCGGGGAAACAGCACAGATTTCATGAGTAATTTAATATCTGGAGCACAGGCCTTTCATTCCTAGAGACCTACATAGAAGACAGCAGCATTCCGTAGTTCCTGATGACTCTTAGACCTCACATTATTAACCCTTCCAGCCTATAGCCAGGACTATGGACATTCCGGGCCTCCAACCTCTATGGAGTGACAGTCCAGGGCATAACTGTGTGTTCATACATGTATACATTGCGTGTCTGTATAAACTGTGCGTGAACTGTTTGGATATATATTGTGTGTCTGCATATTCTGTGCAGGCAGCATCGGACTGGAGTAGTTTGGGCCCACCAGAGAAAATCATTCTTGGGGTCCACCATGCTTAAGGGGTATTAGCTGCAGAGTCTTCCCTTCGCTTCCATCTAGTCAAGCTGATAATCAGGGAATTTTTCAAACTAGGTATATACAGTGGGGCAAAAAAGTATTTAGTCAGTCAGCAATAGTGCAAGTTCCACCACTTAAAAAGATGAGAGGCGTCTGTAATTTACATCATAGGTAGACCTCAACTATGGGAGACAAACTGAGAAAAAAAAATCCAGAAAATCACATTGTCTGTTTTTTTAACATTTTATTTGCATATTATGGTGGAAAATAAGTATTTGGTCAGAAACAAAATTTCATCTCAATACTTTGTAATATATCCTTTGTTGGCAATGACAGAGGTCAAACGTTTTCTGTAAGTCTTCACAAGGTTGCCACACACTGTTGTTGGTATGTTGGCCCATTCCTCCATGCAGATCTCCTCTAGAGCAGTGATGTTTTTGGCTTTTCGCTTGGCAACACGGACTTTCAACTCCCTCCAAAGGTTTTCTATAGGGTTGAGATCTGGAGACTGGCTAGGCCACTCCAGGACCTTGAAATGCTTCTTACGAAGCCACTCCTTCGTTGCCCTGGCGGTGTGCTTTGGATCATTGTCATGTTGAAAGACCCAGCCACGTTTCATCTTCAATGCCCTTGCTGATGGAAGGAGGTTTGCACTCAAAATCTCACGATACATGGCCCCATTCATTCTTTCATGTACCCGGATCAGTCGTCCTGGCCCCTTTGCAGAGAAACAGCCCCAAAGCATGATGTTTCCACCACCATGCTTTACAGTAGGTATGGTGTTTGATGGATGCAACTCAGTATTCTTTTTCCTCCAAACACGACAAGTTTTGTTTCTACCAAACAGTTCCAGTTTGGTTTCATCAGACCATAGGACATTCTCCCAAAACTCCTCTGGATCATCCAAATGCTCTCTAGCAAACTTCAGACGGGCACGGACATGTACTGGCTTAAGCAGTGGGACACGTCTGGCGCTGCAGGATCTGAGTCCATGGTGGCGTAGTGTGTTACTTATGGTAGGCCTTGTTACATTGGTCCCAGCTCTCTGCAGTTCATTCACTAGGTCCCCCCGCGTGGTTCTGGGATTTTTGCTCACCGTTCTTGTGATCATTCTGACCCCACGGGGTGGGATTTTGCATGGAGCCCCAGATCGAGGGAGATTATCAGTGGTCTTGTATGTCTTCCATTTTCTAATTATTGCTCCCACTGTTGATTTCTTCACTCCAAGCTGGTTGGCTATTGCAGATTCAGTCTTCCCAGCCTGGTGCAGGGCTACAATTTTGTTTCTGGTGTCCTTTGACAGCTCTTTGGTCTTCACCATAGTGGAGTTTGGAGTCAGACTGTTTGAGGGTGTGCACAGGTGTCTTTTTATACTGATAACAAGTTTAAACAGGTGCCATTACTACAGGTAATGAGTGGAGGAAAGAGGAGACTCTTAAAGAAGAAGTTACAGGTCTGTGAGAGCCAGAAATCTTGATTGTTTGTTTCTGACCAAATACTTATTTTCCACCATAATATGCAAATAAATTGTTAAAAAAACAGACAATGTGATTTTCTGGATTTTGTTTTCTCAGTTTGTCTCCCATAGTTGAGGTCTACCTATGATGTAAATTACAGACGCCTCTCATCTTTTTAAGTGGTGGAACTTGCATTATTGCTGATTGACTAAATACTTTTTTGCCCCACTGTACCTGTCCAAACAATCACCTGACAAACCAGCAAAACGCTCATTTGTTGGGTGCAATGATTTTTACACTTGATTTAAAATCATCCTTATCGGCAGCAGATAATTTTGTGTAAACAAGTCAAGTGCTGCCGAGAACAATTATATTCAATTAGCACAGAAAAATTGTATTAGACATGTGGCACATACACACACTATACATGACACATACACACCAGACACTCACTAGACACAAGGTTAGAGATGGGTGGACCCCTGAAAGTTTGTGTTCAGGTAGCAGAACAGTACCCTGACCCAATTCACTTGATTGGGGTGCCCGAACATCCAGTGTATGCCACAATGTCATATGAATGACAGTACGGCAAACATTGCTTCTGATTGGTTGTAAAATTATTACTGCCGGTCAGACAGTGTGAGGAATCTCTGATGAGATAGGTGGACCCTCTGGACCGTGACGACGATCCCCTCACGGACTGAGCTGACCAGGTAGACCGCCCCCTATACAGGGAGCATTAGGGGCAGGAACGAGAGTGACTATCGCCACGGAAGCTGGAGGACCAAAGGGCGAAAGTGAGAGGAGAACTAGAAACCGGAGAAGCGGAAGAAGGCCAGAACCAGGCGGAACACAGGGACAGCAGTGGAGCAGGGATGGCAGGGACACGGTACCAGTAGCGAGACTGCAGGAACACAGGGACAGCTGTGGAACAGGGACGGCAGGGACACGGTACCAGTAGCGAGACTGTAGGAACACAGGGACTGCTGAGGAACAGTGACGGCAGGGACACGGTACCAGTAGTGAGACTGCAGGAACACAGGGACAGCTGAGGAACAGGGACGGCAGGGACACGGTACCAGTAGCGAGACTGCAGGAACACAGGGACAGCTGTGGAACAGTGACAGCAGGGACACGGTACCAGTAGCGAGACAGCAGGAACACAGGGACAGCTGTGGAACAGTGACAGCAGGGACACGGTACCAGTAGCGAGACTGCAGGAACACAGGGACAGCAGTGGAGCAGGGACGGCAGGGACACGGTACCAGTAGCGAGACTGTAGGAACACAGGGACTGCTGAGGAACAGTGACGGCAGGGACACGGTACCAGTAGTGAGACTGCAGGAACACAGGGACAGCTGAGGAACAGTGACAGCAGGGACACGGTACCAGTAGCGAGACTGCAGGAACACAGGGACAGCAGTGGAGCAGGGACGGCAGGGACACGGTACCAGTAGCAAGACTGCAGGAACACAGGGACAGCTGAGGAACAGGGACGGCAGGGACACGGTACCAGTAGCGAGACTGCAGGAACACAGGGACTGCTGAGGAACAGGGACGGCAGGGACACGGTACCAGTAGCAAGACTGCAGGAACACAGGGACAGCTGAGGAAGAGGGACGGCAGGGACACGGTACAAGTAGCGAGACTGCAGGAACACAGGGACTGCTGAGGAACAGGGACGGCAGGGACACGGTACCAGTAGCAAGACTGCAGGAACACAGGGACAGCTGAGGAACAGGGACGGCAGGGACACGGTACAAGTAGCGAGACTGTAGGAACACAGGGACTGCTGAGGAACAGTGACAGCAGGGACACGGTACCAGTAGCGAGACTGCAGGAACACAGGGACAGCTGAGGAACAGGGACGGCAGGGACACGGTACCAGTAGCAAGACTGCAGGAACACAGGGACTGCTGAGGAACAGGGACGGCAGGGACACGGTACCAGTAGCAAGACTGCAGGAACACAGGGACAGCTGAGGAACAGGGACAGCAGGGACATGGTACCAGTAGCGAGACTGCAGGAACACAGGGACAGCTGAGGAACAGGGACGGCAGGGACACGGTACCAGTAGCAAGACTGCAGGAACACAGGGACAGCTGAGGAACAGGGACGGCAGGGACACGGTACCAGTAGCGAGACTGCAGGAACACAGGGACTGCTGAGGAACAGGGACGGCAGGGACACGGTACCAGTAGCAAGACTGCAGGAACACAGGGACAGCTGAGGAACAGGGGCGGCAGGGACACGGTACCAGTAGCGAGACTGCAAGAACACAGGGACTGCTGAGGAACAGGGACGGCAGGGACACGGTACCAGTAGCGAGATTGCAGGAACACAGGGACAGCTGTGGAACAGGGACGGCAGGGACACGGTACCAGTAACGAGACAGCAGGAACACAGGGACAGCTGTGGAACAGGGACGGCAGGGATAGACGCTGGAACAGACGCTGCCACTGTGGAGAAAAGGAACAAAGAACCTGATCAGGGAACAATGAGATATACCAAGTATACGGGAGACCAGAAACACTTGCAAGGTACAGGTGATAATCAGGCACAGAGACAGGAAACTGACAGTAAGATATAGCAGAGCTCCGACTTACTTCCGGGTGGAGAGGGTCCTCCGAGACCATAGAGAGGACAGGGCAGGAAGCGCTAGAGGGACCTAGAGGTGCGCGTGCGCAGAACGAAACCCGGCGTGCGTGCGCACCCGACGATCAGCTGAGGCCGGGAGCGAGCGCTGAAGGGAGGAAGCCGCAGCAGCAGAGCCGCGCCGGAACGCCGAGGACATGTGAGTATAGCTGGATGAAGCGGATGGCAGCGGCGGCGTGACAGACAGCTGCAGTTCCGACGCTGTCAAATGACAGCATGAGCCTGCAGCTGTGAGTAGAGGTATAACATTTACCTCCGGTCACTGGTGTACGCTGATGGCACTACTGTTCACATCTGCCTACGGTTGCTGCTGCTAATAAAAGTGAGAGCAGGTGGTGGCTGCGCTCTAAAAAAATTAAAAAACACACAGTCACAATAATGTGAATATGCCATGTTTGAGCATCTACCTAAAAGCTCCATGGCTTTCAGACACAGGCTGTGGGCCTTTCCGACCCCCCCTCTGCCTGAGTGTGTAACCCAAAAACCCTTATTTCCCTCCTCCCTCAAGAATTTTTATGGCTTGAGCTGCAAGCAGGTCTCCCTAACCTACTCATTCCCCCTCCCACCTGGTACTGGTTAAAACTGGTGCAAAAGCATAGGCTTCTATTGTTCTTTCAAGGTTATATATATAAGAATTATATATTCCAGATGTCCATTGAGGGATCTATAACTCCCTGAAATAGCTAGAAGCTAAACCCAACAAGTGCAAAGTGCGTGTTTCTCCGTAAGCAGGTCATGTAAGTATGCAGTGTTTACACTTAAAACAATCGCCCCGACGTGGTGCACTGTTATGGACCTGGTGGTTAGGAGCACCCGGAACGACCTGATGGTTAAACTCACCCAGGACAAGCTCTGGGAAGTGGGAGATCTGCTGACCGCAACCCCTAATCCTATCACACAACTAGAAATAGCCGTGGAGCGTACCTAACACTGCCTAGACGCCTCTTCACAGCCTAAGAGCTAACTCGCCCTAAAGATAGAAAATAAAGCCTACCTTGCCTCAGAGAAATTCCCCAAAGGAAAAGGCAGCCCCCACATATATTGACTGTGAGTTAAGATGAAAGTCACAAACACAGAAATGAAACAGGTTTCAGCAGAGGCCAGACTTACTAAACAGACTGAGGATAGGAAAGGTATCTTTGCGGTCAGCACAAAAAACTACAAAAAGACCACGCAGAGTGTGCAAAAAGACCTCCGCACCGACTCACGGTGTGGAGGTGCCACTCTGCATCCCAGAGCTTCCAGCTAGCAAGACAAAATCATGAAAACCAGCTGGACAAGGAAACAATGAACAAATAATTAACAAGCAGGGACTTAGCTTCTGCTGGAGTAGACAGGTCACCAGAAAGATCCAAGAGCAACTGAACCAGTACAAGAACATTGACAGCTGGCATGGAGTAACGATCTGAGTGGAGTTAAATAGAGCAGCCAGCCAAAGAATAAACTACGTCACCTGTGGAAGGAACCTCAGAACCAGCCGCTCCACTCACAGCCACCAGAGGGAGTCCATGGACAGAACTCGCCGAAGTACCATTCATGACCACAGGAGGGAGTTTGATCACAGAATTCACAACAGTGCACCTCCTGATCATTGTGGCTTTCATATACGAGATTCATACAGCGAGCTAGGCATAAAAATGGGTGCCAGACCTCTAAGTAAAGAAGAGGTTTAAGCCTCTAAGCGAGGTCACCACAGAGGGAGTGCCTGGGTTTCAGACTAGGAAATAACTGAGTGAAGCAGGAGTCTTCACGTGTATTTGTCTGGGGTCCTGCTCAGAGACAGGGGTGTGAGGCATCTGGATATATGCTTGTCCTCCCTCCCCCACAGCACACGGTCGGCAATGAGATGACATAATGAAATGTAAGTGTTTATTTTCAACCTTAATCCCATTTTATTTATAATTGTATTGTACATACGATATTTGTCTTCTTTATAATATCTTTTTATACCTCTGTAAACACTGCCTACCTTTTTTGGAGTACTATATAAAATTACTAGCTTGTCTCTACTTGCTCTATAACGGACAGTCAAGTCCTCTGAAGTGAGATACACTACTAATATGGGTTGGCTCCGGACCCGGTAATAATTAGGAAATCAGAGCTGGTGGCAGCAGAATTTGTCCTGTGCAATTGGGAGTCTTTGCACCAACCGGCGGCATTGACAATTATTGCTCTCGCCAGAGTGGGAGAAGTTACATCACCCTCGATGCAGCGTGCCCAATAGCCAGTACATAGCAGGCAGCCTTTCTGGCGACTAATTACCCTAGGTGCAGTGTTGTGGATTCTGTTTTTGGGCTCCCTCTGGTGGTTACTGATGGTACTGGGTGACTTGTGTTCTCTGCGGTCTCTGGTGTCCACCTGTTCTATCAGGATATGGGAGTTTCCTATTTAACCTGGCTTTCTTGTCATTTCCTCGCCGGCGATCAATGTAATCAGTGTGTCTTGTTACCTCTGCTTTCCGCTTCAGTGATCTTCAGGACAAGCTAAGTTTTTGATTTTCCTGTTCCACGTTTTGCTTTATTTTTGTTTTAGTCCAGCTTGCAGTTATGTGATTCCTTGTTGCTGGTTGCTCTAGTGGGCTGATATTACTCCTCATGTTCCATGAGTTGGCACATGAGTTCAGGTAATTTCAGGATGGTTTTTTGTAGTGTTTTTCGCTGACCGCGCAGTTCACTTTTGTATCCTCTGCTATCTAGTTTTAGCGGGCCTCATTTTGCTGAATCTGTTTTCATTACTACGTATGTGCTTTCCTCTCATTTCACCGTCATTACATGTGGGGGGCTGCTATTTCTGTGGGGTGTTTCTCTGGAGGCAAGAGAGGTCTTTGTTTCTTCTAATAGGGGAAGCTAGTCCTTCGGCTGGCGCGAGACGTCTAGAATCATCGTAGGCACGTTCCCCGGCTACTGCTAGTGTTGTGAATTAGGTTCAGGATCGCGGTCAGCTCAGTTTCCATCACCCTAGAGCTTGTTCTGTTTTTTGTGTGCTTGTCCTTTTGTGATCCCCTGCCATTGGGATCATGACAGTATCGCCGGCCAGAAAAGTGGTAATCATATTGGCTGAAGTAGGAGGAAAAGTAGTCTGAGGAAGTTTTTTTTTTTTTTTTTTTTTTCCCTTCCCTCAGAGTTTGCTGCGTCTTACCTCCTCTTAATCCTTGAATGGTTCTGACCTCAGCTGTTTATCATGGACGTCCAGAGTTTGGCTTCCAGCCTGAATAATCTTGCTGCTAAGGTTCAAAATATACAAGATTTTGTTGTACATGCTCCTATGTCTGAACCTAGAATTCCTATCCCAGAGTTTTTTTCTGGAGATAGATCTAGTTTTCTGAATCTTAGGAACAATTGCAAGTTGTTTCTTTCTTTGAAATCTCGCTCCTCTGGAGACCCTGCTCAGCAAGTCAAGATTGTAATATCTTTCCTGCGGGGTGACCCTCAGAATTGGGCATTTGCATTGGCACCAGGGGATCCTGCGTTGCTCAATGTGGATGCGTTTTTTCTGGCATTGGGTTTGCTCTATGAGGAACCTAACCTAGAGATTCAGGCTGAAAAAGCTTTATTGGCTCTCTCTCAGGGGCAAGATGAAGCAGAATTATATTGTCAGACATTTCGGAAATGGTCGGTGCTTACTCAGTGGAATGAGTGCGCCCTGGCTGCAAGATTCAGAGATGGCCTTTCTGAGGCCATTAAAGATGTTATGGTGGGGTTCCCTGCGCCTACAGGTCTGAATGAGTCTATGACTATGGCTATTCAGATTGATCGGCGTTTACGGGAGCGCAAACCTGTGCACCATTTGGCGGTGTCTTCTGAACAGGCACCTGAGACAATGCAATGTGATAGAATTCAGTCCAGAAGTGAACGGCAAAACTATAGGCGGAAAAATGGGTTGTGTTTTTATTGTGGTGATTCAGCTCATGTTATATCAGCATGCTCTAAACGCACAAAAAAGGTTGATAAGTCTGTTGCCATTAGTACTTTACAGTCTAAGTTCATTCTGTCTGTGACTCTGATTTGTTCATTATCAGCCATTTCCGTCGATGCCTATGTGGATTCAGGCGCTGCCCTGAGTCTTATGGATTGGTCATTTGCCAATCGCTGTGGGTTTAGTCTGGAGCCTCTGGAAGTCCCTATTCCTTTGAAAGGAATTGACTCTACACCTTTGGCTATGAATAAACCTCAGTACTGGACACACGTGACCATGCGTATGACTCCCGTTCATCAGGAGGTGATTCGCTTCCTGGTACTGTATAATTTACATGATGTCTTAGTGCTTGGTCTGCCATGGTTACAAACTCATAACCCAGTCTTGGACTGGAAAACTATGTCTGTGTTAAGCTGGGGATGTCAGGGGGTTCATGATGATGCACCTCCGATTTCTATCGCTTCATCTACTCCTTCTGAGGTTCCTGTATTTTTGTCTGATTATCGGGATGTTTTTGAGGAGCCTAAGCTCAATTCGCTTCCTCCTCACAGGGATTGCGATTGTGCTATAGATTTGATTCCTGGCAGTAAATTTCCTAAAGGTCGTTTGTTCAATCTGTCAGTGCCAGAGCATACTGCTATGCGGGATTATGTTAAGGAGTCCTTGGAAAAGGGACATATCCGTCCATCTTCGTCTCCTTTGGGAGCAGGTTTTTTTTTCGTGGCCAAAAAAGATGGTTCCTTGAGGCCTTGTATAGATTACCGTCTTTTGAATAAGATTACGGTCAAATATCAGTATCCTTTGCCATTGTTGACTGATTTGTTCGCTCGCATTAAGGGGGCTAAATGGTTCACTAAGATTGATCTTCGGGGTGCGTATAATCTTGTGCGGATTAAGCAGGGTGATGAGTGGAAAACTGCATTTAATACGCCTAAGGGCCATTTTGAGTATTTGGTGATGCCTTTTGGACTTTCTAATGCTCCTTCTGTCTTCCAGTCCTTTATGCACGATATTTTCCGTGAATATCTGGATAAATTTATGATTGTGTATTTGGATGATGTTTTGGTTTTTTCTGATGACTGGGAGTCCCATGTTCAGCAGGTCAGGAAGGTGTTTCAGGTCCTGCGGGCCAATTCTTTGTTTGTAAAAGGTTCAAAGTGTCTCTTTGGAGTCCAGAAGATTTCTTTCTTGGGGTATATTTTTTCCCCTTCTACTATTGAGATGGATCCCGTCAAGGTTCAGGCTATTTGTGACTGGACGCAGCCTACATCTCTTAAGAGTCTACAGAAGTTCTTGGGCTTTGCTAATTTCTATCGTCGTTTTATAACTAATTTTTCTAGTGTTGTTAAGCCTTTGATGGATCTGACTAAGAAGGGTGCTGATGTTGCTGATTGGTCTCCTGCGGCTGTGGAGGCCTTTCAGGAACTTAAGCGCCGGTTTTCTTCTGCTCCTGTGTTGCGTCAGCCAGATGTTTCACTTCCTTTTCAGGTTGAGGTTGATGCTTCTGAGATTGGAGCGGGGGCGGTTTTGTCACAGAGAAGCTCCGATTGCTCGGTGATGAAGCCTTGTGCGTTCTTTTCTAGAAAATTTTCGCCCACTGAGCGGAATTATGATGTTGGTAATCGGGAGCTTTTGGCCATGAAGTGGGCATTTGAGGAGTGGCGTCATTGGCTTGAGGGTGCTAGACATCGTGTGGTGGTCTTGACTGATCACAAAAATCTGATTTACCTTGAGTCTGCCAAGCGTCTGAATCCTAGACAGGCTCGTTGGTCACTGTTTTTCTCCCGTTTCAATTTTGTGGTTTCATACCTGCCAGGTTCAAAGAATGTGAAGGCGGATGCTCTTTCTAGGAGTTTTGTGCCTGATTCCCCTGGAAATTCTGAGCCCACTAGTATCCTTAGGGATGGGGTGATTTTGTCGGCTGTCTTCCCAGACTTGCGACGTGCTTTGCAGGAGTTTCAGGCGGATAAACCTGATCGTTGTCCGCCTGAAAGACTGTTTGTTCCGGATAATTGGACCAGTAGAGTCATCTCCGAGGTCCATTCTTCTGCGTTGGCAGGTCATCCTGGAATATTTGGTACTAGAGACTTGGTGGCCAGGTCTTTTTGGTGGCCTTCCTTGTCGAGGGATGTGCGTTCTTTTGTGCAGTCTTGTGAAGTTTGCGCTCGGGCTAAGCCTTGCTGTTCTCGGGCCAGTGGATTATTGTCACCTTTGCCTATCCCGAAGAGGCCTTGGACGCACATTTCCATGGACTTTATTTCGGATCTCCCTGTCTCTCAAAAAATGTCCGTCATCTGGGTTGTGTGTGACCGCTTTTCTAAGATGGTTCATCTGGTACCCTTGCCTAAGTTACCTTCCTCCTCTGAGTTGGTCCCTCTGTTTTTTCAGAACGTGGTTCGTTTGCATGGGATTCCGGAGAACATTGTTTCTGACAGGGGATCCCAGTTTGTGTCTAGATTTTGGCGGACGTTCTGTGCTAAGATGGGCATTGATTTGTCCTTTTCCTCTGCATTCCATCCTCAGACGAATGGCCAGACGGAACGAACTAATCAGACCTTGGAAACTTATTTAAGGTGTTTTGCTTCTGCTGATCAAGATGACTGGGTTACCTTTTTGCCGCTTGCCGAATTTGCCCTTAATAATCGGGCTAGTTCTGCTACCTTGGTTTCTCCTTTCTTTTGTAATTCGGGGTTTCATCCTCGTTTTTCCTCTGGTCAGGTGGAGCCTTCTGATTGTCCTGGAGTGGACATGGTGGTGGATAGATTGCATCAGATTTGGAGTCATGTGGTGGACAATTTGAAGTTGTCCCAGGAGAGGGCTCAGCAGTTTGCTAATCGCCGTCGCCGCGTGGGTCCTCGACTTCGTGTTGGGGACTTGGTGTGGTTGTCTTTTCGTTTTGTTCCTATGAAGGTCTCTTCTAAGTTCAAGCCTCGGTTCATCGGTCCCTATAGGATCTTGGAAATTCTTAACCCTGTGTCGGTTCGTTTGGATCTCCCGGCATCGTTTGCTATTCATAATGTGTTCCATCGGTCGTTGTTGCGGAAGTATGAGGTACCTGTTGTTCCTTCGCTTGAGCCTCCTGCTCCGGTGCTGGTGGAGGGGGAGTTGGAGTATGTTGTGGAGAAGATCTTGGATTCTCGTGTTTCCAGACGGAAACTTCAGTATTTGGTTAAGTGGAAGGGTTATGGTCAGGAGGATAATTCTTGGGTGGTTGCCTCTGATGTTCATGCTGCTGATTTGGTCCGTGCATTTCATAGGGCTCATCCTGGTCGCCCTGGTGGTTCTCGTGAGGGTTCGGTGACCCCTCCTCAAGGGGGGGGTACTGTTGTGGATTCTGTTTTTGGGCTCCCTCTGGTGGTTACTGATGGTACTGGGTGACTTGTGTTCTCTGCGGTCTCTGGTGTCCACCTGTTCTATCAGGATATGGGAGTTTCCTATTTAACCTGGCTTTCTTGTCATTTCCTCGCCGGCGATCAATGTAATCAGTGTGTCTTGTTACCTCTGCTTTCCGCTTCAGTAATCTTCAGGACAAGCTAAGTTTTTGATTTTCCTGTTCCACGTTTTGCTTTATTTTTGTTTTAGTCCAGCTTGCAGTTATGTGATTCCTTGTTGCTGGTTGCTCTAGTGGGCTGATATTACTCCTCATGTTCCATGAGTTGGCACATGAGTTCAGGTAATTTCAGGATGGTTTTTTGTAGGGTTTTTCGCTGACCGCGCAGTTCACTTTTGTATCCTCTGCTATCTAGTTTTAGCGGGCCTCATTTTGCTGAATCTGTTTTCATTACTACGTATGTGCTTTCCTCTCATTTCACCGTCATTACATGTGGGGGGCTGCTATTTCTGTGGGGTGTTTCTCTGGAGGCAAGAGAGGTCTTTGTTTCTTCTAATAGGGGAAGCTAGTCCTTCGGCTGGCGCGAGACGTCTAGAATCATCGTAGGCACGTTCCCCGGCTACTGCTAGTGTTGTGAATTAGGTTCAGGATCGCGGTCAGCTCAGTTTCCATCACCCTAGAGCTTGTTCTGTTTTTTGTGTGCTTGTCCTTTTGTGATCCCCTGCCATTGGGATCATGACAGTGCAGTACCCTGACCGACCTGAGGGTAAGGGGCGCCAGAGAGCTGCAAGTTCCAAACCGGAACTGGGAAGTGGGATATAGATAAATCCCCTTCAGAAAGAACCAGGGGCACCCAAACATCCCCGGTTCATAACAAATTGGTGTGAATGGTGGGGATGAAGGTATCCTCCCCGTGAACCGTGACATATTGGTGGCAGCGAGGTGGGATTCCTGACATGTTGGTGGTAGTGATGGGATAATAGAGCATTAGTGATCGGGTTTGAGCAATCATTCCTCTCACTAAAAACGTGCACAGTTCTTGCGAGGACTTGGCGCAAAAAAGTTTTGGAAAATGAGCTCAGTGTTTACTAGTCCTGATACCGTGTGTACTTGCGATTACCCCCTTCGCTTCTCTTCGTTTTTCTATCAAATCTTTTATTTGGCAATGATAGCCGCAAATGGAGAAGCCTGGTACGCCCAGCAGAAGATTGACACTCTTGTTGGAGTATGCACGTTCCACGGCCTGGACCCCCATGACAAAACCAAGGCTCATTTGGTGATGGACATGGTGCAATTTGAAGCTGACCAAGCCTGTCCTCAGAGCCCAACAGACGCAGAAGCCAGCACCAGCGAAAATGGTGCTGCAGTTGAGGTCCAACTACTGAATGCTGGCCCTACTTGCAACCAGGGCAGATTGGACCCCCACCTGCCGATGGCCTTGGAACAACTCCCCACCGACGACCGTGAGGGACGTCTGCAGCTGATCCAGCAATACCGAGAGAGCTGAGCAAGAGGCCCCGCAGGAGGCGGAGAAAGCTGAGCGGGAGGCCCAAGCTCGGAGGGACCATGAACTGCAACTGGCCCAACTCAGAGTCGTACCATATACCACGCAAAGCAGTGCGTCCAGCAACGTTCAGATCTCTAAACCCCAGCCAGAGGACTTTCCTGTGATGGAAAAGGATGGGGACTTGGAAACTTTTCTGCAGGTATTTGAGAAAGCCTGCAGACAGTACCTGGGGATGGTAAAAATGGACAAAACGGATGCAACAGATACAGTTTTTCGATGGAACCGTCTAGCGGAAAAGTGGAAATACTGGATGCGTTGCATCGTTTTTCACTATTTTTGACGCATCCGTCGAGCCGACACATTGTGACGGATTAAAAAAACGGAAGTGTGAAAGTAGCCTAAGAGAATGCAGGTGAAGCATCTGGTATTGAGTGCGTATCACCCACAGACCAATGGCTTGTGTGAACGCTTCAATGGTACCCTCAAACAGATGCTACGCATGCTGGTTGAGACCCAAGGACGCGACTGGGAGCGGTACCTCCCACACCTGCTATTCACTTACTGAGAGGTTCCGCAGGCCTCTACGGGGTTCTCCCCATTCGCGCTCCTGTACGGCAGGCGAGTCCGGGGACCTCTTGGGTTGGTTGGTAAGGAAATCCTGGGAAGAGAAACCGAACCCTTCTGAAGTGTCCATAGTGGAGTATGTCATGCGCTTCTGTGACAAAATGCAGACCTTGACGCAGTTGGTGCATGACAACATGACGCAGGCTCAGGCTGATCAGAAGCACTGGTACGACCAGAACGCCCGGGAGCGGACCTACCACGTGGGTCAAAAGGTGTGGGTGCTGGTCCCCGTACCAAAGGATAAGCTTCAGGCAGCCTAGGAGGGCCCATACGTTGTCCACTGACAGATCAACCCAGTCACATACGTGGTCACGCTTGACCACGCTCGGGGTAGGCGACAGGCCTTTCACGTCAATATGATGAAGGCTCATCACGAACGTGAACCTAGGTGCAGTACCCTGACTGACCTGAGGGTAAGGGGGGGGGGGGGGGGCGCCAGAGAGCTGCAAGTTCCAAACCAGAACTGGGAAGTAGGATATAGATAAATCTCCTTCAGAAAGAACCAGGGGCAACCAAACAACCCCGGTTTATGACAAATTGGTGTGAGTGGTGGGGATGATAAAGGTTTCCTCCCCGTGAACTGTGACAGATTGGTAGCAGCGCGGTGGGATTCCTGACTCACACCATGGGTTCCCCTGTATTTTTGATAACCAGCCAGGCAAAGCTCATAGCTGGGGGCTGCGACCCTCAGCTGTCAGTGTTAACAAGGCTGCACCATGAGACTTTTTCTCACTCCTCAACCTCTCTAACCAGCCCCTCATCATCCCTTCTCCAACCAGCCCCTCATCATCCCCCCCATTCTCCACACAGCCCCTCATCATCATCCCTTCTCCAAACAGCCCCTCATCATCATCTTCCCTATGCAGCCCACTCAAGTTACATCAACACTTTCCAAAATACATGTTCATAGTACTCACACTGAGTCCTGGGTCCTCATTCCCATCTGTACACGGCTCCATGGTGCGGCCCCTCGGTCCTCTCCTCACACGGCTCCATGGTGCAGCCCCTCAGTCCTCTCCTCACACGGCTCCATGGTGCGGCCCCTCAGTTCTCTCCTCACACGGCTCCATGGTGCGGCCCCTCCGTCCTCTCCTCACACGGCTCTATGGTGCGGCCCCTCGGTCCTCTCCTCACACGGCTCTATGGTGTGGCCCCTCAGTCCTCTCCTCACACAGCTCCATGTGCGGCCCCTCAGTCCTCTCCTCACACGGCTCCATGGTGCGGCCCCTCAGTCCTCTCCTCACACGGCTCTATGGTGCGGCCCCTCAGTCCTCTCCTCACACGGCTCCATGGTGCGGCCCCTCGGTCCTCTCCTCACACGGCTCCATGGTGCGGCCCCTCGGTCCTCTCCTCACACGGCTCCATGGTGCGGCCCCTCGGTCCTCTCCTCACACGGCTCTATGGTGCGGCCCCTCAGTCCTCTCCTCACACAGCTCCATGGTGCAGCCCCTCAGTCCTCTCCTCACACGGCTCCATGGTGCAGCCCCTCTGTCCTCTCCTCACACAGCTCCATGGTGCGGCCCCTCAGTCCTCTCCTCACACGGCTCCATGGTGCGGCCCCTCAGTCCTCTCCTCACACGGCTCTATGGTGCGGCCCCTCAGTCCTCTCCTCACACAGCTCCATGGTGCAGCCCCTCAGTCCTCTCCTCACACGGCTCCATGGTGCGGCCCCTCGATCCTCTCCTTACACGGCTCCATGGTGCGGCCCCTCAGTCCTCTCCTCACACGGCTCCATGGTGCGGCCCCTCGGTCCTCTCCTCACACGGCTCCATGGTCCGGCCCCTCGGTCCTCTCATCACACAGCTCCATGGTGCGGCCCCTCGGTCCTCTCATCACACAGCTCCATGGTGCGGCCCCTCGGTCCTCTCCTCACACGGCTCCATGGTGCGGCCCCTCGGTCCTCTCCTCACACAGCTCCATGGTGCGGCCCCTCGGTCCTCTCCTCACACAGCTCCATGGTGCGGCCCCTCAGTCCTCTCCTCACACAGCTCCATGTTTTCCTCCTCTCCAGATGCCTCAGCACATCGCTGCTTCTTCCTGTTGGATCTTCACTAGACAGGAGGCCCCGCTCCTCCCAGTGACATCATTCCATCCAAAAATCACCTCCATTCTAGCCGCTGTGTGCAGTCTACCAGTCTGTGTTGGCGTCATTGTGAGTGCTTTATTCATTACCCGGTGCGGCCTGCACTGCTCAGCAACAAGTGATATGAGGTGAGCGCTTTCTCATCACCTGCTGCTGCGGCTTCTATTGATCTCATTGCGCTCACCGCTGTCAGCTGCGCAGTGCTCGATGAGATCAATAGAAGCCGCAGCAGATGATGAGAAAGCGCTCACTGCAGGGCACCAGTTGCTGAGCAGTGCAGGCGGCACCGAGTATGGAATAATACACTCACTGACTGCTCGGTGCACAGGATAGGAACACAGGGCAGAGCAGGCACTAGAGAAGTAGGCAGCAGTTGTGGTGCTTGTCAGGGGGTGGGTCCACCAGAGGATGCTCCGAGTTCCCGGTGGGCCAGTCCGACCCTGCCCCTGTGTCTCTCCTGGTACACTCCAGTCTCCCCCGTCTCTCCTGGTACACTCCTATGTCTCTCCTGGTACACTCCTGTCTCCCCTGTCTCTCCTGGTACACTCCTGTCTCTCCTGGTACACTCCTGTCTCCCCTGTCTATCCTGGTACACTCCTGTCTCTCCTGGTACACTCCTGTCTCCCCCCGTCTCTCCTGGTACACCCCTGTCTCTCCTGGTACACTCCTGTCTCCCCTGTCTCTCCTGGTACACTCCTGTCTCCCCCCGTCTCTCCTGGTACACCCCCGTCTCTTCTGGCACATTCCCGTCTCCCCCGTCTCTCCTGGTACACTCCCGTCTCCCCCCGTCTCTCCTGGTACACCCTTGTCTCTCCTTGTACACTCCCGTCTCCCCCGTCTCTCCTGGTACACTCCCGTCTGCCCCGTCTCTCCTGGTACACTCCCGTCTCCCCCCGTCTCTCCTGGTACACCCTTTTCTCTCCTGGTACACTCCCGTCTCTCCCCTGTCTCTCCTTGTACACTCCCGTCTCCCCTCGTCTCTCCTGGTACACTCCAGTTTCCCCCGTCTCTCCTTGTACACTCCCGTCTCCCCCCCCGTCTCTCCTGGTACACCCCTGTCTCTCCTGGTACACTCCTGTCTCCCCCGTCTCTCCAGGTACACTCCCGTCTCTCCTAGTACACTCCTATGTCTCTCCTGGTACACTCCTGTCTCCCCTGTCTCTCCTGGTACACTCCCATCTCCCCCCCCCCCGTCTCTCCTGGTACACTCCTGTCTCCCCCCCCGTCTCTCCTGGTACACCCCTGTCTCTCCTGGTACACTCCCATCCCCCCCTCTCTCCTTGTACACTCCCGTCTCCCCCCATCTCTCCTGGTACACTCCTGTCTCCCCTTGTACACTCCCGTCTCCACTTGTACACTCCCGTCCCCCCCGTCTCTCCTGGTACACTCCCGTCCCCCCCGTCTCTCCTGGAACACTGCCGTTTCCCCCGTCTCTCCTGGTACACTCCCGTCTCCCCCCGTCTCTCCTGGTACACCCTTGTCTCTCCTTGTACACTCCCGTCTCCCCCGTCTCTCCTGGTACACTCCCGTCTACCCCGTCTCTCCTGGTACACTCCCGTCTCCCCCCGTCTCTCCTGGTACACCCTTGTCTCTCCTGGTACACTCCTGTCTCTCCCCTGTCTCTCCTTGTACACTCCCGTCTCCCCCCGTCTCTCCTGGTACACTCCAGTTTCCCCCGTCTCTCCTTGTACACTCCCGTCTCCCCCCCCCGTCTCTCCTGGTACACCCCTGTCTCTCCTGGTACACTCCTGTCTCCCCCGTCTCTCCAGGTACACTCCCGTCTCTCCTAGTACACTCCTATGTCTCTCCTGGTACATTCCTGTCTCCCCTGTCTCTCCTGGTACACTCCCATCTCCCCCCCCCGTCTCTCCTGGTACACTCCTGTCTCCCCCCCGTCTCTCCTGGTACACCCCTGTCTCTCCTGGTACACCCCTGTCTCTCCTGGTACACTCCCATCCCCCCCTCTCTCCTTGTACACTCCCGTCTCCCCCCATCTCTCCTGGTACACTCCTGTCTCCCCTTGTACACTCCCGTCTCCACTTGTACACTCCCGTCCCCCCCGTCTCTCCTGGTACACTCCCGTCTCCCCCCGTCTCTCCTGGAACACTGCCATTTCCCCCGTCTCTCCTGGTACACCCCTGTCTCTCCTGGTACACTCCCATCTCCCCCGTCTCTCCTGGTACACTCCTACGTCTCTCCTGGTACACTCCTGTCTCCCCCGTCTCTCCTGGTACACCCCTGTCTCTCCTGGTACACTCCTGTCTCCCCCGTCTCTCCAGGTACACTCCCACCTCTCCTGGTACACTCCCGTCTCCCACCGTCTCTCCTGGAACACCCGTCTCTCCTGGTACACTCCCATCTCCCCCCTCTCCTGGTACACTCCTACGTCTCTCCTGGTACACTCCTATCTCCCCCATCTCTCCGGGTACACCCCTGTCTCTCCTGGTACACTCCTGTCTCCCCCGTCTCTCCAGGTACACTCCCGTCTCCCCCCGTCTCTCCTAGTACACTCCCGTCTCCCCCCGTCTCTCCTAGTACAATCCTATGTCTCACCTGGTACACTCCTATCTCCCCCGTCTCTCCTGGTACACTCCCTTCTCCCACCCCCCCGTCTCTCCTGGTACACTTCCGTCTCCCCCCGTCTCTCCTGGTACACCCCTGTCTCTCCTGGTACACTCCCTTCTCCCACCCCCCCGTCTCTCCTGGTACACTTCCGTCTCCCCCGTCTCTCCTGGTACACCCCCGTCTCTTCTGGTACACTCCCATCTCCCCCCCCATCTCTCCTGGTACACTCCCGTCTCCCCCCGTCTCTCCTGGTACACCCCTGTCTCTCCTGGTACACCCCTGTCTCTCCTGGTGCACTCCCGTCTCCCCCGACTCTCCTGGTACACCCCTGTCTCTCCTGGTACACTCTCGTCTCCCCCTGTCTCTCCTTGTACACTCCCGTCTCCCCCCATCTCTCCTGGTACACTCCCGTCTCTCCCCTGTCTCTCCTGCTACACTCCCGTCTCCCCCCATCTCTCCTGGTACACCCGTCTCTCCTGGTACAGTCCCGTTTCCCCCCGTCTCTTCTGGTACACCCCTGTCTCTCCTGGTACACCCGTCTCTCCTGGTACACTCCCGTCTCCCCTGGTACACCCCTGTCTCTCCTGGTACACTCCCGTTTCCCCTACCTCTCCTGGTACACCCCTGTCTATCCTGGTACACTCCCGTCTCCCCCCGTCTCTCCGGGAACACCCCTGTCTCTCCTGGTACACTCTCGTTTCCCCCGTATCTCCTGGTACACCCCTGTCTCTCCTGGTACACTTCCGTTTCCCGCCACTGTCTCTCCTGGTACACTCCCGTCTCCCCCCCGTCTCTCCTGGTACACCCCTGTCTCTCCTGGTACACTACCATCTCCCCCATTTCTCCTGGTACTCCCCTGTCTCTCCTGGTACACTCCCGTTTCCCCCGTCTCTCCTGGTACACCCCTGTCTCTCCTGGTACACCCCTGTCTCTCCTGGTACACCCGTCTCTCGTAGTACACCCCTGTCTCTCCTGGTACACCCCCGTCTCTCCTGGTACACCCCTGTCTCTCGTGGTACACTACCGCCTCCCCTGGTACACCCCTGTCTCTCCTGGTACACTCCCGCCTCCCCTGATACACCCCTGTCTCCCCCGTCTCTCCAGGTACACTCCCGTCTCCCCCCGTCTCTCCTAGTAGACTCCCGTTTCCCCCCAGTCTCTCCTAGTACAATCCTATGTCTCTCCTGGTACACTCCTATCTCCCCCGTCTCTCCTGGTACACTCCCTTCTCCCCCCCCCCCGTCTCTCCTGGTACACTCCCGTCTCCCCCCGTCTCTCCTGGTACACCCCTGTCTCTCCTGGAACACTCACGTTTCCCCCGTCTCTCCTGGTACACCCGTCTCTCCTGGTACACACCCGTCTCTCCTGGTACACTCCCGTCTCCCCCGACTCTCCTGGTACACCCCTGTCTCTCCTGGTACACTCCCGTCTCCCCATGTCTCTCCTTGTACACTCCCGTCTCCCCCCATCTCTCCTGGTACACTCACCTCTCTCCCCTGTCTCTTCTGCTACACTCCCGTCTCCCCCCCATCTCTCCTGGTACACCCGTCTCTCCTGGTACAGTCCCGTTTCCCCCTGTCTCTCCTGGTACACCCGTCTCTCCTGGTACAGTCCCGTTTCCCCCCGTCTCTCCTGGAACACCCCTGTCTCTCCTGGTACACTCCCATCTCCACCGTCTCACTTGGTACACTCCTACGTCTCTCCTGGTACACTCCTGTCTCCCCCGTCTCTCCAGGTACACTCCCGTCTCCCCCTGTCTCTCCTAGTACACTCCCGTCTCCCCCTGTCTCTCCTAGTACAATCCTATGTCTCTCCTGGTACACTCCTATCTCCCCCATCTCTCCTGGTACACTCCCTTCTCCCACCCCCCCGTCTCTCCTGGTACACTTCTGTCTCCCCCCGTCTCTCCTGGTACACCCCTGTCTCTCCTGGTACACTCCCTTCTCCCACCCCCCCGTCTCTCCTGGTACACTTCCGTCTCCCCCCGTCTCTCCTGGTACACTCCCGTCTCTCCCCTGTCTCTCCTGCTACACTCCCGTCTCCCCCCATCTCTCCTGGTACACCCGTCTCTCCTGGTACAGTCCCGTTTCCCCCCGTCTCTCTTGGTACACCCCTGTCTCTCCTGGTACACCCGTCTCCCCTGGTACACCCCTGTCTCTCCTGGTACACTCCCGTTTCCCCTACCTCTCCTGGTACACCCCTGTCTCTCCTGGTACACTCCCGTCTCCCCCCGTCTCTCCGGGTACACCCCTGTCTCTCCTGGTACACTCTCGCTTCCCCCGTATCTCCTGGTACACCCCTGTCTCTCCTGGTACACCCCTGTCTCTCCCGGAACACTCACGTTTCCCCCGTCTCTCCTGGTACACCCGTCTCTCCTGGCACACTCCCGTCTCCCCCGACTCTCCTGGTACACCCCTGTCTCTCCTGGTACACTCCCGTCTCCCCATGTCTCTCCTTGTACACTCCCGTCTCCCCCCATCTCTCCTGGTACACCCCTGTCTCTCCTGGTACACTCCCGTCTCCCCCGACTCTCCTGGTACACCCCTGTCTCTCCTGGTACACTCCCGTCTCCCCCCATCTCTCCTGGTACACTCACCTCTCTCCCCTGTCTCTTCTGCTACACTCCCGTCTCCCCCCTATCTCTCCTGGTACAGTCCCGTTTCCCCCTGTCTCTCCTGGTACACCCGTCTCTCCTGGTACAGTCCCGTTTCCCCCCGTCTCTCCTGGAACACTCCCATCTCCACCGTCTCTCCTGGTACACTCCTACGTCTCTCCTGGTACACTCCTGTCTCCCCCGTCTCTCCGGGTACACCCCTGTCTCTCCTAGTACACTCCTGTCTCCCCCGTCTCTCCAGGTACACTCCCGTCTCCCCCTGTCTCTCCTAGTACACTCCCGTCTCACCCCGTCTCTCCTAGTACAATCCTATGTCTCTCCTGGTACACTCCTATCTCCCCCATCTCTCCTGTTACACTCCCTTCTCCCACCCCCCCCCGTCTCTCCTGGTACACTTCCGTCTCCCCCCGTCTCTCCTGGTACACCCCTGTCTCTCCTGGTACACTCCCTTCTCCCACCCCCCGTCTCTCCTGGTACACTTCCGTCTCCCCCCGTCTCTCCTGGTACACTCCCGTCTCTCCCCTGTCTCTCCTGCTACACTCCCGTCTCCCCCCATCTCTCCTGGTACACCCGTCTCTCCTGGTACAGTCCCGTTTCCCCCCGTCTCTCCTGGTACACCCCTGTCTCTCCTGGTACACCCGTCTCTCCTGGTACACTCCCGTCTCCCCTGGTACACCCCTGTCTCTCCTGGTACACTCCCGTTTCCCCTACCTCTCCTGGTACAACCCTGTCTCTCCTGGTACACTCCCGTCTCCCCCCGTCTCTCCGGGTACACCCCTGTCTCTCCTGGTACACTCTCGCTTCCCCCGTATCTCCTGGTACACCCCTGTCTCTCCTGGTACACTCCCGTCTCCCCCCCATCTCTCCTGGTACACCCCTGTCTCTCCTGGTACACTACCATCTCCCCCATTTCTCCTGGTACTCCCCTGTCTCTCCTGGTACACTCCCGTTTCCCCCGTCTCTCCTGGTACACCCCTGTCTCTCCTGGTACACCCGTCTCTCCTGATACATCCCAGACTCTCGTGGTACACCCCTGTCTCTCCTGGTACACTCCTGTCTCTCCTGGTACACCCCCGTCTCTCCTGGTACACCCCTGTCTCTCGTGGTACACTCTCGCCTCCCCTGGTACACCCCTGTCTCTCCTGGTACACTCCCGCCTCCCCTGGTACACCCCTGTCTCTCCTGTTACACTCCCGCCTCCCCTGGTACACCCCTGTCTCTCCTTGTACACTCACGTCTCCCCCTGTCTCTCCTGGTACACCTCTGTCTCTCCTGGTACACGCCCGTCTCCCCCCCCCGTCTCTCCTGGTACACCCCTGTCTTTCGTGGTACACCTCTGTCTTTCCTGGTACACTAGCATCTCCCCCCCAGTCTCTCCTGGTACACTCACGTCTCCCCCTGTCTGTCCTGGTACACCTCTGTCTCTCCTGGTACACTCCCGTCCCCCCCGTCTCCCCTTGTACACTCACGTCTCCCCCTGTCTCTCCTGGTACACCTCTGTCTCTCCTGGTACACTCCCGTCTCCCCCCGTCTCTCCTGGTACACCCCTGTCTCTCCTGGTACACTCCCGTCTCCCCCCCGTCTCTCCTGGTACACCCCTGTCTCTCATGGTACACCTCTGTCTCTCCTGGTACACTCCCATCTCCCCCCCCCCGTCTCTCCTGGTACACTCACGTCTCCCCCCGTCTCTCCTGGTACACCTCTGTCTCACCTGGTACACTCCCGTCTCCCCCCCCCCCGTCTCTCGTGGTACACTCCAGTCTCTCCTGGTACACCCCCGTCTCTCCTGGTACCCCCCTACCCCCCCCCGTCTCTCCTGGTACACCCCTGTCTCTCGTGGTACACTCCCGTCTCCCCCCGTCTCTCCTGGTACACCCCTGTCTCTCGTGGTACACTCCCGTCTCACCCCGTCTCTCCTGGTACACTCCCGTCTCCCCCCTGTCTCTCCTGGTACACCCCTGTCTCTCCTGGTACACTCCCGTCTCCCCCCGTCTCTCCTGGTACACCCCTATCTCTCCTGGTACACTCCCGCCTCCCCCCGTCTCTGCTGGTACACCCCCGTCTCTCCTGGTACACCCCCGTCTCTCCTGGTACACCCCCGTCTCTCCTGGTACACCCCTGTCTCTCCTGGTACACCCCTGTCTCTCGTGGTACACTCCCGTCTCCCCCCGTCTCTCCTGGTACACCCGTCTCTCGTGGTAGACTCCCGTCTCACCCCGTCTCTCCTGGTACCCTCCCGTCTCCCCCCCGTCTCTCCTGGTACACCCGTCTCTCCTGGTACACTCCCGTCTTCCCCCGTCTCTCCTGGTACACCCCTGTGTCTCCTGGTAACCCCTGTCTCTCGTGGTACACTCCCGTCTCCCCCGTCTCTCCTGGTACACTCCCGTCTCCCCCGTCTCTCCTGGTACACCCCTGTGTCTCCTGGTACACCCCTGTCTCTCCTGGTACACTCCCGTCTCCCCCCTGTCTCTCCTGGTACACCCCTGTCTCTCGTGGTACACTCCCGTCTCCCCCCGTCTCTCCTGGTACACCCCTGTCTCTCCTGGTACACCCCTGTCTCTCCTGGTACACCCCTGTCTCTCCTGGTACACTCCCGTCTACCCCCATCTCTCCTGGTACACCCCTGTGTCTCCTGGTACACTCCCGTCTCCCCCCCGGTCTCTCCTAGTACACTCCCATCTCCCCCATCTCTCCTGGTACATCCCTGTCTCTCCTGGTACACCCCTGTCTCTCCTGGTACACTCCCGTCTCCCCCGTCTCTCCTGGTACACCCCTGTCTCTCCTGGTACACTCCCGTCTCTCCTGGTACACCCCTGTCTCTCGTGGTACACTCCCGTCTCCCCCCCCCGTCTCTCCTGGTACACCCCTTTCTCTCCTGGTACACTCCCGTCTCCCCCCGTCTCTCCTGGTACACCCCTGTCTCTCCTGGTACACCCCTGTCTCTCCTGGTACACCCCAGACTCTCGTGGTACACCCCTGTCTCTCCTGGTACACTCCCGTCTCTCCTGGTACACCCCCGTCTCTCCTGGTACACCCCTGTCTCTCGTGGTACACTCCCGCCTCCCCTGGTACACCCGTGTCTCTCCTGGTACACTCTCGTCTCCCCCCGTCTCTCCTGGTACACCCCTGTCTCTCGTGGTACACTCCCATCTCCCCCGTCTCTCCTGGTACACTCCCGTCTCCCCGCGTCTCTCCTGGTACACCCCTGTCTCTCCTGGTACACCCCTGTCTCTCCTGGTACACTCCCGTCTCCTCTGTCTCTCCTGGTACACTCCTGTCTCTCGTGGTACACTCCCGTCTCCACCCGTCTCTCCTGGTACACCCCTGTCTCTCCTGGTACACCTCTGTCTCTCCTGGTAGACCCCTGTCTCTCCTGGTACACCCATGTCTCTCCTGGTACACCCCTGTCTCTCCTGGTACACTCCCGTCTCCCCTGGTACACCCCCGTCTCCCCCGTCTCTCCTGGTACACCTCTGTCTCCCCTGGTACATCCCTGTCTCTCCTGGTACACTCCCATCTCCCCCCATCTCTCCTGGTACACCCCTGTCTCTCGTGGTACACTCCCGCCTCCCCCCGTCTCTCCTGGTACACCCCCGTCTCTCCTGGTACACCCCTGTCTCTCCTGGTACACCCCTGTCTCTCCTGGTACACTCCCGTCTCTCCTGGTACACCCCTGTCTCTCCTGGTACACTCACGTCTCCCCCCGTCTCTCCTGGTACACTCCCGTCTCCCCCCTGTCTCTCCTGGTACACTCCCGTCTCCCCCCCCCGTCTCTCCGGGTACACCCCTGTCTCTCCTGGTACACCCCTGTCTCTCGTGGTACACTCCCGTCTCCCCCATCTCTCCTGGTACACCCCTGTCTCTCCTGGTACACCCCTGTCTCTCCTGGTACACTCCCGTCTCCCCCGGTACACCCCTGTCTCTCCTGGTACACCCCTGTCTCTCGTGGTACACTCCCGCCTCCCCCCGTCTCTCCTGGTACACCCCTGTCTCTCCTGGTACACTCCCGTCTCTCCTGGTACACCCCTGTCTCTCCTGGTACACTCCCGTCTCCCCCCGTCTCTCCTGGTACACCCGTCTCTCCTGGTACACTCCCGTCTCCCCCCCCGTCTCTCCTGTTACACCCCTGTCTCTCCTGGTACACCCCTGTCTCTCGTGGTACACTCCCGTCTCCCCCATCTCTCCTGGTACACTCCCGTCTCCCCCGGTACACCCCTGTCTCTCCTGGTACACCCCTGCCTCTCGTGGTACACTCCCGCCTCCCCCCCGTCTCTCCTGGTACACCCCCGTCTCTCCTGGTACACCCCTGTCTCTCCTGGTACACCCCTATCTCTCCTGGTACACTCCCGTCTCTCCTGGTACACCCCTGTCTCTCCTGGTACACTCCCGTCTCCCCCCGTCTCTCCTGGTACACTCCCGTCTCCCCCCTGTCTCTGCTGGTACACCCGTCTCTCCTGGTACACTCCCGTCTCCCCCCCCCCCCCGTCTCTCCTGGTACACCCCTGTCTCTCCTGGTACACCCCTGTCTCTCGTGGTACACTCCCGTCTCCCCCATCTCTCCTGGTACACCCCTGTCTCTCCTGGTACACCCCTGTCTCTCCTGGTACACTCCCGTCTCCCCCGCTACACCCCTGTCTCTCCTGGTACACTCCCGTCTCTCCTGGTACACCCCCGTCTCTCCTGGTACACCCCTGTCTCTCGTGGTACACTCCCGCCTCCCCTGGTACACCCGTGTCTCTCCTGGTACACTCTCGTCTCCCCTCGTCTCTCCTGGTACACCCCTGTCTCTCGTGGTACACTCCCATCTCCCCCCGTCTCTCCTGGTACACTCCCGTCTCCCCGCGTCTCTCCTGGTACACCCCTGTCTCTCCTGGTACACTCCCGTCTCCTCTGTCTCTCCTGGTACACCCCTGTCTCTCGAGGTACACTCCCGTCTCCACCCATCTCTCCTGGTACACCCTGTCTCTCCTGGTACACCTCTGTCTCTCCTGGTAGACCCCTGTCTCTCCTGGTACACCCCTGTCTCTCCTGGTACACTCCCGTCTCCCCTGTCTCTCCTGGTACACCCCTGTCTCTCAAGGTACACTCCCGTCTCCCCCCGTCTCTCCTGGTACACCCCTGTCTCTCCTGGTACACCCCTGTTTCTCCTGGTACACCCCTGTCTCTCCTGGTACACCCCTGTCTCTCCTGGTACACTCCCGTCTCCCCTGTCTCTCCTGGTACACTCCCGTCTCCCCCCATCTCTTCTGGTACACCCCTGTGTCTCCTGGTACACCCCTGTGTCTCCTGGTACACTCCCGTCTCCCCCCCCTCCCCCCCCGGTCTCTCCTGGTAGTACATCCCTGTCTCTCCTGGTACACTCCTGTCTCCCCCATCTCTCCTGGTACATCCCTGTCTGTCCTGGTACACCCGTCTCTCCTGGTACACTCCCGTCTCCCCCGTCTCTCCTGGTACACCCCTGTCTCTCCTGGTACACTCCCGTCTCCCCTGGTACATCCCTGTCTCTCCTGGTACACCTCTGTCTCTCCTGGTACGTCCCTGTCTCTCCTGGTACACTCCCGTCTCCCCGTCTCTCCTGGTACACCCCTGTCTCTCCTGGTACATCCCTGTCTCTCCTGGTACACTCCCGTCTCCCCCCATCTCTCCTGGTACACCCCTGTCTCTCGTGGTACACTCCCGCCTCCCCCTGTCTCTCCAGGTACACCCCCGTCTCTCCTGGTACACCTCTGTCTCTCCTGGTACACCCATGACTCTCCTGGTACACTCCCGTCTCTCCTGGTACACCCCTGTCTCTCCTGGTACACCCCTGTCTCTCCTGGTACACTCCCGTCTCTCCTGGTACACCCCTGTCTCTCCTGGTACACTCCCGTCTCCCCCCGTCTCTCCTGGTACACTCCCGTCTCCCCCCTGTCTCTGCTGGTACACCCGTCTCTCCTGGTACACTCCCGTGTCCCCCCCCCCCGTCTCTCCTGGTACACCCCTGTGTCTCCTGGTACACCCCTGTCTCTCGTGGTACACTCCCGTCTCCCCCATCTCTCCTGGTACACCCCTGTCTCTCCTGGTACACCCCTGTCTCTCCTGGTACACTCCCGTCTCCCCCGGTACACCCCTGTCTCTCCTGGTACACTCCCGTCTCTCTTGGTACACCCCCATCTCTCCTGGTACACCCCTGTCTCTCGTGGTACACTCCCGCCTCCCCTGGTACACCCGTGTCTCTCCTGGTACACTCTCGTCTCCCCTCGTCTCTCCTGGTACACCCCTGTCTCTCGTGGTACACTCCCGCCTCCCCCCGTCTCTCCTGGTACACCCCCGTCTCTCCTGGTACACCCCTGTCTCTCCTGGTACACCCCTGTCTCTCCTGGTACACTCCCGTCTCTCCTGGTACACCCCTGTCTCTCCTGGTACACTCCCGTCTCCCCCCGTCTCTCCTGGTACACTCCCGTCTCCCCCCTGTCTCTCCTGGTACACTCCCGTCTCCCCCCCCCGTCTCTCCGGGTACACCCCTGTCTCTCCTGGTACACCCCTGTCTCTCGTGGTACACTCCCGTCTCCCCCATCTCTCCTGGTACACCCCTGTCTCTCCTGGTACACCCCTGTCTCTCCTGGTACACTCCCGTCTCCCCCGGTACACCCCTGTCTCTCCTGGTACACCCCTGTCTCTCGTGGTACACTCCCGCCTCCCCCCGTCTCTCCTGGTACACCCCTGTCTCTCCTGGTACACTCCCGTCTCTCCTGGTACACCCCTGTCTCTCCTGGTACACTCCCGTCTCCCCCCGTCTCTCCTGGTACACCCGTCTCTCCTGGTACACTCCCGTCTCCCCCCCCGTCTCTCCTGTTACACCCCTGTCTCTCCTGGTACACCCCTGTCTCTCGTGGTACACTCCCGTCTCCCCCATCTCTCCTGGTACACTCCCGTCTCCCCCGGTACACCCCTGTCTCTCCTGGTACACCCCTGTCTCTCGTGGTACACTCCCGCCTCCCCCCCGTCTCTCCTGGTACACCCCCGTCTCTCCTGGTACACCCCTGTCTCTCCTGGTACACCCCTATCTCTCCTGGTACACTCCCGTCTCTCCTGGTACACCCCTGTCTCTCCTGGTACACTCCCGTCTCGCCCCGTCTCTCCTGGTACACTCCCGTCTCCCCCCTGTCTCTGCTGGTACACCCGTCTCTCCTGGTACACTCCCGTCTCCTCCCCCCCGTCTCTCCTGGTACACCCCTGTCTCTCCTGGTACACCCCTGTCTCTCGTGGTACACTCCCGTCTCCCCCATCTCTCCTGGTACACCCCTGTCTCTCCTGGTACACCCCTGTCTCTCCTGGTACACTCCCGTCTCCCCCGCTACACCCCTGTCTCTCCTGGTACACTCCCGTCTCTCCTGGTACACCCCCGTCTCTCCTGGTACACCCCTGTCTCTCGTGGTACACTCCCGCCTCCCCTGGTACACCCGTGTCTCTCCTGGTACACTCTCGTCTCCCCTCGTCTCTCCTGGTACACCCCTGTCTCTCGTGGTACACTCCCATCTCCCCCCCGTCTCTCCTGGTACACTCCCGTCTCCCCGCGTCTCTCCTGGTACACCCCTGTCTCTCCTGGTACACTCCCGTCTCCTCTGTCTCTCCTGGTACACCCCTGTCTCTCGTGGTACACTCCCGTCTCCACCCATCTCTCCTGGTACACCCTGTCTCTCCTGGTACACCTCTGTCTCTCCTGGTAGACCCCTGTCTCTCCTGGTACACCCCTGTCTCTCCTGGTACACTCCCGTCTCCCCTGTCTCTCCTGGTACACCCCTGTCTCTCCTGGTACACTCCCGTCTCCCCCCGTCTCTCCTGGTACACCCCTGTCTCTCCTGGTACACCCCTGTTTCTCCTGGTACACCCCTGTCTCTCCTGGTACACCCCTGTTTCTCCTGGTACACTCCCGTCTCCCCTGTCTCTCCTGGTACACTCCCGTCTCCCCCCATCTCTTCTGGTACACCCCTGTGTCTCCTGGTACACCCCTGTGTCTCCTGGTACACTCCCGTCTCCCCCCCCCCGATCTCTCCTGGTACATCCCTGTCTCTCCTGGTACACTCCTGTCTCCCCCATCTCTCCTGGTACATCCCTGTCTGTCCTGGTACACCCGTCTCTCCTGGTACACTCCCGTCTCCCCCGTCTCTCCTGGTACACCCCTGTCTCTCCTGGTACACTCCCGTCTCCCCTGGTACATCCCTGTCTCTCCTGGTACACCTCTGTCTCTCCTGGTACGTCCCTGTCTCTCCTGGTACACTCCCGTCTCCCCCGTCTCTCCTGGTACACCCCTGTCTCTCCTGGTACATCCCTGTCTCTCCTGGTACACTCCCGTCTCCCCCCATCTCTCCTGGTACACCCCTGTCTCTCGTGGTACACTCCCGCCTCCCCCTGTCTCTCCTGGTACACCCCCGTCTCTCCTGGTACACCCCTGTCTCTCCTGGTACACCCCTGTCTCTCCTGGTACACTCCCGTCTCTCCTGGTACACCCCTGTCTCTCCTGGTACACTCCCGTCTCCCCCCGTCTCTCCTGGTACACTCCCGTCTCCCCCCTGTCTCTGCTGGTACACCCGTCTCTCCTGGTACACTCCCGTCTCCCCCCCCCGTCTCTCCTGGTACACCCCTGTCTCTCGTGGTACACTCCCGTCTCCCCCATCTCTCCTGGTACACCCCTGTCTCTCCTGGTACACCCCTGTCTCTCCTGGTACACTCCCGTCTCCCCCGGTACACCCCTGTCTCTCCTGGTACACTCCCGTCTCTTCTGGTACACACCCATCTCTCCTGGTACACCCCTGTCTCTCGTGGTACACTCCCGCCTCCCCTGGTACACCCGTGTCTCTCCTGGTACACTCTCGTCTCCCCTCGTCTCTCCTGGTACACCCCTGTCTCTCGTGGTACACTCCCATCTCCCCCCGTCTCTCCTGGTACACTCCCGTCTCCCCGCGTCTCTCCTGGTACACCCCTGTCTCTCCTGGTACACTCCCGTCTCCTCTGTCTCTCCTGGTACACCCCTGTCTCTCGTGGTACACTCCCGTCTCCACCCATCTCTCCTGGTACACCCTGTCTCTCCTGGTACACCCCTGTCTCTCCTGGTACACCCCTGTCTCTCCTGGTACACTCCCGTCTCCCCTGTCTCTCCTGGTACACCCCTGTCTCTCCTGGTACACTCCCGTCTCCCCCCGTCTCTCCTGGTACACCCCTGTCTCTCCTGGTACACCCCTGTTTCTCCTGGTACACCCCTGTCTCTCCTGGTACACCCCTGTCTCTCCTGGTACACTCCCGTCTCCCCTGTCTCTCCTGGTACACTCCCGTCTCCCCCCATCTCTTCTGGTACACCCCTGTGTCTCCTGGTACACCCCTGTGTCTCCTGGTACACTCCCGTCTCCCCCCCCCCCGGTCTCTCCTGGTACATCCCTGTCTCTCCTGGTACACTCCTGTCTCCCCCATCTCTCCTGGTACATCCCTGTCTGTCCTAGTACACCCGTCTCTCCTGGTACACTCCCGTCTCCCCCGTCTCTCCTGGTACACCCCTGTCTCTCCTGGTACACTCCCGTCTCCCCTGGTACATCCCTGTCTCTCCTGGTACACCTCTGTCTCTCCTGGTACGTCCCTGTCTCTCCTGGTACACTCCCGTCTCCCCCGTCTCTCCTGGTACACCCCTGTCTCTCCTGGTACATCCCTGTCTCTCCTGGTACACTCCCGTCTCCCCCCATCTCTCCTGGTACACCCCTGTCTCTCGTGGTACACTCCCGCCTCCCCCCGTCTCTCCTGGTACACCCCCGTCTCTCCTGGTACACCCCTGTCTCTCCTGGTACACCCCTGTCTCTCCTGGTACACTCCCGTCTCTCCTGGTACACCCCTGTCTCTCCTGGTACACTCCCGTCTCCCCCCGTCTCTCCTGGTACACTCCCGTCTCCCCCCTGTCTCTCCTGGTACACCCGTCTCTCCTGGTAAACTCCCGTCTCCCCCCCCCCCGTCTCTCCTGGTACACCCCCGTCTCTGCTGGTACACCCCTGTCTCTCGTGGTACACTCCCGCCTCCCCTGGTACACCCGTGTCTCTCCTGGTACACTCTCGTCTCCCCCCGTCTCTCCTGGTACACCCCTGTCTCTCGTGGTACACTCCCATCTCCCCCCGTCTCTCCTAGTACACCCCTGTCTCTCCTGGTACACTCCCGTCTCCTCTGTCTCTCCTGGTACACCCCTGTCTCTCGTGGTACACTCCCATCTCCACCCGTCTCTCCTGGTACACCCCTGTCTCTCCTGGTACACCCCTGTCTCTCCTGGTAGACCCCTGTCTCTCCTGGTACACCCCTGTTTCTCCTGGTACACTCCCGTCTCCCCTGTCTCTCCTGGTACACCCCTGTCTCTCCTGGTACACTCCCGTCTCCCCCCGTCTCTCCTGGTACACCCCTGTCTCTCCTGGTACACCCTTGTCTCTCCTGGTACACCCCTGTCTCTCCTGGCATACTCCCGTCTCCCCTGTCTCTCCTGGTACACCTCTGTCTTTCCTGGTACACTCCTGTCTTCCCCCATCTCTTCTGGTACACTCCTGTGTCTCCTGGTACACCCCTGTGTCTCCTGGTACACTCCCGTCTCCCCCCCCCCGGTCTCTCCTGGTACACCCCTGTCTCTCCTGGTACACTCCCGTCTCCCCCCGTCTCTCCTGGTACACCCCTGTCTCTCCTGGTACACCCTTGTCTCTCCTGGTACACCCCTGTCTCTCCTGGCACACTCCCGTCTCCCCTGTCTCTCCTGGTACACCTCTGTCTCTCCTGGTACACTCCTGTCTCCCCCCATCTCTTCTGGTACACCCCTGTGTCTCCTGGTACACTCCCGTCTCCCCCCCCCCCGGTCTCTCCTGGTACATCCCTGTCTCTCCTGGTACACTCCTGTCTCCCCCATCTCTCCTGGTACATCCCTGTCTCTCCTGGTACACCCGTCTCTCCTGGTACACTCCCGTCTCCCCTGGTACACCCCTGTCTCTCCTGGTACACTCCCGTCTCCCCTGGTACATCCCTGTCTCTCCTGGTACACTCCCGTCTCCCCCGTCTCTCCTGGTACACCCCTGTCTCTCCTGGTACACCTCTGTCTCTCCTGGTACACTCCCGTCTCCCCTGGTACACCTCTGTCTCTCCTGGTACATCCCTGTCTCTCCTGGTACACTCCCGTCTCCCCCCATCTCTCCTGGTACACCCCTGTCTCTCCTGGTACACCCCTGTCTCTCGTGGTACACTCCCGCCTCCCCCCCGTCTCTCCTGGTACACCCCCGTATCTCCTGGTACACCCCTGTCTCTCCTGGTACACCCCTGTCTCTCCTGGTACACTCCCGTCTCTCCTGGTGCACCCCTGTCTCTCCTGGTACACTCCCGTCTCCCCCCGTCTCTCCTGGTACACTCCCGTCTCCCCCCTGTCTCTCCTGGTACACTCCCGTCTCCCCCCCCCCGTCTCTCCTGGTACACCCCTGTCTCTTCTGGTACACCCCTGTCTCTCGTGGTACACTCCCGTCTCCCCCATCTCTCCTGGTACACCCCTGTCTCTCCTGGTACACTCCCGTCTTCCCCGGTACACCCCTGTCTCTCCTGGTACACCCCTGTCTCTCGTGGTACACTCCCGCCTCCCCCCCCGTCTCTCCTGGTACACCGTCATCTCTCCTGGTACACCCCTGTCTCTCCTGGTACACTCCCGTCTCTCCTGGTACACCCCTGTCTCTCCTGGTACACTCCCGTCTCCCCCCGTCTCTCCTGGTACACTCCCGTCTCCCCCCTGTCTCTCCTGGTACACCCGTCTCTCCTGGTACACTCCCGTCTCCCCCCCTCCGTCTCTCCTGGTACACCCCTGTCTCTCCTGGTACACCCCTGTCTCTCGTGGTACACTCCCGTCTCCCCCATCTCTCCTGGTACACTCCCGTCTCCCCCGGTACACCCCTGTCTCTCCTGGTAAACCCCTGTCTCTCGTGGTACACTCCCGCCTCCCCCCCGTCTCTCCTGGTACACCCCTGTCTCTCCTGGTAAACCCCTGTCTCTCCTGGTACACTCCCGCCTCCCCCCCCCCCGTCTCTCCTGGTACACCCCCGTCTCTCCTGGTACACCCCTGTCTCTCCTGGTACACTCCCGTCTCTCCTGGTACACCCCTGCCTCTCCTGGTACACTCCCGTCTCCCCCCGTCTCTCCTGGTACACTCCCGTCTCCCCCGTCTCTGCTGGTGCACCCGTCTCTCCTGGTACACTCCCGTCTCCCCCCCCCGTCTCTCATGGAACACCCCTGTCTCTCCTGGTACACTCCCGTCTCCCCCATCTCTCCTGGTACACCCCTGTCTCTCCCGGTACACCCCTGTCTCTCCTGGTACACTCCCGTCTCCGCCCCCCGTCTCTCCTGGTACACCCCTGTCTCTTGTTGTACACTCCCGTCTCCCCCATCTCTCCTGGTACACCCCCGTCACTCCTGGTACACTCCCGTCTCCCCCCCCCCTCTCCTGGTACACCCCTGTCTCTCCTGGTACACTCCCGTCTCCCCCCCCCTTTCCTGGTACACCCCTGTCTCTCCTGGTACACTCCAGTCTCCCCGCGTCTCTCCTGGTACACCCCTGTATCTCCTGGTACACTCCCGTCTCCCCCCCCCTGTCTCTCCTGGTACACCCCTGTCTCTCCTGGTACACCCCTGTCTCTCCTGGTACACTCCTGTCTCTCCTGGTACACCCCTGTCTCTCCTAGTACACTCCCGTCTCCCCCCATCTCTCGTGGTACACTCCTGTCACCCCCGTCTCTCCTGGTACACTCCCGTCTCCCCCGTCTCTCCTGGTACACCCGTCTCTTGTGGTACACTCCCGTCTCCCCCCGTCTCTCGTGGTACACTCCCGTCTCCCCCCGTCTCTCGTGGTACACTCTTGTCTCCCCCCCCCCCCCGTCTCTCCTGGTACACCCCTGTCTCTCGTGGTACACTCCCGTCTCCCCCCCTCTCTCCTGGTACACCTCTGTCTCTCCTGGTACACCCCTGTCTCTCGTGGTACACTCCTGTCTCCCCCCCCCCGTCTCTCCTGGTACACCCCTGTCTCTCGTGGTACACTCCCGTCTCCCCCCCTCTCTCCTGGTACACCCCTGTCTCTCGTGGTACACTCCCGTCTCCCCCCCTCTCTCCTGGTACACCCCTGTCTCTCCTGGTACACCCCCGTCTCTCCTGGTACACCCCTGTCTCTCCTGGTACACCCCTGTCTCTCCTGGTACACTCCCGTTTCTCCTGGTACACCCCTGTCTCTCCTGGTACACTCCCGTCTCCCCCCGTCTCTCCTGGTACACTCCCGTCTCCCCCTGTCTCTCCTGGTACACTCCCGTCTCCCCCCCCCCCCCCGTCTCTCTGGGTACACCCCTGTCTCTCGTGGTACACTCCCGTCTCCCCCATCTCTCCTGGTACACCCGTCTCTCCTGGTACACCCCTGTCTCTCCTGGTACACTCCCGTCTCCCCCGGTACACCCCTGTCTCTCCTGGTACACCCCTGTCTCTCGTGGTACACTCCCGCCTCCCCCCGTCTCTCCTGGTACACCCCCGTCTCTCCTGGTACACCCCTGTCTCTCCTGGTACACCCCCGTCTCTCCTGGTACACCCCTGTCTCTCCTGGTACACTCCCGTCTCCCCCGGTACACTCCCGTCTCCCCCCTGTCTCTCCTGGTACACCCGTCTCTCCTGGTACACTCCCGTCTCCCCCCCCCCGTCTCTCCTGTTACACCCCTGTCTCTCCTGGTACACCCCTGTCTCTCGTGGTACACTCCCGTCTCCCCCATCTCTCCTGGTACACTCCCGTCTCCCCCGGTACACCCCTGTCTCTCCTGGTACACCCCTGTCTCTCGTGGTACACTCCCGTCTCCCCCATCTCTCCTGGTACACCCCTGTCTCTCCTGGTACACCCCTGTCTCTCCTGGTACACTCCCGTCTCCCCCGGTACACCCCTGTCTCTCCTGGTACACTCCCGTCTCTCCTGGTACACCCCCGTCTCTCCTGGTACACCCCTGTCTCTCGTGGTACACTCCCGCCTCCCCTGGTACACCCGTGTCTCTCCTGGTACACTCTCGTCTCCCCTCGTCTCTCCTGGTACACCCCTGTCTCTCGTGGTACACTCCCATCTCCCCCCGTCTCTCCTGGTACACTCCCGTCTCCCCGCGTCTCTCCTGGTACACCCCTGTCTCTCCTGGTACACTCCCGTCTCCTCTGTCTCTCCTGGTACACCCCTGTCTCTCGTGGTACACTCCCGTCTCCACCCATCTCTCCTGGTACACCCTGTCTCTCCTGGTACACCTCTGTCTCTCCTGGTAGACCCCTGTCTCTCCTGGTACACCCCTGTCTCTCCTGGTACACCCCTGTTTCTCCTGGTACACTCCCGTCTCCCCCCGTCTCTCCTGGTACACCCCTGTCTCTCCTGGTACACCCCTGTTTCTCCTGGTACACCCCTGTCTCTCCTGGTACACCCCTGTCTCTCCTGGTACACTCCCGTCTCCCCTGTCTCTCCTGGTACACTCCCGTCTCCCCCCATCTCTTCTGGTACACCCCTGTGTCTCCTGGTACACCCCTGTGTCTCCTGGTACACTCTCGTCTCCCCCCCCCGGTCTCTCCTGGTACATCCCTGTCTCTCCTGGTACACTCCTGTCTCCCCCATCTTTCCTGGTACATCCCTGTCTGTCCTGGTACACCCGTCTCTCCTGGTACACTCTCGTCTCCCCCCCCCCCTGTCTCTCCTGGTACACTCCCGTCTCCCCTGGTACATCCCTGTCTCTCCTGGTACACCTCTGTCTCTCCTGGTACGTCCCTGTCTCTCCTGGTACACTCCCGTCTCCCCCGTCTCTCCTGGTACACCCCTGTCTCTCCTGGTACATCCCTGTCTCTCCTGGTACACTCCCGTCTCCCCCCATCTCTCCTGGTACACCCCTGTCTCTCGTGGTACACTCCCGCCTCCCCCCGTCTCTCCTGGTACACCCCGTCTCTCCTGGTACACCCCTGTCTCTCCTGGTACACGCCTATCTCTCCTGGTACACTCCCGTCTCTCCTGGTACACCCCTGTCTCTCCTGGTACACTCCCGTCTCCCCCCGTCTCTCCTGGTACACTCCCGTCTCCCCCCTGTCTCTCCTGGTACACCCGTCTCTCCTGGTAAACTCCCGTCTCTCCCCCCCCCCGGTCTCTCCTGGTACACCCCCGTCTCTGCTGGTACACCCCTGTCTCTCGTGGTACACTCCCGCCTCCCCTGGTACACCCGTGTCTCTCCTGGTACAGTCTCGTCTCCCCCCGTCTCTCCTGGTACACCCCTGTCTCTCGTGGTACACTCCCATCTCCCCCCGTCTCTCCTAGTACACCCCTGTCTCTCCTGGTACACTCCCGTCTCCTCTGTCTCTCCTGGTACACCCCTGTCTCTCGTGGTACACTCTCATCTCCACCCGTCTCTCCTGGTACACCCCTGTCTCTCCTTGTACACCCCTGTCTCTCCTGGTAGACCCCTGTCTCTCCTGGTACACCCCTGTCTCTCCTGGAATACTCCCGTCTCCCCTGTCTCTCCTGGTACACCCCTGTCTCTCCTGGTACACTCCCGTCTCCCCCCGTCTCTCCTGGTACACCCCTGTCTCTCCTGGTACACCCTTGTCTCTCCTGGTACACCCCTGTCTCTCCTGGCACACTCCCGTCTCCCCTGTCTCTCCTGGTACACCCCTGTCTTTCCTGGTACACTCCTGTCTTCCCCCATCTCTTCTGGTACACCCCTGTGTCTCCTGGTACACCCTTGTGTCTCCTGGTACACTCCCGTCTCCCCCCCCCCCGGTCTCTCCTGGTACACCCCTGTCTCTCCTGGTACACTCCTGTCTCCCCCCATCTCTTCTGGTACACCCCTGTGTCTCCTGGTACACTCCCGTCTCCCCCCCCCGGTCTCTCCTGGTACATCCCTGTCTCTCCTGGTACACTCCTGTCTCCCCCATCTCTCCTGGTACATCCCTGTCTCTCCTGGTACACCCGTCTCTCCTGGTACACTCCCGTCTCCCCTGGTACACCCCTGTCTCTCCTGGTACACTCCCGTCCCTGTCTCTCCTGGTACACTCCCGTCTCCCCCGTCTCTCCTGGTACACCCCTGTCTCTCCTGGTACACCTCTGTCTCTCCTGGTACATCCCTGTCTCTCCTGGTACACTCCCGTCTCCCCTGGTACACCTCTGTCTCTCCTGGTACATCCCTGTCTCTCCTGGTACACTCCCGTCTCCCCCCATCTCTCCTGGTACACCCCTGTCTCTCCTGGTACACCCCTGTCTCTCGTGGTACACTCCCGCCTCCCCCCCGTCTCTCCTTGTACACCCCCGTATCTCCTGGTACACCCCTGTCTCTCCTGGTACACCCCTGTCTCTCCTGGTACACTCCCGTCTCTCCTGGTACACCCCTGTCTCTCCTGGTACACTCCCGTCTCCCCCCGTCTCTCCTGGTACACTCCCGTCTCCCCCCTGTCTCTCCTGGTACACTCCCGTCTCCCCCCCCCATCTCTCCTGGTACACCCCCGTTTCTTCTGGTACACCCCTGTCTCTCGTGGTACACTCCCGTCTCCCCCATCTCTCCTGGTACACCCCTGTCTCTCCTGGTACACCCCTGTCTCTCCTGGTACACTCCCGTCTCCCCCGGTACACCCCTGTCTCTCCTGGTACACCCCTGTCTCTCGTGGTACACTCCCGCCTCCCCCCCCCCGTCTCTCCTGGTACACCCCTGTCTCTCCTGGTACACTCCCGTCTCTCCTGGTACACCCCTGTCTCTCCTGGTACACTCACGTCTCCCCCCTGTCTCTCCTGGTACACCCGTCTCTCCTGGTAAACTCCCGTCTCTCCCCCCCCCCGTCTCTCCTGGTACACCCCCGTCTCTGCTGGTACACCCCTGTCTCTCGTGGTACACTCCCGCCTCCCCTGGTACACCCGTGTCTCTCCTGGTACAGTCTCGTCTCCCCCCGTCTCTCCTGGTACACCCCTGTCTCTCGTGGTACACTCCCATCTCCCCCCGTCTCTCCTAGTACACCCCTGTCTCTCCTGGTACACTCCCGTCTCCTCTGTCTCTCCTGGTACACCCCTGTCTCTCGTGGTACACTCTCATCTCCACCCGTCTCTCCTGGTACACCCCTGTCTCTCCTTGTACACCCCTGTCTCTCCTGGTAGACCCCTGTCTCTCCTGGTACACCCCTGTCTCTCCTGGAACACTCCCGTCTCCCCTGTCTCTCCTGGTACACCCCTGTCTCTCCTGGTACACTCCCGTCTCCCCCCGTCTCTCCTGGTACACCCCTGTCTCTCCTGGTACACCCTTGTCTCTCCTGGTACACCCCTGTCTCTCCTGGCACACTCCCGTCTCCCCTGTCTCTCCTGGTACACCCCTGTCTTTCCTGGTACACTCCTGTCTTCCCCCATCTCTTCTGGTACACCCCTGTGTCTCCTGGTACACCCCTGTGTCTCCTGGTACACTCCCGTCTCCCCCCCCCGGTCTCTCCTGGTACACCCCTGTCTCTCCTGGTACACTCCTGTCTCCCCCCATCTCTTCTGGTACACCCCTGTGTCTCCTGGTACACTCCCGTCTCCCCCCCCCCGGTCTCTCCTGGTACATCCCTGTCTCTCCTGGTACACTCCTGTCTCCCCCATCTCTCCTGGTACATCCCTGTCTCTCCTGGTACACCCGTCTCTCCTGGTACACTCCCGTCTCCCCTGGTACACCCCTGTCTCTCCCGGTACACTCCCGTCTCCCCTGGTACATCCCTGTCTCTCCTGGTACACTCCCGTCTCCCCCGTCTCTCCTGGTACACCCCTGTCTCTCCTGGTACACCTCTGTCTCTCCTGGTACATCCCTGTCTCTCCTGGTACACTCCCGTCTCCCCTGGTACACCTCTGTCTCTCCTGGTACATCCCTGTCTCTCCTGGTACACTCCCGTCTCCCCCCATCTCTCCTGGTACACCCCTGTCTCTCCTGGTACACCCCTGTCTCTCGTGGTACACTCCCGCCTCCCCCCCGTCTCTCCTGGTACACCCCCGTATCTCCTGGTACACCCCTGTCTCTCCTGGTACACCCCTGTCTCTCCTGGTACACTCCCGTCTCTCCTGGTACACCCCTGTCTCTCCTGGTACACTCCCGTCTCCCCCCGTCTCTCCTGGTACACTCCCGTCTCCCCCCTGTCTCTCCTGGTACACTCCCGTCTCCCCCCCCCCGTCTCTCCTGGTACACCCCTGTTTCTTCTGGTACACCCCTGTCTCTCGTGGTACACTCCCGTCTCCCCCATCTCTCCTGGTACACCCCTGTCTCTCCTGGTACACCCCTGTCTCTCCTGGTACACTCCCGTCTCCCCCGGTACACCCCTGTCTCTCCTGATACACCCCTGTCTCTCGTGGTACACTCCCGCCTCCCCCCCCGTCTCTCCTGGTACACCCCTGCCTCTCCTGGTACACTCCCGTCTCTCCTGGTACACCCCTGTCTCTCCTGGTACACTCACGTCTCCCCCCGTCTCTCCTGGTACACTCCCGTCTCCCCCCTGTCTCTCCTGGTACACCCGTCTCTCCTGGTACACTCCCGTCTCCCCCCCCCCCCCGTCTCTCCTGGTACACCCCTGTCTCTCCTGGTACACCCCTGTCTCTCGTGGTACACTCCCGTCTCCCCCATCTCTCCTGGTACACTCCCGTCTCCCCCGGTACACCCCTGTCTCTCCTGGTAAACCCCTTTCTCTCGTGGTACACTCCCGCCTCCCCCCCGTCTCTCCTGGTACACCCCTGTCTCTCCTGGTAAACCCCTGTCTCTCCTGGTACACTCCCGCCTCCCCCCCCGTCTCTCCTGGTACACCCCCGTCTCTCCTGGTACACCCCTGTCTCTCCTGGTACACTCCCGTCTCTCCTGGTACACCCCTGCTTCTCCTGGTACACTCCCGTCTCCCCCCGTCTCTCCTGGTACACTCCCGTCTCCCCCCTGTCTCTGCTGGTGCACCCGTCTCTCCTGGTACACTCCCGTCTCCCCCCCCCCCCCCCGTCTCTCCTGGTACACCCCTGTCTCTCCTGGTACACCCCTGTCTCTCGTGGTACACTCCCGTCTCCCCCATCTCTCCTGGTACACCCCTGTCTCTCCTGGTACACCCCTGTCTCTCCTGGTACACTCCCGTCTCCCCGGTACACCCCTGTCTCTCCTGGTACACTCCCGTCTCCGCCCCCCGTCTCTCCTGGTACACCCCTGTCTCTCGTTGTACACTCCCGTCTCCCCCATCTCTCCTGGTACACCCCCGTCACTCCTGGTACACTCCCGTCTCCCCCCCCCCTCTCCTGGTACACCCCTGTCTCTCCTGGTACACCCCTGTCTCTCCTGGTACACCCCTGTTTCTCGTGGTACACCCCTGTCTCTCCTGGTACACCCCTGTCTCTCCTAGTACACTCCCGTCTCCCCCATCTCTCGTGGTACACTCCTGTCTCCCCCATCTCTCCTGGTACACCCCCGTCTCTCCTGGTACACTCCCGTCTCCCCCGTCTCTCCTGGTACACCCGTCTCTTGTGGTACACTCCCGTCTCCCCCCGTCTTTCGTGGTACACTCCCGTCTCCCCCCGTCTCTCGTGGTACACTCCTGTCTCCCCCCCCCGTCTCTCCTGGTACACCCCTGTCTCTCGTGGTACACTCCCGTCTCCACCCATCTCTCCTGGTACACCTCTGTCTCTCCTGGCACACCCCTGTCTCTCGTGCTACACTCCTGTCTCCCCCCCCGTCTCTCCTGGAACACCCCTGTCTCTCGTGGTACACTCCCGTCTCCCCCCCTCTCTCCTGGTACACCCCTGTCTCTCGTGGTACACTCCCGTCTCCCCCCCTCTCTCCTGGTACACCCCTGTCTCTCCTGGTACACCCCCGTCTCTCCTGCTATACCCCTGTCTCTCCTGGTACACCCCTGTCTCTCCTGGTACACTCTCGTCTCTCCTGGTACACCCGTCTCTCCTGGTACACTCCCGTCTCCCCCCATCTCTCCTGGTACACTCCCGTCTCCCCCCTGTCTCTCCTGGTACACTCCCGTCTCCCCCCCGTCTCTCCGGGTACACCCCTGTCTCTCCTGGTACACCCCTGTCTCTCGTGGTACACTCCCGTCTCCCCCATCTCTCCTGGTACACCCCTGTCTCTCCTGGTACACCCCTGTCTCTCCTGGTACACTCCCGTCTCCCCCGGTACACCCCTGTCTCTCCTGGTACACCCCTGTCTCTCGTGGTACACTCCCGCCTCCCCCCGTCTCTCCTGGTACACCCCCGTCTCTCCTGGTACACTCCCGTCTCCCCCCTGTCTCTCCTGGTACACCCGTCTCTCCTGGTACACTCCCATCTCCCCCCCCGTCTCTCCTGTTACACCCCTGTCTCTCCTGGTACACCCCTGTCTCTCGTGGTACACTCCCGTCTCCCCCATCTCTCCTGGTACACTCCCGTCTCCCCCGGTACACCCCTGTCTCTCCTGGTACACCCGTCTCTCGTGGTACACTCCCGCCTCCCCCCCGTCTCTCCTGGTACACCCCCGTCTCTCCTGGTACACCCCTGTCTCTCCTGGTACACCCCTGTCTCTCCTGGTACACTCCCGTCTCTCCTGGTACACCCCTGTCTCTCCTGGTACACTCCCGTCTCCCCCCGTCTCTCCTGGTACACTCCCGTCTCCCCCCCTGTCTCTGCTGGTACACCCGTCTCTCCTGGTACACTCCCGTCTCCCCCCCCCCGTCTCTCCTGGTACACCCCTGTCTCTCCTGGTACACCCCTGTCTCTCGTGGTACACTCCCGTCTCCCCCATCTCTCCTGGTACACCCCTGTCTCTCCTGGTACACCCCTGTCTCTCCTGGTACACTCCCGTCTCCCCCGGTACACCCCTGTCTCTCCTGGTACACTCCCGTCTCTCCTGGTACACCCCCGTCTCTCCTGGTACACCCCTGTCTCTCGTGGTACACTCCCGCCTCCCCTGGTACACCCGTGTCTCTCCTGGTACACTCTCGTCTCCCCTCGTCTCTCCTGGTACACCCCTGTCTCTCGTGGTACACTCCCATCTCCCCCCGTCTCTCCTGGTACACTCCCGTCTCCACCCATCTCTCCTGGTACACCCTGTCTCTCCTGGTACACCTCTGTCTCTCCTGGTAGACCCCTGTCTCTCCTGGTACACCCCTGTCTCTCCTGGTACACTCCCGTCTCCCCTGTCTCTCCTGGTACACCCCTGTCTCTCCTGGTAAACTCCCGTCTCCCCCCGTCTCTCCTGGTACACCCCTGTCTCTCCTGGTACACCCGTTTCTCCTGGTACACCCCTGTCTCTCCTGGTACACCCCTGTCTCTCCTGGTACACTCCCGTCTCCCCTGTCTCTCCTGGTACACTCCCGTCTCCCCCCATCTCTTCTGGTACACCCCTGTGTCTCCTGGTACACCCCTGTGTCTCCTGGTACACTCCCGTCTCCCCCCCCCCCCGGTCTCTCCTGGTACATCCCTGTCTCTCCTGGTACACTCCTGTCTCCCCCATCTCTCCTGGTACATCCCTGTCTGTCCTGGTACACCCGTCTCTCCTGGTACACTCCCGTCTCCCCCGTCTCTCCTGGTACACCCCTGTCTCTCCTGGTACACTCCCGTCTCCCCTGGTACATCCCTGTCTCTCCTGGTACACCTCTGTCTCTCCTGGTACGTCCCTGTCTCTCCTGGTACACTCCCGTCTCCCCCGTCTCTCCTGGTACACCCCTGTCTCTCCTGGTACATCCCTGTCTCTCCTGGTACACTCCCGTCTCCCCCCATCTCTCCTGGTACACCCCTGTCTCTCGTGGTACACTCCCGCCTCCCCCTGTCTCTCCTGGTACACCCCCGTCTCTCCTGGTACACCCCTGTCTCTCCTGGTACACCCCTGTCTCTCCTGCTACACTCCTGCCTCTCCTGGTACACCCCTGTCTCTCCTGGTACACTCCCGTCTCCCCCCGTCTCTCCTGGTACACTCCCGTCTCCCCCTGTCTCTCCTGGTACACCCGTCTCTCCTGGTACACTCCCGTCTCCCCCCCGTCTCTCCTGTTACACCCCTGTCTCTCCTGGTACACTCCTGTCTCTCATGGTACACTCCCGTCTCCCCCATCTCTCCTGGTACACTCCCGTCTCCCCCGGTACACCCCTGTCTCTCCTGGTACACCCCTGTCTCTCGTGGTACACTCCCGCCTCCCCCCCGTCTCTCCTGGTACACCCCCGTCTCTCCTGGTACACCCCTGTCTCTCCTGGTACACTCCCGTCTCTCCTGGTACACCCCTGTCTCTCCTGGTACACTCCCGTCTCCCCCCGTCTCTCCTGGTACACTCCCGTCTCCCCCCTGTCTCTGCTGGTACACCCGTCTCTCCTGGTACACTCCCGTCTCCCCCCCCGTCTCTCCTGGTACACCCCTGTGTCTCCTGGTACACCCCTGTCTCTCGTGGTACACTCCCGTCTCCCCCATCTCTCCTGGTACACCCCTGTCTCTCCTGGTACACTCCCGTCTCCCCCCGTCTCTCCTGGTACACTCCCGTCTCCCCCTGTCTCTCCTGGTACACCCGTCTCTCCTGGTACACTCCCGTCTCCCCCCCGTCTCTCCTGTTACACCCCTGTCTCTCCTGGTACACTCCTGTCTCTCATGGTACACTCCCGTCTCCCCCATCTCTCCTGGTACACTCCCGTCTCCCCCGGTACACCCCTGTCTCTCCTGGTACACCCCTGTCTCTCGTGGTACACTCCCGCCTCCCCCCCGTCTCTCCTGGTACACCCCCGTCTCTCCTGGTACACCCCTGTCTCTCCTGGTACACTCCCGTCTCTCCTGGTACACCCCTGTCTCTCCTGGTACACTCCCGTCTCCCCCCGTCTCTCCTGGTACACTCCCGTCTCCCCCCTGTCTCTGCTGGTACACCCGTCTCTCCTGGTACACTCCCGTCTCCCCCCCCCGTCTCTCCTGGTACACCCCTGTGTCTCCTGGTACACCCCTGTCTCTCGTGGTACACTCCCGTCTCCCCCATCTCTCCTGGTACACCCCTGTCTCTCCTGGTACACCCCTGTCTCTCCTGGTACACTCCCGTCTCCCCCGGTACACCCCTGTCTCTCCTGGTACACTCCCGTCTCTCCTGGTACACCCCCGTCTCTCCTGGTACACCTCTGTCTCTCGTGGTACACTCCCGCCTCCCCTGGTACACCCGTGTCTCTCCTGGTACACTCTCGTCTCTCCTGGTACACCCCTGTCTCTCGTGGTACACTCCCATCTCCCCCCGTCTCTCCTGGTACACTCCCGTCTCCCCGCGTCTCTCCTGGTACACCCCTGTCTCTCCTGGTACACTCCCGTCTCCTCTGTCTCTCCTGGTACACCCCTGTCTCTCGTGGTACACTCCCGTCTCCACCCATCTCTCCTGGTACACCCTGTCTCTCCTGGTACACCTCTGTCTCTCCTGGTAGACCCCTGTCTCTCCTGGTACACCCCTGTCTCTCCTGGTACACCTCTGTCTCTCCTGGTAGACCCCTGTCTCTCCTGGTACACCCCTGTCTCTCCTGGTACACTCCCGTCTCCCCTGTCTCTCCTGGTACACCCCTGTCTCTCCTGGTACACTCCCGTCTCCCCCCGTCTCTCCTGGTACACCCCTGTCTCTCCTGGTACACCCCTGTTTCTCCTGGTACACCCCTGTGTCTCCTGGTACACCCCTGTCTCTCGTGGTACACTCCCGTCTCCCCCATCTCTCCTGGTACACCCCTGTCTCTCCTGGTACACCCCTGTCTCTCCTGGTACACTCCCGTCTCCCCCGGTACACCCCTGTCTCTCCTGGTACACTCCCGTCTCTCCTGGTACACCCCCGTCTCTCCTGGTACACCCCTGTCTCTCGTGGTACACTCCCGCCTCCCCTGGTACACCCGTGTCTCTCCTGGTACACTCTCGTCTCCCCTCGTCTCTCCTGGAACACCCCTGTCTCTCGTGGTACACTCCCATCTCCCCCCGTCTCTCCTGGTACACTCCCGTCTCCCCGCGTCTCTCCTGGTACACCCCTGTCTCTCCTGGTACACTCCCGTCTCCTCTGTTTCTCCTGGTACACCCCTGTCTTTCGTGGTACACTCCCGTCTCCACCCATCTCTCCTGGTACACCCTGTCTCTCCTGGTACACCTCTGTCTCTCCTGGTAGACCCCTGTCTCTCCTGGTACACCCCTGTCTCTCCTGGTACACTCCCGTCTCCCCTGTCTCTCCTGGTACACCCCTGTCTCTCCTGGTACACTCCCGTCTCCCCCCGTCTCTCCTGGTACACCCCTGTCTCTCCTGGTACACCCGTTTCTCCTGGTACACCCCTGTCTCTCCTGGTACACCCCTGTCTCTCCTGGTACACTCCCGTCTCCCCTGTCTCTCCTGGTACACTCCTGTCTCCCCCCATCTCTTCTGGTACACCCCTGTGTCTCCTGGTACACCCCTTTGTCTCCTGGTACACTCCCGTCTCCCCCCCCCCCCGGTCTCTCCTGGTACATCCCTGTCTCTCCTGGTACACTCCTGTCTCCCCCATCTCTCCTGGTACATCCCTGTCTGTCCTGGTACACCCGTCTCTCCTGGTACACTCCCGTCTCCCCCGTCTCTCCTGGTACACCCCTGTCTCTCCTGGTACACTCCCGTCTCCCCTGGTACATCCCTGTCTCTCCTGGTACACCTCTGTCTCTCCTGGTACGTCCCTGTCTCTCCTGGTACACTCCCGTCTCCCCCGTCTCTCCTGGTACACCCCTGTCTCTCCTGGTACATCCCTGTCTCTCCTGGTACACTCCCGTCTCCCCCCATCTCTCCTGGTACACCCCTGTCTCTCGTGGTACACTCCCGCCTCCCCCCGTCTCTCCTGGTACACCCCTGTCTCTCCTGGTACACCCCTGTCTCTCCTGGTACACTCCCGTCTCTCCTGGTACACCCCTGTCTCTCCTGGTACACTCCCGTCTCCCCCCGTCTCTCCTGGTACACTCCCGTCTCCCCCCTGTCTCTCCTGGTACACCCGTCTCTCCTGGTAAACTCCCGTCTCCCCCCCCCCCCCGTCTCTCCTGGCACACCCCCGTCTCTGCTGGTACACCCCTGTCTCTCGTGGTACACTCCCGCCTCCCCTGGTACACCCGTGTCTCTCCTGGTACACTCTCGTCTCCCCCCGTCTCTCCTGGTACACCCCTGTCTCTCGTGGTACACTCCCATCTCCCCCCGTCTCTCCTGGTACACCCCTGTCTCTCCTGGTACACTCCCGTCTCCTCTGTCTCTCCTGGTACACCCCTGTCTCTCGTGGTACACTCCCATCTCCACCCATCTCTCCTGGTACACCCCTGTCTCTCCTGGTACACCCCTGTCTCTCCTGGTAGACCCCTGTCTCTCCTGGTACACTCCCGTCTCCCCTGTCTCTCCTGGTACACCCCTGTCTCTCCTGGTACACTCCCGTCTCCCCCCGTCTCTCCTGGTACACCCCTGTCTCTCCTGGTACACCCTTGTCTCTCCTGGTACACCCCTGTCTCTCCTGACACACTCCCGTCTCCCCTGTCTCTCCTGGTACACCCCTGTCTTTCCTGGTACACTCCCGTCTCCCCCCCCCCGGTCTCTCCTGGTACACCCCTGTCTTTCCTGGTACACTCCTGTCTTCCCCCATCTCTTCTGGTACACCCCTGTGTCTCCTGGTACACCCTTGTGTCTCCTGGTACACTCCCGTCTCCCCCCCCCCCGGTCTCTCCTGGTACACCCCTGTCTCTCCTGGTACACTCCTGTCTCCCCCCATCTCTTCTGGTACACCCCTGTGTCTCCTGGTACACCCCTGTGTCTCCTGGTACACTCCCGTCTCCCCCCCCCCCGGTCTCTCCTGGTACACCCCTGTCTCTCCTGGTACACTCCTGTCTCCCCCCATCTCTTCTGGTACACCCCTGTGTCTCCTGGTACACTCCCGTCTCCCCCCCCCGGTCTCTCCTGGTACATCCCTGTCTCTCCTGGTACACTCCTGTCTCCCCCATCTCTCCTGGTACATCCCTGTCTCTCCTGGTACACCCGTCTCTCCTGGTACACTCCCGTCTCCCCTGGTACACCCCTGTCTCTCCTGGTACACTCCCGTCTCCCCTGGTACATCCCTGTCTCTCCTGGTACACCTCTGTCTCTCCTGGTACATCCCTGTCTCTCCTGGTACACTCCCGTCTCCCCTGGTACACCTCTGTCTCTCCTGGTACATCCCTGTCTCTCCTGGTACACTCCCGTCTCCCCCCATCTCTCCTGGTACACCCCTGTCTCTCCTGGTACACCCCTGTCTCTCGTGGTACACTCCCGCCTCCCCCCCGTCTCTCCTGGTACACCCCCGTCTCTCCTGGTACACCCCTGTCTCTCCTGGTACACCCCTGTCTCTCCTGGTACACTCCCGTCTCTCCTGGTACACCCCTGTCTCTCCTGGTACACCCCTGTCTCTCGTGGTACACTCCCGCCTCCCCCCCCCCCGTCTCTCCTGGTACACCGTCATCTCTCCTGGTACACCCCTGTCTCTCCTGGTACACTCCCGTCTCTCCTGGTACACCCCTGTCTCTCCTGGTACACTCCCGTCTCCCCCCGTCTCTCCTGGTACACTCCCGTCTCCCCCCGTCTCTCCTGGTACACCCGTCTCTCCTGGTACACTCCCGTCTCCCCCCCCCCCCGTCTCTCCTGGTACACCCCTGTCTCTAGTGGTACACTCCCGTCTCCCCCGTCTCTCCTGGTACACTCCCGTCTCCCCCCCCCCCCGTCTCTCCTGGTAAACCCCTGTCTCTCGTGGTACACTCCCGCCTCCCCCCCGTCTCTCCTGGTACACCCCTGTCTCTCCTGGTAAACCCCTGTCTCTCTTGGTACACTCCCGCCTCCCCCCCGTCTCTCCTGGTACACCCCCGTCTCTCCTGGTACACCCCTGTCTCTCCTGGTACACTCCCGTCTCTCCTGGTACACCCCTGTCTCTCCTGGTACACTCCCGTCTCCCCCCGTCTCTCCTGGTACACTCCCGTCTCCCCCCTGTCTCTGCTGGTGCACCCGTCTCTCCTGGTACACTCCCATCTTCCCCCCCCCCCCCCGTCTCTCCTGGTACACCTCTGTCTCTCCTGGTACACCCCTGTCTCTCCTGGTACACTCCCGTTTCCCCCGGTACACCCCTGTCTCTCCTGGTACACTCCCGTCTCCGCCCCCCGTCTCTCCTGGTACACCCCTGTCTCTCGTTGTACACTCCCGTCTCCCCCATCTCTCCTGGTACACCCCCGTCACTCCTGGTACACTCCCGTCTCCCCCCCCCTCTCCTGGTACACCCCTGTCTCTCCTGGTACACTCCCGTCTCCCCCCCTCTCCTGGTACACCCCTGTATCTCCTGGTACACTCCCGTCTCCCCCCCCCCTGTTTCTCCTGGTACACCCCTGTCTCTCCTGGTACACCCCTGTCTCTCCTGGTACACCCCTGTCTCTCGTGGTACACCCCTGTCTCTCCTGGTACACCCCTGTCTCTCCTAGTACACTCCCGTCTCCCCCATCTCTCGTGGTACACTCCCGTCTCCCCCGTCTCTCCTGGTACACCCGTCTCTTGTGGTACACACCCGTCTCCCCCCGTCTCTCGTGGTACACTCCCGTCTCCCCCCCTCTCTCGTGGTACACTCCTGTCTCCCATCCCCCGTCTCTCCTGGTACACCCCTGTCTCTCGTGGTACACTCCCGTCTCCCCCCCACTCTCCTGGTACACCCCTGTCTCTCGTGGTACACTCCTGTCTCCCCCCCCCCCCGTCTCTCCTGGTACACCCCTGTCTCCCGTGGTACACTCCCGTCTCCCCCCCTCTCTCCTGGTACACCCCTGTCTCTCGTGGTACACCCCTGTCTCCCCCCGTCTCTCCTGGTACACCCCTGTGTCTCCTGGTACACCCCTGTCTCTCCTGGTACACTCCCACCTCCCCTGGTACACCCCTGTCTCTCCTGGTACACTCCCGCCTCCCCTGGTACACCTCTGTCTCTCCTGGTACACTCCCGTCGCCCCCGTCTCTCCTGGTACACCTCTGTCTCTCCTGGTACACCCCTGTCTCTCCTGGTACACTCCCGCCTCCCCCAGTCTCTCCTGGTACACCCGTCTCTCCTGGTACACCCCTGTCTCTCCTGGTACACCCCTGTCTCTCCTGGTACACTCCCGTCTCCCCCATCTCTCCTGGTACACCCCTGTCTCTCGTGGTACACTCCCGTCTCCCCCCCCGTCTCTTCTGGTACACCCCTGTCTCTCGTGGTACACTCCCGTCTCCCCCATCTCTCCTGGTACACTCCCGTCTCCCCTGGTACACCCCTGTCTCTCGTGGTACTCTCCCGTCCTCCCCCCCCCCCCCCCCGTCTGTCCTGGTACACCCCCGTCACTCCTGGTACACTCCCATCTCCCCCATCTCTCCTGGTACACTCCCGTCTCCCCTGGTACACCCCTGTCTCTCGTGGTACACTCCCGTCTCCCCCCCGTCTCTCCTGGTACACCCCTGTCTCTCCTGGTACACCCTTGTGTCTCCTGGTACACCCCTGTCTCTCGTGGTACACTCCCGTCTCCCCCCCCCCCCCCCCCCCCGTCTCTCCTGGTACACCCCTTTCCCTCGTGGTACACTCCCGTCTCCCCCATCTCTCCTGGTACACTCCCGTCTCCCCTGGTACACCCCTGTCTCTCGTGGTACTCTCCCGTCCCCCCACCCCCGTCTGTCCTGGTACACCCCCGTCACTCCTGGTACACTCCCGTCTCCCCCCGTCTCTCCTGGTACACCCCTGTCTCTCCTGGTACACCCCTGTCTCTCGTGGTACACTCCCGTCTCCCCCCCCGTCTCTCCTGGTACACCCCTGTCTCTCCTGGTACACTCCCGTCTCCCCCCCGTCTCTCCTGGTACACCCCTGTCTCTCCTGGTACACTCCCGTCTCCCCCCGTCTCTCCTGGTACACCCCTGTGTCTCCCCCTCTGTTCTCCTCTTTTCTTTCTTCCGATGAAATCTCGGCTTGTCTCTTGATTGACAGGTCTGGACGAGTCCATTTGGTGGGAGGGGTGGTCGTCGTGTGCAGGCGTTGAGTCCCGCCACAGCTGCGGTGCGGGGAGTTGTGGTGACCTCTTGCGGACAGGTTTCCCAGTATTTCCCCGTGTGGAGCAGGACCGGTACTCAGCGGGAAGTGTCGGTGTGTGCGTGTCCCCCGTGCAGGCGCGCAGTGGTGCGCTCCGCCTCGGGTCCTCCGCCGTCTCCCCTCTCCCCTCAGTCTCATGGTTGTCGCGGCGGCGGTCACCTCGGGCCCATGAATGCTGCGCTCCCGGGGCCCCCGCACTGATGTGAGCGCCGCTCCCGGCCCGGCATGGCTCTGAGCGGGATCATCGTGTGCCTGCTGCTGCCCCTGACCCGGGCCGTGGAAGGTGAGAGGCCGGAGGAGAGGAGCTGTGTATGGGGGTATATAGGGGAGAGGAGCTGTATATGGGGGTATATATAGGGGAGAGGAGCTGTGTATGGGGGGAGAGGAGCTGTATATGGGGGAGAGGAGCTGTATATGGGGGTATATATAGGGGAGAGGAGCTGTGTATGGGGGGAGAGGAGCTGTATATGGGGGTATATATAGAGGAGAGGAGCTGTGTATGGGGGGAGAGGAGCTGTATATGGGGGTTATATAGGGGAGAGGAGCTGTATATGGGGGAGAGGAGCTGTATATGGGGTTATATATAGGGGAGAGGAGCTGTATATGGGGGTATATATAGGGGAGAGGAGCTGTGTATGGGGGGAGAGGAGCTGTATATGGGGGTATATATAGGGGAGAGGAGCTGTATATGGGGGAGAGGAGCTGTATATGGGGGTATATATAGGGGAGAGGAGCTGTGTATGGGGGGAGAGGAGCTGTATATGGGGGTATATATAGAGGAGAGGAGCTGTGTATGGGGGGAGAGGAGCTGTATATGGGGGTTATATAGGGGAGAGGAGCTGTATATGGGGGAGAGGAGCTGTATATGGGGGTATATATAGGGGAGAGGAGCTGTATATGGGGGAGAGGAGCTGTATATGGGGGTATATATAGGGGAGAGGAGCTGTGTATGGGGGGAGAGGAGCTGTATATGGGGGTTATATAGGGGAGAGGAGCTGTATATGGGGGAGAGGAGCTGTATATGGGGGAGAGGAGCTGTATATGGGGGTATATATAGGGGAGAGGAGCTGTATATGGGGGTATATATAGGGGAGAGGAGCTGTATATGGGGGTATATAGGGGAGAGGAGCTGTATATGGGGGTATATAGGGGAGAGGAGCTGTATATGGGGTATATATAGGGGAGAGGAGCTGTATATAGGGGAGAGGAGCTGTATATGGGGGTATATAGTGGAGAGGAGCTGTATATGGGGGTATATATAGGGGAGAGGAGCTGTATATGGGGGTTATATAGGGGAGAGGAGCTGTATATGGGGGTATATGGGGGAGAGGAGCTGTATATGGGGGAGAGGAGCTGTATATGGGGGTATATATAGGAGAGATGAGCTGTATATAGGGGAGAGGAGCTGTATATGGGGGTATATATAGGGGAGAGGAGCTGTATATGGGGGAGAGGAGCTGTATATGGGGGTATATAGGGGAGAGGAGCTGTATATGGGGGTATATATAGGGGAGAGGAGCTGTATATGGGGGTATATATAGGTGAGAGGATTTGTGTATGGGGGTATATAGGGGAGAGGAGCTGTATATAGGGGAGAGGAGCTGTGTATGGGGGTATATAGGGGAGATGAGCTGTATATGGGGGTTATATAGGGGAGAGGAGCTGTATATGGGGGTATATAGGGGAGAGGAGCTGTATATGGGGGTATATAGGGGAGAGGAGCTGTATATGGGGGTATATAGGGGAGAGGAGCTGTATATGGGGGATATAGGGGAGAGGAGCTGTATATGGGGGATATAGGGGAGAGGAGCTGTATATGGGGGTATATAGGGGAGAGGAGCTGTATATGGGGGTATATAGGGGAGAGGAGCTGTATATGGGGGTATATGGGGGAGAGGAGCTGTATATGGGGGAGAGGAGCTGTATATGGGGGAGAGGAGCTGTATATGGGGTTATATAGGGGAGAGCTGCTGTATATGGGGGAGAGGAGCTGTATATGGGGGTATATATAGGGGAGAGGAGCTGTATATGGGGTATATATAGGGGAGAGGAGCTGTATATGGGGGTATATATAGGTGAGAGGAGCTGTGTATGGGTGTATATAGGGGGAGAGGAGCTGTGTATGGGGGTATATAGGGGGAGAGGAGCTGTATATGGGGGTATATAGGGGAGAGGAGCTGTATATGGGGGTATATAGGGGAGAGGAGCTGTATATAGGGGAAAGGAGCTGTATATGGGGGTTATATAGGGTAGAGGAGCTGTATATGGGGTATATAGGGGGAGAGGAGCTGTATATGGGGGAGAGAGGAGCTGTATATGGGGGTATGTAGGGGAGAGGAGCTGTATGTAGGGGAGAGGAGCTGTATATGGGGGTATATAGGGGAGAGGAGCTGTATATGGGGTTATATAGGGGAGTGGAGCTGTGTATGGGGGTATATAGGGGAGAGGAGCTGTATATGGGGTATATATAGGGGAGAGGAGCTGTATATAGGGGAGAGGATCTGTATATGGGGTATATATAGGGGAGAGGATCTGTATATGGGGGAGAGGAGCTGTATATAGGGGAGAGGAGCTGTATATGGGGGTATATATAGGGGAGAGGATCTGTATATGGGGGAGAGGAGCTGTATATGGGGTTATATAGGGGAGTGGAGCTGTGTATGGGGGTATATAGGGGAGAGGAGCTGTATATGGGGTTATATAGGGGAGTGGAGCTGTGTATGGGGGTATATATAGGGGAGAGGAGCTGTATATGGGGTATATATAGGGGAGAGGAGCTGTATATGGGGGTATATAGGGGAGAGGAGCTGTATATGGGGGTATATATAGGGGAGAGGAGCTGTGTATGGGGGGAGAGGAGCTGTATATGGGGGTTATATAGGGGAGAGGAGCTGTATATAGGGGAGAGGAGCTGTATATGGGGGTATATATAGGGGAGATGAGCTGTATATAGGGGAGAGGAGCTGTATATGGGGGTATATATAGGGGAGATGAGCTGTATATAGGGGAGAGGAGCTGTATATGGGGGTATATATAGGGGAGATGAGCTGTATATAGGGGAGAGGAGCTGTATATGGGGGTATATATAGGGGAGATGAGCTGTATATGGGGGTATATAGGGGAGAGGAGCTGTATATGGGGGTATATATAGGTGAGAGGAGCTGTGTATGGGGGTATATAGGGGAGAGGAGCTGTATATAGGGGAGAGGAGCTGTGTATGGGGGTATATAGGGGAGAGGAGCTGTATATGGGGGTTATATAGGGGAGAGGAGCTGTATATGGGGGTATATAGGGGAGAGGAGCTGTATATGGGGGTATATAGGGGAGAGGAGCTGTATATGGGGGTATATAGGGGAGAGGAGCTGTATATGGGGGTATATAGGGGAGAGGAGCTGTATATGGGGGTATATAGGGGAGAGGAGCTGTATATGGGGGTATATAGGGGAGAGGAGCTGTATATGGGGTTATATAGGTGAGAGCTGCTGTATATGGGGGAGAGGAGCTGTATATGGGGGTATATATAGGGGAGAGGAGCTGTATATGGGGTATATATAGGGGAGAGGAGCTGTATATGGGGTATATAGGGGAGAGGAGCTGTATATGGGGGTATATATAGGGGAGAGGAGCTGTGTATGGGGGTATATAGGGGGAGAGGAGCTGTATATGGGGGTATATAGGGTAGAGGAGCTGTATATGGGGGTATATAGGGGAGAGGAGCTGTTTATGGGGGTTATATAGGGTAGAGGAGCTGTATATGGGGGTATATAGGGGGAGAGGAGCTGTATATGGGGGTTATATAGGGGAGAGAGGAGCTGTATATGGGGGTATGTAGGGGAGAGGAGCTGTATGTAGGGGAGAGGAGCTGTATATGGGGGTATATAGGGGAGAGGAGCTGTATATGGGGTTATATAGGGGAGTGGAGCTGTGTATGGGGGTATATAGGGGAGAGGAGCTGTATATGGGGTATATATAGGGGAGAGGAGCTGTATATAGGGGAGAGGAGCTGTATATGGGGTATATATAGGGGAGAGGATCTGTATATGGGGGAGAGGAGCTGTATATAGGGGAGAGGAGCTGTATATTGGGGTATATATAGGGGAGAGGATCTGTATGTGGGGGAGAGGAGCTGTATATGGGGTTATATAGGGGAGTGGAGCTGTGTATGGGGGTATATAGGGGAGAGGAGCTGTATATGGGGTTATATAGGGGAGTGGAGCTGTGTATGGGGGTACATAGGGGAGAGGAGCTGTATATAGGGTATATAGGGGAGAGGAGCTGTATATAGGGGAGAGGAGCTGTATATGGGGGTATATAGGGGAGAGGAGCTGTATATGGGGGTATATATAGGGGAGAGGAGCTGTATATGGGGGTATATAGGGGAGAGGAGCTGTGTATGGGGGAGAGGAGCTGTATATAGGGGAGAGGAGCTGTGTATGGGGGTATATAGGGGAGAGGAGCTGTATATGGGGGTATATAGGGGAGAGGAGCGGTATATAGGGGAGAGGAGCTGTGTATGGGGGTGTATAGGGGAGAGGAGCTGTGTATGGGGTTATATATAGGGGAGAGGAGCTGTATATGGGGGTATATAGGGGAGAGGAGCTGTGTATGGGGGTATATAGGGGAGAGGAGCTGTGTATGGGGGTATATAGGGGAGAGGAGCTGTGTATGGGGTTATATATAGGGGAGAGGAGCTGTATATGGGGGTATATAGGGGAGAGGAGCTGTATATGGGGGTATATAGGGGAGAGGAGCTGTGTATGGGGGTATATGGGGGAGAGTAGCTGTGTATGGGGGTATATAGGGGAGAGGAGCTGTGTATGGGGTTATATATAGGGGAGAGGAGCTGTGTATGGGGGAGAGGAGCTGTGTATGGGGTTATATATAGGGGAGAGGAGCTGTGTATGGGGGTATATATAGGGGAGAAGAGCTGTATATGGGGGTATATAGGGGAGAAGAGCTGTATATGGGTGTATATAGGGGAGAGGAGCTGTATATGGGGGTTATATAGGGTAGAGGAGCTGTATATGGGGTATATAGGGGGAGAGGAGCTGTATATGGGGGAGAGAGGAGCTGTATATGGGGGTATTTAGGGGAGAGGAGCTGTATGTAGGGGAGAGGAGCTGTATATGGGGGTATATAGGGGAGAGGAGCTGTATATGGGGTTATATAGGGGAGTGGAGCTGTGTATGGGGGTATATAGGGGAGAGGAGCTGTATATGGGGTATATATAGGGGAGAGGAGCTGTATATAGGGGAGAGGATCTGTATATGGGGTATATATAGGGGAGAGGATCTGTATATGGGGGAGAGGAGCTGTATATAGGGGAGAGGAGCTGTATATGGGGGTATATATAGGGGAGAGGATCTGTATATGGGGGAGAGGAGCTGTATATGGGGTTATATAGGGGAGTGGAGCTGTGTATGGGGGTATATAGGGGAGAGGAGCTGTATATGGGGTTATATAGGGGAGTGGAGCTGTGTATGGGGGTATATAGGGGAGAGGAGCTGTATATGGGGTATATATAGGGGAGAGGAGCTGTATATGGGGGTATATAGGGGAGAGGAGCTGTATATGGGGGTATATATAGGGGAGAGGAGCTGTGTATGGGGGGAGAGGAGCTGTATATGGGGGTTATATAGGGGAGAGGAGCTGTATATAGGGGAGAGGAGCTGTATATGGGGGTATATATAGGGGAGATGAGCTGTATATAGGGGAGAGGAGCTGTATATGGGGGTATATATAGGGGAGATGAGCTGTATATGGGGGTATATAGGGGAGAGGAGCTGTATATGGGGGAGAGGAGCTGTATATGGGGGTATATATAGGGGAGATGAGCTGTATATAGGGGAGAGGAGCTGTATATGGGGGTATATATAGGGGAGAGGAGCTGTATATGGGGGTATATAGGGGAGAGGAGCTGTATATGGGGGTATATATAGGTGAGAGGAGCTGTGTATGGGGGTATATAAGGGAGAGGAGCTGTATATAGGGGAAAGGAGCTGTGTATGGGGGTATATAGGGGAGAGGAGCTGTATATGGGGGTTATATAGGGGAGAGGAGCTGTATATAGGGGAGAGGAGCTGTATATAGGGGAGAGGAGCTGTATATGGGGGATATAGGGGAGAGGAGCTGTATATGGGGGTATATAGGGGAGAGGAGCTGTATATGGGGGTATATAGGGGAGAGGAGCTGTATATGGGGGTATATAGGGGAGAGGAGCTGTATATGGGGGTATATAGGGGAGAGGAGCTGTATATGGGGGTATATAGGGGAGAGGAGCTGTATATGGGGGTATATAGGGGAGAGGAGCTGTATATGGGGGTATATAGGGGAGAGGAGCTGTATATGGGGGTATATAGGGGAGAGGAGCTGTATATGGGGTTATATAGGGGAGAGGAGCTGTATATGGGGGAGAGGAGCTGTATATGGGGGAGAGGAGCTGTATATGGGGGTATATATAGGGGAGAGGAGCTGTATATGGGGTATATATAGGGGAGAGGAGCTGTATATGGGGTATATAGGGGAGAGGAGCTGTATATGGGGGTATATATAGGTGAGAGGAGCTGTGTATGGGTGTATATAGGGGGAGAGGAGCTGTGTATGGGGGTATATAGGGGGAGAGGAGCTGTATATGGGGGTATATAGGGTAGAGGAGCTGTATATGGGGGTATATAGGGGAGAGGAGCTGTTTATGGGGGTTATATAGGGTAGAGGAGCTGTATATGGGGTTATATAGGGGAGAGGAGCTGTATATGGGGGTATGTAGGGGAGAGGAGCTGTATGTAGGGGAGAGGAGCTGTATATGGGGGTATATAGGGGAGAGGAGCTGTATATGGGGTTATATAGGGGAGTGGAGCTGTGTATGGGGGTATATAGGGGAGAGGAGCTGTATATGGGGTATATATAGGGGAGAGGAGCTGTATATAGGGGAGAGGAGCTGTATATGGGGTATATATAGGGGAGAGGAGCTGTATATGGGGGTATATAGGGGAGAGGAGCTGTATATGGGGGTATATATAGGGGAGAGGAGCTGTATATGGGGGTATATAGGGGAGAGGAGCTGTGTATGGGGGAGAGGAGCTGTATATAGGGGAGAGGAGCTGTGTATGGGGGTATATAGGGGAGAGGAGCTGTATATGGGGGTATATAGGCGAGAGGAGCGGTATATAGGGGAGAGGAGCTGTGTATGGGGGTGTATAGGGGAGAGGAGCTGTGTATGGGGTTATATATAGGGGAGAGGAGCTGTGTATGGGGGTATATAGGGGAGAGGAGCTGTGTATGGGGGTATATAGGGGAGAGGAGCTGTGTATGGGGTTATATATAGGGGAGAGGAGCTGTATATGGGGGTATATAGGGGAGAGGAGCTGTATATGGGGGTATATAGGGGAGAGGAGCTGTGTATGGGGGTATATGGGGGAGAGGAGCTGTGTATGGGGGTATATAGGGGAGAGGAGCTGTGTATGGGGTTATATATAGGGGAGAGGAGCTGTGTATGGGGGAGAGGAGCTGTGTATGGGGTTATATATAGGGGAGAGGAGCTGTGTATGGGGGTATATATAGGGGAGAAGAGCTGTATATGGGGGTATATAGGGGAGAAGAGCTGTATATGGGTGCATATAGGGGAGAGGAGCTGTATATGGGGGTATATAGGGGAGAGGAGCTATGTATGGGGTTAAATATAGGGGAGAGGAGCTGTGTACGGGGGTATATATAGGGGCGAAGAGCTGTGTATGGGGGTATATATAGGGGAGAAGAGCTGTGTATGGGGGTATATATAGGGGAGAAGAGCTGTATATGGGGGGAGAGGAGCTGCATATGGGGGTATATAGGGGAGAAGAGCTGTATATGGGGGTTATATAGGGGAGAGGAGCTGTGTATGGGGGAGAGGAGCTGTATATGGGGGTTATATAGGTGAGAGGAGCTGTGTATGGGGGAGAGGAGCTGTATATGGGGGGTATATATAGGGGAAAGGAGCTGTGTATGGGGGTATATATAGGGGAGAGGAGCTGTATATGGGGGTATATAGGGGAGAAGAGCTGTATATGGGGGTATATAGGGGAGAAGAGCTGTATATGGGGGTTATATAGGGGAGAGGAGCTGTATATGGGGGTATATATAGGGGGAGAGGAGCTGTGTATGGGGGTATAGAGGGGAGAGGAGCTGTGTATGGGGGGATGGGAGCTGTATATGGGGGTATATAGGGGAGAGGAGCTGTATCTGGGGGTTATATATAGGGGAGAGCTGTATATGGGGTTATATAGGGGAGAGGAGCTGTATATGGGGGTTATATATAGGGGAGAGGAGCTTTATATAGGGGGCAGGAGCTGTATATGGGGGTTATATAGGGGAGAGGAGCTGTATATGGGGGTATATATAGGGGGAGAGGAGCTGTGTATGGGGGTATATAGGGGAGAGGAGCTGTGTATGGGGGTATATATAGGGGAGAGGAGCTGTATATGGGGGGTATATAGGGGAGAAGAGCTGTATATGGGGGTTATATAGGGGAGAGGAGCTGTATATGGGGGTATTTATAGGGGGAGAAGAGCTGTGTATGGGGGTATATAGGGGAGAGGAGCTGTGTATGGGGGGATGGGAGCTGTATATGGGGGTATATAGGGGAGAGGAGCTGTGTATGGGGGTTATATATAGGGGAGAGCTGTATATGGGGTTATATAGGGGAGAGGAGCTGTATATGGGGGGAGAGGAGCTGTATATGGGGTTATATATAGGGGAGAGAAGCTGTATATGGGGGTATATAGGGGAGAGGAGCTGTATATAGGGGAGAAGAGCTGTGTATGGGGGTTATATAGGGGAGAGGAGCTGTATATGGGGGGTATATATAGGGGAGAGGAGCTGTATATGGGGGTATATAGGGGAGAGGAGCTGTGTATGGGGGTTATATATAGGGGAGAGCTGTATATGGGGGAGAGGAGCTGTATATGGGGGTTATATATAGGGGAGAGGAGCTGTATATGGGGGGTATATAGGGAGAGAAGCTGTATATAGGGGGAGGAGCTGTATATGGGGGGTATATATAGGGGAGAGTAGCTGTATATGGGGGAGAGGAGCTGTATATGGGGGTTATATATAAGGGAGAGGAGCTGTATGGGGGTATATAGGGGAGAGGAGCTGTATATGGGGGGTATATAGGGGAGAGAAGCTGTATATAGGGGGGAGGAGCTGTATATGGGGGGTATACATAGGGGAGAGGAGCTGTATATGGGGGTTATATAGGGGAGAAGAGCTGTGTATGGGGGTTATATAGGGGAGAGGAGTTGTATATGGGGGTATATATAGGGGAGAGGAGCTGTATATGGGGGTATATAGGGGAGAGGAGCTGTGTATGGGGGTATATAGGGGAGAGAAGCTGTATATAGGGGAGAGGAGCTGTATATGGGGGGAGAGGAGCTGTATATGGGGTTATATATAGGGGAAAGGAGCTGTATATAGGGGGTTATATATAGGGGAGAGGAGCTGTATATAGGGGGTTATATATAGGGGAAAGGAGCTGTATATAGGGGGTTATATATAGGGGAGAGGAGCTGTATATAGGGGGTTATATATAGGGGAAAGGAGCTGTATATAGGGGGTTATATATAGGGGAGAGGAGCTGTATATAGGGGGTTATATATTGGGGAGAGGAGCTGTGTATGGGGGTTACATATGGGGGAGAGGAGCTGTGTATGGGGGTTATATATAGGGGAGAGGAGCTGTGTATGGGGGTTATATATAGGGGAGAGGAGCTGTGTATGGGGGTTATATAGGGGAGAGGAGCTGTATATGGGGGTTATATATAGGGGAGAGGAGCTGTATATGGGGGAGAGGAGCTGTATATAGGGGAGAGGAGCTGTATATGGGGGTATATATAGGGGAGATGAGCTGTATATAGGGGAGAGGAGCTGTATATGGGGGTATATATAGGGGAGATGAGCTGTATATGGGGGTATATAGGGGAGAGGAGCTGTATATGGGGGAGAGGAGCTGTATATGGGGGTATATATAGGGGAGATGAGCTGTATATAGGGGAGAGGAGCTGTATATGGGGGTATATATAGGGGAGAGGAGCTGTATATGGGGGTATATAGGGGAGAGGAGCTGTATATGGGGGTATATATAGGTGAGAGGAGCTGTGTATGGGGGTATATAGGGGAGAGGAGCTGTATATAGGGGAGAGGAGCTGTGTATGGGGGTATATAGGGGAGAGGAGCTGTATATGGGGGTTATATAGGGGAGAGGAGCTGTATATAGGGGAGAGGAGCTGTATATGGGGGATATAGGGGAGAGGAGCTGTATATGGGGGTATATAGGGGAGAGGAGCTGTATATGGGGGTATATAGGGGAGAGGAGCTGTATATGGGGGTATATAGGGGAGAGGAGCTGTATATGGGGGTATATAGGGGAGAGGAGCTGTATATGGGGGTATATAGGGGAGAGGAGCTGTATATGGGGGTATATAGGGGAGAGGAGCTGTATATGGGGGTATATAGGGGAGAGGAGCTGTATATGGGGGTATATAGGGGAGAGGAGCTGTATATGGGGTTATATAAGGGAGAGCTGCTGTATATGGGGGAGAGGAGCTGTATATCGGGGAGAGGAGCTGTATATGGGGGTATATATAGGGGAGAGGAGCTGTATATGGGGTATATATAGGGGAGAGGAGCTGTATATGGGGTATATAGGGGAGAGGAGCTGTGTATAGGGGAGAGGAGCTGTATATGGGGGTATATATAGGTGAGAGGAGCTGTGTATGGGTGTATATAGGGGGAGAGGAGCTGTGTATGGGGGTATATAGGGGGAGAGGAGCTGTATATGGGGGTATATAGGGTAGAGGAGCTGTATATGGGGGTATATAGGGGAGAGGAGCTGTTTATGGGGGTTATATAGGGTAGAGGAGCTGTATATGGGGGTATATAGGGGGAGAGGAGCTGTATATGGGGGTTATATAGGGGAGAGAGGAGCTGTATGAGGGTATGTAGGGGAGAGGAGCTGTATGTAGGGGAGAGGAGCTGTATATGGGGGTATATAGGGGAGAGGAGCTGTATATGGGGTTATATAGGGGAGTGGAGCTGTGTATGGGGGTATATAGGGGAGAGGAGCTGTATATGGGGTATATATAGGGGAGAGGAGCTGTATATAGGGGAGAGGAGCTGTATATGGGGTATATATAGGGGAGAGGATCTGTATATGGGGGAGAGGAGCTGTATATAGGGGAGAGGAGCTGTATATTGGGGTATATATAGGGGAGAGGATCTGTATATGGGGGAGAGGAGCTGTATATGGGGTTATATAGGGGAGTGGAGCTGTGTATGGGGGTATATAGGGGAGAGGAGCTGTATATGGGGTTATATAGGGGAGTGGAGCTGTGTATGGGGGTACATAGGGGAGTGGAGCTGTATATGGGGTAAATAGGGGAGAGGAGCTGTATATAGGGGAGAGGAGCTGTATATGGGGGTATATAGGGGAGAGGAGCTGTATATGGGGGTATATATAGGGGAGAGGAGCTGTATATGGGGGTATATAGGGGAGAGGAGCTGTGTATGGGGGAGAGGAGCTGTATATAGGGGAGAGGAGCTGTGTATGGGGGTATATAGGGGAGAGGAGCTGTATATGGGGGTATATAGGGGAGAGGAGCGGTATATAGGGGAGAGGAGCTGTGTATGGGGGTGTATAGGGGAGAGGAGCTGTGTATGGGGTTATATATAGGGGAGAGGAGCTGTATATGGGGGTATATAGGGGAGAGGAGCTGTGTATGGGGGTATATAGGGGAGAGGAGCTGTGTATGGGGGTATATAGGGGAGAGGAGCTGTGTATGGGGTTATATATAGGGGAGAGGAGCTGTATATGGGGGTATATAGGGGAGAGGAGCTGTATATGGGGGTATATAGGGGAGAGGAGCTGTATATGGGGGAGAGGAGCTGTGTATGGGGGTATATAGGGGAGAGGAGCTGTGTATGGGGTTATATATAGGGGAGAGGAGCTGTGTATGGGGGAGAGGAGCTGTGTATGGGGTTATATATAGGGGAGAGGAGCTGTGTATGGGGGTATATATAGGGGAGAAGAGCTGTATATGGGGGTATATAGGGGAGAAGAGCTGTATATGGGTGTATATAGGGGAGAGGAGCTGTATATGGGGGTATATAGGGGAGAGGAGCTATGTATGGGGTTAAATATAGGGGAGAGGAGCTGTGTACGGGGGTATATATAGGGGCGAAGAGCTGTGTATGGGGGTATATATAGGGGAGAAGAGCTGTGTATGGGGGTATATATAGGGGAGAAGAGCTGTATATGGGGGGAGAGGAGCTGCATATGGGGGTATAAAGGGGAGAAGAGCTGTATATGGGGGTTATATAGGGGAGAGGAGCTGTGTATGGGGGAGAGGAGCTGTATATGGGGGTTATATAGGTGAGAGGAGCTGTGTATGGGGGAGAGGAGCTGTATATGGGGGGTATATATAGGGGAAAGGAGCTGTGTATGGGGGTATATATAGGGGAGAGGAGCTGTATATGGGGGTATATAGGGGAGAAGAGCTGTATATGGGGGTTATATAGGGGAGAGGAGCTGTATATGGGGGTATATATAGGGGGAGAGGAGCTGTGTATAGGGGTATAGAGGGGAGAGGAGCTGTGTATGGGGGGATGGGAGCTGTATATGGGGGTATATAGGGGAGAGGAGCTGTGTCTGGGGGTTATATATAGGGGAGAGCTGTATATGGGGTTATATAGGGGAGAGGAGCTGTATATGGGGGTTATATATAGGGGAGAGGAGCTTTATATAGGGGGCAGGAGCTGTATATGGGGGTTATATAGGGGAGAGGAGCTGTATATGGGGGTATATATAGGGGGAGAGGAGCTGTGTATGGGGGTATATAGGGGAGAGGAGCTGTGTATGGGGGTATATATAGGGGAGAGGAGCTGTATATGGGGGGTATATAGGGGAGAAGAGCTGTATATGGGGATTATATAGGGGAGAGGAGCTGTATATGGGGGTATTTATAGGGGGAGAAGAGCTGTGTATGGGGGTATATAGGGGAGAGGAGCTGTGTATGGGGGGATGGGAGCTGTATATGGGGGTATATAGGGGAGAGGAGCTGTGTATGGGGGTTATATATAGGGGAGAGCTGTATATGGGGTTATATAGGGGAGAGGAGCTGTATATGGGGGGAGAGGAGCTGTATATGGGGTTATATATAGGGGAGAGAAGCTGTATATGGGGGTATATAGGGGAGAGGAGCTGTATATAGGGGAGAAGAGCTGTGTATGGGGGTTATATAGGGGAGAGGAGCTGTATATGGGGGGTATATATAGGGGAGAGGAGCTGTATATGGGGGTATATAGGGGAGAGGAGCTGTGTATGGGGGTTATATATAGGGGAGAGCTGTATATGGGGGAGAGGAGCTGTATATGGGGGTTATATATAGGGGAGAGGAGCTGTATATGGGGGGTATATAGGGAGAGAAGCTGTATATAGGGGGAGGAGCTGTATATGGGGGGTATATATAGGGGAGAGTAGCTGTATATGGGGGAGAGGAGCTGTATATGGGGGTTATATATAAGGGAGAGGAGCTGTATGGGGGTATATAGGGGAGAGGAGCTGTATATAGGGGGGAGGAGCTGTATATGGGGGGTATATATAGGGGAGAGGAGCTGTATATGGGGGTTATATAGGGGAGAAGAGCTGTGTATGGGGGTTATATAGGGGAGAGGAGTTGTATATGGGGGTATATATAGGGGAGAGGAGCTGTATATGGGGGTATATAGGGGAGAGGAGCTGTGTATGGGGGTATATAGGGGAGAGAAGCTGTATATAGGGGAGAGGAGCTGTATATGGGGGTGTATATATAGGGGAGAGGAGCTGTATATAGGGGGTTATATATAGGGGAAAGGAGCTGTATATAGGGGGTTATATATAGGGGAGAGGAGCTGTATATAGGGGGTTATATATGGGGGAGAGGAGCTGTGTATGGGGGTTACATATGGGGGAGAGGAGCTGTGTATGGGGGTTATATATAGGGGAGAGGAGCTGTGTATGGGGGTTATATATAGGGGAGAGGAGCTGTGTATGGGGGTTATATAGGGGAGAGGAGCTGTATATGGGGGTTATATATAGGGGAGAGGAGCTGTATATGGGGGAGAGGAGCTGTATATGGGGGTTATATATGGGGGAGAGGAGCTGTATATGGGGTATATATAGGGGAGAGGAGCTGTATATGGAGGTTATATATGGGGGATTGGAGCTGTATATGGGGTATATATAGGGGAGAGGAGCTGTATATGGGGGGAGAGGAGCTGTTTATGGGGGTTATATATAGAGGGAGAGGAGCTGTGTATGGGGGGAGAGGAGCTGTATATGGGGTATATATAGGGGAGAGGAGCTGTATATGGGGGTTGTATATGGGGGTTATATATAGGGGGAGAGGAGCTGTATGTGGGGGGAGAGGAGCTGTATATGGCGGTTATATATGGGGGAGATGAGCTGTATATGGGGGTTATATATAGGGTGAGAGGAGCTGTATATGGGGGTTATATATAGGGTGAGAGGAGCTGTATATGAGGGTTATATATAGGGGGAGAGGAGCTGTATATGGGAGTTATATAGGGGAGAGGAGCTGTATATGGGGGTTATATATAGGGGGAGAGGAGCTGTATATGGGGGGAGAGGCGCTGTATATGGGGGTTATATAGGGGAAGAGGAGCTGTATATGGGGGAGAGGAGCTGTATATGGGGGTTATATATGGGGGGGGAGAGGAGCTGTATATGGGGGTTATATATGGGGGGGGTAGAGGCGCTGTATATGGGGGTTATATAGGGGAGAGGAGCTGTATATGGGGTTATATATAGGGGAGAGGAGCTGTATATGGGGTTATATATAGGGGAGAGGAGCTGTATATGGGGGTTATATATAGGGGGAGAGGAGCTGTATATGGCGGTTATATATGGGGGAGATGAGCTGTATATGGGGGTTATATATAGGGTGAGAGGAGCTGTATATGGGGGTTATATATAGGGTGAGGAGCTGTATTTGGGGGTTATATATAGGGTGAGAGGAGCTGTATATGAGGGTTATATATAGGGGGAGAGGAGCTGTATATGGGAGTTATATATATATATAGGGGAGAGGAGCTGTATATGGGGGTTATATATAGGGGAGAGGAGCTGTATATGGGGGTTATATATAGGGGGAGAGGAACTGTATATGGGGGAGAGGCGCTGTATATGGGGGTTATATAGGGGAAGAGGAGCTGTATATGGGGGAGAGGAGCTGTATATGGGGGTTATATATGGGGGGGGAGAGGCGCTGTATATGGGGGTTATATAGGGGAGAGGAGCTGTATATGGGGGTTGTATGTAGGGGAGAGAAGCTTTATATGGGGGTTATATATAGGGGAGAGGAGCTGTTTATGGGGGTTATATATAGGGGAGAGGAGCTGTATATGGGGGTTATATATAGGGGAAGAGGAGCTGTATATTGGAGAGGAGCTGTATGTGGGAGGGTCATATATAGGGGGAGAGGAGCTGTATATGGGGTTATATATAGGGGAGAGGAGCTGTATATGGGGGTTATATATAGGGGAGTGGAGCTGTATATGGGGGTTATATATAGGGGAGTGGAGCTGTATATGGGGGTTATATAGGGGAGAGGAGCTGTATATGGGGGTATATAGGGGGAGGAGCTGTATATGGGGGTTATATATAGGAGAGAGGAGCTGTATATGGGGGTTATATATAGGAGAGAGGAGCTGTATATGGGGGTTATATATAGGGGAGGAGCTGCATATGGGGGTATATATAGGGGAGAGGAGCTGTATATGGGGGTTATATATAGGGGAGTGGAGCTGTATATGGGGTTATATATAGGGGAGGAGCTGCATATGGGGGTATATATAGGGGAGAGGAGCTGTATATGGGGGTTATATATAGGCGAGTGGAACTGTATATGGGGGTTATATATAGGGGAGAGGAGCTGTATATGGGGGTTATATATAGGGGAGAGGAGCTGTATATGGGGGTTATATATAGGGGAGAGGAGCTGTATATGGGGGTTATATATAGGCGAGTGGAACTGTATATGGGGGTTATATATAGGCGAGTGGAACTGTATATGGGGGTTATATATAGGGGAGAGGAGCTGTATATGGGGGTTATATATAGGGGAGAGGAGCTGTATATGGGGGTTATATATAGGGGAGAGGAGCTGTATATGGGGGTTATATACAGGGGAGAGGAGCTGTATATGGGGTTATATATAGGGGGAGGAGCTGTATATGGGGTTATATATAGGGGGAGGAGCTGCATATGGGGGTTTATATAGGGGAGAGGAGCTGTATATGGGGTTATATATAGGGGGAGGAGCTGCATATGGGGGTTTATATAGGGGAGAGGAGCTGTATATGGGGGTTATATATAGGCGAGTGGAGCTGTATATGGGGTTATATATAGGGGGAGGAGCTGTATATGGGGTTATATATAGGGGGAGGAGCTGCATATGGGGGTATATATAGGGGAGAGAAGCTGTATATGGGGGTTATATAGGCGAGTGGAGCTGTATATGGGGTTATATATAGGGAGGAGCTGTATATAGAACAGGTTCGTCTTTTTTTGCTTTAATTATTGTATTAACGTTGTTACTTATGACTGTTGTGTATGAACTGTTAAACTGTAAAGCGCTGTGGAATATGTTGGCGCCATATAAATGCAGATTATTATTATTATTGGGGTATATGGGGGAGGGGATCTGAGACACAGACTTGTTCCTGCTCCACTGATTCTGATCCATCTTCATCCGAAAAGAAGCAGCGCGCTCCTCTGTAATCCACCCATAGCAGAGCCCCCTCCTCCTCGCTGTCTTATGGAGGTGGGGTCTGTGCTCGGCACTGATCCTTCCCCTGCCGGTCCTTAAAACCCAGGAACAATGTGTATCAAATATATGTTGTCTCAATACTGACATTTTTCTAATTTGTCTTGCTCAGTGGTGGTCGGGCTCGGCCTCCTCACCTCTGCCCTGCCTGAGCGCGCCCTCTGCCCTGTCTCTGCGCTGGGCGCCCTCTGCCCTGTCTCTCCCTGTCTCTGCTCTGTGCGCTCTCTGCCCTGTCTCTGCGCTGGGCGCCCTCTGCCCTGTCTCTGCGCTGGGCGCCCTCTGCCCTGTCTCTCCCTGTCTCTGCTCTGTGCGCTCTCTGCCCTGTCTCTGGACACCTTTTGCCCTGTCTCTGATTGCTCTCTTCCCTGTCTCTGCGCTGGGCGCTCTCTTCCCTGTCTCTGCGCTGGGCGCTCTGTCCTGTCTCTGCCCTGTCTCTGCGCTGGGCGCCCTTTGCCCTGTCTCTGCGCCCTCTGACCTGTCTCTGCTCTGTGCGCTCTCTGCCCTGTCTCTGGACACCAATTTGCCCTGTCTCTGGGCGCTCTCTGCCCCGTCTCTGTGCTGGGCGCTCTCTGCCCCGTCTCTGTGCTGGGCGCTCTCTGCCCCGTCTCTGTGCTGGGCGCTCTGTCCTGTCTCTGCCCTGTCTCTGCGCTGGGCGCCCTCTGTGCTGGGCGCTCTCTTCCCTGTCTCTGCGCTGGGCGCTCTCTTCCCTGTCTCTGCGCTGGGCGCTCTGTCCTGTCTCTGCCCTGTCTCTGCGCTGGGCGCCCTTTGCCCTGTCTCTGCGCCCTCTGACCTGTCTCTGCTCTGTGCGCTCTCTGCCCTGTCTCTGGACACCAATTTGCCCTGTCTCTGGGCGCTCTCTGCCCCGTCTCTGTGCTGGGCGCTCTCTGCCCCGTCTCTGTGCTGGGCGCTCTCTGCCCCGTCTCTGTGCTGGGCGCTCTCTGCCCCGTCTCTGTGCTGGGCGCTCTCTGCCCCGTCTCTGTGCTGGGCGCTCTCTGCCCCGTCTCTGTGCTGGGCGCTCTCTGCCCCGTCTCTGTGCTGGGCGCTCTCTGCCCCGTCTCTGTGCTGGGCGCTCTCTGCCCCGTCTCTGTGCTGGGCGCTCTCTGCCCCGTCTCTGTGCTGGGCGCTCTCTGCCCCGTCTCTGTGCTGGGCGCCCTGTGCCCCGTCTCTGGGCGCTCTCTGCCCCGTCTCTGTGCTGGGCGCCCTGTGCCCCGTCTCTGCGTAGGGAGCTGTCTCTGAGCGCGCTCTGTGTGTGAGATGTCTGGTGCTTTGTTCCTTGAGGTCCTGGCGCAGCTTTGTCTCGTTGTGCAGCGGGGGCTGCAGCCGGACCCCTGAAGACGAGCTCTGCTGAATCCCATTGTTCTGCATTGTCTGCAGACCTCTGAGGATAATATTCTTTGCAGACCCCCTGCCCTGCAGCGTCTCGGGGTGAGGGGGTGCCCCCTGTAGGGTCTTGGGGAGGGGGGTGCCCCCTGCAGGGTCTTAGGGGCTCCTGCAGTGTAGGGGGCTGTGGAGTGGCAGCTGCCGCCATGCTTCTCGTGCTGCCTTCTGGCAGGGTCTTGCGTGTTGTTCTCAGCATTGAGGGGGGAGCAGAGGCCGCTGCTGGGATTAATTATGGAGACGTGGAGTCTCGTTAGGTACGTGGCGATATTACCGAGCGCTGTGGGCTCCCTGCTGTACATATAGGGAGCGGCTGTGGTGGTCTTCATTCCTCTGTGCCCTCCCTGTCACCAGCAGGTTTCTCATTCTCGGGTGGCTGATATACGCTTGATCCAAGCTAAACTGCATGAAATTGACGTGCCGCATCCCAGAGCCCTTAAGGAGCTTGGCTCAGTTAATGCTGCTCCCCTGTACATAATCTATACACACTCCAGTGATTGGTGCCGAGAAACAGGCACAAAGGTACAGAGCTACTGCCGTGCCCAGTACCACGCGGCTCCACCTCTATCCCAGGTAACTATAGGCCAGTAAGCCTAACATCCACGGTGTGGACCAACGTCCAAGGTGCTTGTAAGGGATTATGTGCAGGAGCATGTAGTAGAAAATGACAGAAGTGATCGCCAGCAAGGACTAGCTAAGGACCGAAGTTGTCAAACCAACCTGATAAGTATATATGAAGAAGTGAGTGGAAGCATGGACTCAAGGGAGTTGTGAATATATAGTATATACAGAGCGTGTGACTACAGAGAGGAGCTGTGGATATATAGTATATACAGAGCGTGTGACTACAGAGGAGCTGTGGATATATAGTATATACAGAGCGTGTGACTATAGTGAGGAGCTGTGGATATATACTATATACAGAGTGTGTGACTATAGAGAGGAGCTGTGGATATATAGTATATACAGAGCGTGTGACTACAGAGAGGAGCTGTGGATATATAGTATATACAGAGTGTGTGACTACAGAGAGGAGCTGTGGATATATAGTATATACAGAGCGTGTGACTACAGAGAGGAGCTGTGGATATATAGTATATACAGAGTGTGTGACTATAGTATATATAGTGATATATAGTATATACAGAGCGTGTGACTATAGAGAGGAGCTGTGGATATATAGTGTATACAGAGCGTGTGACTACAGAGAGGAGCTGTGGATATATAGTATATACAGAGTATGTGACTACAGAGAGGAGCTGTGGATATATAGTATATACAGTGCGTGTGACTATATAGTGTATATATAGTGATAGTGATATATAGTATATACAGAGCGTGTGACTATAGAGAGGAGCTGTGGATATATAGTATATACAGAGTGTGACTACAGAGAGGAGCTGTGGATATATAGTATATACAGAGCGTGTGACTACAGAGAGGAGCTGTGGATATATAGTATATACAGAGTGTGTGACTACAGCGAGGAGCTGTGGATATATAGTATATACAGAGCGTGTGACTACAGAGAGGAGCTGTGGATATATAGTATATACAGACCGTGTGACTACAGAGAGGAGCTGTGGATATATAGTATATACAGAGTGTGACTACAGAGAGGAGCTGTGGATATATAGTATATACAGAGCGTGTGACTATATAGTATATATAGTGATATATAGTATATACAGAGCGTGTGACTACAGAGAGGAGCTGTGGATATATAGTATATACAGACCGTGTGACTACAGAGAGGAGCTGTGGATATATAGTATATACAGAGTGTGGGACTACAGAGAGGAGCTGTGGATATATAGTATATACAGACCGTGTGACTACAGAGAGGAGCTGTGGATATATAGTATATACAGAGTGTGACTACAGAGAGGAGCTGTGGATATATAGTATATACAGAGCGTGTGACTATATAGTATATATAGTGATATATAGTATATACAGAGCGAGTGACTACAGAGAGGAGCTGTGGATATATAGTGTATACAGAGCGTGTGACTACAGAGAGGAGCTGTGGATATATAGTATATACAGAGTGTGTGACTACAGAGAGGAGCTGTGGATATATAGTATATACAGAGTGTGTGACTACAGAGGAGCTGTGGATATATAGTATATACAGAGTGTGTGACTACAGAGGAGCTGTGGATATATAATATATACAGGGCGTGTGACTACAGAGAGGAGCTGTGGATATATAGTATATACAGGGCATGTGACTACAGAGGAGCTGTGGATATATAGCATATACGGTGTGTGACTACAGAGAGGAGCTGTGGATATATAGTATATACAGAGCGTGTGACTACAGAGAGGAGCTGTGGATATATAGTATATACGGTGTGTGACCAGAGAGGAGCTGTGGATATATAGTATATACAGAGCGTGTGACTATAGAGAGGAGCTGTGGATATATAGTATATACAGAGCGTGTGACTACAGAGAGGAGCTGTAGATATATAGTATATACAGAGTGTGTGACTACAGAGGGGAGCTGTGAATATATAGTATATACAGAGAATGTCACTACAGAGCGGAGCCGTGGATATATAGTATATACAGAGCGTGTGACTACAGAGGAGCTGTGGATATATAGTATATACAGAGCGTGTGACTATAGTGAGGAGCTGTGGATATATAGTATATACAGAGCGTGTGACTACAGAGAGGAGCTGTGGATATATAGTATATACAGAGCGTGTGACTACAGAGCGGAGCTGTGGATATATAGTATATACAGAGCGTGTGACTACAGAGGAGCTGTGGATATATAGTATATACAGAGCGTGTGACTATAGTGAGGAGCTGTGGATATATAGTATATACAGAGCGTGTGACTACAGAGAGGAGCTGTAGATATATAGTGTATACAGAGCGTGTGACTACAGAGAGGAGCTGTGGATATATAGTATATACAGAGTGTGTGACTACAGAGAGGAGCTGTGGATATATAGTATATACAGAGTGTGTGACTACAGAGAGGAGCTGTGGATATATAGTATATACAGAGTGTGTGACTACAGAGAGGAGCTGTGGATATATAGTATATACAGAGTGTGTGACTACAGAGAGGAGCTGTGGATATATAGTATATACAGAGTGTGTGACTACAGAGAGGAGCTGTGGATATATAGTATTTACAGAGCGTGTGACTACAGAGAGGAGCTGTGGATATATAGTATATACAGAGCGTGTGACTATATAGTATATATAGTGATATATAGTATATACAGAGCGTGTGACTATAGAGAGGAGCTGTGGATATATAGTATATACAGAGTGTGTGACTACAGAGAGGAGCTGTGGATATATAGCATATACGGTGTGTGACTACAGAGAGGAGCTGTGGATATATAGTGTATACAGAGCGTGTGACTACAGAGAGGAGCTGTGGATATATAGTATTTACAGAGCGTGTGACTACAGAGAGGAGCTGTGGATATATAGTATATACAGAGCGTGTGACTATATAGTATATATAGTGATATATAGTATATACAGAGCGTGTGACTATAGAGAGGAGCTGTGGATATATAGTATTTACAGAGCGTGTGACTGCAGAGAGGAGCTGTGGATATATAGTATATACAGAGCGTGTGACTATATAGTATATATAGTGATAGTGATATATAGTATATACAGAGCGTGTGACTATAGAGAGGAGCTGTGGATATATAATATATACAGGGCGTGTGACTACAGAGAGGAGCTGTGAATATATAGTATATACAGAGCGTGTGACTATAGAGAGGAGCTGTGGATATATAGTATATACAGGGCATGTGACTACAGAGGAGCTGTGGATATATAGTATATACAGAGTGTGTGACTACAGAGGAGCTGTGGATATATAGTATATACAGAGCGTGTGACTACAGAGAGGAGCTGTGGATATATAGTATATACAGGGCATGTGACTACAGAGGAGCTGTGGATATATAGTATATACAGAGTGTGTGACTACAGAGGAGCTGTGGATATATAGTATATACAGAGCGTGTGACTACAGAGAGGAGCTGTGGATATATAGTATATACAGGGCATGTGACTACAGAGGAGCTGTGGATATATAGCATATACGGTGTGTGACTACAGAGAGGAGCTGTGGATATATAGTATATACAGAGCGTGTGACTACAGAGAGGAGCTGTAGATATATAGTATATACAGAGTGTGTGACTACAGAGGAGCTGTGGATATATAATATATACAGGGCGTGTGACTAGAGAGGAGCTGTGGATATATAGTATATACAGGGCATGTGACTACAGAGGAGCTGTGGATATATAGTATATACAGAGTGTGACTACAGAGGAGCTGTGGATATATAGTATATACAGAGCGTGTGACTACAGAGAGGAGCTGTGGATATATAGTATATACAGAGTGTGTGACTACATAGAGGAGCTGTGGATATATAGTATATACAGAGCGTGTGACTACAGAGAGGAGCTGTGGATATATAATATATACAGAGCGTGTGACTACAGAGAGGAGCTGTGGATATATAGTATATACAGAGCGTGTGACTACAGAGAGGAGCTGTGGATATATAGTATATACAGAGCTTGTGACTACAGAGGAGCTGTGGATATATAGTATATATAGAGTGTGTGACTACAGAGAGGAGCTGTGGATATATAGTATATACAGAGCGTGTGACTACAGAGAGGAGCTGTGGATATATAGTATATACAGAGCGTGTGACTACAGAGAGGAGCTGTGGATATATAGTATATACAGAGCGTGTGACTACAGAGAGGAGCTGTTGATATATAGTATATACAGAGCGTGTGACTACAGAGAGGAGCTGTGGATATATAGTATATACAGAGCGTGTGACTACAGAGAGGAGCTGTGGATATATAATATATACAGAGTGTGACTACAGAGGGGAGCTGTGGATATCTATATACATAATTGTCTAAGGGGTACTTCTGTCTGTCCTTCTGTCACGGTTATTTGTTCGCTGATTGGTCTCGGCAGGTGCCTGTCATGGCTGCCGCGACCAATCAGCGACGGCCACAGTCCGATTAGTCCCTCCCCTACTCCCCTGCAGTCAGTGTCCGGCGCCCGCTCCATAATCCCCTCCACTCACCGCTCACACAGGGTTAATGGCAGCGGTAACGGCCCGCGGTGTAACGCACTCCGTTATCGCTGCTATTAACCCTGTGTGTCCCCAACTATTTACTATTGATGCTGCCTATGGAGCATCAATAGTAAAAATATGTCATGTTAAAAATAATTGAAAAAAAAAAACCTGCTATACTCACCCTCCGCCGCCTTTCCCGCTCCTCGCCACGCTCCCGGGACCGCTCCATTGCAAGCGGCAGCTTCCGGTCCCAGGGCTGGTGTGCGACAAGGACCTGCCGTGACGTCACAGTCATGTGACCGCGACGTCATCATAGGTCCTGCTCACACCAGCCCTGGGACCGGAAGCTGCTGCTTGCAATGGAGCGGTCCCGGGAGCGTGGCGAGGAGCGGGAAAGGCGGCGGAAGGTGAGTATAGCAGGACTTCAACGGGCTATAGGTGAGTTGGAGCAGAACAATATTGTATCATACAATTATTAGGTTCTGTAGAAGGACGTAGATCTGGGTATTTATTATGATGGAATATAGGCTGAACTGGATGGACAAATGTCTTTTTTCGGCCTTACTAACTATGTTACTATGTTACTATGTATATGGTTATTTATTTTTTTTTTTTTAAGTCTCTATACTACGTAGCTCTGTGCTGGGCAATATACTACGTGGCTGGGCAATATACTACGTGGCTGGGCAATATACTACGTGGCTGGGCAATATACTACGTGGCTGGGCAATATACCGTACTACGTGGGCTGTGCTATATACTATAAGGCTGGGCAATACGTGACTGGGCAATATACTACGTGGCTGGTCAATATACTACGTCGCTGTGCAATATACTACGTGGACATGCATATTCTAGAATACCCGATGCGTTAGAATCGGGCCACCATCTAGTTTTGAATAAATCCCCAGCAGTGTCACCAGCAAAGCCCCCCACACCATCACACCTCCTCCTCCATGCTTCACGGTGGGAACCAGGCATGTAGAGTCCATCCGTTCACCTTTTCTGCGTCGCACAAAGACACGGTGGTTAGAACCAAAGATCTCAAATTTGGACTCATCAGACCAAAGCACAGATTTCCACTGGTCTAATGTCCATTCCTTGTGTTCTTTAGCCCAAACAAGTCTCTTCTGCTTGTTGCCTGTCCTTAGCAGTGGTTTCCTAGCAGATATTTTACCATGAAGGCCTGCTGCACAAAGTCTCCTCTTAACAGTTGTTGTAGAGATGTATCTGCTGCTAGAACTCTGTGTGGCATTGACCTGGTCTCTAATCTGAGCTGCTGTTAACCTGGATAAACTTATCCTCAGAAGCAGAGGTGACTCTTGGTCTTCCTTTCCTGCGGCGGTCCTCATGTGAGCCAGTTTCTTTGTAGCGCTTGATGGTTTTTGCCACTGCTCTTGGAGACACTTTCAAAGTTTTCCCAATTTGTCGGACTGACTGACCTTCATTTCTTAAAGTAATGATGGACACTCGTTTTTCTTTGCTTAGCTGCTTTTTTCTTGCCATAATACAAATTCTAACAGTCTATTCAGTAGGACTATCAGCTGTGTATCCACCAGACTTCTGCACAACACAACTGATGGGCCCAACCCCAGTTATAAGGCAAGAAATCCCACTTATTAAACCTGACAGGGCACACCTGTGAAGCGAAAACCATTCCCGGTGACTACCTCTTGAAGCTCATCAACAGAAGGCTGGTTTCACACTGCGTTAGTGTGACCCGTTTAACGGGCTACGTTACACCGCGGCATAACGCGGTGTAACGTAGTCCGTTAACGCCGCCATTATTTTCAATGGTGGATGCATCGCTAGCGCACGCACACAACGGGCGTCTGCTAGCGATGTGCCGTCATTGAGTGAAGGACCCGAGACGCGGGCTGCAGCGTTTCCGCCACTAGCTAGCAGAGGCTCAATCTGCGCTAGCGCTGTGCAAACGTTGGCACTTGCGCTAGTGCAGTCCGTTTAACGGATGTGTTGAACGGACTGCACTAACGCAAGTGTGAACTTAGCCTAAGACATATTTTCAGTTGTTTCACACTTTTTTGTTAAGTATATAATTCCACATGTGTTAATTCATAGTTTTGATGCCTTCAGTGTGAATGTACAATTTTCATAGTCAAGAAAATACCGAAAAATCTTTAAATGAGGTGTGTCCAAACTTTTGGTCTGTACTGTATATGCCTGCGCCCCCTCTTCTCCTTCCTCTGGTCGCTGCCTGCGCCCCCTCTTCTCCCTCCTCTGGTCGCTGCCTGCGCCCCCTCTTCTCCTTCCTCTGGTCGCTGCCTGCCCCTCCTCTTCTCCCTCCTCTGGTCGCTGCCTGCGCCCCCTCTTCTCCTTCCTCTGGTCGCTGCCTGCGCCCCCTCTTCTCCTTCCTCTGGTCGCTGCCTGCGCCCCCTCTTCTCCCTCCTCTGGTCGCTGCCTGTCCCTCCTCTTCTCCCTCCTCTGGTCGCTGCCTGTCCCTCCTCTTCTCCCTCCTCTGGTCGCTGCCTGTCCCTCCTCTTCTCCCTCCTCTGGTCGCTGCCTGCCCCTCCTCTTCTCCCTCCTCTGGTCGCTGCCTGTCCCTCCTCTTCTCCCTCCTCTGGTCGCTGCCTGTCCCTCCTCTTCTCCCTCCTCTGGTCGCTGCCTGTCCCTCCTCTTCTCCCTCCTCTGGTCGCTGCCTGTCCCTCCTCTTCTCCCTCCTCTGGTCGCTGCCTGTCCCTCCTCTTCTCCCTCCTCTGGTCGCTGCCTGCCCCTCCTCTTCTCCCTCCTCTGGTCGCTGCCTGCCCCTCCTCTTCTCCGTCCTCTGGTCGCTGCCTGCCCCTCTTCTCCCTCCTCTGGTCGCTGCCTGTCCCTCCTCTTCTCCCTCCTCTGGTCGCTGCCTGTCCCTCCTCTTCTCCCTCCTCTGGTCGCTGCCTGTCCCTCCTCTTCTCCCTCCTCTGGTCGCTGCCTGTCCCTCCTCTTCTCCCTCCTCTGGTCGCTGCCTGTCCCTCCTCTTCTCCCTCCTCTGGTCGCTGCCTTTCCCTCCTCTTCTCCCTCCTCTGGTCGCTGCCTGTCCCTCCTCTTCTCCCTCCTCTGGTCGCTGCCTGTCCCTCCTCTTCTCCCTCCTCTGGTCGCTGCCTGCCCCTCCTCTTCTCCCTCCTCTGGTCGCTGCCTGTGCCCCCTCTTCTCCCTCCTCTGGTCGCTGCCTGCCCCTCCTCTTCTCCCTCCTCTGGTCGCTGCCTGCCCCTCCTCTTCTCCGTCCTCTGGTCGCTGCCTGCCCCTCTTCTCCCTCCTCTGGTCGCTGCCTGTCCCTCCTCTTCTCCCTCCTCTGGTCGCTGCCTGTCCCTCCTCTTCTCCCTCCTCTGGTCGCTGCCTGTCCCTCCTCTTCTCCCTCCTCTGGTCGCTGCCTGCCCCTCCTCTTCTCCCTCCTCTGGTCGCTGCCTGCCCCTCCTCTTCTCCCTCCTCTGGTCGCTGCCTGCCCCTCCTCTTCTCCCTCCTCTGGTCGCTGCCTGTGCCCCCTCTTCTCCCTCCTCTGGTCGCTGCCTGCCCCTCCTCTTCTCCTTTCTCTGGTCGCTGCCTGCGCCCCCCGCAGTACCCTTAAGCTCATGCATCATGTGAGTGGCCAGTTTCAACATGGCGGCCGCGCTGCGCTCTCCTGATAGTGTGATGAAATGGTGCTGATTACGGGGGAGGGAGAACACTCTCAGAAGAGCGGTGCGGACACAATGGTGCATCAGACTTGGGGTCCAGGGTTAGAGTGGTCTTCATTTTAGTAATAGCGGCTGCATAATGACCCCTGAGCTGGGGCTTACATGGACGGCGGGGGAGGGGAGTTGTGTGATGTGGTGGTGAATCCATCTGCATGTGAACCCTCCGGAGCCGGCCACGTGGTGTGGTGATGAGCATCCATTTCCACTGCTCGTGAACACGTTGGCTGCGGTGCCTCAGATTTACTAGACCTTTGCAGCCCAGCCGTCATTGTTTCCTGCAGACCTTAGACATCTGATTGCTCACGTCAGCGGCGACTGTACAATTGTACCTTCTGGCGGTGCTGGGGTTAATGGTATCTGTGATGGGCACATGCCACGCAGCGGGCAGGGCGTCCCCCAGCAACGCGCCGCAGTGATGAGTATGCGAGTGGTCCTGGATATCCTCCCGTTCCATCGCTGGACACAGCCCCACTGCTGTGTTGAAATTGGTGTATCGCCTGATGCCCGCTCCTGCAGCGATGGCGCCATAATGCAGAGACATGCGGACAAGAGTGCAGTGATGGGAGTCAGCGCCCCTTCAGTCGCAGCCATGTGGAGGCCGTAAGCGCACTGATAAACATTTAGTCTGTGTCCGGCTCCTGCGCGTCATGTTCTGGAAAGACTGAAGACCTTGGAGAACAGGTCATTGTTGTACCCTTTGCTTTTCCTCTCTGCTGGCTAGTTGGGCCCCTGGTATGCTGCCGCTGTCTGGTTGGGGCCCTCATAAGCTGCTTTCCGTCTGCTGACTCGTTGGGTTCCTAAGGAGCTGCCCCTGGCCAGGTCCCTGGGATGCCGCCCGTTCCTCCTGGCTGGTTGGGGCCCTGGGATGCCGCCCGTTCCTCCTGGCTGGTCGGGGTCCTGGGACGCTGCCTGTCCCTCCTGGCTGGTCGGGGCCCTGGGACGCCGCCTGTCCCTCCTGGCTGGTTGTGGCCCTGGGACGCCGCCTGTCCCTCCTGGCTGGTCGGGGCCCTGGGATGCCGCCTGTCCCTCCTGGCTGGTTGTGGTCCTGGGACGCCGCCTGTCCCTCCTGGCTGGTTGTGGCCCTGGGACGCCGCCTGTCCCTCCTGGCTGGTCGTGGTCCTGGGACGCCGCCTGTCCCTCCTGGCTGGTTGTGGTCCTGGGATGCCGCCTGTCCCTCCTGGCTGGTTGTGGTCCTGGGATGCCGCCTGTCCCTCCTGGCTGGTCGTGGTCCTGAGACGCCGCCTGTCCCTCCTGGCTGGTTGTGGTCCTGGGATGCCGCCTGTCCCTCCTGGCTGGTTGTGGTCCTGGGATGCCGCCTGTCCCTCCTGGCTGGTCGTGGTCCTGGGATGCCGCCTGTCCCTCCTGGCTGGTCGTGGTCCTGGGATGCCGCCCGTCCCTCCTGGCTGGTTGGGGCCCTGGGACGCTGCCCGTCCCTCCTGGCTGGTTGGGGCCCTGGGACGCCGCCCGTCCCTTCTGGCTGGTTGGGGCCCTGGGACGCCGCCCGTCCCTCCTGGCTGGTTGGGGCCCTGGGACGCCGCCCGTCCCTTCTGGCTGGTTGGGGCCCTGGGACGCGGCCCGTCCCTCCTGGCTGGTCGGGGCCCTTGAACACCGCCCGTCTCTGCTGACGTGTTTGTGCTGAGCTCATAATGGCTCCGTGTCGGTGACTGCAGAGTGAATGTGGCCTGTATGATGAACTGGGGCCGAGGCTGCCATGTTTTGTGAGTATAACATCCAAATTATCATTACTGCAAACGGAGAATCAAGGGCTGTGATTGGAGGGTGTTGTAGTTGAGGGGTCACCGTAGTAAACAATATCATAGTGGGGTGCTGTCGTGGTTTATAGGAGGGGTCTGCACTGCGGTCATATAGGAGGTGTCTGCGCGGAGTTATATAGGAGGGTCTGCAGTCCTTGGGTCACTTGGTGAGGGTGGTCCGCCTCTGTTCTGTGATCATGTGACCTCGCCCTCTCATTGATTTTTTTTTTTTGTCTGTGTTTTTCAGAAACGTTAATGGATTCCACGACGGCGACGGCGGAGCTGGGCTGGACCGTGCACCCGTTATCGGGGGTGAGTGGGCTGACCCGCGTCCTGGACAAGCCGCGCACGGTGTGACACCAGAGGCTTTGTTCACAGGCAGCAGTTTCTTTTGCAGCGAACATCCGCTCTGCTGGCAGTAAAAACGCTGCGTTCATAATGCGGTTACTGCAGAGCTTGACACTGATCTCTCCTTCAAACCACATATCCAAGCCCTTTCCACTTCCTGCCGACTTCAACTCAAAAATATTTCACAAATCCGTACATTCCTAAACCAAGAATCTGCCAAAACCCTAGTCCATGCCCTCATCATCTCTCGCCTCGACTACTGTAACCTCCTGCTCTGTGGCCTCTAACACTCTCGCACCCCTCCAATCTATTCTAAACTCTGCTGCCCGACTAATCCACCTGTCCCCCCGCTATTCCCCGGCCTGTCCCCTCTGTCAATCCCTTCACTGGCTCCCCATTACCCAGAGACTCCAGTACAAAAGCCTAACCATGACGTACAAAGCCATCCACAACCGGTCTCCTCCATACATCTGTGACCTCGTCTCCCGGTACTTACCTACCCGCAACCTCCGATCCTCACAAGATCTCCTACTCTACTCCCCTCTTATCTCCTCTTCCCACAATCGCATACAAGATTTCTCTCGCGTATCACCCCTACTCTGGAACCCTCTACCACAACACATCAGACTCTCGCCTACCATCGAAACCTTCAAAAAGAACCTGAAGACCCACCTCTTCCGACAAGCCTACAACCTGCAGTAACCACCGATCGACCAAACCACTGCACGACCAGCTCTATCCTCACCTACTGTATCCTCACCCATCCCTTGTAGACTCTGAGCCCTCGCGGGCAGTGTCCTCTCTCCTCCTGTATCCTCACCCATCCCTTGTAGATTGTGAGCCCTCGCGGGCAGGGTCCTCTCTCCTCCTGTATCCTCACCCATCCCTTGTAGATTGTGAGCCCTCGCGGGCAGGGTCCTCTCTCCTCCTGTATCCTCACCCATCCCTTGTAGATTGTGAGCCCTCGCGGGCAGGGTCCTCTCTCCTCCTGTATCCTCACCCATCCCTTGTAGATTCTGAGCCCTCGCGGGCAGGGTCCTCTCTCCTCCTGTATTCTCACCCATCCCTTGTAGATTCTGAGCCCTCGCGGGCAGGGTCCTCTCTCCTCCTGTATCCTCACCCATCACTTGTAGATTCTGAGCCCTCGCGGGCAGGGTCCTCTCTCCTCCTGTATCCTCACCCATCCCTTGTAGATTGTGAGCCCTCGCGGGCAGGGTCCTCACTCCTCCTGTACCTGTTATGACGTGTATTGTTCAAGATTATGTATACCCTCCTCACATGTAAAGCGCCATGGAATAAATGGCGCTATAATAATAATAAATAATAATAATAGCTTCTCTGGGGGAAAAAGGAAGCGAAAATGCTGCATGTGAACAAAGCCTAAAAGTGCTGTAAGAGTTACAAGGTGAAGACCGGCCTCCGCCTGGAACTCATGGCTGCCGGAGACATTGGGGGGCAATAGCCAGGCTCTGGTTATTGGGGGCGGTAGCCGGGGCTCTGGTTATTGGGGGCGGTAGCCGGGGCTCTGGTTATTGGGGGCGGTAGCCGGGGCTCTGGTTATTGGGGGCGGTAGCCGGGCTCTGGTTATTGGGGGCGGTAGCCGGGGCTCTGGTTATTGGGGGCGGTAGCCGGGGCTCTGGTTATTGGGGGCGGCAGCCGGGGCTCTGGTTATTGGGGGCGGCAGCCGGGGCTCTGGTTATTGGGGGCGGCAGCCGGGGCTCTGGTTATTGGGGGCGGCAGCCGGGGCTCTGGTTATTGGGGGCGGCAGCCGGGGCTCTGGTTATTGGGGGCGGCAGCAGGGGCTCTGGTTATTGGGGGCGGCAGCCGGGGCTCTGGTTATTGGGGGCGGCAGCCGGGGCTCTGGTTATTGGGGGCGGCAGCCGGGGCTCTGGTTATTGGGGGCGGCAGCCGGGGCTCTGGTTATTGGGGAGGGGGGGCTCAGTCTCCCTTCCGCCTGATCTCCTTGCCTGGTTTTGCAGTCCTGTCTCCTCTCGCCCACCCCCAGAGCGGAGCTGAGGAGGCTGGGGGTTATTGTTCTCGTCTCCAGCGCTTGGCATGTTAATTAGAGGAGCAGGATAAAGGCCGAGGGTCCTAATTAGCACAGGGGGCACCTGCCTGGTGCGAGGACTCTGGGATTAGTCAGGCCGCCATGCTTCCTGGTGACAGTCGCACAATGCGGCCTCGCTCCCTTCCCCCTCTGGTCTCTTCTGCTTATTTGGTAGCGATACTTGCAATGGAGGCAGGTTGTCATGGCAGCCAAGTAACAGCACAAAGTGGGGGGGATGTTACCAGAGACCACCAGAGACACTAGTCCTATTTTTAACCCTTCCATTTTGCAACTCATTTTCGCTTTTGTCTCCTGCTTTTCGTGTACTTTCCAGCGGTCGTGTGAACGCAGGTGTTTCGTGGGACGGTTTCTACTTCTGAATGACATCGTTCACATTGCCATATAATTTACTGCAAAACGTGCAACGAAATGGCGAAAAAAATCCTAATTTCCGCCATTGTTTCTGAGCTTTGTGTTGTCAGCATATGATCTGCGGTTGTGACCCGGAGCCAACAGTATCCCAGTCGTGGCGATTTCTGCCGGGTCTGGTGTTTCTGGGCCTGTAACTGCTCCTCGTCCGCTGTGGCCAGGTCTGGTGTTTCTGCGCCTGTGACTGCTCCTCGTCCGCTGTGGCTGGGTCTGGTGTTTCTGCGCCTGTGACTGCTCCTCGTCTTCTGTGGCCGGGTTTGGTGTTTCTGTGCCTGTGACTGCTCCTCGTCCCCTGTGGCCGGGTCTGTTTTTCGTGTGCCTGTGACTGCTCCTCGTCCGCTGTGCCTGGGTCTGGTGTTTTTGTGCCTGTGACTGCTCCTCGTCCCCTGTGGCCGGGTCTGGTGTTTCTGCGCCTGTGACTGCTCCTCGTCCGCTGTGGCTGGGTCTGGTGTTTCTGCGCCTGTGACTGCTCCTCGTCCGCTGTGGCTGGGTCTGGTGTTTCTGCGCCTGTGACTGCTCCTCGTCCGCTGTGCCTGGATCTGGTGTTTCTGCGCCTGTGACTGCCCCTCGTCCTCTGTGGCCGGGTTTGGTGTTTTTGTGCCTGTGACTGCTCGTCCTCTGTGGCCGGGTTTGGTGTTTCTGTGCCTGTGACTGCTCCTCGTCCGCTGTGCCTGGGTCTGGTGTTTCTGCGCCTGTGACTGCTCCTCGTCCGCTGTGGCTGGGTCTGGTGTTTCTGCGCCTGTGACTGCTCCTCATCCGCTGTGGCTGGGTCTGGTGTTTCTGCGCCTGTGACTGCTCCTCGTCCGCTGTGCCTGGATCTGGTGTTTCTGGGCCTGTGACCGCTCCTCGTCCGCTGTGCCTGGATCTGGTGTTTCTGTGCCTGTGACTGCTCCTCGTCTGCTGTGGCCGGGTCTGGTGTTTCTGGGCCTGTGACTGCTCCTCGTCCCCTGTGGCCGGGTCTGTTTTTTGTGTGCCTGTGACTGCTCCTCGTCCGCTGTGGCTGGGTCTGGTGTTTCTGCGCCTGTGACTGCTCCTCGTCCGCTGTGCCTGGATCTGGTGTTTCTGGGCCTGTGACCGCTCCTCGTCCGCTGTGCCTGGATCTGGTGTTTCTGGGCCTGTGACTGCTCCTCGTCCTCTGTGGCCGGGTCTGGTGTTTCTGGGCCTGTGACTGCTCCTCGTCCGCTGTGGCCGGGTCTGGTGTTTCTGCTGGGCCTGTGACTGCTCCTTGTCCGCTGTGCCTGGGTCTGGTGTTTCTGTGCCTGTGACTGCTCCTCATCCGCTGTGCCTGGGTCTGATGTTTTGCACATGTGACTGCTCCTCTTCCACTTTGGCCAGGGCAGGTGTTTGCAAGCCCTGTGATTGCTCTTTGTCAGCTGTGCTTGGGTCTGGTGTTTCTGTGCCTGTGACTGCTCCTCATCCGCTGTGGCCGGGTCTGGTGTTTCTAGGCCTGAGACTGCTCCTCGTTCGCTGTGGTTAGGTCTGGTGTTTCTGTGCCCTGTGTCTGCTCCTTGTCCGCTGTGCCTGTTTCTGCGCCTGTGACTGCTGCTCGTCCTCCGTGGCCGGATCTGGTGATTCTGCGCCTGTGACTGCTCTTCTTCCACTTTGGCCATGGCGGGTGTTTGCAAACCTGTGACTGCTCCTTGTCCGCTATGCATGGGTCTGGTATTTCTGTGCCTATGACTGCTGCTCGTCCTAAGTGGCCGGGTATGGTGTATCTGCGCCTGTGATTGCTCCTCGTCCGCTGTGGCTGGGTCTGGTGTTTCTGCGCCTGTGACTGCTCCTCATCCGTTGTGCCTGGGTCTGGTGTTTCTGTGCCTGTGACTGCTCCTCATCCGTTGTGCCTGGGTCTGGTGTTTCTGTGCCTGTGACTGCTCCTCGTCCGCTGTGGTTAGGTCTGTTGTTTCTGCGCCTGTGACTGCTCGTCGTCCGCTGTGGTTAGGTCTGGTGTTTCTGTTCCTGTGACTGCTCCTCGTCCGCTGTGGTTAGGTCTGGTGTTTCTGTTCCTGTGACTACTCCTCGTCCGCTGTGGTTAGGTCTGGTGTTTCTGGGCCTGTGACTGCTCCTCGTCCGCTGTGGTTAGGTCTGGAATTTCTGCGCCTTATGACTGCTTGTCGTCCGCTGTGGTTAGGTCTTGTGTTTCTGTGCCTGTGACTGCTTCTCGTCCGCTGTGGTTAGGTCTGGTGTTTCTGTTCCTGTGACTGCTCCTCGTCCGCTGTGGTTAGGTCTGGTGTTTCTGTGCCTGACTGCTCCTCGTCCGCTGTGGTTAGGTCTGGTGTTTCTGTGACTGACTGCTCCTCGTCCACTGTGGTTAGGTCTGGTGTTTCTGTTCCTGTGACTGCTCCTCGTCCGCTGTGGTTAGGTCTGGTGTTTCTGTGCCTATGACTGCTCATCCGCTGTGGCCGGGTCTGGTGTTTCTGTTCCTGTGACTACTCCTCGTCCGCTGTGGTTAGGTCTGGTGTTTCTGTTCCTGTGACTACTCCTCGTCCGCTCTGGTTAGGTCTGGTGTTTCTGGGCCTGTGACTGCTCCTCGTCCGCTGTGGTTAGGTCTGGAATTTCTGCGCCTTATGACTGCTTGTCGTCCGCTGTGGTTAGGTCTGGTGTTTCTGTGCCTGTGACTGCTTCTCGTCCGCTGTGGTTAGGTCTGGTGTTTCTGTTCCTGTGACTGCTCCTCGTCCGCTGTGGTTAGGTCTGGTGTTTCTGTGCCTGACTGCTCCTCGTCCGCTGTGGTTAGGTCTGGTGTTTCTGTGACTGACTGCTCCTCGTCCACTGTGGTTAGGTCTGGTGTTTCTGTTCCTGTGACTACTCCTCGTCCGCTGTGGTTAGGTCTGGTGTTTCTGTGCCTGTGACTACTCCTCGTCCGCTGTGGTTAGGTCTGGTGTTTCTGTTCCTGTGACTACTCCTCGTCCGCTGTGGTTAGGTCTGGTGTTTCTGTGCCTGTGACTGCTTCTCGTCCGCTGTGGTTAGGTCTGGTGTTTCTGTTCCTGTGACTGCTCCTCGTCCGCTGTGGTTAGGTCTGGTGTTTCTGTGCCTGACTGCTCCTCGTCCGCTGTGGTTAGGTCTGGTGTTTCTGTGACTGACTGCTCCTCGTCCACTGTGGTTAGGTCTGGTGTTTCTGTTCCTGTGACTACTCCTCGTCCGCTGTGGTTAGGTCTGGTGTTTCTGTGCCTGTGACTACTCCTCGTCCGCTGTGGTTAGGTCTGGTGTTTCTGTTCCTGTGACTACTCCTCGTCCGCTGTGGCTGGGTCTGGTGTATCTGCGCCTGTGACTGCTCCTCATCCGTTGTGCCTGGGTCTGGTGTTTCTGTGCCTGTGACTGCTCCTCGTCCGCTGTGGTTAGGTCTGGTGTTTCTGTTCCTGTGACTACTCCTCGTCCGCTGTGGCTGGGTCTGGTGTATCTGCGCCTGTGACTGCTCCTCGTCCGCTGTGGTTAGGTCTGGTGTTTCTGTGCCTGTGACTGCTCCTCGTCCGCTGTGGTTAGGTCTGGTGTTTCTGTGCCTGTGACTGCTCCTCGTCCGCTGTGGTTAGGTCTGGTGTTTCTGTGCCTGTGACTACTCCTCGTCCGCTGTGGTTAGGTCTGGTGTTTCTGTGCCTGTGACTGCTCCTCGTCCGCTGTGGTTAGGTCTGGTGTTTCTGTGCCTGTGACTGCTCCTCGTCCGCTGTGGTTAGGTCTGGTGTTTCTGTGCCTGTGACTGCTCCTCGTCCGCTGTGGTTAGGTCTGGTGTTTCTGTGCCTGTGACTGCTCCTCGTCTGCTATGGTTAGGTCTGGTGTTTCTGTTCCTGTGACTGCTCGTCGTCCGCTGTGGTTAGGTCTGGTGTTTCTGTGCCTGTGACTACTCCTCGTCCGCTGTGGTTAGGTCTGGTGTTTCTGTGCCTGTGACTGTTCCTCGTCCGCTGTGGTTAGGTCTGGTGTTTCTGTTCCTGTGACTACTCCTCGTCCGCTGTGGTTAGGTCTGGTGTTTCTGTTCCTGTGACTGCTCGTCGTCCGCTGTGGTTAGATCTGGTGTTTCTGTGCCTGTGTCTGCTCCTTGTCCGCTGTTGCTAGGTCAGGTCTTTATGCGCCAAGAGCTTATGTTTGCGCTGATATTTTTTAGACTTTTTAACAACCAACCTTTTGTAGAAAGTAGAAGCTTAGATACACAGGAGAGGATCACATTCTTTCTGCTAAGCCAGTGTATCTGCTCTGTGGCGGGTGACTGGTACGAAGACAGTTGGTGGTGGGTGACTGGCACGGTGCTTTCCACGGTCTCAAGGGGGTTACTGGCATGGAGGCTGCATCAGTCAAAGGCGGGTGACTGTCACGACGGTTATCGGCGGGTGACTGTCACGACGGTTATCGGCAGGTGACTGGAGTGGAAACATGGAGGCTGCCGCAGTTGGTGGTGGGTGACTGTCATGGAGGCTTCCTTGGTCGGGGACTTGTGATTTATGGGGAGTCCTGCCCGTTGCCCTGTTTGTGGCATGCCATCCCCCTTCCATGGGTCCTGGACAAGCTCCCAATCCTTGTGAAGGTTTCTTGGATGCAGATCTCCTAGAGCCCAGGGTCCCAGACTGCTTGAGACAGTGTGGCGGTGCCCAGGGTTGAAGATCCATTTTCTCCTTATGAGTTTGATGTTTTCATTGTCCATGTTATCCATCTCCTGGTGTAAATCCTGTGGAGATTGAGGGTTGTAATCCTACCTGTGATGGTATGCTCAAGCTGTACATTCCTCTCTTGCAGTGGGAAGAGGTGAGTGGTTACGATGAGAACATGAACACCATCCGGACCTACCAGGTGTGTAACGTCTTCGAGTCCAGTCAGAACAACTGGTTGAGAAGCAAGTACATCCGGCGTCGTGGAGCGCACCGCATCCACGTGGAGATGAAGTTCTCTGTCCGGGATTGCAGCAGCATCCCCAATGTCCCCGGCTCCTGTAAAGAAACCTTTAACCTTTATTATTACGAATCGGATAGTGACTCTGCCACCAAGACCTACCCTCTCTGGATGGAGACCCCTTGGGCCAAGGTGGACACCATAGCTGCTGACGAGAGCTTCTCCCAGGTGGATTTGGGTGGACGGGTGATGAAGATTAACACAGAGGTTCGCAGTTTTGGCCCAGTTTCTAAGAATGGATTTTACCTGGCGTTCCAAGACTATGGTGGCTGCATGTCTCTTATCGCCGTGCGAGTTTATTACCGGAAGTGTCCGCGGGTGATTCAGAATGGTGCAGTATTCCAGGAAACCTTGTCTGGAGCAGAGAGCACGTCTTTGGTGGCAGCTCGAGGGAGTTGTATATCCAACGCGGAGGAGGTGGATGTGCCGATCAAACTGTACTGTAATGGGGATGGCGAATGGCTGGTGCCGATCGGGCGCTGCATGTGCAAAGCCGGCTACGAGTCTGTGGAGAACGGAACTGTGTGCAGAGGTAAATATGGAGGACTGAATGCTATATTTCATGCAGGGTATGAGGGCTGTATATTATATGTGGTATATTACATGGAGGCTATTAGGGGTTGTATACTATATGCAGTCTATTACATGGAGGATATGAGGGCTATATATTATATGTGATATTTCATGAAGGATATGAGGGCTGTATATTATATGTGGTATATTACATGGAGGATGTGAGGGGCTATATATTATATGTGGTATGTTACATGGAGGATGTGAGGTGCTATATATTATATGTGGTATGTTACATGGAGGATGTGAGAGGCTATATATTATATGTGGTATATCACATGGAGGACATGAGGGGTTGTATATTATATGTGGTATGTTACATGGAGGATATGAGAGGCTATATATTATGTGGTATTTCATGCAGGATATGAGGGCTGTATATTATATGTGGTATATTACATGGAGGATATGAGGGGCTATATATTATATGTGGTATGTTACATGGAGGATGTGAGGGGTTGTATATTATATGTGGTATGTTACATGGAGGATATGAGAGGCTATATATTATGTGGTATTTCATGCAGGATATGAGGGCTGTATATTATATGTGGTATATTACATGGAGGATGTGAGGGGCTATATATTATATGTGGTATGTTACATGGAGGATGTGAGGGGTTGTATATTATATGTGGTATGTTACATGGAGGATATGAGGGCTATATATTATGTGGTATATTACATGGAGGATATGAGGGCTGTATATTATGTGGTATATTACATGGAGGATGTGAGGTGCTATATATTATATGTGGTATGTTACATGGAGGATGTGAGAGGCTATATATTATGTGGTATTTCATGCAGGGTATGAGGGCTGTATATTATATGTGGTATATTACATGGAGGATGTGAGGGGCTATATATTATATGTGGTATGTTACATGGAGGATGTGAGGGGTTGTATATTATATGTGGTATATTACATGGAGGATATGAGAGGCTATATATTATGTGGTATTTCATGCAGGATATGAGGGCTGTATATTATATGTGGTATATTACATGGAGGATGTGAGGGGCTATATATTATATGTGGTATGTTACATGGAGGACATGAGGGGTTGTATATTATATGTGGTATGTTACATGGAGGATATGAGGGCTATATATTATGTGGTATATTACATGGAGGATATGAGGGCTGTATATTATGTGGTATATTACATGGAGGATATGAGGGGTTGTATATTATATGTGGTATGTTACATGGAGGATATGAGAGGCTATATATTATGTGATATTTCATGCAAGATATGAGGGCTGTATATTATATGTGGTCTGTTACATGGAGGACATGAGGGGTTGTATATTCTATGCGGTCTATTACATGGAGGATATGAGAGGCTATATATTATGTTGTGTATTACATGGAGGATATGAGGGGCTATATAGTGTATGTGGTCTGTTACATGGAGGCTGAGAGGGGCTGTATATTATATGTGGTATATTGCATGTAGGATAGGAGGGATTGTATATTATATGCGGTCCATTGCATGGAAGCTGCGAGGGGCTGTATATTATATGTGGTATATTACATGGAGGCTATTAGGGGTTGTATACTATATGCAGTCTATTACATGGAGGATATGAGGGCTATATATTATATGTGGTATGTTACATGGAGGATATGAGAGGCTATATATTATGTGGTATTTCATGCAGGATATGAGGGCTGTATATTATATGTGGTATATTACATGGAGGATGTGAGGGGCTATATATTATATGTGGTATGTTACATGGAGGATGTGAGGGGCTATATATTATATGTGGTATATCACATGGAGGACATGAGGGGTTGTATATTATATGTGGTATATTACATGGAGGATATGAGGGCTGTATATTATGTGGTATATTACATGGAGGATATGAGGGGTTATATATTATATGTGGTATGTTACATGGAGGATATGAGAGGCTATATATTATGTGATATTTCATGCAAGATATGAGGGCTGTATATTATATGTGGTCTATTACATGGAGGACATGAGGGGTTGTATATTATATGTGGTCTATTACATGGAGGATGTGAGGGGTTGTATATTATATGTGGTATGTTACATGGAGGATATGAGAGGCTATATATTATGTTGTGTATTACATGGAGGATATGAGGGGCTATATAGTGTATGTGGTCTGTTACATGGAGGCTGAGAGGGGCTGTATATTATATGTGGTATATTGCATGTAGGATAGGAGGGATTGTATATTATATGCGGTCCATTGCATGGAAGCTGCGAGGGGCTGTATATTATATGTGGTATATTACATGGAGGATATGAGGGGCTGCATATTATGTTGTCTATTACATGGAGGCTATTAGGGGTTGTATACTATATGTGGCATATTACATGGAGGTTATGAGGGCTCCTTATTATATACATGGTTGTCATAGATGTAGTGCTATGTATGAAGCCATCTCTTGAGAGGTGATGTCACCCTTCTAATGAACATGGAAGCTCGGCTTTATTACAACTTGGGAGAGGAACGAGCTCGCACCTCACTGCCGGGAACAGGTCATTAGAGTAGGTTATCTGCTGATGAACAGCCATGAAGTCTGCTCCGTGTGCACAAGAGGAGGCGACCAGTAAATAGACCTGTAAAGCTGCCTTCATTGTGAACGGCGCAGGTCCTATTCTGGTATTCTCGACATCTAACAAACTTATCACACTTGCATCACTGGGCGGTCGCCACATCCGCTCTATATTAATATCGGACAGATGGATGACTATATATGCCAAGCTTCCTATCCATGGAAAGCTAAACGCCTGATGGTAAATATGGCATTAATATCTCCCGCCTGAGCAGGGCTGTCGCCAGGAATTTCAGGTCCCCATACTGGCAACATATATTCTGGCCCCGTTGAGGCTCCGCCTCCACCCATCAAACCTTTCACAGTCACCACCACCCACTCTTGGAAAAACTCCACATCTCCACCACGTCCTCACCAGTCAGATATTAACCATTCCCATCGAACACCAGATCATAGCCAGAAGCTTTTATTTTGGCCAAAAGAATTTTTAAGTTCCCACCATAACAAGGTAGACTCTGTTGGCCGGGCCCTACTCTACTCTATCCTGTTAAACATTTCTTTAAAAACATGTACTCTTTTTAGGTATATTTTTATTTATTTTTCTCTAAGGGACTGTGTCACATAATTTTTTTTTTTAAATGACCAATAATACCACATACAAAGGACAAATACCGTCTCACTATGGCCGGACCACATATTACCACCACATAATGACCAAACAATGCCACATACAAGTGACAAATATCGCCACACCATGGCCAGATCACATATTACCACCACATAGTGACCAAATTGCTACAATTCTGATCATTAGTAAAAAAAAAGCCACAATACTAATATTACCATAAGTACCATTATACACAATAGCTCTGTACATAGTATACAGTCTATACTGTAAGTGTAAAGGTAATACAGTGTTCACCAGTGACATTATACTCAGGAGCTCTGTACATAGTGTATAGTGTCAAGGTACAGGTATGTCACGATTCACACCGTGACGTCACCCCTACGCCATGGATCGGGGTGACTTTAGGCCAACAGACGGCTATCACATGTGCAGGGGGGCTTATCTTAGTTATCCCTCCACTGCTACAATGTGATGAAAACACACACAAGGCTAACGGCCTATCAGTTTACAGCAGGGGCTTATTTTAGTTATCCCACTGCTCTGCAATATACCACGAACTGCAGGGATTTATGTATATCCCGCTTTACAGTTCCGCTTGAAAACTTGCAGCTCTCTGGCGCCCGCTTACCCTCAGGTCAGATTAGGTACTGCACCCTGGGTAATTAGTCGCCAGAAAGGCTGCCTGCTATGTACTGGCTATTGGGCACGCTGCAGCGAGGCAATATAACTAATCCCACTCAGGCAGGAACAATAATTATCAACGCCGCAGTCGCTACAACGACTCCCAACTACCCAGTACAAACCTATGCTGCCACCAGCTTCGATTAAACGGGTCCGAAGCTAACCCAAAACAGTAGCGTAATTCCCTTCAGAAGACTTGGGGTACGTTATAGGCTGAACTGGATGGACAAATGTCTTTTTTCGGCCTTACTAACTATGTTACTATGTTACTATGTTTTAGAGCAGGAAGAACGAAAACTAGTAATTAAAATATTTTTCTCCGAAAGATTAAGGCAGTGTTTCTAAAAATTATTACAAGGATGTTACAATAAGAGACAATTGAAAATATGTACAAGGTAATTATAAAAATAACAGAGGTTAAATGAGAAATCAACACTTACATGTGTTCGGGACATAGCAGGCAATCAGGCTAGTTGGCGGAGTTCCCATATATCCCAGTTCATCAGGGCTAGCAGTAAGGGCTCCTCAGGTAAGACTCACTGCTGGGTGCCTTGCCTAAAACTTATAGCTCAGCCTGGTGACATCACTAAAAGGGTTGGATTACCCAGACCCTCCCCTTTCATCAGACTTACCAAATTTAACACAAAGTTTTATAATGCTCTTAGCTCCACTCCAGAACATGTCAGAATCCACAGTATCTAGAGCAACTCTCCCAGAGCACATTCCCCAACTTCTAAACTTCGCAGCTGAATACAGATGTAGTTCGCTCTGGTTCTGTAACCTTTTCCTAAAAGGAGAGCTTCCCTCCACTAAGATCTGCGCCATTTCCGTGACATCAGGTTTATTACTTCTCTTGTTATTCCTTTTTATTGTATATTTTGTGACAAGGTCTCAGGTAAAGTACTGGAGGAGAGATATGTATCACTGAGGATGTTGGCTTCAGTGATATGAACCTGGGCAAAATATCCCAACACACTAAGGGTTTAATGGGCCATGTTAAGGGCTGGGTTTTTTTGTGAATAGCTGAAAAGTGGGTGGGAGTCTGTTCACCATATATCCACCCCAGGGTGGGTTTCTAGAAGGTTAAGGGTATGTTTCCACGTTCAGGAAACGCTGCGTTTTTGATGCTGCGTTGAGCCGCAGTGTCAAAAACGCAGCGTCCAGACGTTACAGCATAGCGGAGGGGATTTCATGAAATCCCGTCTCAACTATGCAGTAAAAGATGCATGCGGCAGACCCGCGGAAACGCACAAGCGGCGCGTCTTTTAAGAACGCAGCATGTCCTTACATTGCAGAAACAACGCAAGGACGGCGCAGGTGACCTGCCAGTGACCTCTGGTGCAGATTTGGTCAGGATTGTACCTGCATAAAATCCTGATCAAATCCTGATGCAATCCTGAATGTTGACACATACCCTTATAGTCCGCCTTCTGAGACATTCAGGGTTCAGTGTGTCTGTAGATGGGCGCTCCAGAGCTGGGCTTGTGGTAATGAAATCTGGATCTGGCTGTTTTCCCTGAGAGGGCTGATCTCCGCAGCCAGACTGTGCTATATGGGGTATTGTTGTGAAGCCAGTAAGGCTATGCTCTCTGTACTTCACTTTGCCTAGGTTTCTACCCTTGTAATAAACCAGTGGAAGATGATAAATGTCCCTGTGTCCTCCTCTGTGAGCCGGCCTCCTGCAATGCTGTACTCTTTTGTGGTATATGTGTACACTGTACTTTCAGAATGGAATGGCTGTGACCGCCTCGCTCTGTGAACTGCACCCTTGGAGCCGTACGCTACCTGTGACTGGTCCCATCGGCCATATAAGCGATTGGTGGCAGCGAGATGTCCTAGGTTATTTCAAAGCTTTGCAGTGACAGTACCAGTGTATGTATGGGTGTATGTATATATAATGTATATATACTGTGGTATATTACATGGAGGCTACGAGGGACTGTATATTATATGTGGTATATTACATGGAGGCTACGAGGGGCTGTATATTATATGTGGTATATTACATGGAGGCTACGAGGGGCTGTATATTATATGTGGTATATTACATGGAGGATACGAGGGGCTGTGTATTATATGTGGTATATTACATGGAGGATACGAGGGGCTGTGTATTATATGTGGTATATTACATGGAGGCTACGAGGGGCTGTATATTATATGTGGTATATTACATGGAGGCTACGAGGGGCTGTATATTATATGTGGTATATTACATGGAGGCTACGAGGGGCTGTATATTATATGTGGTATATTACATGGAGGATATGAGGGGCTGTATATTATATGTGGTATATTACATGGGGGATACGAGGGGCTGTATATTATATGTGGTATATTACATGGAGGCTACGAGGGGCTGTATATTATATGTGGTATATTACATGGAGGCTACGAGGGGCTGTATATTATATGTGGTATATTACATGGAGGCTACGAGGGGCTGTATATTATATGTGGTATATTACATGGAGGCTACGAGGGGCTGTATATTATATGTGGTATATTACATGGAGGATATGAGGGGCTGTATATTATATGTGGTATATTACATGGGGGATACGAGGGGCTGTATATTATATGTGGTATATTACATGGAGGCTACGAGGGGCTGTATATTATATGTGGTATATTACATGGAGGATATGAGGGGCTGTATATTATATGTGGTATATTACATGGGGGATACGAGGGGCTGTATATTATATGTGGTATATTACATGGAGGCTACGAGGGGCTGTGTATTATATGTGGTATATTACATGGGGGATACGAGGGGCTGTATATTATATGTGGTATATTACATGGGGGATACGAGGGGCTGTATATTATATGTGGTATATTACATGGAGGCTACGAGGGGCTGTATATTATATGTGGTATATTACATGGAGGCTATGAGGGGCTGTATATTATATGTGGTATATTACATGGAGGCTACGAGGGGCTGTATATTATATGTGGTATATTACATGGGGGATACGAGGGGCTGTATATTATATGTGGTATATTACATGGGGGATACGAGGGGCTGTATATTATATGTGGTATATTACATGGAGGCTACGAGGGGCTGTATATTATATGTGGTATATTACATGGAGGATATGAGGGGCTGTATATTATATGTGGTATATTACATGGGGGATACGAGGGGCTGTATATTATATGTGGTATATTACATGGAGGCTACGAGGGGCTGTGTATTATATGTGGTATATTACATGGGGGATACGAGGGGCTGTATATTATATGTGGTATATTACATGGGGGATACGAGGGGCTGTATATTATATGTGGTATATTACATGGAGGCTACGAGGGGCTGTATATTATATGTGGTATATTACATGGAGGCTATGAGGGGCTGTATATTATATGTGGTATATTACATGGAGGCTACGAGGGGCTGTATATTATATGTGGTATATTACATGGAGGCTATGAGGGGCTGTATATTATATGTGGTATATTACATGGAGGCTACGAGGGGCTGTATATTATATGTGGTATATTACATGGGGGATACGAGGGGCTGTATATTATATGTGGTATATTACATGGGGGATACGAGGGGCTGTATATTATATGTGGTATATTACATGGGGGATACGAGGGGCAGTATATTATATGCAGTCTATTACATGGAGGATACCAGAGTTGTATATATACAGTTGTGGCCAAAAGTATTGACACCCCTGCAATTCTGTCAGATAATACTCTGTTTCTTCCTGAAAATGATTGCAATCATAAATTATTTATTATCTTCATTTAATTTGTCTTAAATGAAAAAACACAAAAAGAATTGTGGGAAAAAAGGTAGAGACGGCGCATAAGGGAGTACAGTAGAAATAAGAGAAATGTGCGATACCACAGCACATGGAGGCGCTAGTATTGCACATTTCTCTTATTTCTCGTGTTCTCCCTTATGCGCCGTCTCTACCTTTTTTCCTATCTACTGTTTATATCGGGTGGCGTCTACCTGTTTCGAGTCAAGCTGCAAAGGGTTTTCTTTTGGTTCAGTAAAGGTACCGTCACACATAGCGACGCTGCAGCGATACCGACAACGATCCGGATCGCTGCAGCGTCGCTGTTTGGTCGCTGGAGAGCTGTCACACAGACCGCTCTCCAGCGACCAACGATCCCGAGGTTCCCGGTAACCAGGGTAAACATCAGGTTACTAAGCACAGGGCCGCGCTTAGTAACCCGATGTTTACCCTGGTTACCATCCTAAAAAGTAAAAAAACAAACACTACATACTTACCTTCCGCTGTCTGTCCTCGGTGCTCTGCTTCTCTGGTCTGGCTGTGAGCGCCGGGCAGCCGGAAAGCAGAGCGGTGACGTCACGGCTCTGCTTTCCGGCTGACCGACGCTCACAGCCAGAGCAGGAGGAGTGCAGAGCACCGAGGACAGAGAGCGGTAGGTAAGTATGTAGTGTTTGTTTTTTTACTTTTAGGATTGTAACCAGGGTAAACATCGGGTTACTAAGCACGGCCCTGCGCTTAGTTACCCAATGTTTACCCTGGTTACCAGCGAAGACATCGCTGAATCGGTGTCACACACGCCGATTCAGCGATGTCTACGGGGAGATCCAGCGACGAAACAAAGTTCTGGACTTTCTTCCCCGACCAGCGATCTCCCAGCAGGGGCCTGATCGCTGCTGCCTGTCACACTGGACGATATCGCTAGCGAGGACGCTGCAACGTCACGGATCGCTAGCGATATCGTCTAGTGTGACAGTACCTTAAGCGCTGGTGAGTTTATTATTTTACAAAAAGAATTGTCCTAAAGCCAAATTGGATATAATTCCACACCAAACATAAAAAGGGGGTGGACAAAAGTATTGGCACTGTTCAAAAAATCGTGTGATGCTTCTGTAATTAGTGTAATTAACAGCTCCTGTAACTTACCTGTGGCACCTAACAGGTGTTGGCAATAACTAAATCACACTTGCAGCCAGGTGACATGGATTAAAGTTGACTCAACCTCTGTCCTGTGTCCTTGTGTGACCACATTGAGCATGGAGAAAAGAAAGACCAAAGAACTGTCTGAGGACTTGAGAAACCAAATTGTGATGAACCATGAGCAATCTCAAGGCTACAAGTCCATCTCCAAAGACCTGAATGTTCCTGTGTCTACCGTGCGCAGTGTCATCAAGAAGTGTAAAGCCCATGGCACTGTGGCTAACCTCCCTAGATGAGGACGGAAAAGAAAAATCGACAAGAGATTTCAACGCAAGATTGTGCGGATGTTGGATAATGAACCTCGACTAACATCCAAACAAGTTCAAGCTGCCCTGCAGTCCGAGGGTACAACAGTGTCAACCCGTACTATCCGTCGGCGTCTGAATGAAAAGGGACTGTATGGTAGGAGACCCAGGAAGACCCCACTTCTTACCCCGAGACATAAAAAAGCCAGGCTGGAGTTTGCCAAAACTTACCTGAAAAAGCCTAAAACATTTTGGAAGAATGTTCTCTGGTCAGATGAGACAAAAGTAGAGCTTTTTGGGCAAAGGCATCAACATAGAGTTTACAGGAGAAAAAAAGAGGCATTCAAAGAAAAGAACACGGCCCCTACAGTCAAACATGGTGGAGGTTTCCTGATGTTTTGGGGTTGCTTTGCTGCCTGTGGCACTGGACTGCTTGACCGTGTGCATGGCATTATGAAGTCTGAAGACTACCAACAAATATCGCAGCATAATGTAGGGCCCAGTGTGAGAAAGCTGGGTCTCCCTCAGAGGTCATGGGTCTTCCAGCAGGACAATGACCCAAAACACACTTCAAAAAGCACTAGAAAATGGTTTGAGAGAAAGCACTGGAGACTTCTAAGGTGGCCAGCAATGAGTCCAGACCTGAATCCCATAGAACACCTGTGGAGAGATCTAAAAATGGCAGTTTGGAGAAGGCGCCCTTCAAATATCAGGGACCTGGAGCAGTTTGCCAAAGAAGAATGGTCTACAATTCCAGCAGAGCATCGTAAGAAACTCATTGATGGTTACCAGAAGCGGTTGGTCGCAGTTATTTTGGCTAAAGGTTGTGCAACCAAGTATTAGGCTGAGGGTGCCAATACTTTTGTCTGGCCCATTTTTGGAGTTTTGTGTGAAATGATCAATGTTTTGCTTTTTGCTTCATTCTCTTTTGTGTTTTTTTTATTTAAGACAAATTAAATGAAGATAATAAAACCAAAGAATTTGTGTTTGCAATCATCTTCAGGAAGAAACTGAGTATTATCTGACAGAATTGCAGGGTGTCAATACTTTTGGCCACAACTGTATGTTGTATATTACAAGAATATGAAGGATTGTATATTATGTGGTTAATTACATGTACGATGAGAGCTTTATATTATATTTGGTATATTACGAGGAGGCTACGAGGGGCTGTATATTACATGGATGAAGTGAGGTCTGTATGTTGTATGTGGTATATTACATGGAGGATACGAGGGCTGTATAGTGTATACAGTGTGTGCCCCTTCTTGATTTTCTATACTTTTGCATGTTTGTCACACTTTAAGATTTATATTTGTTTGGTGATATGAAATATTAGACAAAGTTAACACCGTAACCACAAAATTCAGTTTATAAATGAATGACTTTATTACTAAGGGAAAAGAGATGAAAACCTACAGGGCGCTGCGTGAGAAAGTGACTTGGCAGTGTGTCAGTAATGGTGGGGGGTGGCATTTCTTTGGAGGGCCGCACAGTCCTCCATGTGCTCGCCAGAGGTAGCCTGACTGCCATTAGGTACCGAGATGAGATCCTCAGACCCCTTGTGAGACCATATGCTGGTCCGGTTGGCCCTGGGTTCCTCCTAATGCAGGACAATGCCAGACCTCATGTGACTGGAGTGTGTCAGCAGTTCCCACAAGATGAAGGCATTGAAGCTATGGACTGGCCGCCCGTTCCCCAGACCTGAATCCGATTGA